>NW_027185252.1:4375000-5125000 GCF_022577435.1 Embiotoca jacksoni
CTGGTTAAAAATATCCCTATCGTTAAGAGAACTTCCTCATGCCTGTTCTGCTGACACAGCAAAGTCGTACAGTCAGATACACAATCAGAAGTTTGCTGCTAATGCTGAGCTCCAATATGGAACGAGCTGTCTTCACGCCAAGTACAGATCGCGTCGTCAGATATTCTGATTAAGGCTAAATCAAGGGATATAAACCGATACGTTATGTCCGTATGTTCAAAGTTTCTGCTGCAAACAAGTGCACCTAAAAACACATACCATCACCTTGCACCTGATAATTTACAAAAATTGAAATAAATATCGATGCGACGCTACATGTCTGATACTACACAAGAGAATGCAATTAGTGCAGAAATACAGTCATTAGTTGAAGCTAGCCCACTCAGAAATGGCCTTTCTGTTGATTCAAAATGTGAATCTGGAGGAGTGTGAGATTTTTTCCTTCTCATATGTACCACTGATATAACACTACTTACAGATCTTGCATAATGTGCGTCAGTACGGATTGTGAAACCTCCGCTGACGTCACTAAAAGACTAATCCTTGTACACATATTGATCAGGTTGATTAAAGTTCTACTGACCTGGAGCTCTTTGAGCACCTGGCTGACAGCTGCTGTAACATCACCAGGAGATTCAACACTGCCACTTTCATTTCAGCCCTTAAGAGGTGTGGTCAGTGCGTCACACTGTGATTGCATGACTAAGTTTGGAGCAGCAGGTTTACATGCCAAGTGCCAAATATAGCCGATATTTGCCGCAACCTGACCAACTGACAACCAACCGAAACAGTTGTCCTCTCAGCGCTCATCACTGTCTTTGTGATTGTCCTACGTCACATTATACATTATATTTTCCATTTTCAAAACATCGCTGCAAAAGGCGAACCTGCGTTTTGCATACTGTGCTATTTATTGCAGACGGAAAATCCCTTACTTTTAACTATTTACAGAAAAACTGAATTCATCAAATGATTTTTGAAGACTTGAGAGAAATATAAATGAACTCAAATGGCCACGCAGCAACTCAGAGTCCAGGTTAACAAAGTTTGGAAAACATCTGTAATATTTTCCATCTAGCCCTTGAGTCCTTCCTGCTCTTTAGCCCTATAGCTTCTCCATTCGTACAACGAAACATACGATATTCTTTTTTGTCATCACTTTGATTCATTTTACCAAACTTCTTAAACCAGAAAAGCTGACTTACCATGAAATTACACTCGACCAGGTAACACTTTAAACTGAGAAAGAGGTTTTCTCAAACTGGATTCCTCCTTAGTTTGATGACTACCAGTCAATATTGAAAAAAAAGCAGATGTCCAGCTTGCTTTCACTTACCAGTTTCTCTGTCTTCATCTTCCTCTTCATCAGAACGTCTTTAGCGAAAACTAAGAAGGGCAGAGAAAGAGAGAGGAATGTTTTAATCACTCTGAAGAAAGCCACTTATCTTCCCACTCACATTGCTGAGTATCCAGCTCATACAGACACACAACACACACACAACACACACACACATACACACACGCACACACACTGAAAAAGGTCAAGACGACTCAGGAGAAGAGAAAGGAGATCAAGGACAGAAAGTAAGAGAGAAGACAAGACAGGTAAGACAGAAAATAAAAGATCCAAAGGAGAAAAGAAGAATTAATAAAATGTAGAAAGAGAAGCAGCTGACAGTGGGAGGAGAGCGAAGAGAGAGAGAGAGAGAGACTGGATAGAGAAAGAATGAAATGGTTTGGCTGAGTCATCGGCAACCACCACTTCCTCCAACGCTCTAAGAGCTCCACTAATGACTGGCCAACTTCTGAGGCCAACACACACACACACACACACACACGCACACACACACACACACACACACACCACACACACACACACACACACACACACACACACACACACACACACACACACACACACCACACACACACACACGCACACGTGCACACACACGCGCACGCACGCACACACGCACAAAATCTCCTATTTAGGCTGCAATCTTTCTTCCTCTCTCGGCTTTAAACTGCTCAAACTCAAATATGTGTCTTTTACTGTAGGTTTATCTTTGTGACGACTTATTTGAATGATAGACCTTGGAAGGAAAGGCTTTTTTTTTTTTTTAGAAAGGGAGATCATATAGATCTGGGACAAACTTTCAAGGTGCTGTTTGAGGGTTCAGACTTGGTTTTAGGGTTCAGGTTGGGATTAGTTGCTAATTATGATGGTTAAAATTAGTAGAAGTGACCATGGAGTGCGTTATAATCCCTGCTGGTCCTCACAATGATAGTAGCACAAACATGTGTGTTTAAGAGAAGGCCTGAGAACAAGACTCTTGAAGTGACCCCATAGTCGATGTCGTGAGAAAGGGCACAATCTGCTGCTAAATTCAGGAATAAACAGCTTTCCCTTTTTCCCCAGAATTCCCAGAGGCATAGCTGCTTAACTTTTATCCATCAGGGGAGGTTCTGCTTCACAGATGTTGGTGGAGACATCGGCACCTTGCTTTAAGAATCATTTTGGGGGGTAAAATGATTGTCTGTCTCATTTCTGTGAGTTAAAGAGGGACTGTATAACTCTTGAATCATAAATAACAACATTTTACAAATGAAATGTTGACATCATAACCAATAAAAACACAGCCAGCCTGGTTTTAACAGACTTTGGAGTTTTGCTGTTCCTGCATTACTAGTGACCATATTTGCAGGAACAAGCAATCTGACTCGATCTGATGGGGAACACGAAGACCCTATGCCCGCTCACCAATAGCAGAAACCTGACTGCACCACAGATCTATCAATCAAACAGACACACCCCGAAAAATACCGCATTTTGAGGCCTATTATCTAATTAATGATGGGATTATTTTCAGACAGACCACCAGAAATCTAATCGGAAGGAGTGAAGTCAAGTGAGCAAATTATATCAAAATGACTAACGGGAGTCTATTGAGCCGGAGTCATTTAGGAGCCAAACCACATAACTTTACTGAGTTGGTGGACTGACTTTACAACTCAACACACAATATTTAGCGTTTAACATAATTTGGTAATTACCACAAAAAGAAATTATATCTGTTTATTTTAAGTAGTCAGGACATGTTTAAATTTTCATAAAGATTGGAAGCAAGAGAAACAACTGCTCTTAGATGTTTAAGGTGTAAAAATAATAAGAGAAATGTTTACGAGGAAAGTAATGCACTGAACCCATTTCCTGACGAACACTAGATTATCTAGTGCTTTGCATTGAGTGCAAGTGGTTTCACCTTTAGTTTTGGCTTCTGCAAAGGTTTTAACTTTGTAACATGCATTGCTCTGTGTGGCATCAGTGCCACAGCTACATGGGATGGCAAACGTGAAGCTCGTTTGAGCTCAGAGTAAAAACGAAAATGTAAGGCTAATGTTGAAAGTGCAGGTTTTCACATCCTCTAGACACCTGGTTAAGGTTTCGTGAACTACGATGAACTATGAATCATGGCTACATGTTCGATTACATATCTGAACCTAACAAGGCTGGGTCCAACTAAACAGGAACAGATCATATCGTTTTAACTTCTTATAGCCTAAATCACTTGGTTTAAGTGGAAAAGGTTTCATGTCATTTGTTTACTTTTTTTTTTTTAATTATTATTTGTAAATCAGAGCACTTCTGCAAATCTGCACCCTCAGCGTGACCAACATTTTCAGTGAATTTAAAGGAACTGGTTATCCTGCCCAACAATATTCAAAACATATTGACACAGCAAGGGTGAGCCCGATGAAGTAAAAACAAAATCATCCTGTTAGTTACAATCACATGTAACCTTAACCCCCCCCCTGCATTGTGTTACAGTTTGCACACACAGTATAAATCATCTCATCTCTTGAGGTTATTGTCATACAAATGAATCCCACCCGGTCCAGCTCAGTCTCCTATCCGGAGGAAATCATGGGAACTCTGAGGCAACTTCATAAATACACACATCCTTCTCCCTCCTCTGCAGTTCCCACACTTTTCACAAAACACACACACACACACACACACACACACACACACACACACACACACACACACACACTTTTTACATACTGTTCACCGTATATCTCTGATGAAGAGAATATGACAGTTCTGCACTGTTACTGGAGCAGTGCAGACTTTATGCCAACTTCTAGCAGAGGACCAAAGAACCGTATCATCTTAAGGTATATGAAATAAACTGCAACCGAACGTTACAACTGATGAAGTTCAGGCAGAAGTTCACAACCTTGGTGGGTCGTTGATTTGCAAATGAAGCGTACGGAAACAAGAATAAGAGTCTATACAGTCTTAGCGACTCTGAGGATGTACACAGTGGTACTACATCCTCAACATGCTCACAATGACAATGCTGATGTATAATGGTGAAGGTTTTAATGTTTGTGATCTTCATTTAGCATGTGCTCTAAACTTTGTAGTTATTTGGTCTTAAACCAAAGTAGTGGACAAACCAAAGATGGAGCAACATAAAAAGTCAGTGGTTGACTCAAGTCAGAAATATTCATCCTCTCTATAAAATGCCACGGCAACCCTTTTTAAAGTTGAGATATTTCAGTCTGGACCAAAGTGGACCAACTGACCAACTGCAATCCTTGAAACCATGCAGCTAAAAATATCTAAATTACATACTCGCCATGTTCAGCAGTTACTGAACATTGCTTAACATGAAAAAGTAAAAACATCAACTAATTAGCACAACACAGTAGCCACAGGCAAAGACAGGGACCCAGTAAATACATAGAGTATGTGCCAAATTGGAAATTATATATTTAAAAAATGAAGTATAACCTTCTATACAGATAAATCACCACCAAGTTGATCTTTGTAAAACTTAAAAGGGAGGTAATGAAAGAATTCTCGTAACCAGTAGCTCTCTCAACAGAACAATCTAACAGTACACGATACACTTTACATTTTAGGATTGTTAAAAACTAAGAAATAAATGAGTCGTCGGTTTAAACGGCAAAGAAAACAACTCTGAAACCTTATCTGCTTTATCGAGAAATGTATTTTTCCCATGAGTGTTGCTCACAGTTTGACAAGTGACCTAGATATCGCTTGGCCAAAACAATAAGGACAAAAACGTGAAATAATTAATTAAAAACAATATGCAAGGTCTAAATTAAACAGTGAATGACAGAAAAAACTCTTGGGGCCTGAATAAAATTTTAGATTCGTTACAGCCTGTTTATTTCACTGACATGCAGCGACGCAGACTCAGTACACAGAGACAAAGACTCAGTGCGCAGAGACAGAAAGTGAGAAATGCTGGCTCAGCAAAGTGCTCATTGTGGGAGGATTGTGGGAGATTGAGTCTACAGATGAGTCAAGGAGAGCCATTATCAGAATGAATGTGCTATTCATTCTGCAGTCTATCTTTAGTGTCCGTGAGGGAATCAAATCAACATTTGCATATATCGAAATACTGTTGAGTACTTTGAAAACATGCACCCTGCAACAGAATTGTATTGTACACATTTTCTAGTCATCGGTAAACTAATTCTTCAATTAGGCTCGTCATGAATAAGTCATTTTCCTTACAACTAAAACAGCTGTTCAACTCAAAATCATGTCTGGCAGACGTGATCAGTTTAAGTGTCCCATGACAGTCTGGAAAAAGAAAAAAAAAAAAAAAGGAGAAATTTTAAGAAAACAGGAATTCAACTGTTCCGTATAGACTCCGGCCACTGAGCGGGATTTTCCTCCTTAAAATATCATGTAATTACTTTTCCTACCGAGTCATTAGTTGTGCTGGTCAGTAGTCTGTCAGCATCTGCAGCCAACCTTTCTCCTGCCTGCAAATTCTGAATGTTTAAGGCTTTTTGTCAGCCTTTTTGCAGTCTGGGTGAGTCTGCAGTACATGAAACCAGAACTTCAGATTGTATCTTGCAAGAACATGAATCTTTGAAACAGCAACATTCAGCCATTATGGTTGTTACGTTACTTTAACAAAATGTTGCCTGTGGCGTCTTTAATTAGAGTTTTCTGTTCATCTAACCAAAAGAACGCAGTATTCACTCGCCTTTAAACTGCAGTTTGGTCCAACTGGTGATAAAAATACTTATGTACCTTGATAAATGTTTGTAACACCTGAGAGTAACCTGCATATTAGCTGAGTTACTGTAAAAACAGACTACACTAAAAAAAACCAATGATTTCATCAGTTTTTTTGCTTGATGTAACCTATAATTAATTCATGTTTCAGGAGGATAATGAAGCAGATTGTTTTATTTCCTCTTCAGCATCCTGTTAGCGTGCACTCTGCTGTACAACACTAAATACTTAACATACTCTAATGATTACAGTCTGGACCTCTGAATGAAATGATTAGAGTCTAATCTAGTTATTAAGTCCAGCAGGATTCGGTGCATAAAAAAAGGTTTTTTACGCCAAACATTTCCATCACGTTGTCATTCCACCAGAACTTTTCCATCTCCTCAAAACAACACTGCCACCCTCCGTTCCTCCAAACTTAGAATTTTCTGTTGCTGGTTGCTGCTGTTGACATGAGTGGAACAATTTCTGATGCGATGTTTTACAATGGAAACACTGTTGGGCAGAAGGACTCAGAGATTTTACAAGTAGGAACATACCATCACCTACACACTCCCTCTCACAGTATATAATCCATCATCACTACAGTCATCGTGCAATAAGTACCAGCATGATAATGGATAGTTTGCTTCTGTTGATGCAGAATCTATGAGCCTCTTTGGATGAAGCATGCTGACCCCTTCACTTTCCACCTTACGAATGTACACTTCAGTAAATTACTGTTACAAAGGCTCCTACACATGCGAGTCATATGAGGTTAGATGGGTAGTATGTGGGAGCTTCAGTAGAAGTCATCATTTTTTGACACGAGTTTATGAAAACTACGCAAAATATGAAACTTGGAAACTCACTTTATCAAAGAGGAATTGTGGTCACTCAGCATCTCTGACAAAGAATGTAAACAGGATATTCATTTAGTGACATAAACCAGCAACAACCTCTAAGACAACCTTCAGAGACAGTCTCAACAAAACCTTATCACTGCCTCAAGTTCTATCTTGGTGTTATTTTGTTTGCAAAGTTATTTCCCTGCCTCAACTCCACCATCACATTCTCCGGCCGCTGCTTTCTCCGCCTCCTCAACTCAACCCGGGATGGTCTGAGTCAGAGGCAACGTTGGATCTGACTCACCTCCTCCTAAGTCTAAACACTATTAGTTTCCAGGTGGCACACTAATCTGCTATTGTCCGTCTGATTAGCCAGCAAAGACACAGGAACAGATTCCCCCTCAGAAACCGTTGGTGATGTGTCTGCGAGGGAGTCTTTGTGGGGTTCCCGACGTCTGCATCTTATGAGTCTGTGTATCAGTGGGTGAGGTCATGTTCATACCCAGAGATTTGTGTGTGGTCCAGAGAGGAGTGTGTGATTCCCATGATGATTAGAGCCGGATTGAGACCACAAAGGATAAGTCACCACCAAGGGTTCATTAGTGACTCAGTCTCACTGAAAGTCAAGTAACGCTAGTGTAATACTGCGATGATATCAGTGCCACTACTGATCACATTAAACTGGGAAACAGACAGACATGACCCAGACTGTTACCACCTTGATAGTCAGACAAAAATTAATAAAAGGAAATTATCTGCAGATTAATTCCAGATGAAAACGCAGTAATACTTTAAATACGCAATTTTATAGACTTTCGAGAGGGTCTTTAAAGTTTGTTAAGGTCAAGCAGCAACCAGCAGTGACGTCACCCATTGGTTTGTTAACGGCTGTTTTGAAACCTCGAGTTCGTAATTTGGTCGGCGCCATCTTCCTACTGCCGAGCGGTTTGGAGCCGGAAATGACCATATTTGGGCGAGCTGGAGGGGGAAGGGGGGGGGAGCAAGCGCTGGATCTGACTCAAGCTGATTGGAAACCCCACGATACTACGTCCCGCCCACTGATGGCCATAAGCTGACTGCACCACAGACATGTCAATCAAGCGGTGGTATTGCAGCTTAAGGCACTTCTACGTCGGCCTCATTTTTCAGACCCGGAAGCTACGTCCACTTTTATATACAGTTTATGGTTAAGGTATTGGAACTGTATTGGGGAAGAAAAAGTGTCATCAGCAAGTGTAATTATTGGGTCAATCTACGGTGATTGTAGGTTCTAGTCTCATTTTACTTCATTTCTAATACGTGGTTTTACATTCATCATCCTCTTAGAATGAATTTTGCTGAAGATCTCACTCATTTACTTCACCTAGGCGCTTAAAAGCATGAAGGCAGCCCATTAATGTGAACCAGAAGAAAGCAACTTTTTGTAAAGTGTCAACGGTAGCTGACAATAAGCCTGTTTCTGCTCACAGTTATATTAATCAGTTCAACCATCCAGACGAGGATGGAGGAGGCGTCTGAGCTCCACCGTCAAAGTTTCCAGGTCACTCTGTGTCTGACTGTCATCTTTCTCTCCAAAATAAAACCTTCAGCCCGGCAGCGGCTCACAGTCACAGCCCAGTCAAAGAAAAAGGCAAACATAAAACGGACTGTTCTGCCTGCTGCAGTGATGGAAGTTAAAATGAAAATCAGAGCAGCGATTCACATCAACTGTCATCTTCCTGACTGGGACTAATCAATGCATAAGTTACATCACAGTAATAATTTTGAAGACTGTCAATCCATAAATACTGTACATGCTTACCAAGTCACTATCTGTCACCAAATGAGGGAACAATAATGGTGAGTAAGCCCTTTGGCCCGCTGTTGAAAGCACTTACATTTGCGGTACTATGAACTGATTGATCTGGAAGTGACGACATCCCCTTGAAAATAATAATAGTGACAAGTTTTTAATCACACTGGTTGTACCACCGGAGCGGCGAGGCGGAGCTAACACAGGAGGCCCGCTCTTTAACTCACTTGTTTGTAAAGCCGACTACAGAGAACATGAAAAACGTTGATTGGGTTATTACTTAAAACTTTGCTGACATCACACTTGCCAACATGCATGCACAAATATTAAAGCAAACTAATTTATTCTATATTCATCCTTAGTTTCCTATGGTCTCCCTTTTATCTGAACTTCAAGCTGCTTCATGATACTAATATTAGTGGAAGTCGAGAACAGCAGCAGCACAACACAAAAGCAGGAAGCAGCTTTTTAAGCTACATTACAAGCCTGCGGGGGGGAAGAGAGTTTGACACATTTTTAGGTGAAATATCCCTTTACAGTAGGTATATGAAGACCCTGAATAAAGGACTAAACATGCACAGTTGCCTCAGCACTGGATAACTTTAAATAATCAATATTCACTAAAAGGGACACACACACACACACACACACACACACACACACACACACACACACACACACACACCTCATTGTATTGCCACGGCTGCCTTCACTGATCCACTGTGTGAACTAAAACCTGGCTGCTTCTCACTGATCTGCCTAAGTGTTGTCTTTAAGTATGTCAATCAATACAGCCGACACCATCCAACCAATCAATAGCTCTCATTTCCCAGAGGGCGGGGCTTCAACTGTTCACCCTCTGGCAATGCCAGAGGTTCAAAGGATCCACTGATGGTGTGCTGGAGGTCACAAACACACTGAGCCTGAAGTCCAGCACACAGTTGCTTAGCTGATGGAGATGATGTGTAAAACACCACCCTCTGCTGGTGAATATTAAGAACTACACCGAGGACAAAGGTCATTTTTGTCTCTGGTCCGGTAAGAATTATTTTCACCAATATGTCTGCGCTTTAACCTTTATTTAAAGCCTAACCAGGGACAGCAGCTGTAAATTAGCTTCTACTAGATGCCCTATATCCATTACAGCTGTTACATTGCTTCTTATGAAGAATATTTTATGTTCCCTGTTAAATACATGAATAAATTAAAAAAAAAAAATGACTTTCTGGTCATATGGTCGAGTAAAAGAAAAGTAAAATCTGGTATGTAAAATTAGATCAAACGGAGCTGGAGAAATACAAAGTGTGGATAACAATGACAGCTCAGTTTGAAGGAGTGACTGAAGTGATAGCAGCTTTCAAAGTCAGACAGCAGGTGGAGGCAGAGCGCTGAAGGTCTGAGGCTGAACATCTGGTTTATCCTAAATTGGCTCAGAAAGCCTACCAGTGGAGGGGAGGGCTTTAATTAATTCATCTTTTTTTCCCCTATCTAATTCACACACATCATCTGTTCATTGAACGGTCCAAAAATATTTGGTGTAGGACCATATACCATGAACCCTCACCACTGAAGCTTGAATGTGGGACCATTTTGGCATTTTTGCTTGAAAATTAAACCATTACTAGATTCTGCGATTACTTACTAATTCATTTTCTGTTCTTTTAAGTCTGTGTGGGTAATTAATCACCTCTACAGGTATGCTCTTTTCAGCCTTAAAACAGTCTGATGGGAATATTGCTGTTCTCAATGCTGCTTTATAAACTTTATTTTATTAATAATAACCATATTAACCAACAGTGTTTTTTTGCTTGTTTTTTTTGTTTTTTATATATGGAAAAAGCAAGAACTCTGCTGCAGCAACAAATTTCATAGTGCAGACACGTGTTAAGTCGATGTGTATTTTTACTTTGAATGTAATGCTTCAGATTTTCCACTAGGGGACGATATAGCCCTATGTACTGGATGACATCGGTCGTAACATGAGCTCCACCTCCATTCATAAAGTAAAATGTGGTGTACTAATACTATACAGAAACAACTTGAGATTACATTACTTTCCCACAAAAATATAGTGCCAGCTCTGTTTTTAAGAAGGAAAAATAATAGGTGAAATAACATTAAACAAGCATGTCTTCTTTATTTTTTTTCACCTTTTAACCTTTTCTTTCCTTCTCTTCTCACAGGAAGTTGCTGAAGCATCAGCTTAATGAAATAAAAAGCAAATATGAAGCAAAAAAAAACTCTGTTTTGCATGAAAAGATAAGTAATTAACACTTTTTTTTTTTCTGCACAGAGTTTCAGGCTCCACCACCACCACTTCCTCTGCCCTGAAGCCACTGGGTGCAGGTCTTTACTGGAAACCAGTAGCTCTGACTAAAAACAGCAAAGTCACAGTGTATGGTGTGCTTCTGGCAGCCGTTAGTTGCCAGTACAAGTTGCACAGCGAGACAGTTAACCCCCTGAGTGGCGTAGACAGCAGAGCTCTCCCACAACCTCCGTCTTATTGGAAACCAGTGACTTTTAACTGTAAACCAGTAATACCTGCCCACAACAACTTTACTATGGGTGTGACTAAACCATTATTACCGCAATTCTGACAAGAGAAATTCTCTGTCAGCTCAGGAAGTAGATTTGTTTCAAAGTTCAGGTAATGATATCAGAAATTGGACTGCTTCCTGTCAAGATATGAACATCAATTCTGTTACTTTTGTTGAAGTCACTGCAAAAGAGACCAGTTATGGTGGTCCAGATATACGCTGTACAGGGCTGCAGCTCTGCAAAGGGCAAAAGTGCAGCCTTTGAATAGTTTACATTTATTTCTAGTTCTGTCCGCGAGGCCTCAAGATTCAAGATTTCATCAGTGTCCAAATGCACACATAGTGCATGTCTCAACGGCAGCTTTTCAAGTCACGCTTCCAAAAAGAAATTTGAAATGTTCTTATCGCAAAGTCACGTTCTTGCATTGTTGCCATTGTTATTCCTCAAAAACATGATCTCAGCACAGCTTAGGCTAAACTTTGACCATTCTGACACAAAAACCCAGAATGATTTTGGCTCCCAGTGATTTGCAGGACACTCGTACATATAGACGGCACAAGCCTTTAAAAAAACAAACAAAAACAAACAAAAAAAAACAGCCATCCTAGTTGTCAATTACTGACCAAATCTTGAGCTGATTTCTTGTGCAGACAATTCTGAAACTGAAAATATCTTTCTGGGAACAGACAGGAATGAAAACCTTTCTCCCACTAATCATGGTGAAGCTAGAATAACATACACCAGTGATGAGACGGATACTAGAGTAAACCAGATGTTCTGCAAGTTATCAGCTGATAAGACTGAGATAGGATAAGATAGGATTGTATGTTAGGCTCATCAGTTTTCCTCTGAACCAACTGTACTTTCCCTTTCACCTACAGAAGGATAAAAGGTTACAGCTGGCCACAGAGCAGCGGGTAAGCACACACATGCTGCACTCACTCACTCATACAGTGCGCATAACACACACACACACACACACACACGAGCCTGAACATTTTCATACATAAATCGATGAACATCGACACAAGAATCTAAATTCTTGTGAAAATGCTCTCCGAATCACTGATCTTGTCATGTGACAGTCTCGTGAAACACATTTTTGTGGTTTTCCTGTTTTATCCTCAGATGAAAGATACCATTTTCCCATCAGGCCTCAGGCTCGAAGCCCATTGGCTGATCTGAAAGATGCAACATACCGCCTGTCAAGCTACAAACAAGGCTGCTGTTATTAGTTCCTGAAAAGCTGATATGTTGATGATTAGAAGTTGTTGGGTTTTTTTGCCTGCTAGAGGGTGTTATGTCAAAATAAAGACTTGACAGTGACAGAAGAGGAAGTGCTACTGTCCCTGTGCTAGGAGTGAAGAATGTGTTTGCATTAACAGGCACTGTGGTGAGATAGACACTGTATACTAACTGCAGTCTATTGCACTGCACACTTTTTAAAGTCAACTCAAAAACCATAACAAAGGCCACACCTATGACACTGTAGATTCCTGCTGGTCCCAAACAGGATCAGAGACATTTTAAAAATACACCAACAGTTCTGTGCTGGTGTTCAGTGTCTACAAGACACTGCTTCATGTTAAAAAGCTATTATTATAGTTGTGTGTGTATATCCACAAAACCTTCATGGGAAAGACACTCAGGACATCAGGTCAAATTTCAAATTTAAGCTCCCTTCCATTTTGCCAAACAGGTTGAACAAAGTATTAGAAAGTGATTTTAGTGTTCGGACTCTCCTTGTGTGGACAGTTCTTATCAGGGTGAGAAAACATCCCAGAAAAGAAACGACGAGTCACGTGCATTTTGGGTCCCGCATTTATTCACTCAGCGAGTGTTGCCGAGACTTTAAACGAGAATATCTTTATCGCTCACGTCTGTACAATGAATATGAAGCCAGAGCTGGAAGGAGATGAGATTAGATTAGTTTAGCGTAAAGACTGAAGCTGACTAAAGTTTTCAAACAAAGCTGCCGGCACCTCCAACGCTCACAAATGAACCTTTACACTCTGGAAACATCACAGTAACTTAATATTGGCAGCACCAGGGTAGCTGCTTCTCGTCTGCCAGTCTTTAAGCTAAGGTAAGCTAATTGTCATGAAGCACAGAAATCTCAGCAAGATTTTGATAAGTGAACTTCTCAAAATGTCAAGAGTTTCATTCAGACCATTTTGTGACCCTAAATCTCTCCACTGAAAGTACTACAGCTAGAAATGAAACACACGATGTAAAAAAAAAAGACCCGCTTTGTATCCGTGACCTTATCAGCTGTGGTTCGGAGAGGTTTCAAAAGACCAAAGTAGGCAAAAGAGCAGAAACACGCAAAGGAACGAGGTAATACTCTGATTGAAGTGAGAACATAAAAATGGAGCGGCAGCTGCGAGTTGTTTTTAAATGGCGCTGATATTTACAGTCTGGTTTAAAGTCTAAATAAAACTTAGCTTTTACAAAATAGTTGCATGTTAAGGCTCTTCCACACCAAGTGTTATTTGTCCACATAATGAAAGTTTAATCACACTCACACTGTCAAGTCAAGCTCTGACACATTTCAAATCAAAAAAATGAGATGGCATGACCCCCGGCTGAATAAGAGTAGACAC
Source organism: Embiotoca jacksoni (assembly GCF_022577435.1). Lineage (NCBI taxonomy): Eukaryota > Metazoa > Chordata > Actinopteri > Embiotocidae > Embiotoca > Embiotoca jacksoni. The sequence goes on from NW_027185252.1 coordinate 4,388,828, forward strand.
CATGACTCAGGTGAAATGTCAGGAGGTGTGCGGTGTGTGTGATGTAAAAGCTGCCCACTCATTTGTTGTTTTTTTTTGCCGGTGCACAAATAGACAAAAGGTTTACTTTCATTTGGTTGAGCTATCTGTGGTTTTGCATTTCTCTCTCCCTACAACGTAAAGCAGAAGTAGCCTTTGAAGACGTCTGCTGACTTCATGCTCAGGAAAGTGAAGCAAGCCGGCTACTTCAACTGTAGTGCAGTCAGAGGAGGCAACAGTTGAAGCATTGCAACGTCTTCTGCAACGGACTTGGCGGTAGCTGCAAGCTCAGTCGTCTCGTTGGCAGCGACTTGGCCTACGACGTTTCCCAGATTGTTTTGCTCGTATGCCCCGATGTGTAATCTGCATAAGCCGATCAATATGAATTTGTAACAATGCATCAAATGGGCTACACGTACATAAAATCAGTTTCGGTGGCCAACTCATTGAGAATTCCCACCTGACTGTAGAGTTCCTCTCGACTCCACAGACCATTTTAGCACCTTTCAGCACATTTTTGGGTGTTGTATTCACACCGCTCACCTAAAAGTTGATTTTCAGCCACGATAGGCAGAAGTTGGCAGCAAAAACACTTTTATAAAAAAATCAACTGTAGACCACCTGTCCAGCACTGAAGAGCAGACAAACACGGTTAGCGACGAGCCAATGAGCGTAGTGCAGCATTTAGCAGCTAATGAAACACCGATTTCTCTCCGTAGTTGGTAGAAAGCAAAAAAAAAAGCTAAAAGAGGCGTGAATCGCTGACTTCAATTTAATCCACAACTGCAGATAATGTTGCTCTGTATCTGCCAGATGAGTTCGTTTGCTAAACGATTTGCTGCATTCACTTGAAATTATATGTCAGCTTGTTTCTGCTGCCACGAAGTGCCTAAGTAAAAAAAAAATGCAGGTCAAAGGCATAAATTCATGAAACAAAACAAAAAAAGCATATTAAAAAGGTCTTGAAGAAATTCCTTGGCTGGAAGTAGCTAGACGAGAACGCCCAAATCTAAGAGGCAGAACATCTGGTTTGGTTCAACTTTTGTTTTCCGTTGTGTGATATTAGTGACATACTTTCTAGTCTCATTTCCAACTTTTTAAATCAACTTGGTGCTGAATTCTTCAGATTCTTTAGCCTTTGAGTTTAAATTTCCCCAGGCCTCACTGAGCATCGGAGTGGAGGACGGAGGTTTGGCCTGCTAACATTAACTTAAGTTTACTAGTAGGAGATTGAATATGTCTCTATTCAACATGTCTTTCAATGGGCTCTGACAGGATGACGCTGAACTTGAAATGACCTTCACAAATTTGTCTCTGGTGTTTCTCTAGTTCCGGCTGCGTTTCTATAGCAACACCTCTCGTGTACATTTCCCCTAATTTGTCTGCACGGAGGCACAGCACACATAACAACCTGTAATCAGTCAGTTCCTGCTTTGACTTCATTTCCATGCTTACCAAACACATAACACAGAAGCTGAATATCTCAGCTTAAACTGGAGAGGGCATTCTTTACTGAGAACAAGTATGTGACTCTCTCTGGGGGCTCATGGCTTTAAACTGCAGTCACAGACAAAATCTTGACACTTTTACTTCAAATTGTACTAAAAAGATTATGCCAACACTGTCACAGAAAAAGCCACGTGTGAATATTAAACTATTTAATGGCTGAATTCCATTTAGCTGCTTCAGTATCAGGAGTCGTTGTGTTTGCTAGTTCGCTGTCATGACTTACCGGGACACTTGAACAGAATAAAGTCAAGTAGTGGGGTTTTTTTTAGTAGCACTGGAGCTTTTCCTCCCACTATGACAAGTCAAAATGTCTGCAATCTGTAAACCTGACACCTGAAAAGCAGTCTAATTAGATAAGATTAATTAAAACACCAGTGCAGGTGTATCAGTAAAGTTTTTGTGTTGTTTAATCAACGTTTTTGTATGACATTCTTCATCTGAGGTTGATACGATGCAAAGTTTACCTAAAGTTTAGTGTCTACGATATCAACCAATAATTCACAACTGTGTGACTGGGACATGTCTTTCCAGCTTGAAAGTATTTCACATGTAATCTGTCATCTTTTCGTCAACAGAAATACATCCTGTGATATCACCATTGGACAAAGTACAGCCGACAAGTTTGTGCCTTGCCACTTCCTCTTGCTAGGCATCCAATTTACTTACCGAGGATGCAAAATGTTGCAGGTGACAAAAGGAAGTTTGTGCTGCAGAGGTCACTGAGCAACACAAGAAGGACATGCATGAGGGACTGTCTTTATAACGCATGAAAACAAACAGAGATCTCAATACATGATCTCAAAAAAGGAGCCTCTTTGAATAAAGGTTATATAAATAAAATGTGCAAACACACTCCCGCCTATTGTCTCTCAGTTAAACTCAAACTCAAACTCAAACTCAAACTCAAACACACACCCACGCACCCACCCACGCAGTCTTGCTCACTCCCACATCGACTATGTACAGTTTCTCTTCCTCTCTCTCCCTCAATCAATATTCAGCTCTATATTTCTCAGACTCGAGCCACATGAATGAAGGAAACAGGGACAGGGAAACCCCATGTCACTCATTATGAAACTCGCACACTTTACAGCAGGCATGCAGACTTAATCTACATCTTTACGCTTACTGAGTCCAAATAAGAAATGTTGGTGGTGACGTGACAACAGATACAAGAAAATATAAAAAGGAAAGTTAATAGAAAGTTAAGTGTCATTATCTCACAATGTGTCTTTAAAACAAAAGTTACGCATTAGAGAAAACCAAACTTTCCTTAGAAAGGGAAAATAACTGACCGGTTGTGTCATTATTAAAGAAAAAAAAAGAGGGAAGATATTCATTTCAGTGTGGTGATGAGTTCATATACTGTTTGAAATATTAGAACAATGCCACAGCAAAGCACAACAGAGGAGAAGGATGAAATTTCCACCAACAAATTACTGTTAGGTGGTCCTAATTTCGGTTGTAAGTGAGAAATCGAACGTCCAGGGGAGCACGCAAACAGCCCAAGAAGAAATTAGACTAATTTTACCAAGAAACAAAAACAACCTCAAGGTCATCTTACTAGATTTTGACTGATTTTTAACCATACCGCAAGGTCTTCATCAGTGGATCTGATGACTACACAAACCCCATGAGCTGTTTTCAGGTCTAACTGCATCTCACGCTCTTCATTAGCAGATAAATTTGGACTGATATTGTCATCATCCGGTAATGAAGAATGTAGGATGCAGCTGAAAGATCCAGAGATAGGTAACCTTGAGTTGTGAGTGTTAACTACACCAACATTGATGATAAGTCTGTCATTCCGAGAACTTTAAACTGTCTATGACATGAAAACTGACTCCCCACTGCTGAGGAAGATCATGTGAAGCAGTCAAGGGTCCAAGAAAAAGCTACTAAACTGACTTTAGAGATTTTGTCAATTAATTTGCACTCGTCTTGTGCTACTGGTTTATTCTAAATAGCTCAACCATTGTAAGAAAAGCACATTTAGATCTGTGTTTGGAGTCTTAATTCTCAGGCATGAACACATGAAGCCAGTTTAATTTTTTTTTTCCGACAGCACATGAACGCAACATCTCCCAGCGTCTTCCAGTTTGGGTTCATAAAGTTATTTGAGAGACGCCCACTGCATTCTGATTAGACTTATTCCAGGAGGTGACGCTAGTCAACCAAATTTCACACACTGATAAGATCTAGCTACAAAAGATCAGTAAAGGCACAAGAGTATTTTCCTACATGTAATAATAATAATAATAATAATAATAACCGGATGCAGCTCGTGTGACGCTTGGCTACAGGAATTCAAAGGGAATAATGCAGACAGGGTGCAAACAAGTCAAAGAAAACAATTTCAGGTCAAGTCATTCAATAAGTCTTTTTTTTTTTTTTTTTCTTTTCTTTTTTTTTTTTTTAAATACAAAAGGAAGAGGAAGGCCGGGTTACTATCTGTCTGACGCCTCATACTTCCTTTTATATTTTTACAAACCGCCCATTACGCATGAGTAAGCGCTGCAAACGTCTCTGAACTTCTTAAAACATCTCTGCTGCGTCTCGTTCAGAGCCAAAACCTTTGAATTACCGCGCTGAAGCTGCAAAAATTCAACTTTAGTGGATGCGGAGTTTCATCAAAATCACAAGCTGCTTCCTCATTTGGGGTTTTGAAAGGAGCGCAGCTGTGAAGTGGAGAACTTCTCTGAGCTTTATGTGTTTAATTCAAAAAATATAAAATGAACTGACAGACTTACCCCCCCACATCACCGGCGGCCAGGCGCAAGCGTTGTACGTCTTTTTCTTCTTCTTTCTCAACTCAGCCAACATTTTTGTGGCGCGCATTTGGCACCAATAAGACTTTCTTTCACTTTCAAACTTCTGCAGTGTGGAATAAAAATCATCCTGAACTCACAGCAAACCATGTGCGCGCTGTCTCTCTTGCTGTCTCCTCTCACTAAGTTTCTTAATTGCTGCACCAGACTCGTCCGCTGCAGCTCCACCATTCATTACTAAGGGCGGCTATGGGACATGCAGAGTAATACATTTTAGTGCTTTTGGTCACACCCACCTGCTGTCAGTCCTCCCCTCTCTGCTGCACTCATCATGAATGGAGCTCTCTGGTCGTCAGTTGTAAACTGGAACACAGGCACCGACAAAGACGCACGGAAACATACTGGGTGAGGCAAGTAACACTGGCTGAAGGCACAAACACACCGCGACCTGTGACCTGTATGAATAATGGGTCCAGGTGAACCCACGGCCCCCGAGTTCCCCGCTGCTATGGCAACATAGCAATATGAGGTGGAAAAATGAAATCAGTTTTGGAAGGAAAACTTACCTGCTGCTTGATGTGTTCAGTATGATGGCCTTCGTGGCAGTGTTTCCTTCTCTCTTGCAGTCACAAAGTCCAAGACAAATTTCCATAGTCGTCCTTGAATTTCCATGGTGGTGTGCATAAAAAAAAAAAATGTTAAAAAGGGAGGAAATATAAAAACATTTTAATACACAGTTCACTTTATTCATGGGAACATAACTTTCTTTGAGCTGAGGCTCCATTTCAACCGGAAGGAGGCCACGCCCGGTAGCTCTGCAGGCTGCAGCCTACTTTGGAACTAAGGTGCTTTGAGGTTAAATGCTCTGAGTGTGCTAACATGTGCACAATAACATTTCTTACCTGCGGATGTTTAGCAGGTTTAATGTTAACCCTGTTCACCATCTTTGTTTTGCATATTAGCATGCTAACACTTGCTAGCAGTCGGTGGGATTTAGCAGCACCTAGTGGTGAGGGTGCAGATTGCAACCAAGTGAACTCACCTGGTCCGCCTTCCCCCTCAAAGCATGTCGGAGAATCTACGCTGGCAACAAAAAAAAAAATGGACAGGCCCGTTATAGAACCAGTGTTTGGTTTTTGTCTTCTGGGCTACTGTGGAAACATGGAAACATGGAAACATGGCAACATGGCGGTTTCCGTGGAAAAGACGACCCGCTTCTGCTTCAGGTATGAAGGACTCGTTCTGAGGTAACACAAACACGACTCTTCGCTGCAGGTGATCATACACTTTTAAAAACGAATTATCAATATTTGATCCCATTTCTGCCAAGAGGTCCACCTAAATCCTGCACACTGAACCTTTAATACAAAATACTCTACGGGCTGATGGGAATGTTATTAATTTTGCATGTTGGTCATAAACCAAACTGCTGGACAAAGTTGCAGTTCGACTGATGATGGTTAACATGGGAGGACATGTACACGAGCATCAAATTTTATGTCAAACCATCCGATGGTTGTCAAGATATTTTACTCAGAACCACGAACGTGAACCTTTAGATGTCTTCACCAAATTGGGTCGACCGTCTGATATTGTCTTCTCCAGAGGAGAAGGAGGATTTGCTTCCTGCAAATCTCAGCAGTTCAATTTATTCATCCAAAAATGTTGGGGGAAAAAAACACAACTAGCAATAGAGGAAGCATTCAAACAATGTCATAACAAAATCAAATTAAAATTGAAGTTGGGTTTAAAAGGAACACCTCGTGTCCGACACTTTTTTGTCTCCCGTGCTTCATATCACAGGATAATATGCAGATATATTAAATGTGGTCATGCATATGACTGGGAATTTCAGCACATTTTCATGAACGCACACACACAGAGGAAGTAAAAGCATAAGTTGTGGCAAACACTGGGGTGACTTCCCTGCACCTTGTTTCATTTTGCTCTTGATGCCTTGCTCAAAAGTAGACACGGGCTATCAATAGATCGCTGAGGGTGTCCATGTCGCTGCTTTACAATGTTTGGTAATGGTCGTTCTCGCTGAAGCCCCAAATGGGATGAATATGATAACTTCCTCAAGTGGACGCACTTCTGCACTTAACGAAATGAACCGAGAACTAACTCTGCCCAGTTTCTGCATAAACGCCAAGAGAGATCATTTCCTGTTTGGAGTTACGTAACTTCTCTTTAAGTACAGACTCAGTTGGGAGTTCTTGATCTGATGTAACAGCCACCTACTTGTGGTGTCGCCCCGTTGGACGTTAGGGGAGAGGGAAGTACAGATGTGGGTTCATGTCAGGAACTCCACCCATAACCTCTTCATTTCGTAAGAACTGGTAATCATGTGTGATCACTCGCGCCCTTCAAATGGGGTCATGTTCACGAGACGAGTCCACATAAACGATCTTTCTTGTGGTTTTTTTTTTTTTTATTATTTGGGCCTCTGAGTTCAAGAGTTGTGACATGTTTGCTGACGATTTTACAAATGGTGGAGGCCATGCCTACGATGGTGTTCTCACAACTTAACCACTGAATCAGCAAGAAAACCGTGCACACGTACATATTTTGACTGATAACCGAACAAGTTTTGGCACTTCTGCCATGAAATACTGGCTGAGCACTTTTTTTTAGGAACACTTGTACCTGCCTATTGATGCAATTATCTGACCAGCCAATCATGAGTGTAGTTACAGCACAAACACCCCCATGGAACCACTACAGGTTGTTTAAACTCTTTGGTTTTTGTGCGAATTAAGCAAAGAGCTGTTATTTAATGAACTTGTGTGTCGCTTGAGGGGGAATTTTGTTGGTTTTGGACAGAGCCAAGCGAGCAGTTTCTCCCTGCTTTCATTAGGCTAAGCTAAGCTAACATGCAATGGCCCTTCATATTCAACAGACATCTTCTTTTCTAACTTTGGGCAAAAATGGTAAAGTACTGTATTTTGTCGGGGGGGGGGGGGGGGGGGATAACAGGCCAAAAAGGTTGAGGATCAGTGAGATGGATGAGCATAAATCAGGAGTATCTCCAGTTCTGGTTGCCTCAACGTAAAGCACTCATACCTGGGAACGTTGGGAACAAGAACACATGTCTGTTAATGTAAAAGGATAACTGACTCATTTGTATGTGTTTTGTCTCCACGGTGGTCCACAGTCGGGCTGCGGGTTTTCAAGGAGGATCACAGGCCTTGAAAGAACTGTTTGTCTAACAGTTAAAACAAAATGTACTTCCATCCTGAGCTGCTGTGTGTACAGTTAAGACGTGAAACAAAAGCCAGAGTTTGGAGGGCGTGTTCACCGTGACACACTTAGATTGGCTTATTGTGGAAACAAACACAATAGGGGTTGTTGTTTTTTTATCCTGAAGGCAGCGCTCCTTTTCCCACAAGCGCAATAGACAGTCAAGACCGTCTGTTTTCCAACACATGTTTCAGTGTAGTCGGGGACAAAGCACAACTCCCACATTGTTACACAATCTCACATTGTTCCAACCAAAGAAATGTTCCACTTGTATCATAATTTGAATCTTTCTTCAGGTGTGTTCTTGTGTAACTTGTGTTCTCAGTCCAAGAAACAAGAACAAAGCACACGTCAAGTAATGGGCCTAATGTCCAGAAGTGATTGTATCATCTGATCTGCTTGAGATGCAATTTTGGGGCACACAAGAATCCAAGCATACGTTTTACAAACAGTATGTCAACATAACGGTCGGCAGCAACGATGATTAAAGTCGTGAGCCATTGCGTCATCAAATTACGTAAGCTTGCAGACTTTGTTTCAGAGTGAAAATAATCGTTTCAATGTTAAATATGCAGAAAACATATCAATAAATATTGTGACGGAAATCGTGGAGTTGGAGTGAAGAAATCAAAGGAGTCTTTCCCAGCTCACGACGCAGTGATGTTTATCGGCAGCAGCTTAAACGAGGAGAGAGATCGGCGACCGTTGTTAAACCTCTCCTAAACTCTCACAAAGGCTCAGTTATAAAGGAAAACATTCTTCCAGATAAGGATGTGAATGTGTCCCTGGAGTGATTCTGACAAACTGGGAGTCAGCAATGCTGTTTCCAGTCTGAGCATAATCAACACCGATGTTTTACAGCCAGTTCATAAGATAAGGGTGTCCTCATGGAGACCTTTACTCCACTGTCATCAGGGAATCAGAGGAAGTCTCAGTGTGTCGGGCCAGAACAAAAGAATTTCCCAGACTTCAAGGGCCCACTAGCAAAGGAAGCTAGCTGTAGTTAGCAGGCCAGAGTCCCAAGATCCTCCGAAGGTCAGCCCCATTCAGAAGAGTCTTATCTCAGTAATTCTAATGTCTCAGAACTCGCCAAAACAGAAATTATGATGTGTATAAATGCAAATACACAGAAGCAGGATTCGTGTATCTTTCAGCAAGAACGCTGTTGCCCCAATTACAAATTGAATGAACTGTATCCTCGCAAGAATGTGATTTTAGAGTCTATGTATTTGGGAGATGAGCAAAAAGATAAAACCGTAAAAAACACAATAAGCCAGAAGGTCCATGACTTGGCTATGGTGAGTGGAAGTCCTCAGCTGCTTGTGCCACAAGAGGAAAAGTCCAGAGATCATTAAAAATGTTGGGGTATTTTTTTTATTTTTATTTGCAGTCATACAACACAGGAAGTTGCAAAATGTCACAACAATCCAAACAAGACTGTCAGACAAACATTACTGGCATCGATTGGATGTCATCGGCACGTCTTGGGCTAAACTGTGCAAACTCAAAAACGTCTCTTCATTTTGTGGAACTCTTGCTGCCAGCTGAACTTATGCATATTTTCTGGACTGGTTTGAGTCAGATTCCAGATAGCTTGAAGTCTTGAAATCTCATTCGATATTCCCTCACGGCCTTTGTAAGAAAGTCAACCTCTGTTTCCGAGAGCAGTAGCCCTGCTGAGCTGACTCAGACAGAAACATTTCTATTTGAGTGTTATCTGCTGGTATTTTTAATTAAGAAACCAACCACAACAGAATAAAGAGCAGATAAAGTAGACTTGAGTTTAGTTTCACTTCTGCTCTCTCATACTTTGGATCACTTTAATTTTGAACCAGGTATCCAAACAGGAAGATTGTGTGTGTGTGGTTTGAGAGGAGAGACCTGAACACACATTTTCTGGAGAAGCATGTGTACCGACAAACAATCTGCATGTTGTTTTACTTAAGACTAAGTCTCCCCTTGTCGGCATGAGGCATTACTTAGCTGAAAAATGTGTGATCCTTCTTTTTCTGCCGTTTACGGAGAACACATGCGGCCCTAAGGCTTCCCAACAACAGGGATACAAGGAGCAAGATACAAGTTTCTTGATACAAGTTCAAGAAAGAAGTACATAGGTATAAAGGACCGTCAGTGGAGAATCCAGGTCTATTAAAACCACCAGACTTTGATCATCTGAGAAACACCCACGGGCCGTCCCAGTTCCTGTTGGCCCAGGACGTTCAGTTAACTGACCAATGTCATGTGACATTTCTCGGGAATGTTTGTTAAGACGTGTTGACTCAAGCAGCACGTGTCAAAAAGAAACCACATGCACATTATGAGGCAGCTCAACATGCAACAAAACACTCAACATCCGGTTATGCTTCAGTTTACAGTGTGTGGATACCCTGTCAGAGGTAACACAGACAGGGACGCTGACTGTCAAAGCAGATTGTACGTGCTTTGAAATGATTCGGTCAGTTGTTATTCTGGTGCGTCTCTTCAGAGCACGAGGCCTCACAGTGATGAGGAAATGGAGCAGCGGTGTTTAAGGGGACTCAAGAACTGTGTCGAGAATCCACCCGAACAACCCTGATGATGATGATTACAGCCAGGAAATATGGGAAAAAGACAAAACAGAAATAACCACAAATTAAAACTCCACGTCCACGCAGTCGTGGGCCTGAAAGTTTCTCCCATAAAAAAAAGTGAGTGCGTCACGTCTGGCTGCTGTTTTGGGGAATTTTCTTTTTTTTATTAAAACTCTGAGAAAACCCTTCAGAGAAAAGTCTTGGTGTTTAAATGTGGGCGTATCAACCGATTGAGCTCTTAACAGATGCTTCGAATGCTGCGTTTAGTCTTAAGGAATTAAGATGGCTAGACTTACAACAGATAGAAAGGACACTTGCTGGTCCATAATTATAACCTGACTTTTAATGCAGCTAGTGACTGACTACATTAAGAAAAGGTTCAAAGGGAAATGAATTGCAATTTGTTGGCATGTTTCCTCCAGCCAGATGCATGAGCAATTAGAAAACATGAATTTCACTAAAAACGAAAGAACTCCAAACACATTTTACCATCTGAAGAGTTTGATGTGAGTGTGAGGAGCTGCTCTGTGTGCTGCAGCTCTGTGAGGAGGGTGTGGACGGCTTGTTTGTTCGGATGTTTTCCATTTGCTCTGGAATGCTCTCAGAGCTGTTGGTTAGAGATGATCCGAACACACACTGTACATCCGCCCACACACAAACTGCAAGACATCAGGGTTTCCACACACAGATGGATGTCAAACTACGAAACGTTTCAGGGGCTCTAAAAGGTGACTTACAGGGCCTCAGTAATGTCAAAAAGTACGAATAGAAAAACATTTAAAAAAAGAAAAAAAGCTGGTGTTAATTATTTGAGGTGTTCTTTAAGTTGTGGAACTACAGCTCCCATAATTATTTGGCAGTTGTAAACAGGAAGTACGATGTTTCTAAGGATTGTGTGAGTTAGTTGTGGGCTGCAGCTTGAGCTCCACATCTTTCGGCATGTGTTTGTCTTACAATTTGTAACTATATTTAACTGGTAGCATTAAAAGCAGAGACCGACTGATACTGATGTGTGCGAGTCAAATCAGAAAGGCTGTAAAAATCCCAGATGCAAAAAAAAAAAAAAGTCATAAAGAGAAGACTGAATAATGAGTGAATTTTTTGTGATGAATTCAGTGCTAATTATATCCTCACAAAGTTATGAGGATGATCAATGACACTCGTTTTTGGCAGTTGCTTTAATGTAGCTGTAACTTAATTTCCTCCATGACCTGTGTCAGTCATTACTGTGTTTAAGTGGGCCAAACCAATTAACTAAAGCTAGTCCCAAAATGAAAAATATGCCACAATTAACTTAATAAATAACACATGGTTCATATTGTCATTATAACATTTTATCGTTTTTCCAAGCTGTGTCTCAGTTTCTTGTGTTTTGACCGAGACTTTGTTTTACATCTGTAATCAAATATTTTCTGCAGCCTCATTAGTCATCCGTCCTTTTGATCGAGTTGTTTATGTTCTTATTTATTTCTGTCTATGGCTGCAGTAACCTCACTGCTGTTTGTGTCTTCTTTCCCCGGTACAGGAAGAGCTCCCACGAGGATTGTATCTGATCAAAGCTCAAGAGAGGTTCAATTCGATTTCAGGGATTTCCATCCACTGGAGCCGTCATGCACTGGAAAGAAAGTCCCACAATCCTGCGTTTCAGAGTTGTTGACCAAACATTCACATTCACATGTGGCCGTGAGAAAATCCCACATCATCGCAAAACTGTATGAACGTGTTGACGAAAACACCCTGACGCTGTGCATGATTTCTTGTTTCATCGTGTCGGTTTACGTTCCAGCTAGCTGCGTGTTCGTCTGCCGTCTTTCTTTTTCTTTGACCATTCAAATAACTTCTTTTGATTGTCTTTGTGGTCATTAGTGTGCTGATTTTATGCAATCTGGTCTTAAATTAGCACTCCTGTTCCAACATCTGCATAATATCTGCTCTTATATCTGTATGCGAGGAAAAAAAAACTGGGCTAACAGGAAAGTATTGCATTTGGGACTCAGCTACTGATATTCTGTGTCACCTGCTGTTTGTTCTAATTTAAGGCAAAATAAAGTTAGATGTTCATTGTGTTGAATATCATTCACGTAAATCTACGTTTTTGTATGTTGTTCATTGAATGTTTTAGCAAAAAGCCTAAATGAAATTGCGGATAAGAAGCCGTCAGCCTGTTCACCGGTCGTGTCGCACTTTGAGAGTTGTCAAGAGGTTCACTGAACTATTCAGAGGAAAAGAATTTGGTTTACTTGACTGCGAGAGAAACGCTAAAAGTCAACTCACCTGTGGAGGACATCACTTCACTCCAAATGTACCACAGAAAGATTAGGGACACTCCTTTTACGTGGGGACCCACCCAAAACAACACAACACAGCCCGCTTTCATCCTCGACTCACTTCAAAGGTTCTTTATTTTGACCACAGCGATGCAACGCCGGAAAAACACAACGAGATTTGTGCCAATGAAACAAGACGTGACGGCAACGCCGACATCACCACAGCAAAAGATTGAATGCGGTTCTTTCAGGGGTTTAATGAGCAGCAAAAACTCAACTGGTCGTAAAATAACATTCTGAAAATTTAGGAGCGTCTTCTGAAAGATATTCTTCAAAGTGGTGTACATACAAAGATGGGGAAAAAAACAAAACAATGTAAGGCAGCTGATGTCCTGACTCGGACTAAGCTTCGTGGGTAAATATGAAAACACACGATAAACCAGAGTATTTGCGGAGTGTGCAGGTAACTTTTCTATTTCATTGTCTTGCGTTGGTCTTCATGTCCTCTCAACACTCGGCCTGAACTCGACAGAGGCCTCGCAGGCAGCATGGACATCGGAACAACTTCAGTCGACTCCACTTGTGTTTTTAACGATCAGTCCGTTCTGTTTTTGTTTGTTCAGTTGTTTGAAGAAAAGTTGGGACTTTCGAACAACCCGTCCAAAAAAAATCTTCACTTTGGGTCGGTTGTGTCACAAAAATGGCACATGTACTGCATGATTACTGCAGCCTAAACTTTCTTTATGCTGTAAAAAAAAAAAAAAAAAAAAAAAAAAAAACTAAATACAAATATTATATTACAAAGCTCAAATGTTAGTTGTTCCATTTTAGTGGCTGAGAAGGAAACAAAGTCTGTATTCAGTTCTTCTCAGGAGCGGAGCAGCCGTGCTCCGGTGATGCAGGAAGACTCGACCCCACCTACGCTCGCAGCGTGAGGCTTTGAACCTCTGAGAGGATAGCAGCCCGATGATTCGCTCTAAATATCAGGATCAAAAGGCTTGCAGGGGGAAGCCCAGCACTGTCTGTGGTCCAGATGCAGAACCCAACAGGACAGGTACCAGCCTCAGAAGGTCTCTGAGAGGAATTCCCAGCTGGCTGCTCTGCGACAATAAATCACCGAGGGAGCTGCAGCCTGCAGGGGAGAGAGAGAGAATAGAGACTGAGACGAGTTCAACGTCCCGGGATCCTTTTCTGTAGCAGGACGCTGGGATGGGACTCTGCCGAGTCCGGTGGTGGTAGAACGACTCAAATAAGTTACTTAAGTTAACTTGGTAGTACAACAAACACAAAAACACTCCATTAGAAAGTAAAAGTCCTGCATTTCAAATCCTTAAATGAAAGCAGAGAAGCATTTTCAGCAATATGTACCGAAAGTAACAAACATAAAAGAACTTGTTTCACTTTCGAGAGTTTAGATAACAAATGTGTCTTCGTTGGAAAGTTAAGAACTCGTAGACGTCTGTAACTCACTAAACTTTAAGTTGTCAAATCTTCAATAAAGCATTAGATAAACTCTCAAACTATAAGTAACCAGTACCTGCAGCTGCAGGTTGTAACTACAATTGCCGTGAGAGGTTGAGTGTTTCCCTCTGAAATAAAGTGAGGTATAAAGTGGGAGGAAATGGATGTTCCAGTGAACTACCTCAGAACTGCACCAACAACAGTATTCAGTAACTTTATAACTGAGAAATTACGAGATGAATCAGGGCTGCTGACATCATGGAAACATCAGGTCAGTTGTGGCAGGTCCTGGGTAAAAGCAGGGCCCAAAGGATCGCTCGAGTCTTTAAATGATCGACTCGGATAATCTATAAAAAAATGCATATTTATGAAAACTTCATGTATTGAAGTATCTGTGAGCTTCTTGTTATTTTATCTTCTGACTTTTACTTGACATTAGTGGTTGAAAACGGTTTTACTTTCCCTCCCTCTATAATAGTAAAAATGGTTTGGTCCATAGGTCAAAAAAACTTTATAGCGGAAAAGTCAGGGACTTTATGACCAGACAAGAGATCCTGAAGAGGAAGATGCAGCTGCAACAAGGTGAGACATCCATTTAGCTAGTTTAAACATCTGGCAAACACAGACACGGGATGGACAGAGTGAAACTCCTGCTGCTGAGAACCATGTGTTGAGAGTTTACATGCAAATGTAAGTGTACACAAGTGACGCGATCCAGTTTCCTGGGAGCATGTGTGTGTCTCTTACCCTCCAGCTGTGTGTGTGTGTTCTTGAGGCAGGGGATGGAGCGGTACACCAGGAAGCAGGCCAACAGGATGGACTGGGTGTCCCTCGACAGGCCCTCGCCCCTCGTGTAGGAACTCAGCACCGAGCTGTTGTCTAGAAGAGCAGACGCACAAGGCATAAATGTATTTTTGTGTTTTCAGTGGGGTATTTTAGTGAAACGGGATACATTGAATTGTCATTCGATATCTCTTTGTGACTGTCATGTCCACCTGGTTGTAGTCATGGACTGCTTTGTTTTACAATCACGTGTTTTTAGCATCTGACTTCACGCTGAGTCATTTACTTCAAACACAGTGCAGCTCTGCTCTCTGACACATAGCTGGGAACTGGACTTTTAGTATTTTTATAACTGTTCTGGGTTCTTTAATACGACTGCTGTATCCGTCTTCATTTGCTGAAACTCAAACTTTTATTTTTCATTTTGGGTAACATTTTTGTGAATGAAACTTGCTCACAGGGCTGAACATGTTGGTGTACAGACGGGTTTCAGCGTGATGTCATTTGTGAGAAAAAGGACCCAGAATGACTCCGAACCTATTAAGAGATTAACATGAATATTTTTTTTTAATTTTTTTTTTTCCGGATATTCGGATTAGAATGCGTGTAGCATTAAAAAAAAAAAAATAATAATCACAACCTACTTTATTTCTAAGCAGTCGATATGACATGATATATATATATATATATATATATATATACACTTAAAACCATGCTGTGTAAACTTGTGTTCTGCCTTCAGGCTGCACACGCAACTGTAAACCCCACTTTCGCTGTAATTGTTGGGGCGTTTATCATTCTGATTATGTTGATGATGAAATCTCATGAACATGTACCTCTTCATGAGCAGGAGGCTGAAACAAGGGATTTACAGAAAGTTTTAATGTACATGTTGCTACATTTCTGTAATGTGGTTAATTTGCAAAATATAAATTCATCAAAACTTCCATTCGATAATTATCTCTGTGTAAAAATCCATGAAATTCCATCATTGTTGGGAAGTTTGTGCGACTTCATGTCAATGTTCACTGCTGCATTTCCTTGTGAGACAGAGAAAAAATAAGAATCATAAAACAACAAGGTCCTCATACATATTTCCTTCATGGGCGAGTTCCAGAGAAACATTCCTGATGCTTGAGTTCAAGTTAATTTGAGTTTATTTTCTATCAGAGCCAAGAGGCTCAATGAGACATGAAAGTGAAGACATGCCTAAGGTGTTTACGTGACCACAGTCTGGTCCAACTACCCCACCTGTTTCCCACGCCTCTTGGTGTGCTTTTATTCCTGTAAGTGTGTTCAGCAATGGAATTTGTCTTTGAGTGTATACGCAGTCTGTTTAACTTCTAAACTATGACATTAGTCTGCTACACCCTACGCAGGAAAACAAGCTGAGACACATCCAGCCTGTGAAATACTCAGCCGGTGACACGGCTGCTCAACAGTTAAAATGGACTTTTTGTCGCATGTAGTAAAGGAAAAAAAGAATAGAAATGAATCGAATGGTTAGTTTCATCTTTTTTGTTTGTTGGTATCTGCATATCAACTTACTACACTTATACACGGAAATGTCTTCGCAGGGCATGTTGAAAGAGTGGAGCTGAGGTGACACCTGTCATACGGTTCACAGCGGATTGTCTCCAAACCAACTCCTCACACCGTCTTTAAACCGGATTTACACCTGCTGGCTTCACAGGAGTCCTGGAGTCGATACTTTTGCACTCCAATCTAAATTTTGAGAGTGAGGTTTGACCTGTCGATCACAACCGCAGCCATAAACAGGTGTATCATATGCGACCGGGCTGCACTGTACCACGTTGTTTTATTCACTGCGGTGAGAGCAGAGGTCACGGTGAGCAGAGGGTTTGCAGTTCGCTGCACGCGTGTTGCTGACGACGGGAAGATAAATCCGAGCCTTTGTTCAGCATCCTTCATGTCGTCTTCATCTCGATCAATAGCTACCCACATCAGTAGACGCGAATCCAAGCAGCCCACGCTGCATATGTTCGCTTGTGCACACACACGCGGCGTGGCTTTACATCTGTTTACAGATGAGGTACAAAAAAAGAAGCAACGCAAAAGTATAAATCCATGAGCCCAACGAAGCATAGCTCGGATTAAAACGTTCGTAGCCTTCTGAAGGAACCATGTTCATTAGTTCCTTGGAATGAAGAATGAGTTACAGATGTGAACTCTTTTCCACCCTGACATGACAGATGTTTGTGTTTTTTCACAGGGATTTTCCTGACATTGTTCTATGTTCAAAGCTAAAGTGGGCAAAAAACAACAACAACAACCCGTATTCAAAAAGGCATCTAAAAGTCAATAAGCAGCAAATATGAAGCATTTTAGTGGGACGCAGTGTTCAAAACATTTACGATGCCCAATAAGCCAGACTTTACATTGTACGCCCGGCTGCTCTGGACTGAGCTGAATTCTCTTTTGTTCAATACAGAGCTGCGTATAGTGATTATTTTCTTTACTGATTAATCTAGTGATCATTTTCTTGATTTTTTTTTATTTGGTCTACGAATGAATTAAATAAACAAACATATCCAGCATCATTTCCTAAAGTCCAAGCTAATTTCAACTAACAGGTTCGTTGTTTCTCATTCTGCCAACATTGAACCACTTTTTAAATTAGAGTCAATTGTTGATTGTATGACCTGACTAATCTTGTAGTTTCAGCTCGTGCACTGTGCACTCTACTGTAACGGTTTCTAAATAGTAACCTCCTTCCTTGCCCTGAATCATCATCCCTTTGATTAACATCCGCTCACAATTCAAGAAAAAATAAGTGCATTTGCGCAGCCGCAGATCAAGAGTAATAAAACTCCAAATACTGTTATTTGAACACCATGTACAGTATTTATGAAAACAGCTGACCGGCCTTCTCATTCACTAACACTGTCCTCCACTCATCCCTCCATCACACCTCTCTGCCCTCCTCACCTCTGAGCCAGCTGTCCAGTGCCACGTCCACCGCGTTCTTCATGACGGGCAGGAACTCGGAGGTGAGCAGGGTGTCGTGGCGGTTGGCGGGACCTCGCAGCATCCTGCTGTCCCACAACTCCACCACCAGACGCAACTGCCAGAGGGGGAAGGTCTGCAGCAGGTCGCCCCGACGCAGAGCTCCGACCGCCTGAGAGACACAGAGGAGGACAGAAAAAGCAAACACCGTGTTCACAACTCTGTAATGCTAAGTGTTCCTCAACAAAGACAACATTATAATCACAGATGAGAGCATGTAATACAAAACAGAAGCCAGGAACTCTCTTCTGGTTTACACTGTAACACACGAACTTATCTGATATCTATGACGAACAATTAAATCCTGTTTTCTTCCAAGGTTTACATTTTTGTTCATCGTACTCCAAGACGTATTTTAGTCACAGCTTGAGAATTCATTTCCAAACCTCTCAATAACCGATTTAGTTGACCTCACCTGAGAATGAAATCAACTTGGAGACTTTAAACTAACCTCCGACACTCATTTCACTGCATTTTATTTATTGGAACATCTGTATTATTGATCCTTTATTGCTCTGCACATGCCAAAATATTGACAAGTGATAGTCAGGAGGATTCAGCAGTTACCACACAACTCAGTGTGTGCATGTGTGTGCGTGCGTGTGTGTGTGTGTGTGTGTGTGTGTGCGTGTGTGCGTGTTACCTGCTCGATAGCGATATACGTGGGCAGCATCTCCGGACATTCCTGCGTCACACATTCATACAGCATTGCCGAGAACAACACCAGAGTGTCCTCCCTCTGCAACAACACAACAGAGCCCGTGTGGGTTAACTCAGCAAGGCTGGTGCAAACAACACAAGTTGAACATTCTGACATGTAAACATGGAACCGAACGTTTAAAAACTTTTGTCTTAACATGTTCATTTAGGTTTATTTAGCAGATACAATATGTAGTTCTTCTGGTGCTTTATTTAAGACTTGTCCATACTTGGTTACGATCAGTTGTCCTTTTCGAGATTCATATCTGTTTTGCAATGATGTGATTGGCACCTTGAAATATTTGGCACTTTTCCATTTGAGGCACAAATCATTGAGTTAAGTCCGACGCAGACCTTCATTTGCATATTTGTATTGCCTCTTTATGTGTGGGAGCTCTTATTTCATGTAGTTTTTGGCATTTACCTTGTGTCAACACACCTTGTTTGTGCACAAACGAGTGAGCACATTTAAGTTTATTCTTCTAAAGAGGGTGCTTAGACACAAATAATGACTTGGAAGATCTTGTGATGAAACTTAAGGGCTTAAAATGTCCATAGATGAGGTTCAAACAGTGAAAAAGTCAAACATGGTAATGGTACTTTGTAGAGGGCCTTGTTTATTATTCGTTGTCTTTTCAATCTGACTTATTTCAAAATGGCACACAGGCTTCACAGGGTTTTCCTCCTCAATCTGACCAACTACACTGGTTTATTCATAAACTGCACACTAATTAAAAACTCATTTCAATACTTTTAAGGCCATCTATTCATTTCACAAACCTTTAAGCACAAGGAGAAATATGGAGTCGGACATTATGTGTACATTTAGTTCGAGACAAAGAGCTATTTCACGCTACGTTAAAAAAAACCAGACTGCGTCAAATGTGCCGATTATCTGACGGAAAACACGACATCCTCAATTTAAATACAAAGATCTGGTTTACGTGGAGAGGTAGAAGAGGCAGGGGCAGAGTTGATGTGATTTTTCTGATAAAGAAAATTGAAGAGACGTCTTGTTCTTGTTAAATTCAATTACAGAAGGTCACGCTACAAAATGATACATTTTCTGCCATTTTACTGTAGAAGCTGAAACCAGTGACCTCTGCGCAATCTACCCAATTAACCTGATGCAGTGATGAAGTAGCCTCTTTACTCCGAAAATGGGAGTGAAGTGATTAATAAGCAGATTAAGCAGTGGTCATGACAATCTATACAATCTATTTTAAATGCTTAAATTGCCTCTTGCACGACATGTACTATAAATGTCAAGCTGCTTTATTTTTCAACCAAAGCAGATCTGCCAAGTTACAACGCAGAAACTTAAAGCTTGTGCTGGTTTTCCCAATTGTTTTCCGTGAATCTCGTCCATAAATATATTTTGTTTTGGGAGACTGAAATATCCCAACAACTCTGGCATGGATTTTCCACATAATCAGTCCTAAAGACTTTTGTAACCTCCTGACTTTCCCGCTTTTAATTTAATTTGTTGCAGACAATCAGCATGTGCGCTGCAGAGTGAATAGAGGGTAATAAAAGTGTGATCCCTGAGCTTTATTAAGTATTTTCCAAGTATTAAAAACGCTCCAAACTTCAGGCTTTCGTCAGCCTCAGCTGCACGTTGTGTTTAGTGCTAATAGACAAATGTTAGCATGCTAATCGGATGATGAACATACTAAACATTAAACGTGAGTGTTAGTATCCTGACCTTAGTGTCAAAGTAAAACCTCACAAAACCGCACACATTTTTTTCAAAATTGTTTATGGAGACTTGATCATCATCCTTCCCAACTGTTGAGTGTTCGTTTCTTCCTGATTCAGACACGACACGTGATTTAAGGTATCGGCTCACTGAGCTTATAAAAACACAGACAGAGACTCTGGTCAACAATCCCTATTTGCTTTTCCTTCTCTACTGAAAGCCTGACATGGTTGTATGTAGAATGAGTGTCACTTCTTAGTGCCACATCATTTCTGTTTCCTAAAACACATCTAGTCCTGTATATTTACATGCATACTCATTGTTTAAATGTTCAGAAGAGCAAAGCATCTCATTTAGGGCCACCGCATATTAACAGATGACTATTATTCTTGTAGTATATGAGGATTTTAGCCAGATCACGAGGCATCCACGTGGTGATTATTGTTTGTCCTGTCCATTTCATCAGTTCTTTTGCCTAATATTGAAAAAAGATATATAGAAAGAATAATTAACATATATTCAAAGTACTTTTTCACATGTTTGTGACGAGGTATAAGACTCTATCCTGAAGAAAACCTGAATCAGAATACAGAGTATTAGCAGGAATCCAGTGTGTCTGTAAATGTGTTGATTTTGGTTTTGGGGAAAAACAGCCATGTCTGGGTATTTTCCCTGCAGCCTGGAAGGAAAACGTTTGGAGCAGTTTTAGCAAAGCAGCGATAGTGATCGCGGCCACACACAAAACCAGAACTATAGTCATGCTGCTCAATGTGTGAATTAGTGCTCAGTTTCCATGATATCTGATAACACATTCAATTACCCTGTTTTGACTTTCCATTATTTAATTGAAAGCACCACTAGGGACCTCATTGCCTCCCTGTTTGCTGATGTTATTCTAACAGTTTTGTGACCAATACAGTTTGACTGAAACCACTGAAGTTCCCCGGAAATTTCCCCACCAAACTCCCCCCCTGTTGTCTGGGAACAATAACACGAACAAAAACAATATTGTTTCAAAAGAAAAATCACGAGAAGAAACATGTTGAGTGTGTAAACCTGGTTACAAAATAGGTGCTAGAATTTTCTTTAATCCTGCAGAAATATAACCTCAAACATCATCAGATTTTCACATAAATTGTAAAAGTCGATATAGAGAACCTAATTTTAAAAAATGACACAAAAATGTCAGTTGGTCATTTATTTATCCAGTGTTGCATATCTGTGAGTTACTTTGAGTATCTGGTGTGACAGTGAATAGTTTCAACTTCCCAGTAACTGTTGATCAGTCCTGCACATTGACTTGAGGGTCTGTCCACAACATGCCTATTAGTTTAAGGTCAGGACTTTGACTTGGCCATTCAAAAACATTCATTCTTCATTCTTTGGAAGAACAACTTGTGTGTTTGGTAATGTGGTTAAAATTGTATCTACTTTTATGACTTGTGTGAAATTCTGAGGATGTTTTAGGTCATATTTATGCAGAAATATAAACAATTCTTGAAAAGATCGATCAAGTCTTGAGGGGAGAGCTACGTGGTGCAAACCTTCAAGCACCAATTTCTCACATCAAGACGCTATGGTTAACATCCGCTGCAATTCTGAAAATTATACAGTGTAGTACGTTGGTTGAGTCTAGTACAGTGGATGACTGTTTGATGTTACTTGTGATTGGTTAAACCAGCCACAGCACATCTCGTGTACACAACAGCAACATGGCTGCAAGGAGTTGAAATTAAGGAGTAAACTTAGCTTCAGAGTATACCCACATCTATTTCTGGGAGTAAAACTCACGTGTTTCATTCCTTCTGATGATTTACAGAAGAACTCTGCAAAGGAGACCAGAGCAGGCTCAGAGGTGAACGTGGAGATGGCTTCGGGCTGCAGAGAAACACAAGGGCATTTTAAAAATATTTAGATGGAGCAACACAGAAGAGGTATAAAGAAAAAAAGGACACAAAAGGCAATCAAGAAAATGTAAGAAGGAAAGATTTTAGACAATATAGATTCAGAAGGGATGAATGGAGGAAATGGGTTTATGGAAGAAAGACAGAAAGGGAAAAGGAATGCAGGCGAAGAAAAAGATGAAAGGGGAGGAAGCACAGTGAGGACGAGTGGAATAAACAATGTGCGTTGTTTCCCCCTCTGGATCTGCAAGTATATTGACAGCGTACACTGAGGCCATCAGGAAACCAGTAATATTCTGACAGCTCCACCGCTGCCTGCTGAACCTGTAGTAACAACCTGCCATGACCGGACACAACCGCTTACTGGGAAGAAGGTCAACTCAATTCCTAGGAGCAAAATATTGTGAGGAAGTTAGTAATACTTCCCTAAATAACTGCATGAATCAGCATGATAAATGCATAAAAACTGCTGCATCTGGAGCGACAGAATCCGGGTAGCTCCGGAACCCCTGAGCTTTCATTTGGCTTCTGTAAACTGTTCAGACGAAGCACTGGGCGCATGTTAGAGGCAGCTGGTTTGCAGACAAACTCAATGAAAAAATGCAAAGTGACTCAACTTGATGAGGGTTTGTGACACAATTTGAGGTCAGGATGTGTCTGCAAGATGTGACCAAAAACGTTCTGGTTTTGTGTAATTGAGACCAAGTGGTCACACTAAAGAAAGAGTCGTGAGCAAGACGAGGATATTTTTGACACCTCTGTTTGCTCGTCTACTTGTATTATAGGAACAGGTCAATAATGAAGAAGCATATAACAAAACTGTCCTGGAAAAATTTTGAAAACCGTCTGCTGAAAAGACACAAAATGTGGTAAACTTTT
This sequence comes from Embiotoca jacksoni, assembly GCF_022577435.1. Classification (NCBI taxonomy): domain Eukaryota; kingdom Metazoa; phylum Chordata; class Actinopteri; family Embiotocidae; genus Embiotoca; species Embiotoca jacksoni. Next base: position 4,411,652 of record NW_027185252.1, read on the forward strand.
CATTAATCTGCTACATTTCTTATTCTTTCACATGAATTAAGTAGACTGCAGAAAATGCTCTGGTGCCTTGGCTGTTTGTAGGAAACCTGAGCACAAAAGCACAAACAGAAATTTGAATTGTCTGTGCGTAACCTCAGGAATGGCCATGTCCCCCAGATCAGCCAGCTCCACAGAGAATAAATAGACTTCTAATGATGGAAGCTGTTGGTTTTGTGTAGATGCGACATCTTTGAGTGTTTACCTTGAAGGCTCTGACTCCAGAGTTGCGGTGGTTGACGGTGGTGGCCAGGAGGCTCTTCCAGCCCTGAGGGTCGTCTTTGTAGGGCAGCTGGCCGGCCCGCAGTTTTACATACAACACCCCGTCTCTGGACAGGATGGACCTGAGGGGGAGACACAATATCATTTAAATCCATAAACCAAATTAATACATTACATCAGATTTCCCTTTGGAGTCCACTAATCCGTATCCAGCACAAAAGAAATGAAGGTGGTCCCTAATGACTGTCACACTTTTTATTGGTTTCATTTGCACCCCTAAACCGCTTTAAATTGTAAACACATGCCATTTTCTTTGAGTTCCCTTTGTACTCACTTAAGATGCTGCGTTTCTTTGCTCAGGTCTACTGACAGTTCCCAGTAACGAGGCCCCTTCACCTTCACCTTAAGGAAATATATTTACACAAATTAGAAAAAAAAACAATAAGAAGTTGAAGCTATGCTTAATTTATCTGAAGTAAGTGTGGGCAGCTCGAGGAATCGATACTGCTGATACGAAGGTTGCAAACTGTTGTTTTGAGAATTTACCCGTTTGAGAAGGTGCAGCTCAGGAAGCATCGTGGGAGCCATCAATTCTACCGTCGTCTCCTCGTACCACTTGGTCTCCTGAAACAAGAGGAAATTAAATCATTACAACTCACAAAAACAAATAGTTATATATGCACAGTTTCAAGCTCTTAAAGTTGAACTGTACACAACTTAAAGCTGCATCAAAGTGAAATGATTCTCAGTATTGAGTATCAATATGAGGAGTCCTGTGTACTGTACTTAAACATTATGTTACCAAGAAGTCACAATAGAGAACAGCAGAATGCCAAAAACAGACTCCTGAGGGTTGCCAATTCCCAAATTCATGAATTCAAATGTGTTTGAAAGTGAACTGTCTCTGAGACTAAGTAGCCTTTCTTACATATCTGAATTCTTCTTAAATGCCTCTGAAAACATCAAATGTATATACGTTTTTGCATTTCTCTCACAAGAGGAGTGACACAATGATTGATTATGTTTTTTTTTTCTTATAAAAGTTTAATAAAAATGATTAAAATAAAAAAATATTACTATTATTTATTTATTTTTTTTGGTCATTCCATATAGATACCAACCATAAAACTACAATCACTCCGGTTCGATTCCTGTTACCGTTGTTGCATCCACACTCTTTCTCTCTGAAGGGCATTACACATTACACAGACACATCATCCAGACAGAAGAAATGGTTGAGTTTGTAGTTTCAATGAGCCAAAATGGGCCGCAAGTATGTTAAAATAGTTGTTTCACCGCATAGTTGACACGCACAGAAATGCTGGGAAACAGGTCAGTGGTGTATCCTATCAAGATGACACACGAGAAGATGCTGACAGTCCACTGGGCGACAGAAAACAATGGGTGATGTGTTTTTACACTCGGGTGGTGCCCTTAATACTGGAAACCTCTCAATTAAATTATTGAAAGGTTTATAAACCAAAGTTCTGCTAGGCATTCTTGACGTTTTTAGTTCCTCATAGACAAATGGAAACTGGCTGGTGGTGCTGAAGTTTTTCCAGGAACCTGAGATGCAGCTCATTTGCTTTACTTCAAGATACTATTTTAAACTGGCACATCAATGCAGAGCGGAAACTAAACCTCACACAGACTTAGAACATGACTGCTGCTATAATTCAAGAGCTAAATTACACCATATTGCATTGGCTGTGACAAAATACAAACCAAATCCCATCATATGGAACTTTCTGGGTCACAAACCACCTTTAAGTTTTTTGTTTATTTCATTCTTTTGTCTACTATGATTGTTAATGTCTATATGAATGTATTTTAGTGTACAGATGGACACACAACTGTAGGAACTAAAAGCAAAGAAAACAATTATGAAAAACCAATTACTAATTATCAATAAAACCTAGTACAGCAGCTCTAGAATTGTGCAGTTGTCAAGCAAAAAATATGAATGAGATGCTACCAGTGGTGTAGTTGTTACAGTGAAAGGAAGTTGCATGAGTTTTTACAAAATTTATTTTGTAATTCATTGTAATCAAGCGTGAAATTATGTATCTGCCACCAAGCAAAGAGATAATGTCCAATCTGTGAGGAAGAGGAAGCCGTCCAGCTGACGAAAAGCAGAACGCGGCGGTTTGCTGGTGAGGTGTGGGTTTTTTTAGTGCCTCAAACAGAAACCAGCACACATTGTACATTACACTTTGTGTGACAATTTGTCGAGCGGAAGTTCAATGACAGACAATTTTACAATAGCTATGACAGAGAGAACCGGAGGTGGGGGATGGTTGGTTTTACGGTTATCGGACTTTTGGACAGTGAAACGAGAACACAGGATGTCGGCTGCATGCGTCACGCGAACCGACCTTGTAGGTGACCTCTAAGAGGGCATAGCAGGGCTTCAGGGAGTCCACGTCCACGGGAACCAGCAGCCGTGGCTCTGCAGCCAGCACAGCCAGGTGCCGCAGGGCCTGCAGGTGGTAGCTGCAGCAGCAAAAGCAACATTAACGCGCTGTTTTTTTTACTACAGTAGAATGTGCAGTTATTACATTACATTTCATTTAGCTGACGCTTTTATCCAAAGCGACTTACAATAAGTGTATTTCAACCATGAGGGTACAAAACCCAGAACAACAAGAATTAAGAAAATACAATTTCTTCAAGAAAGCCAAACTACAAAGTGCTAAAACTAAGTGCCATTTTAAGCGCTACTAAAGTTCTCCTATTCAAGGTAAAGTTGGAAGAGGTGTGTTTTTAGTTTGTGGCAGAAGATGTACAGATTTCCCACTGTTGTTGAGGAGCTTATTCCACCATTTAGGAGCCAAATCTTTGTTCCCATACTGGGAGTTGACCCCGGGCCGCCTAGGTGAAAACCAGGAATCCTAACCGCTAGACCATATGGGACATATTGCCCATTAACAAAATGGATATAGAAAACCAACCATATTGATAGCAGAAATTAATGGAAGCTCTTTTTTTTTTTCTTTCTACCAAACCTACATAAAAACCTGAAGAATTCATAAATTATTTTATTTACATTATTTGTTTCATTAAGTGATTTTTATTCAAAATTGTCTTTTGTTAATTGCACACAAGCATAATGTAATCAACAATTTCCCTTCCCCATTCATAGGTCATTTGTGTCACCCTGTAGTAAAGAAGCCATGATCTACTTTGAGGTATTTTATTTATGTAAAGGCTGTTTAAAAGGCATTTAAATTATACAAAAAAAAAAAAAAAAAAAATCAACATTAGCACAAAATACCATCAGTGAATCGAATGCAAATGTTTCCAAAGACATGAATCCCACGACAGGTTTCTGCTGCCGGACGTGATGTTTTATATTTAGCACCATGTACACATGGGCTTCGTGTGCATTTACAAGCAGCAATAAGTTATTAGTTACAAATAATTTCAGAGATTTGCTTTAACTTGCATGGTGCAGCAGCAAGTCCACATCGTCACTCATATTTTTTCACCTTCTGATACTCTTTGCATTATTTGACCAGCGTCTTGTCGTGTTACGTGTGTGTTTGTCTCACCGGTTGTCGGTGCTGTGAGCAGGAAAGTGTGGGTACAGGGCGCACAGCAGAGCAGCGATGGCTGAATTGGAGGTGCTCAGCGTGTACCTGATAGAAGACGATATTACAAATAGTTAAAATACATTCCTCTCTGTCTCTCTCTCGCACCCACACTTCGCTGTAACTCTCACCATCTGCCAGAATTTACAGTAACGTGCGCATTCAAATATGTAATCAAGACAAAACAACAAACATTCACACATAAACGACAATAGAAACAAAATTACAGACTTCACGATGGCAATAAATATAGGAATGTCTTATTCAAGTGGTGCATACAACACATCACAAAGCACGACGCTGTGCTCCAAATGAAACACTTTTTTTTTTATAAACACTCCGCCCTGTTAGTTAAACCATGTGTGTTGTAATCTAGTTAACACCATCACAGGCCTTCACACAGCCTCTTCAACATAATAGCAGGCAGTTAAGTGTGTACTTTGACAGATAGGGTCATTATAATAATGTTGGGTCAGACAATACAGGCTGCCTGGGCCGAGGTGGTGATGGGAGTACTTATTAACGTTTAGCTGAGATAAAGGGCTCCTCTTCATTTACCGGCAGATTGTGTCAAGTTTAAGAAACAAAACGTCACTCAACATTTAGTTGTTTTACCACAAGTTTACAATTCAAAAGACCTAAAAATAGATTCCCTGAATGTAAAGGTGATGGAAAAACAGGCAGACTTCTCGGGAAAACCTGGGCAAAAATCATTGATTCGTTGGGTAATTAATAGCATTGACGGACAAATTGAACACAAACTGGATGAAAATGAAGTACTATGGACACTGCTGCCATCTTTGCTCTTTTAACGTACTGGTATTCAAAACTTTTTGAGAATTGTATTTGCTATTGTTTTAATTTACCTGACTACATTTCTGAAACCAGCATCAAACTGACCTTTGAACTTACAAATCATAGGGGAGCAAATGATATTTGATTGAAAAATGTAATGCAATTATTTGTATTTAACTGAAAAACAGAACCAATCAGTGGTCACATAAGTCCAACCACTAATAACCTACTAAAAGAAGTACTGTCAACATTGAAGAAGGAGAACTTGAACTATAAGTCGTGTGATTCACTGAAGGTTTTCATTCCTCTAGTCCAGTGGTTCCATACCTTTTATGCTGGGCTCAACACTTTCCACTTCTGCTGAAATGAATGGACGTGTGCAGAAAAAAAAATAAGACTAAAACTGTTTTACTATTTTACTCTACCAAATACTATGAATAAAAAGTTATACTTTATTAGTCTTTGTGGGGAAATCCGTCCTCTAAATGTGACCCATGCTAAATATTTTAGGAATGGGCAGCATCCAGGCATCCAGGTCAAGGGAAATGGCAAGAGTTATTCATAATACCTCACATGTTCAAGTTTGGTTTGGGAGGAAACCTGAGCACTCAAAGAAGTCCATGCAAATGCAGAAAGAATTTGAAAACTTTACAAAGAAATGTCTCAGTCAGCCTTCAGTTCAGGCTGTTACAGACCGACAGTATGCTGTAGCAACCATCAGCCTCGACGCCATGTGGATTAAAAAAAAAAACTAAAAAAAAGTAACTTCCACTTCACTTTTCTGCTAAAAACGTAATAAATGGGAAGAGAAACTAACTGACAAGACAGAAAGAGAGAGAGAAAAAGGTCAAAAAGCAAATAACCACATGACATAGATGAGGCATTAGAGGAAAAACAGAAATGAGAAAGTGAATGAGGAAAAAAACCTGAATGAATGTGTTTTTATTATAGAGATAACGTTGAAATGTGCGGAAAACAAATGTGAATAGAAACTTTCAATGTAAAAAGCTGTGACCTCCGCAGACCCGCAGCAAATACACTCGTGATAACACACACTTTGGTGCATGACATTCAAACCTGTCAGCTGGCAGGTCTAAAATAAAATCAAAAGGTCCATCTGATTACAGCTATAGCCAAGGTCAGTGGTTAGAGGAACCTGGTTTGTGTGTGTGTGTATAAATATCATTCATTATGCCCAACACAGCACTGAATGCAGACTTGTGTGTACTTGTGCGTACTTGTGTGGCTAACCCACGCTGTGTGCGTACCTGGTACTTCCCAGAAACTGCTGAGTGGGTGTGTTTTTGTATGAATGTGCATGTGTGTGTACAACTGTTGCCATCCAGCAATTCAGGTATCATATGACAGACTACATGTAGAATATAAATAACCTCAGTGTCCTCATCAAAGTATTATGAGCCAAAATCCAAAGTGTGTGTGTGTGATTGTGTTTTTTTGTTTATTTTTACTAATTCCGGCAATGTTTGAATGATGTTTTTTTGCAACACAACTTATTGCCCAGTGTCTTGGTCAAGGGCGCCTCAGCTAATTGTAGAGGTTTGAAAACAATGACAATCTTTTTTTCCCTTGTCATGCCATGAAAAGACCGAACCAACATGAATTGATTCTGCGAATGAATACTGCCTGTGTATCCAGAGTCTGAGAAATTGTATTCCTCAGTGCCAACAAGTTTCATTGTTGTTTAAAGATGTTGACAAACACTTGAGTGAGCCACACTGGTGCATTGTGTTGAGCGAGCTGTAGTTTATTTTTGAGGCGACACACACACACACACACACACACACACACACACACACACACACACACAAATCATCATTAAAGAACTAAATTTGTGTTCATCTGGAGCTGAAAACAGACTATTTATTTTTTAGTAACTGATAAAAAACAGACCCACTTTTAAAAAAAGAAACTATTTGTGAACAACGATTTATCCCATCAGTTGGAAACAACGGGCTCAGAGTTGAGTGTCACAGCACAAGTTACTCTAAGTCTAAAACATGGTTGTTCAGGGATTACATGGGATGTGTTGACTACTAGAAGAGTATGTATAAGTGAGAAAACGTGTTACTTCACTGAGTGCCGAAGATGGTGAAAACAGGTAAGTGTGTTCTCAAATTCAACCTGTTCTTTATGTCAATAACGCTGGACATGAGCAGAGTGGGTGGCAGAATGATGAAGGTTAAAGGTCAGATAACGTTACCTGCTTATGCCCTAAATAAATATTTCAAAGATGTTGGAATAATTAGATGGATATGTAGAGTGGCTTCAACCTGTTTTGTTATCTGTGAACTAAAAAATATTAAGTGAGTTTCCTGGTTATGTACTTTGCACAATTTTGTAACAGTTTGTCGGGAGTTTTTTTTTACAAATAGAACCTAGAAAATCATTCTATTTTATAATAATTTATATTATTTTTCATAATTAATATATTTAATAATATTGCTTGACTAACTGTTCGTCACTGAATCTGGTCAACCTCACTTTAGTGTTTTGACCCTGAATGTGGTGTTTAAATTGATGCTTGAAAAAGAAGGTCCATCCAGTTATACCTGTGGTGTTTGTGTGTCTCACCTGCCCCCTCCCAGGAAGAGCAGACCCAGCGCCATGTGATGAGCCATGTGGAAGCCGTAGTTCATCTCGCCGCCGGTTCGCTTATGGAAGAAGCGACAGAGCTGCAGGACCTTCAGGTTCCCCGTGCCGGACATCACCATGGACATCGCCAGCAGAATCATTGACAGACCCGTCTGCAGGTTGTAATATCCCGTCTGCTGCGAGGACCAGCACACATGTGACAGGACAGAGAAAGAGACAGCAAAGAGGAAATATAAGAAATCATTATCTTAACATAGAAGTCGGCGGGGCAACGCAGCACTGTTCATAATCATGAAAACCTTGCAAGTTCCTTTTTAAAAGGATCAAAGAGGATGCTAGACATAAACACTTACCACAGCAGCTGTACCAGCAAAGGACATGATCTTCATGAAGCTCCTGGCGAACTCGTAGAGACAGTCAAAGGCATCCGAGTTGGCAGAGCCGGCGAAGCGTAAACCCAGTGCCATACAGGCCCCAGCTGTAATGTAGTCTTGGGCTTGACTGAGAGAAACAAATAACATCACGTGATCGGTCATGGTGGAGGTACACTGTGGAGAGCATCACCACCACGACTACAGAAGCTGGTGGTATAAAAAAAACACTTCAATATCTAAAGGTTAATCCAGAATTTATATTATTTAAATTGAATTAAAGTTCTTGGCTGAAATACTCACGCCATCGTCTCCATGTTAATGTCTTCTGAAGGGTCAAAAGTCCCTCTCATGATCTGAAAACAAAACAAAGGTAGAAAACAAAATACAAAAACGACTATTTTAAACTCGGTCTTGAAGTTGAAATATGAAAAACAATAAACTGCTGTACTGAAAACAAATGGTTTATTTACTGTAAAGGATTTATTGTAAATACAAGTCACTGTATATAAAAAAAGAACAAGTTGCAGTAACAAACATGCAATAACCAAAAATGAAATGATTTCACTAGTGCAGGTAACAACAGGCTAAACTAAAAAAACTGAGTTTTGTAGAAAATGTGGAATAAAGTGGAAAAAAGTATATATTCTCTTTTAGATTAATTTTGAATGGGATGTACTGAGGTTGTGATTACTAGTGGAAGAAGCAAACCAAGAAAAAAATATATATAAAGAAAAACGTTGATACATTTACATCCAAAGGCCATTACATTACCCCATAATATCACGTAGTTCTCCAAGAAACTCTAATGTTCCCTGAGGGGAAAAAATATGTACGGCACACCGGCTTCACTCATTTTTAAACTTTATCAACAGATGGACATTATTATTTTTAACCACCGCCTTTTCAGACCAATGAGACACAACGATATTTAGAGAAGAGTAATTGAAGCAGTGCGAGGTTCACGGTCTGCCTGAGAAGTAGCACTTTTCCTGTTTATCCAGCGAGCCTATTTCTGCTCATTCAGTCGTTGTTTGGGTGAATGAGGAAACAGCTACATGACAGCAACAGGAAAGCTGGAGTAATTAATCTGTTACAACTAAATCGGTGCACCTTTTGGCACAATCAGCCTGCAGAATTGGCTAAATTACTCAATTAAAAAAGTGTACAAGTCATAGTGACTTCTTCCCAGGTCTGCTGCATCACCAATCCAAATATGGCCGCTCAGTAATGATGTATGTGTGTGTGTGTGTGTGTGTGTGTGTGTGTGTGTGTGTGTGTGTGTGTCTATATATGCGTGTATTTTCTCACCTGGGGTATGTTACTCTTGACCCACTCGGTGTTCGGGAGGATTTCATCCCACATGATAATACACCGAGCAAGAGTCTGCAGGTGTAGAGCAGGAGGAAGAGGAGAGGCAGGTGGACCAGATTAAGATAAAGTGGGAATAAATTATCTCTCACACACACACACACACACACACACACACACACACACGTGTACAAACACACACGCAGCTCTGATGGCACACTAACCCTCAGCAGCAGAAACTCTGGCTTAATGAAGTCCAGGAGGAACCACGTATCTGGAGGTTTCAGCCAATCAGCAATCGACCTAGTGGGCAGAACCGGGATGAGAGAACCAGGTGTTAATACTTTCCTTCAACACCTTCTCAACCAACGCGGGATGAAGAAGACAGGAGCCTCTTGACCAAGAGGCAGTCGGGAGCTGGAGGAGTTTTGTTCTTCTGTAGCGTAATGTGACAATTTTTTTAACAGGCAGGTTATGATGCTCTGATCAACGTCACACGGACAAGAAATAGTTGAGAAGTAGAAAACAGCCTTTTGGCCGTATTTAAGAGACTCGGCGTCAGTGTTGAAGCAGTTATGGTGGACAGATTCTGTACCTGTTGTACAGTTTGCTACTCATAAGTGTACAATACTGGCTCCAAGGTACCAAATGCTATTTTATAGCATAACTATTGTCTTTGGATCATTTGCATGTTTTTTGTTCTTTTTAAAAAAAAAAAAAAAAAAACAGAGCATTTGTAAGTAGAGAATCCCTGTTCAGATAGCTTCGGCACAGTCACACCTATAATGTATTCCAGTTTCCACTGTCCATATTTGTTAGTTTGTGACAACAGATGAGTAGGAAGGAGATAAATCATACAGGTGGCAGACTGTACGGTGCAAAACCTTCATGTTTGTTTCCCTTCTTAAAAAGATTTGTGGTTCTACCAGTTGTTTTTCTCACCTGTTGTTGGTCTTGAGGTAGATCATGGCGAGGGCCAGCGTGGCCCCTGGACACGTCACATCTACATTTATAGTGTCGCCCTCCTGAAAGGACCATTGATAGGGTTCATGAGCTCACCAAAATACCAAGTAAGCTTACAATCATCACTTCTTGCAACATGTTTAATCTAATCTGAGAGCAAAAAAAGAAAAAGAGGGATTTGTCCATCTACCTTGATTTGATAGCTGGGGGACTTGTGTCTCTCCCGGTTGGCCCCGGCTTGAGCTCTGCGGTGGCCCCCAACCATGTACTGATACAACTGCTCAGGCACATTCAGGTCTGTCATCCCGATCAAGTTGCTGCCATGCTGGAGGGAAGAGAGAGGGGAGGCCAGGAAGGAGGGAGGATGATGACCGAAGGGGATGAAGAACGGGAAATGAAAGGGGATAGGAAAAGGAAAATCAAGAGACAAAGACAAAAAAGAGGAAGACAAAGAAAACGGGAAGGTGAGGAAGCAGACAGATTGAGGCACCAGTGAAAGGAAGGAGTAAAGCAGGTGTTTCGAGATTAGCGGTGAGGAGAGAGGTGCAGAAGGAAACACAATTTATGGAGAGAGAAAAGCATGAGGTAGTTTTTTCTTTTTACTTTTAATGGCAGAAAAGAAAATATCAGGTTTTGTGAGACAGCAGCTACTGCTCTCTTGCTTTCCATTAAACACCAATGATAAATGGTGATGACAAAATATACATGAAAAGTCCAGAGGAAAAAAGTACCTCTAAGATATTAGAATCATAATGTAACATAATCATGTGTTTTTTTGTGTGTGACTTACCCCCAGACAGACCATGCCCAGGGCGAGTCCAGCAGCCAGTGAGTAGGACTCTCTGTCTGTACAGTACTCCATCTCAGGACCAGGGGGTCGACCTGACAAGACACACACAGACACAGACACACACACACACACACACACACACACACACACACACACACACACACACACACACACACACACACACACACAGAGAGACACAGAGACACAATTTTACCAAACCACGGTCTTAGTAATGCTGACACCTGTACAACATGTGACATGCAATTTATGCAACAGTTAAAGACACTTTACAATGCAAAGACAGCAGAAAATATCAGGATAGATATGTGTTTCTGCCAACTTTGCCAACTCCTGTTTTCATTATCAATTGATTGAACTATGAATGAGGGAAAACTGCTTGGTATACATTTATATATTTCCCAGCATATACACACACCTATCTCAGACAGCAAGACTTCAGCGTTGTGTCTGTGTCCTGTTCCCTGGTACACCAGCCCGATGCCAATTACAGCCGCAACCTGCAGAAAATGAGAGAGAACCGACTACTTACTGCTTAATTTTTGTGCATTTGTGTAAACATGTGTATGCTTTTGTACATATTATACATGTACTTTAGCTATAACAGCTTGCAGATCTTAATAAACATTGGACATTACAACCAACCTGAACATTGTGTGGCACGTCCAGCTCAGTGGAGGTGGGTGGGAGAAGGGCAGGGATGTGTATACTAAGCAGGCGGGTAATTGACATGTCCATGGTGCCCAGTTTGGCTGAAGACACACCCAGTAGGAGCCCAATACTGGTCATCTCATGGCCCTGACAGAGACAGAGACAGACACACACAGATGGTAAATGTCACAATAGAAACAGCAGTGGGTTTGTAATGTCAAAAAGTTGATAATAACTTTATATTATTTCTGATGTACTGTGTAATTTGAGGATTGAGAGATTTATTTAGAAACCATATTTTCTTCAAATAATGGTCAATCTTCGCAAAATGTAGAAATCTATTTACGTCAGACCCTGTAGGGTGAAGTGTGTCCCTGTGTACTAAACACCTGCTGCAGCAGAATATATGACCCCCAGTGTAATTGGCTCTAACGGTGACTCTGGTATCAGAGGAATCCCATCAGCTTCCACACCAGCTCACCATGACTGACAGCTTTCATTAGACCCCTACAAGTGTGTGTTTAATAATAACCACAGACGCAGGCCACCAACATGTTTTGACAATGTTAAAATTCAGAGCATGAAGTCAAAGTTGGACATTTTTGCTCTATGGTAAAGTTAAAAGATCCAATCATTAACCACTGTAGCCATTTCTTAACATATAAACTTGACTGGTAATTTTTCATGTAAAGTAACACAGTACATTTACTCAAGTGTTATACTTAAGTGCATTTTTTTTTAGGTAGTTTTACTTCACCCGAGTTACATTTCAGAGAGAACCAGTGTAGTATTTCCTGCACGAACCTTTATCTGACAGCTGTAGTTACAAGTTACCACAAAAGGAGTTGGGTTCTTATCATATTTCCGATGTCAATGAGTTGTTAGCAGTTTCAAACGAAGGCACATCTTTCGTCTTTAAATAACAGTTTCAGTTACAAAATCGTTTAACAGCTCTACAGATTTCTCTTGTGGTCCTTTGAAGGTACTCATCCACGAAGTTGGGAATCAGTGGCCTAGACTAACGAACTACAAATAAAGTAGATAAAACAGAACGACATAGACGGTTCAACTAAGTGCAGGTATTTTAAAGCCACAATGAAAATTAATAAACGAATAAATGATACTTAATCAGGTTGTGTTTGTAAAACGCTGCAGAGACAGGGCGAACAAACTGGAATGATTACAAAGTGAGTGACACACACACACACACACACACACACACACACACACACACACACACACACACACACACACACACACACACTCTCTTTAAAACCACAGACCCACACGATTCTGATGAACTGATCCAAAGTGTGTCAGTGTAATTTCTCTTTTACAGCGAGAACAGAAACCAACAGTAAACCACCAGCTACAAACAGGCTTCGCTGTCAGCCACGTTCACAGGTTTCATTCACTTTGGAAGCTGTTAAGTTACAAACTCTGCTGATATCTGTGCATTTAATGTACTGGAACAATTAGGGGATTGTGAATATACTTATTTTATAGCTTATAATTTAAACTGAAATATACATTGATGGAATTCGTAACATAAAAGATGAAATCAGTTTTGATGTGTCAGTCAACACACCAGGGCAATTAGTCCCAAGGTTTAGCATTGTGCAAAAAGGCATATTGACAAACATACAAATTTTAACATTAAATGCCTATAATAACCTTTATGATCAGAAACGTTACCAAATAAACCCCCTATGAGTCTTGCAGGGCAGAAAATAAAAAATAAAAAACGTTCAAACTCAAACCTCACACCTCAAAAGAAATGTAAAATGTCTTTGAAAACGTGTTGCAACAATCGCTTTGGTGTGAAAGGGCGGTCAACGTGTATTTTTCGCCAAATTTCAAGTGGTTTCAAATCTTTATGAGAACATTCTTACATTGTATTTATACGGAAATGACTCAGGGAAAGCACCCTGATCATTATCAACAGGTTCGTTCTGAATCTAAATGGAAACTGATAATGATTTCACGCGCATTTGCTGCAGTGGCTCCTCTTTGTCTTCATCATGTCTTTACGGTGATGTTTTAATTGAGAAAATATAAGATTTAGCTCGCAGCATCCTGTTGTTTTTCTCACCCGAAAGTGGGAAGGACTCGTCTCGTTTCAAAGTTCTCAGAAGGCAGAGTTTCACTCTGACTCCCGGCCTGGCTCTGATGCAAGTTTACATCTCTCTTTTATACTCATCTCGAGAAAAGCGTGCATGCATGTGTGTGTGCAAGGACAGTACATGGGTGTATCTTTGTATGATCTGTATTTAAGTTCATATTTAATTTTCCTCCTTTCCTTTTAGTGTGCTCCAAATGACTTTAAGAACAGTAATTTAGAGCATCATCTGCTGTAAACTGAGTGTTCAAATACAAAAGAGTTCATTAACCCCAGAATATATCGTTTATGAACATTTACAGATTTATAAGCAAAGACTCATGTTGACTTGAAAGCGTGAAACAAAGGCTGAAATAGTTTCTGCACATGTATGTTTTATAGCGTGGACATGCGTGCACCTTGGTGAGGTAGTCATGTATGTTGAGCGTGGCCAGCTTGGTGAGGTGTCCGTTGAGCCCCAGGGCCATAAGGAAACCTGCATACTCATTGGCCAGCTCCGGGCTCTTTGGCTTGTTGTAGGCGATCCAGGCAGAGTCCACCTTAAATAAAACAAAAGGAAAAGTTTGTTGACATTAGACATTAGAGGTCTGGAACAAGTCATCCAGTTATTGTTATAATCACATTGAAAAACATTTTATGAGTAACGTTACAGCGTATGTCAGCATAGAAGAAAAGACCTTTTTCAATAAAATGTCTGATTTATTTTACGTTTAAAGGTCCTTTCTTGCTTTGAATCAATGCCTGCAGATACTCTGTTCATATATTTCCTTACAATATCTCCATTAGACTGTAATATTTATGGACTTTTAAGCCTGATGGTGACGCTACAACAAAGGTCAACAAAACTTGAAGGATGTCTCTATATTCAGTTATTTCTTTGATGAAGTTTGACAGGGCAGACTGCACAATCGAGTGAATAACCAAACAGAGGAACAGGTAAATTAAAAATCTCCTGGTTTCTTTGCAGGTATGTACAAAGGAACATGTGAAGAGGTGGTTGAGCTCTAGTTTCAGACTGACCTGTGAAGCAGGGGCTATTTTAAGACCGGCAGCTACTCCGTTGTGGAAACTGGGCCAGCTGGTCATGTTGGGAGGAACATCAATGTTCCCGCTGTTCAGATCTACCATAGTATTCCTGGGAGGGGCGCGGCCTGTAAAAGAAGAATAGAAACACAAAGAATAAAGTTATTTTCTGATTTAAGAAACATAATTACATAGAATATACAAATAAAGAACGCCTGGGTGAGTGTCCAGATGTATCCAGGCATCAAGAGTTGCATTTTCCCCTCTTATTACCTCTAGAGAAAGGCTAAAGTATACTCTATTTTTGCACAAACTGATGTTAAATCCATCTTAAATTTCCTGATTGTTCTCAACTTTCGCCAGAGGATTTACTGAATTTTCTCAGTCTCCCTGCACACTTTTTAAAACTCCAAAAGTATTCCATAAATTCCTTGAATTTCACTGAGGGAAAGACATTGTAAGGAAAAAAGAATATTAATGTTCCAGCATTTCAAAATTACCTGTGAGGTTGAGTTTTGGGACGGGTAATGGTTCAGTTGGTACAGGGTGATAGGAGAAGAGAGTGAAGAGGCCTCTGCCAACAGGGAGGGCCATGGTCCTCTGACACAACTGTAGGAGTCTGAGAAAGACGCAAAGGCATGGACAAAAAGAGAGCAGGAATAAAAACATCGGAAAACGCAAACTCCAAGTAACATACAACAATATAAGGAGAGCACAGAGCATGAGGCAATAAGAAGAAAGGCACCAAAGTACAAAGAAACACTGCACATGCCTTCTGAAACTGCTGCGTTGCTGTCGGTGAACATCTACAGTATGTTACAATACCAAATGCAATCACAACACACACATACATCATACTCACTTGTTCTCTTTCTCCTCTATGTACTCGTGGTCAGAAACCTCTGGCAGCTGGACAACACTGACCCGGACAGGCCTGGAGCTCTGCAGCAGTCTCCTGACCTCCTGGACCCTCAGATCCTGACTCCAGATCAGCCCTGTGACCTGGTGAGGAGAGAGAGGGCATGAATACCAAGGTCTTCTCTCGGGACAGGAACCCTGCTGAGGTAGCCTTGAGAAAGGGACTTTACCTAAATGTGCTTGTAACAAGAAAAGTTAGAAAGGATGATCTTTCGAGTGAAGGCAGATTAATAATGCAATCCTGTCACCTCTTGAATTATGTCCGACATCCCGTCTTCCTCCTCATCTGGTTCTGTGGTTGCAGGAGGTTCCAAGGAAAGTCCTGAACCTACCGACTGGAGACGCACCCAAATGACACACATATTTACATACAACCACAGAGACAGCAGCCAACAATAAATAATTTAAACAGACTCTATATTATTGTGTAAAATACATAAACTTGTGCTTGTTCAACAGGTGTTTGATAAATTGCTCATACTGTCTCCATTACTGGTGGTTTTGCTGTTTTTGAACAACTCCCACAACCCTCTACATTAAGAAACAGAAGTCTTCAGATTGATCTTTTTTCTCACGGTGTTGACAGCAACCAACCTACAGTGGTGGTGCTATGCAATATTATCCCACTGGTGTCACTAATGTCCCAATGAGATCCACAAAAAAGTCAGGTCAAGATGCCAAACCTCAGGTTCTCCTCCTATTATTTCTTAAAGCAGAAGAAAACCAAACCTAAATCTCATTTGCCATGTCTTCATTTAATAAAAGCTCCGGGGATTTAACTTATTTTACACTCACAGCTTTGCTCTTGGCCAGAGTCATCTTGTGGGCTTGTTTGGTCAGATCCTGTCGCCCAATCAGCAGACAGACCTCCTCTGACCAATTTGAACACGGCTGCTCCCTGCACCGATAGATGGCCTCTCGGACGGGCAAAGCCACGCCAAAGGGGACCGACTCCAAGTCCTTCAGGGTGAAACCTAAGCCAGTGAAAAGACAGGAATGAGTGTTTTTAACCAGTCTGCAAGAGAAGCTGTGTCCTGGAACACAGCCTTCTTTGAAATTAAAAACAGGTACAGATATTTTCAAAAGCTCTTCCGAATCACTGTCATATTTTAAACTTTCATAGTTTTATTGTGTCCCTAACTTAAGGTGAGAAGCGCCCAGACACAAACAAAGTCTTTGACTAACACAGCAGATACGAGATCTGACTGTGAGAAAGCTAATTCACAGGTTGTGGTTTCACTGGACAGGTGGGAATGTGTAAAATTTGCATTTGTATAAACCGACGCAGTGCTGAAAAAGAGGATGTGGCTTCCATACACCTTCCTCTGTATGGGTAAAAACTCACCCTGTGAGGTGAGCCAGACCACCAGCTGCTCAGCCAGACTCTCACTGGAAAACTTGACCTTCACACTGCTCTGCCTAAAACAACACATGAATATCGGTGAGATAAATGATCACCGCTCCAAACTAGTAATTAGAGAAAGCAATGTAATAATACAGAACAGGAAACAAATGAAAGCTTTTAAAAAACATATATTCTTAATTCAATTTCAAAATTAACTACGCTTGCTCAAGGATATTAGCTCTCAATTTATTGTTTTGCAGGTTGATCTTTGAGCTATTCATTTTTTTTTTTTTTTTTAATCTTTTTTAAATTTCCAAGCTGAACAAGAAGAAAAAATAAGGCTATGTTTTACAGCCCTTTTACTATCATTTTGAAAAGAAAAATCGTTATATAGTCCTTTAAGCAGCAGTAGAATTACAAGGAACTACAATCATGAAGCTCTTCTCAGTCCTGGGAGGTCAAATTACCTTCTGAAGTATGGTTCACTGGTGCAGGACTTCTGGCCTGAAGAAGACAAGAACAGAGAAAAAGGGATGAGACAGGGTAATAGGAGGTCAACGGTTTTCAATTTACCTTATCTGTAAGATCTCAAATGAGACTCGTCACATTTTTACAAATTCTCACAGAATCTGCGCTGCTCTCGGATGATAAAATTTGCCACCAAGAAGAATGGGCACTAAAATTACAGGTTAAAGGAAGGTGACATTTTGTTCCTGATGAGTTTTGGAGAATTGTGTTATGTGGGATGGTTTCTGTTGTTGTTACTGAAAAATGCAGTGTTAAAAAAAACAGCAACAGTCACTCTGGATGCTCTCACGTCGCCCACAAAGTAAATTTCCAATTCTGTGTCATTAGGCTGATCAGACACCTGCAGCGACTGCTGTCACCTCAGCGCTGTATTGGGTTTTTGTCGAAACAAAAACAAACAGAACAAATCAGGTGACACACAAACCTGCGTCACTCGCCTTTCTTTCCGTGTTACTGGGCCCTGAGGCGGGGACCTATGGGACTGGCAGCTTGTCAATAAATGCACACACACCAACACCCAAAGGAACACACACACACCATCCAGGATGCAATAAAAAAACAAGTAACGTGATCTTTGAGGCTGCTTGGTCACAAGAGGCAAACATACTTGTGGAGAGCTTGACCAGGTACTTTGATACATCTGTGGAAGTGGCATTTTCATTTCCGATGATGTAGAGAGCATAACTCTGAAAAAATAAAAACAGCAACAGAGAGAAGGAGCCGAGATATAAAAAGCAGGAATCATTTGTACAGAACAGTCTAAACCTGGTAGAAATTAGCTACATAAATACAACCAACATTAAAGTTTCCAGTGAAGGATATTTATATTTTTATATATAAAGATATACAAGGTATCTGACAGAGGAAGCGGATCTGAACAACCATCTGTCTGACATTATAGTGGATGATGAATCATATTTCTATCAGACACAGTTGGAGTGAAAGAAATATTTAACTCAGAAGCCATTTGAATGATATGTCGGTGAAGAGGTGCCAGAAATGGGACATAATATTCATAATTATGTTTTAATGTTGTGTAATCACCTGAAACTAAGAATTGTTGTGTTTTCATGACTTTAAAATGAGTCCTTCAAGTCTACATGGGTAACGGGTACTCTTTTACAAAGCCCACTATGTTGCACTGCCTTATTTCTACAGTAGCTCAGAAGGGACAAACCAAACGCTGGCTCTCGAGAGGGACTTTAGCGTTTTTTGCGGCCATCGTAGATTCTCCTACACACTTGGAACAAGAGAGTGAGGCAAGGGGTGTTCAGCTGGGTGCAATCTGCAACCTCACCACTAGATGCCACTCAATCAAACACACTGCTCCTTTAAGTGACACCTGCTGACCAGCAGCACCAAAAAACTAAAACAATTAAATTAATGTACCTAATGAAGTGAAACAAAACGGCAATAAAGTCTGAATCATTTTTAGGCTGTTAAGACAACAAATGCAGACCCATGACAATGTCAGTCTGCCTCACTGAACAGATTTGTCACTGCAGATATTTCTTGTCTGCATTTCAAGAACTTGTAACACCTTCAGTTAGAATAATATGACACACAAGATTTTTTTGGGCATTTTCATATTCTGATTTGTACTAGATACTCTTATCTGCCGATGTCTGTTTCTCTAATGTGTCCCTCAGTCTCTGTCTCAGTCGTCATTACCTACGTCATCCAATAGACAGATAATGACGACTAGACATAAGTCTTGTGCCTCTCCTTCCTTTAACAAATGAAGGTTGAATCCATCGTCACCACACACGTGCACATGTACACGTCTCGATCCATACCGTGGCGCAAGTGCTCTTTATGTTCGGAAAAACAATCACACACGTGCTGCACAAACAGAATATCTGACTGTGTTTCACATGGTGAACTCTTTGCCCTCTCTCTCTCACACACATACACACAGACACACACACTCTGCTGAGAGCAGGTGGACAATCATGTTTAAAAAGACAGAGCATCATCAAAGTCAATGGACAAAATACATTGTAGACACATGACAACCCTCTAAATACTGTATAATTTTTGACAAATCATAACTAGTCATGTTGCACTGTGAATTTCTACTTAACCATTTCATCATCTTACAGCTTTAATTCTTCACTTCCTGTAATGTGTAACAAATTACAGATATACAGTACGTAAATATGTATGATGACAAAGTTCCATTTTGGGATTCGCATTTTCCTATATTTTTCCATGAAATGCATAATTAAAATCCTACACTGACAATACTTTGAGCATTTCATCTTATAAAACACAGAAGAGTTTTGGTCGTACCAGAACCAGCAGCCTGGTCCTCTGGCAAATGCCGGGCAGGTAGGGGAACGGCAGGTTCTCCTCCCCTCTCAAGCAGCTACTCAGCCAGCTAAACACACAGGGAGGCTCTGCCCTCAGGAAGGACGGATGCTGCATCTGACCAATCAGAGCTGAGGAGGGGAGAGGAAGGAAGGGAAGACGACCGTCAGTATGGAAGGTGTCATGTTTAAGTAAATTCATCCATTGACAATGTTGAATATCAAATACAAATGTGGACAAAGTAATAGAAACAGTTTTTAAGACACCTGTCAAACAACTAATGATGATTACATGTGAAACTTTCCATGCAGTGACTGAAAGGCAAAAATATTTTCTATTGGTACCGCTCCTTTAATTCTATCCAAACCTCGAATATATTCTCTAATTGAGAGTCATAAGACAAGAAATGCAAGACATACAAAGGGACCTACAGAGCTGACCTTAATCAGCAGCCCTCTCTGTTCAACTATAAGATGTCTTGTCTGTTTCTTGACTTGATACCATTATAGACAATTAAATGGATCTTACACTGGTCTATGAAGCAGCTCTCAGTGAAGCCACCTATTAATGAAGGGTAGTCTCTCCAGTACAGATCCACGTACTCTTCCAACTGTAGGTCTCTGCAAACAAAAACAAAACAATTAAATATTTTATTATTACTATATTACTAATATACATATGTATTATCAGTATACTTGAATAGCAATGTATCCATATACATGAACACATACTGAAGATTTCCGCAGCATAACAGCATCAGAAGTTGGATTTTTGTCTTTGTTTAACTCCACCATTGTGAAGAAAAGGAACATTTCCACTCGCACTGACAAAAGTTTTCAACGTTGCATCACTTGATTATTTGCTCGACTTTCTGCCAGGTCTTTCATAATGTCTATCTCTGCTCAGCTGCACACTAAACTGCTGCCGGTCATTGAGACCAATCTAAATGGCTCTACACTCTCAAATACCTTCTGTGACATTTAACTTGTTTGGGGCAGTAATTAAACACACGGCAAAAGTAATTAACATTCATGAAACATTGGCATTACCTTAACATCAGATAATCAATAGTTTTTAATCCTGGTTAGAAGCCCTGACTCCCACACAATTTACCAGCTCTCCGTGTGTGTGTGTGTGTGTGTGTGTGTGTGTGTGTGTGTGTGTGTGTGTGTGTGTGTGTGTGTGTGTGTGTGTGTGTGTGCGTGCGTGCGTGCATGCGTGTGTGTGCACTATACACTGGTTAATGCCAGTACAGTTTCCAACTTCAACTCTATCATTTATTTTTTTATTCCCTTATGCTTTACTACCTCATTGCCTTTGCATCATTTTAGAGTTCGTATTTATCGGTTTATTAATACCTTAAAGTGATTAAAGGTGGTATTGTGTGTATCTGATCAAGCGTATCAAGCTGCTGAATACAAGTGCCCTTACAGTTATAAATAAAGTTGCATTTAATTGAATAAAAAGTGATCTGATACAACTATCAAAGGACAAAATTAACCTGTACATCTTTATATGACTTTTCCACGACATGGGAAAACCAAATAGTAAAATTCGGACATTTTAAGGATCATCCTTTTGGTTAAACCAGTTAAGATTAAACAGTTAATAAAAAAAAGTGTGTAAAGATTTGTCCCACACTTGTGTAACTACCCACATACTAACAACACAGACCAATTACTCTGAAGAGCACTTCACTCTCCCACTCCACTTGCTCTGTTATCGTCATTGTCACCAATCACAGCAGCCACTTGACACCCTGTTGACGTTTATTTCTCAGTACACATCACTAAAGAGCCTTAATTACACACAAGCCTTCACTAGAAACAACGAGGTGTGTTGCTCTTTTCTTCTCACGGTGAGAGTTCAGTGAAGTTGCCGGCAAATTAGACGAGGGTCTGTTTGTTGGAATAAATGTCACAAGTCTCATCTGGGTTTTATAAAAGGAACCGTTCTTTTTGTTTTCTGCCAATTTACATTCATTCAGATCTCTATGAGCATTTCCTTACTCCCTATATTAGACATATTTATCCTTGGAGCAGCAAACGGAAACAAAAAAAACACACAGATACACAGGTACAGTAGTAGTTACCTGGCCAGTTGTTGCAGCAGACAGACCAGCGATGAGGCTCTCGCTCTCTGCAGCTCATCCAGCTGCAGCTCCTGATAGAGCAGATGGAGAACGTAGAAAAGGGCGGGAATGTGCGGGAAGAGCGGAGCTGAACTGTCCAACTTCAGAGATGGACTGGAAGGAGAAGACATCTGGGACAAAGAAAAGACAAAATAAAATAGAGGCTAAAATAGCAAGGCAAGGAGCAGTGTAACCGGGGAGATGTTGTCATTATATGATGATGCACTGTTTAGTTTGTGCTGAACTGACCATGTGCACAAACAACAAAATCAATAATATTACAACTAACAAATGTATTCATGTTTATGTTTATCATTCAGACCAGTGGACACCATCTATTTTGTCTGAATTATGTCCACAACTTAAATAAGCTCCAGCATCAATTCATCAACTCCATCTGTCATGTTCCAAATGTGTTATTTCCAAAGACGAAAACAGTGTTGATGGGGAGGGTGGCGAGGTACATGAAGATATATGCAACATTAAGTCTTATTCAAACAAAGTGCATCATAACCATCATGGTGTAATCCAAACAAAAATCAAGCAACATGCAATAAACGGTATGGATTCCCCCCAGAGTGGGTTACATACAGTGGACAGGCCCTCAGTTTCTGTGGTGCCGCTGGAGTCCACTGGACCACACACAGGCTGGGAATTCATCTGACGGTGGTAATGAGACCCCAACAGGTAGTCCCAGTCCTACGCAGAGAGGAGACAAAGAGAAAAGGAAGTAATAAGGTGACTTCTCCGATCAGACACTATGAAGCAAGGGTGACCTGGCCAAGACAGACCACACGTTGGTTCACAACCTGTTATGTGACTGGGAAAAGAGGTACCATTGTATATAATATATATAGATATATACTGTACTGTATATACTGTGCATTTTATATTTTATACTGCTATTTACTGCTATTTTATTGCTTTTCTATTATTCTATTATTATCTTATTGCTTCTGTATGCTGCTGTAGCGAAAAAAAATTCCCTTGGGGATTAATAAAGTAACTACCTAACCTAACCTAACCAGGGACTGCCATTGAGCTGAGAAAAGATTTAAAAAAAAAATTTAAATAGTGTGGACTGGTCTGTGGGTTGAAGCCAGTGGACAGTACGAGTTGTCTTTACCTTTACCAGCGCAATGTCCTACTATTGGTCAAGCGCAAAGAAAGGTTGTAGATAGTAGAAAAAAATGTGTTTTCCATGGCAGACATTTTGACACACGAGAAACTGATAACATTCATGATTATTCAGTTCCGTTAATTGTCTCAGTGAACAGGGATGCACAAGATCAGGGGCTTTTCTAATTGAAATGCAGCTATTGTTAATACAACTGTGCTTTTCCTGCTAAGACAAGTAAGAAAAAGGTGTATTCCAGCACCTGAGTGTTTTTATTAGGACATTATGAGACATCCAACAGGCCCAACAATAATTTCAGTCCCAAAGCACAATGTCTCTCAAGGCTATTTTCATGCTGGTATCTTGCAGTCTGAATGAGGGGCAAGAACGGAAACATCCTGAGCGTTGCATCACTGTTCACGGGATGGGAAAAAAAATTGAGAATTCAATGAATCTTATATCTGTATAATTGTGGATTTTGTGTTTTGTGTATTAAGTGTGGCTGCAAAAACACCAAAGCATCTGAGCAGCATGAATATAAATGTTGAACCATCTCAGAGACGGTAACAAACCGACCCCGTCTGCAGCATGCTTCAGTTTAATCTGACTCATGTAGTTCCTCATTTTCTCTCTCTCTCTCTCTCTCACACACACACACACACACACACACACACACACACACACACACACACACACCGCCTCAAGGTGATTGACATTTGGCTGTCATGTTTTGCTCTAATGAGAGCACACAGCACAGATTACTTAAGACCCCCCCCAACCTTAAATTGGGAGTATTTTAAGAAGACCTTCAATTCACACAAGTACAAACATGAATGACCGGATGCCACAATTACAACACATGCTGTTGACATTAATATTCGGTCCCTCCAGGATTTTGCAGCATTTTTGTTGCGCTAAATTTCTTTGATTTTGTGGTTGTTTTACTAAAAAATACACAGGGAGGCAAAAATACAAAAGGAAGCTCTGCCATCACATGTGTGCACTACATAATCATATCAGAAACCAAATGTAGATGATGGCCTAATCACTGACAGTCATTAGCAAAGAGAAACTCAATGATTTGATCATAAGACTGGAAATAACAGTGACAAGCTGCCAGTGTGTGTGCGCGTGAGATGGAGCGCCTCATGAATTACATGAAGCTGTATAAACCTCATGTAATTCAACACATACTTTATGATTAGACTGCCCCAAACATCCCATCAGATCCCAGTTTAACCACACACCTCATCAGAGCCTCCGTCTGAGGGACGAGCCTTCTTGGCTGCAATCACAGGAGAGAGAGGCACTTCAAAATGCAGCTGGGTAAAGAGGGAAGGACAGAGGGCAAAGTCACGACACATCAGACCATTGTTCAAAGTCAAAATAATGTTTGAAAGGTCAAGAATAGAAAACACATCAACAGCAGGCTGTGAAGATAAGGATTTTGAATTGAAAAACCTGCGTAGATAAATTTCCATCTTTTTATTATGGAACGAATAACAGATATGCTCAATTCTGTAATCTACTGGGATCAAATATGTATTTCTTCGCTACATAAAACAACAGCTGACTCACGTTTCGTGTCCAGGTCAGGCGCTCAGTGTTGTAGCCCATCAGTGTCATGAAACATGTGACAAACAGGTTCCACTCTGCGTGCGCACTGGGACCACCAGGGGCGTTGTAGATGTTGTACCACTTCACCAACACCTGCTCGTTTTTCAGAAATTAGCCAGCGTAAATAAAGTTTCTCCATTTAAAAAAAAAAAAGACGTTATGCCCACAAAGGAAAAGGTTTTTTATCGACTTAGATTTATATAATTTTAAATGCCCTTAAAACATATTTTCTCATTCAGCTTTTTCTCAATTTTCTGCCAAAGCTTCAACAGTTTGTACAGTTTTCACCAATCAGGGTTGACGAACAAGGTGATAAGGGTTTTGCTGTTTTATTTTCCAAAGAAAACAACAATAAGTCGATCCAGACGGTCCTGATGAAGCAGTTTCGTGTTCAACTCCTAAATAATAATACTGCTGGGATGTATTAGAAATATGATTGTTGTTTATTTAGTCATGAATACTTAATGTTCAAGAGACATACTTGAGATATAAAACCAGTATTTCAAGGGCTTTAAATAAAACAAGGAGAATAACAAAATTAAATATGGAAGACAGAACATCTGGTTACGTTGCAACAACGGCTCTCTGTTGGCATATATTCACATATTCCATAAATCACCTGGAAAATGGCACAGTGTAAATGACTAATAAATACCACAATGCCATGGTAAGTCTCTGAGTTGTGTAAAGATGTAACACAGCCTGATGAGGTCTGTTTTTGTAGTGTCTTTCAAGAATTGAGTCAAATTAGTCATCGTCACTTCCACAAACCTTAATGGCAGCTTCCTTTGGCAGAATGAAACGAATCGCCTGAAGGCACTTTCTCACTGAAATACATCAAAGGGAAAAGGGAAGATGAATTGAGAGGAAAAAAACGGATTTAAGATGTAATTCTGAGAAGTGGGAAATTCACTGCAGCTAAGAGTACAATCTATGACCCCTGTAGTCAATTTAGGAAGCAGACATTTCATAAAAAGTATTTATTTCCCTATCTTTTGTAAAAAAAAAAAAAAAAAAAAAACAACTAGACGATTCTTAGCATAACAGTTTTTTAGGAGTTAATAAATGACATATTGACTCTTTATTGCATGTCGGTAAATGTTCCCCGTTTGGGACGTTTTCAGTAACTGCATGAAAGACACTTATAGCAGTTTGTTTTTGAGTAGACTAATATATAAAATATATCTGTTTTAAAAGTAAAATATGTTTGAAATTCATTCAATTTGGCCTCAGTTGAATACCTGCAATGAAGATCCCAGTATTTACCAGAAGTTTCCTGTGACAGATACCTTAATGAACCCAGGATTTTAACTACCTGTGCCTGTATGTTCACAAACAGAAGAATATTGTCTGTACTAAAAGAAAAATGCCTTCGCCCAGCCTCATGACTCTCATGGCTACTGCTACAGTTCATCGTTATAAAACTGGAATTAAGAGTAACACAGCTTGACCGACATTTAAACTGAAAGTTACAAGCTTAAAACATTGCAGCTTCCAACATTGTTTCTAATTCAACTGATCTCAAATCTCCTCAAACGAAGAGGGACGGCTAAAGAACCGGGTGTCTGGTCAGAATGTTGCTGATTTGAATGTCTGGACCGACTGTGGAAACACCGAAAATGGTTTGAAAAAGACTTCAGGTTTTTTTTCCAACAAAAGCCTGAATTCTGCACCAAAACAGCTCTTAATGAAATGTTGTGTTTCGACCACCAACCTTAGATGAATACAACTTTGAAAATCAAACCCCCATCCTGTAGGGATAATTTTTAGCCTCTTCTCAACATCAAAACACAAAAAAGGAAATTAAACCATAACCACCACCACCACAACAATAATTAGCGCTACTGTGTCTCCTAACAACTCTGACCAATCAGATTCCTAATCAACCTCACTAGGCGATCTTAATTGGACATTCAGAGTGGGAAAGGTCAAGGAAGATGTGGATAAATGCCATTTCATTAGAGGAAGAAAGCCTCGTCTGTGGGATTGATTATTAAATAATGGGGAGCAACGCATAGACAAGACACAAAGGTGGCCACATAGAGTCATACACACACCTTAATGACGGCGAAGGCTTAAAAAAAACAAAAAACAAGGTTCAACAAAAGCTAAAGGAGATTAAGAAACTTGATGATTCATGGTCAAAAGAGCAGAACAGACCCAGATACCAAGCAGTGGGAAACAACAGAGACAATAAACCAGGTGACCTCCATTTTAATTGGAAAGAAAATCAAATTTGTCATCTTGTAATTCATACTAATTACTCCAAAGTACTTGAATATCAGCTAGTTTTAACTTTACACAGCCATAGTCTGAAGTAAAAAATGACTGGAAATTGTTTTACACACCATGTAAAGGAAACTATGTTCAAAGAAAGCTGAGAAAATAAACAAATAAGGAAACTGAATAATCATCCAACAAGGCATGTTTACAGGAGATTCACAAATTTTGTTTTAAGGGCTCTGCAAATCTGTTAATTATATCTTAGGAATGGCAACCGACAGACTTCAGTAAAGACAAAGCAGAAAAGTTGGAATGAGGAAGGAGCAGAGTCGAGCGAAGGGAGGTGGCATCACACACGCACACATACACACATACGCGCAACCACTCACTGTAATTAACTGTTAAAGGGTTAATTCAAAATAAAGATAAAGAATACAATAAATAAGAAAAAAAAGAAAGTCTAATGACATATTTAACAAAAGGCGTCTGGAAACGTGTGCGTCTGATTTTTCAACAGGAACTACACAAAGAAACTTCACATGATGTAGTGGATTAATCATTGGTGGGAAGCGGTGCGCGTGTGTGTGTGTGTCTGCCTTGTAATGGCATCCTCAGTACATCAAGATTATACGTCATCATGTAACAATGTAGAGCGGCTCTCAAACCTAATTTCAGGGACTTAACTGCTCTGACTCAGCCATCTGAGTGTGTGTGTGCGTGTGTGTGTGTGTGTGTGTGCGTGTGTGTGTGCGTGCGCGTTCTCGCTTAAAAGGTTTGCATTTTAACAACAGACAACATGATTGACCAACAACGAAGCCTTTTTCTGAAATGTATGTATGCACACAATATTATTTTGTATTATTATGTTGTTGTTTTTTTCACTTTTATATCGTGTCTATGTGCGTGTGTGTGCATGTGCGCGTGTGTCTCACCCAGTTCTGAAGTAGCAATCTCTGGGACAGAGATCCTCAGCATTGTCCCAGTGCTCAGTTCCTGGAGAAGGGGAAAGATTTGACACATATTCAGACTGTACACTTTCAGTTCAGTTTAGAACCAGTGCAATGCAGCTGTAATCATTTTGGTTAAAAATTTAAGCAATGATAGCAAGACAACATGAAACCGGAGCCAATAAATAGAATTAATCTTCAATTTATTGATCTACAACTGTCCTTCTGTGACATGTAAAATGGTCTCCTGTGAAGAGGTCTAATGTGGAGTTCAGAGCAAACGCAAAGCGAATGTTCTCCTCACGTTACTCGTGCGAGTGCAGATGCAGATTCGCGTCGCACCGCATTATTTCGCAAACGTTCGCGTCTTTGAATTTACTTTGTATGTAATCGCTCTGCGGGAGTAATTTGCTTCGCGTTCGATCTGAACACGGCTTAATGGCTTCTGTTAGACGATGAAATATCTCCAGAGAAACAACAATCGGTCTTAACTGAAAAATAAATTGGTGTGTGCACTGATTCGTTGCGTGCACCCCGTATTTTCCTTTTAGGTTATTGCTCAGTTTTTCAGGTATTATGTTGGTGCACAACATTTTCCAAAACCACATCGTGTTTTTCTTGGTTTAGTCATAAACCGCTAAAATCCACCCAGAGAGAAGTCAATTCTCAACTGTGAATCAGACCCTGTAACTTCTGTTGCTGAAAAAAATAAAAAATACAATAAAAACCTGGGAAACATGGTTCAACATTGAGGTAACCAAAAGGTCTCACAAACCTACCAGAGTGACCCGGTTGCAGACGGGATCCCGCAGAGCATGGATGTAGGGCGTGGCCTGTTGGAAGGTGTAATCGTCCAAAAATGAACCTTCGTGGTGTTTAATGTTTGGACCCCGCAGCTCTATTACTGGCGAAGGCATGATGTCCTGAAGGAGAGGCGTTGGAGTAGAGAGGTGAAGCCAAAGAGACACCAGTGGTAAAACATAGGGAGGTAAAATGAGTCGTCAAAATGCAATGTGAAAATTTAATTTAAAAAGAAATAGGAATACAATCTGTAGAGGGTAATGTTTTTGAGATTATTTTCTGTTTTTCCTGTAGAAAAATGAAAATGAATAGAAAACAGGAAATTAAATCAAGCCTCCGTGTTTACTGTGACAAGACTACCTCGCAGAGAGGAAATTGTTTCTAAGACGGAACAAAAATGAACGTCAGCAAGCAGGAAAAACTGATACACATAAAGAAGAATCCATCTACAACACATGGTGGTACCTCGTCCAGTCTCTGGAGGTGTCTCGTGCCAGCGTTAGCCGGTGTGCTAACGTTCTCCACCGGCGTGCTGAGGTGAGGCAGGTGGTTGGTCAGGCTGAAGGTCGGCGACAACAGGCCAGGGACAAACACCTTACTGACCTGCAGCAACAACAAAGGTCTTGTGACTTCACCCTCCAATTATAATGATCCAATAAGCAGAAATATCAGTTAATTGATATCTACTCTCTCTCTCTCTCTCACCAAGTGGAGCCTCCACAGTTTTGTGAATCACTGAACTAATCAGAAGTCTTGGTGGATCTAATCCGAACTTACCCGGGTGATTCCCGTGTAGAGGACCAGACTGCCGCAGGCCTCCAGAACCAGCATGGCATCTATATTCTAGGGGGGGACATTTCAGTCAGAAAGACTCGCTGTCACAAACAACCATTATTTTTATTATCAATTCATCTTTATTTTGCCAATTAACCAGTAAAATGTTTGGTCAATAACATGTCACGACAACCCAGAGTTCACAGGTTTAAATTGTTTATTTTGTCCGAGCAACATTCCAAATATGCCTATTACTATCTTTCCTTTTTTTTTTCCCCACTTGAAAAATACTTTTGATGTCGATGAAAATATCTGTGACGATGAATCTGATGTGATGGTTACATACGAGATGTATGTTTAAAATTTTGGACGTGCTGAACAGTCGGCGACTTTTTAATTCCTGATCTGGAAACTATCAGGATAATTAGCTTACTTATTCAAAGGTCACTAATCTTCGCCTGTTCTCTTATGAAATATGAAAACTGTAATGTACCTGCAGAGGCTCTGCGTCTTTGGCGGGGATGGTTGTGACAGAGGGGAAGATTAGTTGAGCCGTATCGTTGCTCTCAATAAACTTCACACATCTGTGGAAACAATAAAAAAAAAAAAAGATGTTAACTTATAAATGGACATGTTACCCATAAAGCAGGTGGAAAGAGTGATGAAGAAGCAGGAAATAAAAGTCACAGAGAAAGTTAGATTTCAACTATTTTTGAGCAGTTTGTCAAAAAAATATGAGCGATCAATACTGTTGCGTTGCAGTCACGTTGCTCTGCAGAACTTTTATAGAGCGTATGTGTATGCTAATGTATGGTGTGTGTGTGTGTGTGTCTGTTGACCTGAGCTGTTGGTGAGACTCCACCAGGAAACAGAGGTAGTGGTTCTCACAGAGGTCAGAGGTCAGGAATACTTTAGACGCCTGGCTGCTCATCTCCCTGCAAATGAAAAGAAAGATTCACGTGAAACTACAGCAGTTCCTAAACTAGAATGGCGAAGTGCACCAAAAATAACAAGCATAAAATAAACAACACATTCAAAATGTATATCTTAAAAATAAATTTTCACAAACAAAACTAAAAACAAAAAAATCAAGAGACAAAATGTATAATGACATTAAAACATAAACTATTTAAACTCTGCCTCTCTTTTTCCATGAAACTGATCTGACATAAAGGAATCAAGGTAATACATTTCTGGATCTGTTAGCTAAGTAAGCACAGGAGCCCAAAAAAGTCACTCAATGTCAAGAAGACAAAATTGAAATTCAAGTAAAATTAAACTCAGTAATTCACTCTCAATAACTGTCTGTCATTGCTGTGAATGAATCCTGGGCCTGCATCTGTTTTCAGTCGGTGTTGGTGATTACCGGTGACAGGCAGCAGTGACCGTCTCACTCCACAGCTGCTCCATGCAAAGGTCCGGGATGATGGGCTCCATCTCCGGCACCAGCATGGTCTCGTTGACCGTGCTGTTAGGTGAGGGCAACAAGCCGTGGTGCCCCCTGGGGGGTGCGCTGTTGAAAGACGTGTTGAAACGAGACGCACCTGGAAAGGACGGAGCCGCCATGCCTGGAGAGTGGGCTCGGCTGGGAGAGAAGGATGGACGAGGAGAAAGGAGTCATGTTGCAGATAGGTCGCGTGCATGAATAGTTTCTTTCAGAAAACATTGCGAGTCTCTTCAATATGAAGTCCCATTCACCTGAGGGCGGCCATGTTGGATATACTGGGGGAATGAACTCGGGAGTGTATTCCTGGTGAGGATGTCATGATCCTGCTCTGGTGACTGTGCAGAGCGCTGTAGTGGAGAGGAGAGCCGGTACCAACAGCACAACTACAGGAAGAGAACCGATGACAACAACAAGGGATCAGAGGCACTTTAAAGTTCAACTAATGTCATGGACTCGGAGGAAACATTTGACATCATGCAAAATTTGAAGAATTTCAGCCTTTTCTTATTTATTTCCAAGTTATCTGTTTGGCGATAAGTTGTCAAATCATTTTCCATCTCTTTACCAGTCAATGTATCAACTAGTTATTGAAGCTCTATGTGCATGCAGCACTTTCACTTCACTTCCTTTACCTCGTTGCAGTTCCAGGACCGAGCCCACTTGCCCCACTGCCGACAGAAGAGTCAAGGCGGGAGATATTACGCAGGTGAGAGGTCAAGAAGCCCGAAGCCATCAGACCCAACGGTGTGCCAACTGGCTCTGCCGGACACCGCAGGACTGTCGAGCGCTCCTGATGGAGGCAATAGGCTCGCGGTTAAAGACACAGTTGTGTGTGTGTGTGTGTGTGTGTGTGTCTGTGTGATCACTCACATCATGTGTGACTTTGCGCAGGGCCCAGACAGAGTGTATTCCCTGCACGGTGTCATATGACACAATTATAGAAGGCTGGCAGCAGGTGAACACTATCTTCATGGTGGAGTCAGACACATACTGCACACGGGCGCTTTCAAACAGGCCTGGAAAAACACACACACACAAGCATAGATTAAGGTAAAAATACGGCAACTAAAGTGAGACAAAACAGACAGAGGAAAAGTGTACATGTGTGTGGTACCTGCGGGTTTATATACAACAGGTGCAATCTCGTCTAGAGGATGCAGCATGCTGAACACTGTGGGCAGAGGCTCCCTGTGAAGAGAGAACAACACAATGGTTTGATGTTTTGTGACTGCATCACTTTACACGGGGGTTTGTGTAAATCCAAACACGTGTTGCTCTTTGCCTTGAGCTTACGCGTGCACGTGCGCGTGAGTGTGCAGAGTTGGTGCGTACCCGGGGGGGCTGAGCTGTGCGTCATTCGCTGTGTTTTTCCGTTCCAGTAAAAGTCCAAACTTGGTCGCCCAGACGCGCGACACCTGGAGGAGAGACGACGGGACAGACATGACAGACATTGTAAACATCAGCAATAAATGTGGAAGAGAAAAGCATCCACCCACCTACCCGCACACGCACACGACACACACTCATTCAAATTCAGTATGGATGCAAACCTAAGCCGGGATTTCTCACACGCACATTAAACACGTGCCTGTGATAAAAATAAGATTTGTTCATACTGTCAAGGATCTACTGAAATTGACATTATTATTGGTTAGCCAGACAACGATTCAGCCACCGGGAAAATCAATAATCTGACTAATGTTCAAACACAAGAAAAATCCTGTATTTACAGAGAAAAAAAATACAGCTGGGGACACTGTTGTTACACCTAAAACATCTGCATGTTGCCCCAAAAAAGAATATAAAATGCTGCCTTTCCAAAATGGACCATCAAGAACATGTGCGCGTCAACCAGAGGGTATGACTAAGTGTCTGGTCTGTGATCAAAGGTTGGCAAATGGCTGATGTGTCTCCTCCTATGGACGTAAGGATTTCCCACCATTGTCTCTCTTTCTCTCACCTGGAAGGGTAGCGGTGAGATGAAATCCTTCCCGCTCACAGTGTGAACGTTGACACAGCTACTCTGGATGATACACACCGTGTGCTCCACTTCTTTCTCTGCAAAACAACATTAATGATGGGGTATTTTCTTCATGAAATTAAAAAACACTGCAACATAAATGAAACGATAACTTGAAATAAAGATTGCCTCAAAACAACAAAAGGGTCTTTAAAGGTACCGTACCGTCTTTCTTGTTGTGAGGAACAGCAAAGTTACACCATAAAGCCTGCAAAAAAATAAAAAATAAAAGACAGTGTCAACTTCGCTTGAGAAATTATTTTTTTTTGACAATCACCACAATTGTACAGTGCTGAGAAAAGTCCATCCACACAAAAAGCCATCTTGACAAAAGAAAAATCCCTTAACCTCAATGACAAACTTATACTCCTCAATTTAGTTGTTTTAAAGACTTCTGAGTTACTTCAGAAGATGACTGAAACATGACACCTAAATTGTCCAGTAACTCTCGTAAAATAGTGATGAAAAAGATAGAAGAATGGCATCACACTTGACTACAAACAGTATTCAATCATAGACCTGCTGCACTGGGCTGTCGACGGTGAAGGCTTTGTATACGCTGGAGGCTTGTCTCCGACTGCCCTGGCTCCAGACAACCACATTTCCTGCTGCATAGAGCTCCTCTTCAAACTCCACATCCTCCTCTCTGACTCCAATGCAGCCCTTCTTAAGCTGCCAGCATTCCTGCCGATCAAAACACATCCGTTAGACCAACGCAAGGACTAAATCAAGTGGTGCAACATTACTTTTCCAAAATTGGTGACACTAACTATTCCATCCACTATATTATGTGTAGAAACGAATGTCAATGGAATGCAAGAAACGCGTTTTAAAGCATTGACATTCAAAGCACTCAAATACAAGTTTCATGTCTTCGAAGCATTACGTAAAAGGCATGTGATGCCAAACAATCTCACCCTCTCTCTCTCCTGCAGACTGACTTCCTGCAGGGACCCCACCAAGCCGGCGGCACCGTCTGATGACCAGAGCTCGGAGGCGGGCTGGAGCTCTCTGAGCTGCAGGTTGAAGGCATTTGGATGGTTCCTGCAGTGCTCGCGGCCAAACGGGACAAACGACTGCAATTCCCCTGCGGCAATCATCGTGGCTGTCTCTTCATACACGACTTCCGACATGAGTTCCAGATATCAGCATTATTTCTAGGAAGGAGACGGGGATGAGAAATACAAGAAAAGCCTTTACAAATATGGAAGCAACGTTTCTTCATTTACGAGTCTGACAGCCCACCGGAGAGACAAAAGACAGCGGACTTCCCAGTCCATCAAATAAATCCAGATCCACAGATATACCAAGCCATATACATTGCTCAAAATATTCAAATCCATAAACAAAGTAACTTTATTCCACAGGAATAAATAAATGTTAAGACCGTTTTAAAATGATGGCTGTTGCTTTTTCAAGCTGTACTTCAAGATAAACAAATATATTTCAGTTTAATTTAACCAGGGTCGAAAACATTTTCAAGTTTGACGTTACTGATGACTAAATAACCATCATAACATATATATATTAATAATATTTATATTCCTTTACCTGCTCCTGCTAATTGACAAGAGGCTAAAAGCTAACTAGGACGTTTTCAACTCATTAACACCCCCAGAACAAACTCACTGTTTTACAGCCAGTAAGAGGCTGCAGGTTTATATAAATAAACGTGTTGACAGTGAGCTGTGATTCAGGGGCTGGCTGTTTAAAGTACTCTCCGGCAGTAGCATGCTAACGCTAACAGCCGCAGACCGCCGTTGCTTTCTAAGGCTCGATTAGCACGCTGGCTAGCTTTAGCTTCAGCGAGCTTTGAATTTGTTGGTACACGTTTCGCCGCTGACCTGATAATAAGGAATAGTCCGGCTCTTGTCGCGGAGTCCTTGCCTTTCCTTTCTCGAGCGCAACGCCGTCACCCGTACCAACATAGAAACAAACTTGGACCAGTTGCCAAACATCGGACGCGAACTGCGGTAGGTTTTCAAACGAGCGCGGACATCTTTACTGTCCCGACATCCTCTTCCTTCACCAGTCCGCCAATCAGGAGAGAGGACGGGAGGACCTCCGCGCTGATTGGCTGGCTACGAACTTTGACGAAGACTGTGTTTTTACTGGGTGATGAGTAAAAAAAATAAATAAATAAATAGAGATTCATTTGTTTGTTGCAGATCATGTTAATACATTTATCCTTAAATAGAAACCGATGCGCTACTGTGTCAAAGTCCTAAAAAAGTAGAGAAGGAGAACGAGACTCAGAATAAATGAAGTCACCATAATTCAAAAGGTCAAGAATGAGCCCAAGATTACAAATGATGCTTCTCTTTGACATGAGGTCTATTTGGGTCTCATTGATTTAAATCTGTCAGGATGAGCCAAAGTAAGTCACTTGTAATATGTAATAAAAAAAATATATATATATATATCAGGGCTCCAACTGTCAGTAATCTTATTGTCTTCCAGGATAAAAGTCAGTGGACAAGATCAGCAGATGCAGGACTGTGGATTTGATAAAGATAGTATCTTCATCCCAAAGAACTATAACAGATTTTTTTTTCTCACCAGTTGAGCGAACTTTTTGTAAACCTGTATGCAGAATAAATTGAAATAAAATTAAATTGAAAAAAATTACATTGATGAAGTAAATATGAATTAAACACTTAGTCTGACAGTGTGCATTTCAAGCAGTGACGTTTATTTGACTTTCGGACTTGATAATGTCGTTAAATACCGAGGATATTAATAAATGTAGCACAGAGGATAACTGTCACCCCAATTAAGAATAAATAGGCTGATATTTACATGGGGAAGTGATGAGTAATTACCGGCCTCTGTTTAAAGTCACACCAACTCATACATTCTATTTTGAGGATGTTTTTTTTATTATTTTGCTTCACTTCTTTAGATCTTTCATTCGTTTTAATGGGTTTTTTTTTAAAACTGAGTAATACATCATATGAAGAATATTTTTTTTTTAAATACGATAAACATTACTGTAATTATTAAGTACAATAATTAATTAGGAAATGTATTCACGTGAATTTAATCTAATTGTTTAAAATGTATATTGATCCTATATACAACAAAGTTCTATAAAATATAATCAGGTCAGAGTAAAATGTTATGTTGTTGACAGACAGACTGCTACTGTACTGTATCATGTAACTCCATCTGCATCAGATAAATCAATTCAGCACAAGGTGCTCATGAGAAATTACATCGATGCAGGAAATCAGGAGTCTGTGGGGCTCGGCTGCTCATGGATGTGATTGATGCTGCACAACAACAAGGTGCAATCTGACTGAGTTAACTCTCCCAGACAATTTCAGTGCAGTTCCCTGGATGGTGTGTATGCGTGTCCGCGAGGGAAAGAGAGATAAATAAAGTGAGAAAATGCTTTATCGATCAAATTCAAAAAAAAAATTTAAGGGAAAAGATAGACAGCTGCACAAATTAGAAATTAGAAAATTATATCAGAAAAGAGCTTGGGGGAAAAAAAAAAGCTGTTACCTTTAAACAAGTCTGTTATGTGTGTTAGTTTAAGTTGAAACAGGTGAGGAAACCAGTTTATTTTCCATATTTTGTGATCTCAGCATTACTGTTAAAAGCATTGTTTTCCTGGGTTTTTGATCGTCGTGATGTCCAGATCACTGAGCAGTCGTATGTTGTGTTGAGGTCTTAAATAATACGACCAAATGCTTTCTTGCTAACTTAGTAAAAGGAAATGTCAGTCTCACAAAATACATTTCTTTGGGTTACAAATAAAGAGTGCTCTCTTGATATGTGTCTTGTTTGGCTGTGGAAAAAACTACTTAAACAATATAAGTTGTGAAAACAGGTCAATTCTACTGAGCTGGAAACTTCAGAAAAGTTGCACAGTTTAAAACAGCAAATCCAGAGAAATAATAATTATTATTATGTTGGGTGAAACTGGCCTGCAAACTCTATAGTTGGTAGTCCGTAACTCAGCAGCTAACATCCTTACAACCACAACACACCTCATTATATTCATTTAGCTGCAACATGTTGACTGTTTGCGGTGAGGTCATCCTGCCATGACAGGTGCTCAGATTTCATTACGGCAGGGCTGCTAAAGCATCCGTGACACACCGAAGACGACTGCATAGGGACAAGAGTCGCACTCTGGTGGTCGTGTTTCTAGAGAAATGGCTTAAATTCTCCAAGTGAGCATCTAAGGAAGAACATATTGCACAAATTGGTGTTGTGCAATATTTCAGTCCATCACAGGTCTTGCTCAGGCACTGCGTGAAAAATACAGCTTATAAACGAATAAGATGCACCTCTGTAATCTAATGTAATTCAATTACCTGTGCAAATCTCATCTTCTTTTTTTTTTAGGTTTCGTTGACGCTGCATCAGAAAGATGTTCATTCAACTTTGTGGTCATTTTCAAGTCAGTCATAATTTGTGAGTGTTATTTTAAACTTGCTGCTAATATTTTATTTAACCCCCTTTACTTTGAAAGTTCAATATTCTGATTCAATGTTATTACACAATTCAATATTACTTTAAGTAATTGTACAATTAAAACATCAACAGGGAAGAAAAAAATAATTGTGTATACAAAATAAATGATGAACACGTACATACTCATATTATGTAAAGTTGTAGTCCAAAGATAAGATCACTGGTAAGAGTTAGGTATTGAAAAACTGTAGCAATCACACAGTAAAAAAAATAAATCATACAGTACATGCAAAATCACTGCTGACTGTATTTTTTTAGTGCAATATGTATGAGAAAGGTCACAAGTAGGTAAAAGTCAAGTGAGGAGGTCTTTTCATGAAATAATAATAATACAAAAAACATCAACTGTCTAAGAATGACCACACAGTGTCATCAAACAAAACCTCAGCTTCAGCTTCACAAGACAGCATTGGAAACATCATCAGTCGTTGGTTCAAAAAGGGAATTGAACTGTATTTGTTACGATTGTCTTCATGGACTCAAGAAAAACCTTCTTCATGCGATCAGTAGTTTATGGCCCCATATATGACCTCTCTCAGCACATTTTGACATGTCATAGCAGAAAGGCCCAGCTGCAAATAATGATTATGGATGTCTCTGTTACAGTCAGGTGAGCTGGTGACCCAGCATTGACAATAACAGGAAAATTACACTTCAACTTCCTGTAAGACGCTTTCAGATGGATGGATGGATGGATGGATGGATGGATGGATGGATGGATGGATGGATGGATGGATAAGTGGGTAAGTGGGTAAGTAGGTAGATAGATAGATAGATAGATAGATAGATAGATAGATAGATAGATAGATAGATAGATAGATAGATAGATAGATAGATAGATAGATAGATAGATAGATAGATAGATAGATAGATAGATAGATAGATAGATAGATAGATCTACATAGATATATGTGGCATATGATCTAATGCCACATTTCACTGTTTACTGGCAAAGCCACATAATCTGATTGGTCCTCCCCCATGAGAGCCAGACCCGAGTGCATCGTGGGTAAAGTTTGCTGGTTAATGAGAGCTAATGATGGAAATGTGAGTGTGTGTCTGTGTGTGTAAGCGTACGAGTGTGTGTTGCAACAATTAAAGTCTCAGGATGACATCGCTGCATGTAATGTCTGCCACGGGGCTGAATCCAGGCCAAATGCATTTATGTATTTAGTTAATTTAGGATGCAATGAAGAGCTCTGGTGGTCTAATTGATCTGTACAGGCCCCACACCAAAAACATGGCCTCCATTAAAGGAACCTTCAGGGACTTGGGTTTTGATGAGTGCTTGCATTTCGTGTCTCTGTGTGAGAGCAGAGAGGGAAAATAAATGGAAGCTGGCAAAAAAAGATGAATCTCTGTTGTGTTTGTGAGCACCGAAATGCAGATCAATCAAAGATACATACAGTATGTTCATCCAGAAACCGAAAATCTAAAAACGTTCATGAATGTGGGCATAAATAGCAGATGACAAACATTGATTTTACCACAGGAAGCTGCTGCTTGTCAATGACTCTTTTAACTGAATTGTAATTTTGCAGTAATTTTTGCAACCATGACTATCAAGATCATCTATTGGAACTTAAACCGTAAACGTTTGGTAAAACTTACCAACTTATTTTTTTTGTGCCAAAAGAAATAAAACATGTCTGTACTACCTTACACTTGACAGGTTGATTTCAGAAGGTCATGACAAATGATCTACACATTATTCAGGTTGGAGGACTTGTTGTTATGCTAAACTAGGCTAATCTTAGTCAGAGCTTCAGCTGTGTTTATCATGCCAAGAAATTAATGTCAATCATCTTCAAAGCAAAATCACCAAACTTTTAGTTGTCTATGTTTAAGCCAACAAAAATGGCCTCTATGTCCCCTCAATGGTATTGTCCGGTTCACAAGGTAGGACGTTTTGTGTCATAAGCACGTCATTTGCGTTACCGCATTATTGCAGCTCATTTCCCGAATTTCATCCGGCAGTGTTGACCAACTGTCTTCATTTTCAGCTCTGAACGCAGCCTGAGTCCTGCTGCAGTAAACCAGGTTTAACCGTCAGGGGAGCTCGGCTGTAATTCATCAGAGTAATCTCCTCTTGTTGCGGACGGCAATCCATCACCAAACCCAACTAGGTCCTTGGTGAACCAGGAAGAGAGGAGTCTCCCCACATGGGAGACAATAATCAGTTTGACACAGGCACCTATGACGACATTTCAGATGAGTGTAAAGGCCCATCGTTCGTCTGTGGAGGGATGTCTTATCATCTCCACACAAACACAGGTGGTTGGTATGATGAACCACCAGTGGGAATAGGAGTTACTGGAATACATATTTGTCTCTTTCTTATCTTTTTCCCGTTAGCATGAATTTATCCGCATCACTTGCACCAAACCCGAGACTTTCAGTTAACTTTTACAAACGTGTTTTTCTTCTACCAAGTTCATGATGTTTTTAGTCCTATTTTTTAAAGGTCTAAACACTTTCACTTTTTTCTCATGAACTCGGGCACATACATGAATCATATGACTGTCTGTCACTGTGCATCATGATACAGATGGAGATCCACTTTAAATATGTCATCACATTTTTCTTTAAATAATATAAAAATACTACTGTCTGTCAGTGTGTATTATAACACAGAACTTGATCCCGTTTGAATATTCAATGACATTGTTCTGCAAATAAAATTTTGAGGACTATGGCAATTTAAGGCATAGTCCCGTTTTGAGCTATGATCTTTATTACAATATTAATTGTGTGACACTGTATGCATTTTTGTAAGTGAAACAGTGATCTTCAGCGTAGATGATCTCTCAAGAGACTCTAAGTGAATGACTACAACCATGTTTATTTCAGAAAAAGCCGTTCCAAAATTTTTAATTATATTTTTACAAATTTGTATTCATTTTCACAAAAGTATCTGAAGAAACTCTGACAAAGCCCAAACAGTATATAGAGTTGGAGAACGTGTATTTCCCAACACAGAAAAGGAGATTATTCTTAACCGAATGAACACATTCGGTGGGTTAAGCAACGTTTTTAACTTTCATTCTAATTAAAACATTAAACTAGTGAAAAGAAAAACCGAGACAAAAGTCTACTAACTTTGTTTTCAAAGTCATTTGGACAGTTTTCATATTTTGCAGCTCAAAACTTTGGTGCGCTCTTTGCATAAGCAAGCTTGACCTGAAAAAAAAGTCAGATTAGCTTTTAGTGCAGCAAACATTTTCTTTCTAAATTAGTTTCAAACCATATTCTAGTATTTTTTTTCTTCCACCTTTCTCACCTTTCTGTTAATCTTGTCTCTACCTCTGTCTACACTTTCCCTTGCACACTGTCTCTCTCATCATCTGTCTTTGTCTTATCTCGGTATCTTTATTCCACCGCTCCACCTGCCACGTACACTCAGAGGAGGGAGAGAGATGAGCCAGAGTGGCACAGAGACCCCAGTGAGTCCCGTCAGGCTGCCAGCAGTAATCTGACATCAGAGTCGTCACTCGCTGGCCTGCTAATTGGATAATGTGGTGCAGAGGAGGCACTCAGCAAGCCAGGGGATTCCCCTCATCACACCGGCTGGGAGGAAGAGTCATGATGCAAAGTCTCTCATTGAATAGATATAAATATGGATTCCATCAGTGATCTTCACCACATATGTACTTTTTATTAATAAAGAAAACTTTAAAAAATGTCTTTAGCGACCTTAATATAGATCAGCAGTAGCAGTTGGTATGACAGTAGTAATAGTAGTAACAGTGGCTAATGATAGAATTACTGTAATTCAGGCCATGTAGTGGAAGCAGTAGCATCACAGGTAGCTACTGATGTAGTTTAGACACCCAGACTGATGAGACACAAAATCACTGCAAAGGATGAGGATGTATTAGAGTCTACATTTCATTTTCTTTGTCGACCATTTGCATTTCTGTCTGTTCGTTTTGCATCTTTTCGCATCTATTTGTTTAAGTTTTGCACTTATTTTTCAATGGCTCTATTTTTTTACCTGCTTGCATCTCCCAGTGGTCTGTCCAGTTCTGTCTCTTTGTTGTCTGGTTGCAGCTTGCATTTTGTCTCCCTTTGCAGTGATTTAATTTTTGTTTTTATTTTGCATTTCTTTTTCCTTGGTTTGTGTCTTTCAGTGGTCAGTTAGAATTTTTTTTATTTTTTTTTTTACAATTGATTTCTCATTCGTTTTGTGACTCTTTGTGGTCATGTTGCATCTCTTTGTAGTTGTTTTGAGTCGCTCCTTTGAATGGGCCCGTGGGACCCATGTCCAGTAGGCCCACTTCAGTGTGTCCATTTAGTTTGCCTAAGTGCAAATTTGTGATTTAATGACTCTTTTCACTTAATTCTCGTTATTTATGGCCCATAAATGTATGTTTCTTAGGATGCACGTTATATCATGTTCAAAATGCAGAATTCTATCAAATGCAGCAACACTTGCCCAATAAATATTTCCCAATGGGGACATTAAATTATATCGTATGGTATCGTATAAAAATATCAACTGAAATTAGAAGAACCAGTTATTCAGCATTGCACTCCACTCAGAAATTATTTTTAGTAGCAGCTGTAGTAGAAGTCGGCGTGATATTAAAACTAACAATGGCAGTAGTAGTTGCTCCAGTTGGTCCAGGTAGCCTCACCATTACCAATGGGTATCACTGGTAATGGTTCTGATAAAGTACCAATAAGTACAATAAGACAACATTAGATTTCCGTTGTCTTCAGTTCTCTGTGTCACCCCGCGTACAGAGGTGAGGCAGCCTGTTACTCGTCTACAGGAACGTTTCCTTCCGCACATTCCATCAACATCAACATAATAACGCTGATATTTCCTCCATCAGCTTCCTCTTCCTGCAGGGATCTGTCTCCAATCACTGCTGTCAATTAGACCAGCTCCTTCTCCCATGGACTTCTGCGTAATCTGCTTTTTCTCTGGACTGATCACATTAAGGTTCACATAGTGCCATCATGGCTGAGAGGAGGGAGGATGAGGAGAGTGGGGGGGTCATCTGCTGACTGAGAGGAGAAATCATACCGGGGAAGGCCAGACTCACGGCTGTCATCATGCAAAGTTTTGAAATTTGTGATTATTATCAGGTATAAAAAAATCTATATTTTTCAATAGATTCTTGCTCCCAGCATTAAAACCATTTTGTAATATATGTTGCCAAAGGAATCAAGTTTTCAGGTTGCTCGTCTGTCTCAGGATTGTAACT
The DNA here is from genome assembly GCF_022577435.1 of Embiotoca jacksoni. Taxonomy (NCBI): domain Eukaryota; kingdom Metazoa; phylum Chordata; class Actinopteri; family Embiotocidae; genus Embiotoca; species Embiotoca jacksoni. Next base: position 4,454,030 of record NW_027185252.1, read on the forward strand.
CTTAGGAATGCCTTGAAGGCATTTCTTCAAATTTGTCACAAACGCTCACTTGGACTCAAGGATCTCCAAAATCAATTTTGGGGTCAAAGGTCAAAGTAACTGTGACCTGAAGTTGTTAAATTCTCGTGAACATCTCAGATATCTCAGGAACACTGATGGAATTTCTTAAAATGTGGCACAAACCTTCACTTGGACTCGAGGATGAACTGGTTACATTTCAGTGGTCAAAGGTCAAAGGTCACTGTGACCACACAAGGCACATTTGTGGCCATCACTCAAGAATGAATCTGCTAATTATGACAAAGTTTTACACGAATGTCTAATATGATAAAATAATAAGGTGATAACAGTTTATATCCAAAAGGTCAACTTTACTGTGAAATCATAATGTCCTGCAAAACACTTTTCTGGCACGTGTTGCTGGCATCAAATTCAAAACGATTCAATATTTTCCAAAAAAACATGGAAATATATTAAACATAGGTTTACATGATTTGCAAATCATCACATTCCGTTTTTATTTACATTTTACACAGCGTCCGAACTTTTTTGGAAACGGGGTTGTATAACCCCAGAGGCATTATGTTTACACGACGTCATGGCAACTTTAACATGTTTGCTCAACGCAAATCAAAGTCAATAACTGTTTATCTCTTTAATTTAACTCCACTACCTCCTCTTTTGTTTTTTTTCTCAACTGCCACAGAAAGAGGTCATGCAGTCTCTCTGTGGCTCTCATGTCTAAGCCAATCATCTCCTTTGCTCTCCAGTGATATTGGCTAAATGGTCCACACTCATTTGGATGGATGGATGGATGGATGGATGGATGGATGGATGGATGGATGGATGGATGGATGGATGGATGAGGCGCCAGCCAACGTCACAGCTCTTTCACTGTGCTATTCCAGCAGAGCAAATCAGACTCATCAGGGACACTGTGGGTGGATTCAGAGACACTTCAGTCCTGTGCAATGCTCTTTTGTAAAAAGCCCAACACAACCTGAAATAGAAAACAAGAATCAATGTCTTGCAAACACTCTGTACAATGTTATGTATTTAAGGTGGTAATCTGCAAGATCCGTGTGTTCAGCGCTCACTTTGTGGTTATGAAGGAATGGCTATAAATGGCAGCAGAGGGATTTTGATAACATTGTTGTGGAATTAAGTATTTGTGTCATGACAGGACAATGCACGAGATAAAAAAAAAAAGGAAATGTTTATTGCTTGGGGGCACATCCTATTCAAGCCCATACATTGCCGCAAAATTCTAAATAATGAGGTCGATTCAAGGTGGGGTCCACACACTAAAGTAGGCCGCTGATAACCTTTTATAGGCCTTATAAAACCAAAGAAAAAAACATGATCACAAATATCCTGTTATATCATGTATATGTTAAAGAAAAGAACATTCTGGCACATATTCCTGTGTCTGATCATTTTAGATGAGTGAAGACTGCAAAACAGGTTCAATTGTGAACAAATCTCCACCTATTGTCACAAATGTCCATCAAAGTCATGATGACAACTGCAGACAGATTTGACATCTTGATTCCTCAGTAGGTAATTTATATACTAAAGCTGGACTATTTTATTGTGTAACAATCAGCATCATAGGCAATTATATGCCAACGATTCTTGATATCAACAGTTATTGTTGAGGCCTTTACCTGTTGAGTATAGACTGCCATTTTTCTGAGTCCTGCAGAGGTCATAATTTCCAGATGAAAATGGTTACTGTTCTGTACAATAAAATACAAAAAACAACAAAATATCACAAACTTTACATTCATAAAAAACATATCTAAGATATATAAAAAATATATTCACTGATTTAAAAATGTTGCCTTTTTAATGTCCATCAAGTCCCTATAATTATCAAGGAATCAAAAATGCACCCTCTTCTCCTATATTTTTTCATTCTTCTTCCTCTATCTTGTGTAACAGATCTGCTAAAAGTTCTGAGTTCCAGTCTGGGTGCTTTTAAAAAATGTTGTTTCCTGTCCATCTTCCAGCTTGTTCCATGGAACAGGTTGCACCTTGAGGAGCCACGAGGGAAATGATCAGATGAGTCAACGGCATCAACTCTGGCAAATAAGTAAGTTATTCCTGCGACTAATTAGAAGAAATAGAATGAAACTCCAAACTAATTTCACCATAGGCCTCTTTGCTTCCGACCGTGAGCAAGACCAGTGACGGAAGCAACGACTTACTGACGTCTCAGACCGCCGATGAATCTGATGTCCCCTCCTGCTCCATGAGAAACATCCAGGTGTATAAAACGGGCGCAGAGCTGAAGGCAAGCAGAAAGACAGAAAGAGAAACAGAATTAGGAAGCATCGGATCCGGAGTGTGGACATACAGCTACGGCTCAAGATCAGGACTCTGGACAGCGCAACGGAAACAGCCAAAGTCGACAACTTTAGAACACGTGTAAGATTTTCTATTTACCATTGTATTTAGTAACTATTGTTTTTGAGATTATTCTAGTTTCAGGGATTTTTTTTTTTTTTTTTGGGGGGGGGGGGGGGGTTTCTCTAATTAACCAATCGATTAATGTTAAGTTTTACGTCGAATAAAGCGCTCGTTGTGTGAATTGCAGCTTCTCCTCGGTAAAACAACAGCTTCTTATACTCGCTACTGTCTGCGCTCTGCTTAATCACGCATTGGATTGGGCTTTTTATCTGTCTTTGCAATGTTAAAATTCACCGTTAACTGAGACGTTTGACAAAGATCAATATTCTGGCAGTCGTTCTTAGGGAAAACACCCATCTGATTAGTTTGTTTTCTGTCGATGCTCCGGGGAAGTGAGGAGTAAATTGGTAAAAACAAAAACAAAAAAATCAAACAATGGAGGATCTGGGAAAACACGGAGGAGATTTTTACATTTCCAAAATTTACTCGGACTTACTTTTCTTCAAGCCGCTGGACACGTAAAATTGGTTTTGTGGTTTATAGTGCCAACAGAGCTGCAGCGCCTAAGTGTAGTCAAATATTTAGTCCTCTCCAGGACCGGCACCATGCGCAATTACGCATTGGATTCCTCCGCGTTCTTGTCTTCTCGCTGTCAAAAATCAACATGCAGTGGGAGGTTGTTATGGCTCAATATCCAAATTGTTCTGTGGAGTTTAACTGCTCCTCTATTTCTTCCATTTGTCACTACGATCAAGTGCTCATTGAGTTCCGGTTAGAACGAGAATAACCCGTCACCATTTCCATCCTCAGGTGTAAAGCGATGTTGCAACGGACCGGTCCCCACCTGCTTCTCCTAATAGCCCTGTGCAGTGTGTTGTACTCCCAGACTCTGAGTCTGCCATACACATCCATGAGGTGAGAGGAATCCTTTGTTCTTTCCAGCAAAAGCTGTAAAGAGGGACAGGAAAAGCTACCAGCGAAGTATGATTAGACATATAGGGAGGCATTTAAGCAGGTTTTACTTTGGACTCCTGCTCAATTTCATTCATCGAGGAGACGAAGAATTCTTGACTTTTACGCGTGTTATCTGACTGATGTCAGAATTATTTAAATTATTGTCACCGTGCTCCGGATTAGTTGATCACAGATCACATAAATGTGCAACAGAAAGAGAGAAAATTTAACTTCAAAGGAGGTGATAATTTAAGATCAGTCATCAGTATTTGATCTTCATTACCAGCCCTCTCACAGGGCTTACTCATGCTGTGACAAGATATTTGCATTTCACAATAACAGCAAATTTAGAACTCTTGCATAATTTAACGAATGTTGGTCAATTTAATGGTGAAATCAGAAAACATTTTGTGGCAAATATAGCAACTGTATTGTTCCTGTAAAGAAAACCGTCGCGCTTCCAGCTTAAAAATTATGATTATTATAAACAATACATCAGTAGAACTGAGGCTGTATTGCGCGTCTGTTTGCCTTACGAGCTCCCTATGATCCCGTGCAGACCGACGAGACACGCAGACGGTCTGTTCACCAGCGGATACAGCAAACTCCTGGGACAGCTTTCAGCGCGGAGGTACCTGGAGTCTCTGATCGGAAAGCGGGTCAGGTAGGTGACCACTCCGTCCGGAGAGTCCCGCAGACAGGCTCAGAACGAGGCTGAATGACGCTTTAGAGAACGTATTGATTATTTCTCAAAACCACATCGTGATATCCGAAACTTATAAGCACTTGAGGTCTGGGAAACAGAAAAGACTTCTCCATTTTTTTTTTTGAGACTGTCCATTGATAGGATAAAAAAAAAAAGAAAAGAAAATGCTGTATAGATCTGTCAAATCCAGACTAGAAGAAAAATTAGGAGGCATTTAAAATCTGAAGTCTTTCTTTTAAAAGGTTAAACCCAACTGTATCCTCATCTTTATCTGGCATATTGCACAATTTGCACATGAAAACAAGGAAATATGAGCCCAACCTGTCTCTATTGTCCAAGGTCTAAGCAACAGTGAATGCAGGACCTTTTTGATTGGAGCAGTTAAAAAGTTGACAGTAAAGAAGGGAAAAATAAGTGCCAAAAATGTAGAAGTCTAATGTGTCATCACTTGTTCTTATTCACTCGCAAACATTTTTTTCTAACTTTTGGTTGACCTATAAAGGAAAAAAAACACCTAATCCTCTGTTTTTTTAGTAGGATTTTGAATTCTACATGTTAGTTTGCTTCTTTTCTTATCAAATCACCACTTATAAATTAGCTTGAAAATGTGTTAATTACAGTCTTGATAAAAAAAAAAAAGTTGATTTTATTTCATTGAAAAATTCCTTAAGTCATAGAATCAAGTGAAATAAATTACATTAAAGCTTCAATAAACTGTAATATTTCCCTTTTTTTAAATTAACACATGCAAAGAGTAAAAATACATCATGTTTTTACTATTTTAACACCAGAAGATCTACTGACATTTACAATAAAAAAGAGCCGACCTGCTTGATGATGCATTTTGTAATTGGCCATTTCTGCTCCATCACATTATTGTGATACAGCCAGGAGCGACTTACACACACACACACACACACACACACACACACACACACACACACACACACACAAAGAGCAGATTAACATGAATCACAGATCCTTAATGACTTTGCATTGAAACCTGCTGCTCTCTTAATTGTGGCATCACTCTTTGTTGTTTCTTCTGTCCAGTGATGAGCTGATGGAGGAGCCAGTGAAGCGCCACACAGACGCCATCTTTACAGACAACTACAGCCGCTTCCGCAAACAGATGGCTGTCAAGAAGTACCTGAACTCAGTCTTAACAGGAAAGAGAAGGTAGGAATCTGTCCTCCTTACATTCACCTGTCCATTTACATGTTTCGCGCTCTCCTTTACATTGGCTGTACAGGCAAATAACTGTGTAACTCAGTGACAGTGCCTTCATGCAGAAAACAGATATTATTTGGCTTTCATGGCAACACAGTGTCTGTGCTTCAATAGTTTTAGTTTAAGATGTCTAAATCCCTTTGCTTTGGAGTTACACTCTCGCTGCCAGCTTGGTGCTCACTGGCGTCGCTAAATTTGTTTGAACAAAACAAGTTTGGTCGTTTGCAAGATGTTAAAACATTTTTTATGGATGAGAAGAAGCAGCAGATAAAAGAATGTTCACACTAACTTTACAACTCCAAGTTGGTGGGTATTGCTTCTATTTGTTAATCAGGTTAGCGTGGTGGCTGGAAATTAGACTAACCAATAGTTTTAGTTTAAGGAGCAGTTTAAATGATAAAATTGAGAATGTAGTGGACAGTTTTTTGGCAACAGTTTAGATCTAAAACAAAGCGCGATTCAACAACTGCACTGCCCACTTTTCCCCCTGGATATACTCATAAAGCAATTTTGATGGACAATGGGTGAAGCAAAAATCAATTCACCCCTCGCTAAGCCTCCTTATACTCTTCCCCCCTGTCATGTCAAATAAAAACACAGCCTAGAAGATCCTGGAAACAGCGACCCAGAAGAGTCCAGGGATGAACCCAACACCTTCCAGGAGAGCTACGACGACATCAACGTAGACCACCTCTTAAACAACTTTCAACTGGTAGGTACAGACATGAACCCGGTGGCCCTATCAAACATAATGCATTTCTTACACAACCTAACCTAATCTTAACCTTCCCAACTCTACGCCTGACCCCAATCAATACTCTAAAACAACCAAACTTAATTTGCATTTTAACCCTGACGACCAACATGTCCTGTAACTGTGGGTCAAACACTCAAAATGATCCCTGCAAAAGATAAAAGTTCAAGAGAACACAATGACATGGTGACAATGGACCAATATTTCTGATGTAACATCCACACAGCTCAAAGAGTGAGAAAAGATGGCACACCACCAAAACAAAATCTGCCTCGAAAATGTTATACTTTCTAACGACAAAAAGCAAGCACAAGTACAAGAACCTACAAAAAAACAAGCACTGCATCACACATCAGAATACAAACATTTGATAAGAAAAGGTTTAAAGGAAAGCTGCCATTAAGACCTCTGTGAAACCTTAATGATACACAACTTTTACAACAAAACTGTAACTGAGCGAATGTAGGGAAATGAGGTGGGAATATATTACTATATTAATACTCCATTTCCAGTTTTTCTACATCAATAACATCCTTCTTCTCTGTCCATTTTCTCTCCTGTTTTTGATTTCTGCAGCCACTCTGAGGAGGTGCCCGTGCTCAAGTCAATACCTCAAGTCATCCTCATGAAACCGCTCATTCCAAAAAAAAAAAACTATTAATCCAAAGGACATTCGAAAGTCAGATCAACCAACGATGATGTGTTCTCCAATGTGGTTATCTATCTGTCTGTCCACCCAGTACATGTTTACACTGTATATATACCGTATATATGCACACGATACTTATCACTAAAGACTCTTTCGGCCGCACTGAGCAACTTGCGTGTCCATGTGCAGTTTTGTTTGATTAGCATTTGAAGACGGCAACTGGCAACCGATAAACATAAACATAAGGACCACATTTACTTAAAAAAACCAAAAAAAACATCGCTGAAGTTTCATTAACTTTCAATGGAACCATCAGCAGAACAGTTTTTTAGCCTTACCCATTGAGTTTCTGTAGATAATTTAAGCTTTATTAAGCAACATGTAACTTAGGATAAGTCCGATAAAATTCACGGATTTACCCTCACAAAATTTCCATTATCTTTCAGTGGAAAACATGTCCAACAAATTTTCAATGGAAAGCTATATCCATAAGCTTGCCTTAGAATTTTCACTTTGTAGAAATTTAAATGGCACAAATTGTACTTTTAAATACTACGAAGTCATGGCCCCATTCACTTTTATTACTTATATGATTTTGAATTTAACTGAATATTTGTCACATTTTGTTTCAAAATGTCCAATCAACTTTCATTTTAAACACTGACTGTCAATGGAAGAACATTTACTGTCAACAGAGTAACTTTCCCACTGAATCCCATGTACTTTATTTCCAAATGCTTGTCAAATTAACTTTCTAAAGAGAAGCATCTGTGTGATTAAAATCTGACTTGTTTTAGTTCAATTTCCATTTACCTTCAGTGGAGCGTTGTACAATTGATCTTCAATGGAACAAATACTATGAGGTTTCAGTGAAATTACTACTTGATGAAAATGTCAATACAACATTTATTACATTTTGTTTCAAGATAAGTGTTGTTCTATGAATTTTCAGTGGATTTCTCATACTAATGTTTAATGGTACAACTATTGCATTCAATTTGATTAAACGGTTAAACATTCAACCTGTTGGAACAGCAATGGAACAGCATTCATTTTTAAGTATTTTGTTAAAATTTTTTCATCCCTTTATCTTTCAGAGTAACATTGGCTGGATTAACTTTAAATGGACCATCTGTCTGACTTATTTTTGTTAATTATAGCACCATTGGCGTTCAGTGAAATCACAGAATCATAAATATTCTATTGCCCCGTTCACCATGAATAGAACAATAGTTGTATAGTTGTTTAGTTGGGAAAATAAATGAACTTCTGTTAAATTAAAATGAGACAGTTGTCCCATTCATTTTCAATGTGGCAATCATGATCTGAGTGCGGACCGAGTTGTTTCAGAGAATCCATACGTGGTCTTTTGATGAGAAAAAGGAGATTCATGGGGAAGAGGAACACATTTTGAATGGACAGATGCATATAATCACTTTATACTATTTAACATGTAGAGCAAATAAGTTATAACTGTGGATAGACCTGCCTTTAGCTCATATAGTGATGTACACCACTCACCAAATAAAAGATGTTGGTTTATTTTTCAAAGCTGAGTCGTTTTGTCTGGCTGATTGTTTGATGATTAAAGAGATCTGTAATCAGTGTCTTTTGCAAATATAAGATCCAAAGTTTTAGGACACATTCGTTTTATCAGTTTGGCTTTTTTTAAGGTAAAATCTTTGCTATTTAAGCTGCGGCTATTCTCTGTTTTGACAGTTTTACTTGTAAAATCTATAGTATTGCGTGTTTTCAACAACATGTCACAGGTTTTTAGGTAAGAAGTAGCATAAAGACCAAGATGAGACCGAAATCTTGACACATTAAAATCTTTAAATGTTCAGCAACCTTTCAAAAGGAAAATGCCTATATTTTATGTATATATAAGTATTGTTTTTGACTATTTTTTTAAATTCAGCTGGTATAATTGGTGTAAAACAAGGTCAACTAATCAGACTTTCTTAATGAAAAAGGATATAGTGCACATGACAACATGTCGACATACATGAGTACAAAACAGCAAGTGGCCTTTACATTTTCCCCGTCAGTGTCAGCTGATTGACATAAAGGCTCGGTGACACTGACACGAAAACCCTGAAACCAAACTGAGTGCATTTCTTTTGCCTCAAAAATCTCCTGTATTTACAGAGGCATGTTTTAGTTTTCCCTGGGAGCATTGTCTGAGGAACCTGTCAGGAAGTATTTTGAAACATAAATTTAAAAAAATGGCTGTATTCATTTTTCCTCACTTCCTCTAAAATAGTCTGTAAGAGGAGATGCATAACAGTAAGGTTATGGCCGGATTAACCTCCTGGAAGGCCTCAGGGTTGAAATTTGCCCCAACTGATCTTTGCAATGGTCAGTTTCAGTTTAATTATTCCCCCAGGTACCCACAGAGCAACCAGCTTTCACCGTTTTCTGTGGGGTGTTGACATTTGAATAGGTTCATTTGGTCTTCAATATTTCCTGATATTTACACACTTAAAATGGTTGGTTGCAGCCTCACCGTATTTTTGGATTACTACCTTGCCTCAGAGGTTTTCTTTGTATTCATTACTTGAAACACAGAAAAGCTATTTGATAAAACAAAGTGCAGTCACTATAAAATAAAATAAAGATCCTAAAACTATATTTTGTCCTTCATCAGGTCACAAGAAGGAGGATGGAGAACCTGGCAAACCTAATATTCTCCTTGAGTGGTGCCAATTTCCCCCCAAAATAAAATGAATTATGTAGATAAAATATTATCAAGAACCCAGGTTGCCAACTTTGCCTGCCTGGTTGCTCCTCAAGCCTCGAGTAAGACAAAATGAGCTTCAGCACCATGGACAGCGTCACTTGGGCATTACCTCAGTTTGCTGGTACAAAGATGAAAAGGAGAGTCAGCAGATTTGTTTCTCACTGTATATGTCTCAAACTATTTCTCTGTGTATTTCTTTAGGTTGTCATTTCCACTGGTTACACAGTTTTTCTCACTCCAAAAGATTAAGAGCTGAGAAACACATGGTATGTCACTCTCTAAAAGAAATGTGGCATAAGGCAACTGACCAAAATAGTCTTTAAGCTACTACCTTTCTCCAAAGTGCAGCTTTGTTTAACAACACGGATCAACAGTTTACTGACATAATCAAACTGCAGCCTCAGAATGAATGTAATATTACACCTTTACTTCCTATTCAGCCAGACTTCACAGTTTTAGTGAAAGTAGGTTGCAGTCGATAATGGACTGCAGGCCAGTTTGTGTCATGTCTCAAGGTGTAAAAGTGGCCGTGCTTTCACTCATGTTTTCATGCTTCAAACCATTAGCAGACTTCTCACTCATGCAACTGTGACTTTCCACAGCTCTGCTCATTAATGGCCCCTACTGCAGGACGAAAAGTTTACCAGAGACAGGATGTAGGAAGTTCAAGAATAAAGTTCTCTCTTCAACAACTTTCTGACTACAAAGCTGATGATTTCACATTTTTGGACCCCACATTCTTAATAGCAAAGTTAAGGTCATCGTCTGTGACATTCCTGTTCTGCAGAAAAGAAAGTTTGCCCTGTAAATTATTTTTTTGGATGTGATACACTTCATGGTTTTTGTCACAAAGTTCTTGTTTTGTGGGCTACAAATTTTCCAAAGATGGAGTACTTCGGCAATTTGGACATCATGCCATCTACAGAAAATAGCATCAATTTAGACTTGCATATGTAAATTGTTGTTGCCATCTACTGGCAAGGAAAGTAACAGCCTCTGCAACACCTTTACATCTCACATAGGTAATGCTATTTTTTATGATCATTAGCATTTTTTGTGTCCTCAAGCAAGTCCCAAAATAAATTGGAGAACGGGTTTCCTCCAAAAGACTAAATTCTCGTGTTTAATAAAAATGCAGTTGCTTAATCCCCGTTGTGACTCATTTTGTTTACAAGTGTCAAAATGGCAGCAGATATTTGACTCATAAATGTCATAAGCAATGTTCTGCAGGGCCGGAAACACGTATGATGATTTTATAATCAGAAGCCAAAGTGTAAATGGCAGACTCGAAGCTGGAGTACAGTTTTTGAAAAAGGAAAATAAAGATAGATAGGATTTGAAAATACAGGTCAGTACACACTTCAAATGCACATGCAAGCATGCGCATGCCTTTCAGGTCGGTGGGGTGGACTCCGCCCTTGACCCTCCGTTGCTCTCTCCATGACTTTTGTGCAGGCACACAATGTCCGCAGTCGCCTCTTTTGGTGGAAACTGGGGACCAACAGTGTGCTTACAACACAATGGTTGCAAAAGGAGTATTTAGTAAGTAGTAGAAGATTTTTTTCTTTTGCGAAAATAAAATTTACTTTTACATGTTTTAATCACATCAAATAGCCTGCACATTAATAGCGTGTGGTTATGTTTTTGTACATGTCTATGTGTCTGTGTGTGTGTTTGTATGTGTGTGTGTGTGTGTGTGTGTGTGTGTGTGTGTGTGTGTGTGTGTGTGTGTGTGTGTGTGTGTGTGTGCGCGCACATATGTCCACTCTTCAGGACATTTGTGATTACTGCCTGCTTTGTGGATAGGCTTCACTCATTAACTATCATCACTGCGTATCTTAATGGACCAAACAGAGTAAAAATAGACAGAGAGAAAGGGCGGCAGCCTTTTAACACCGAGCACTGTGTGTGTGAGTGTGAGTGTGAGTGTGTGAGTGTGAGTGTGAGTGTGAGAGTGTGAGTGTGTGTGTGTGTGTGTGTGTGTGTGTGTGTGTGTGTGTGTGTGAGTGTGAGTGTGAGTGTGAGTGTGACTGTGTTCGCTTAAACTGAGCTCTTCCTTCCACGCTGAAAAACTCAAGTACCTCTGCTGAAGATTGACATGCATCTTCAAACTCACAAATCAAGTCACTCATAAGATCTTATTTTCATGTCTTTCTGCATCAATTATCACTCATAACAAAACAATATGTTGCAAAGCTGTACCCGAATCAGTTTGTGACAAATCACACAGAAATAAGTCTTTATTGGTTTAAGCTCCATCTAGTAGCTGTTGTAGAGCTTTCGAGATGGAGTTTGCCCCGTTGCGACTGATTCGTTGTTCAACTTTACTTTGTTTTCTCATCACTTCATGAAACGCTCATCCGTGTTTGCTGAAAAGTTGAAGTTCAGGTGTGACTCTTGACCTTGGAATCAACTATTGGTAGAACAATCTCACCACAGGGTTAATTTTTTTAACAATAAAATAGAATAATTAAATTAAAACTAACTAAACAATAGTGCAAAGTTTTTTGTTTTTTGTTTATACTTAAACAACCAAGAAAAACAGACAACAGACAACATTTTATTGTTGTGTGATGAAATGATGAAAGGTTTGGGGTTTTTAAATGAATAATTAAAACTGAAATCCAATATCTGAGCTACACTAAGCTAATTGTTTACTGTGTATATGTGGGAAAAAAAATTCCCTCTGGCATGAATGAAGAGGGAGCAAAAGGAGAGCGGAAAATGTCCAGAAATATAAAAGGGTATAAACACTTGAGGCACCACAAACTACAAGCCTGCTCACAGCCCAGCAGTGAACTTAACATGATTGTTGTGCCCTATTCTTGATTCACGTCCTGCTTCATTCTCGTTTTACTGGAGGTGCTGGAGTGACAGCTTCATTTCGGGGCTTTTACAGTTCAACTTTGGTGACATACGGCCAATTGACTTGCTGAAGTCACTGCACATCAAGATCATCAACCTGACAAAACACACAGCTCACACGTTCCGGATGTTGCCTTGTCATACAACAACCCCCGCTTTCTCTGTCCTCGGGCTGAAATGAGCTATTTATGTGGGGGAAAAAAAGAAAAGCAGAAAAGGAGTGAACTTCAATGGAGGCGCAGATAAAACGCCACAAATAGAAAATCTGCCATCAGGAGGCTTCAGCTCCAAACCTGCATGTTGTGTTCAAGTCACTGCGATGCCTGGAAAACACCTGTTTATTAACACACAGATGTGACAGCTGGGCTCTAATGACTTTTACAATTAGCAGCGGGCCTGATTGGGTGGAGGATGTGTCACGGTGCAGGAGCCGATCAATAAATCTGCCAGATAAATGATCCTGAGACGCCGAGGGAACGAAAGGCCACAGCGCAGATTAATCAGCGGCAGCCGCAACCGCAGCTCCATCAGCAGCTCGGACGTTTCACAAAATGGGCCATTTAGTTCCATCATCGTGACATCACGGCTCTCCTCTCTCTTATAGCAACACATCTGTGGCTCGACGGCACTTTGTTTCTGCAACATGACAACGGACACGCTCACTGAAAACACACACAAGTTTCAACACAATCGTTGCTCCCCACCATTCCTACTCATCGGATGCGACTTCCCAAACATCTGTGTCAAGTCTCTCAAGTTTTACGTCCGTGGTGAAATCGCAAATGCGCCCGGACCAGTGGTCACAAAAACATGTGCAACTCAGGTGCCGATGTTGATCGAGTGATGTGACGTTGTAACTGTGCTCTTTTCATGCACAACAGGAACAGTCTCAGAAATGTTTTATTGCCCCTATACAAGTTATTTAACTATGCAGCATTGTCTCAAAGCTCAAAATACTTCACTCATATTTTTGTTTTTTTTTCTCTGTACTATATACAGTATACCGAATTTCCCCACTGTGGGATTAATAAAGTCAAATCTAATCTAATCTATATATATATATAAATATTTACTAGTGTATAATAATACATATGCTGTATAAGTCAGTTCTTGTTAAAACTGATCGGTTCCCAGACAAACAGCCCCGGCCAAGAAATAGTCCAGCACATAACATCCTGTAAAACCACAATATATCGGGGTTTACTCTTCAGTTTTTACATAAATCAAGCAAATAACACACATGTAACACATTAGTGTTGAAGTTATGGAGATCATGACCAAGACCAGAGAGTATCCCGATAGTTTTGCATCCAATTACGACTGTTGATTTCCACTGAATCCCAAACCGACATGCTGAGAGCTTTTAGCGCCCTCTGTGGGACCAACACGTCTTAACACCTAAAAGACACCACCAGCTACCTTCGTCATCACGGTTAACAGTAATAAATGTTAACGTGTGAAACGGTCGCATTTTAATTTGAATTATAGGCAACAAAACCGCTTGGTTGGATTTAGGAAAATATTTTTTTGTCACGTTGTAATCAAAATTAAAACAAGATATGCCCACCAGATCCTTTTGGGAATCGTTTCAATATTTGATATCTGATAATTAGAAGGTATATAATGATGTTGTATTTGAAAATATAATGCAGCATTAAAAAAAAAGAAAAGGAAATGACGTATGATAGCCTGATTATTATGGCTAAAGAAAATGCATTCGCAGATGTAGACTCACTAATATCAGACCAAGAATGAGTTACAAAATTTGAAGAAAACATTTACATGTATAAAAATCAAACAAGCCTTGAATAGTTATAAAAAAAATTTAAAAAAAAAAATCCATATAGCCTATTGATCTCTGATTAAACCTCTTGTACCGAGAATGCAAGAAATATTTTGAACACCTGAAACTGAAAGAAAATAAGCTGGAAATGAAAGTACAAATCCTAACCGGTGTCATTTAAAGAGCCAGTGTACAGCATTTTGTATTTTGTGGCGAGCTCTAAAAAGACATCACAACATTGTGCAAACAACTACAAAACCTGCTGCCGTTCGAGTGCTTTCTGAGAACCAGCAGAGTTTTCCACGTCACAGGACATCCCATTGAACAGAAATCATTAGGTGGATGAAAGCTGACTGACGTTTATATGCGTCACCACAGTAAAACACACAGCAGGAGATGGACGAGAGACAAATAGGTTATCCTGTAAATGTCAGAGGTAAACATCTCATGTCAGCCATGCTATTTGCAGCTTCTTAACTCTTCTACAACATGTGATGGACGATTACAGCAGACTTCTGTTTTTTTAAAGGGAAACTGCAGATAGCTATTTTTTTTTTTTTATCCTGGGAGGAGTTTTTTTAAAGGTATTTTTCTAGAGCTCCCGGTCCGATTAGACGTTATCCTGCCAAAGCTAATAATGACCTGACAGTTTTTAGGGGCATATTAAAACTCTAAATTCACAAAGAACACAATCTAACACGTGTTTTACAGCCAGTAAGTATGACCATTATTCTTAATCAGTGTAACATTACCACCTACAGCTTATAAAAATATTTCAAAAAGAAGGGGCAAGCAGGAATGACCAGGGTCCAAGCAAATTGCAAGAAGTAGAAGCCAAGAAACACATAAAAGTAAACCACATGCACACGTTATATCATTGTTGACAATTTGAACTTGTCCACTAGTGGATTTGAACAACAGAGCTTCAGGTCTCCAGAGAAGGTGACTTCCAGACTGCATCATCAGGGAGACGTGTGTGCATTAAATCACAAATAATTCTGATTATGTCAGTTGTATTGTGATGAAGTTGACGGCATGGTGGTGCAGTGGTTAGCGCTGCCGCCTCACAGCAAGAAGGTTTAGGGAATCAAGGATCAGAGATTTGATTGGAAAAGGTGGATCACGCTTGAGTGCACGTGCACGTGCAATTTCAAACTGCTGTCCGCTCAGCTACAGAAAGAATTCCCTGTTTTGTTTCGACACTTCCCTCCCTGCCTGCAGGGGCTCGACTGGCCTCTGGCTGCAGGGCTGCTGCTAGATTGAATCAGGGAGGATCATTCTGGTTGAAGTGGTGGTACATGCGCAGACCTCCATCACGGCTCCACTTGTCCTGGTTTGGTTGACTTGTTTTCCTGCATTCAACAGAAACATACACATTCCTCACTCATCCACACATTTCACTCACCACTGATGCAGTTCACCTCCACACCTCACGCTTTTGGTTTATTTCAAATAAAATACTTCAACCTGACTGGTCTTTTTTTTGTCACAAGCACTGAGCTGTTTTGTGACACTATTAATATTTGAGATCTGTTCAATAGAGAGAATACAAATAGAAACATGTTTATTTATTTATCAATATTGAATGTGAAATTTTCCCTGCTGTCACTGTGATTTGACCTATTTTTCATTACTGGTTGTCACAGTCCGTGACTTACAAACCTTACTTTTAGCTCTTTTATTAAACGTGAACAAGAGATGTGTGAACCTGAGCACTGACAGACTCCAGATGAGTAAATTAATCTGGAGATGAGGAGCTGGAGAGGAAACAATGCTGCCCTCTGGTGGAATGAATTCACATAGATGATTTCTGATGATCTTAGATTTCCTATGCTTGCAAAGGAAAAGAAGCACAGCTTTAGCCTGAACTTTCCAGAAGTTCAAGGAGAAACCTTTAAATCTGTACTTCCATATCAGTTTTAAATGTGATACCTGGTGTTATAGTTGTCATGTTAGAAGCTGGGAGGTGGTGAGCATGTGAAACACAAAGGAGGTCCGTGTTTAAAATCACACAGAATCTAAACTAGACCAATTTTGGGGTTTATTTTAAGCTTATGTTCAATATATTCTATAAGTCCTTGAGTGCAAACACAATGCACCTGCCCGAATGTTACAGATAAAGCAAAGCAGTGTGTTGCCAATTTTCTAAAAAAAAAAAAAAGAAGCTTTTTCTCTTTGACCGGCTGTCAGGTCTAAAGCAGTTATTCAATGAATAACCAAAATGTGTAGCCTGCATATGAACATTTACAGTAATTCAAATAGACAATGATAAATTACTAAAGATGTGTCACTGCTTATGGTCAAATTGAACTTCTTTTCATGTGACAAGTGAGTCAACTGAAACTATTTCCTGTCAAACTGAGCCCTGTGATAAATGTCGCATTAAAAATCAAAAAAACGCAAACACACGAGTTAGTTTTATGAGAAGTCTATTTACAGGAAATATAAATGCAGTACATTTGAACATTTAAAGAAATCCTCTCGATAAACATTTATTTAAAAAGAACATATACAAACTATTTTAAAAGTGACAATAAAATATGTTTACATCCATTTCATTCTTAAAAAAATAATAAAAGTGTACAATTTCAAAGAGATTCAGTCATTTTTTTTGGCATCAGATGTTTTGTTGCTTACAGAAGTTTCAGCCAGATGACATCCGAGTCAGCTGACTCGGAGTTAAGCATGTAACACTGTTTTTGCAAAAGTGCATATATTAAAGTCTTTTCCAGGCTGAGCTTGTGTAAAAACTGACCGAGATTTGGAAGGAGCTTCTGGAAATGCTGACACTGCAGATAAAACAATCAGTAACTAAAACCCCACTGATCCTCCGTCACAGGCGCCGGATGCTCCCCCTGCTGCGAGCGCTCCTCGGTATGACGGGGGTCGCCTTGGAGGTGGGGAAGTGAGATCTGGGCTGCACCGTCCGGCAGGGCGTGGAGTTGTGGAAAGACTCCTGACAGAGGGTGCAGAAGTCAAAGAGGCAATCGAGGCGAGTGCATCGGGCCCTCTGACTCTCGGCTGAATGGGTCGCTGGAGAACCGCAGCGTTTGCATGAACGCAAAGACTCGTGCTGCTTCAGACTGCTGGCGGCCTGGAAGAACAAAACACACACATTTGTTAAAACTAAAGAATAAAATGCACACAAATGCATTTTCCACAGTTGAAATCGACAAACTCCAGCTCTTTTTACCTGCACGTAGTCCTTGAAGCGCGTGCGTTGCGAGTTGGGCGTGGAGCCCTTCTGAGAAGAAGCTTTCCTGTTGCTCCTGCAGCTTGGGGTGGACGAGGAAGAGGAGGATGAAGATGGCGTTTTTGTGGAGGCCAGGGTCTGCATGCAGGAGAGCACCATCCTGGACGTAGCCACATCTCTTGTCAGACCACAACCCCTCTGTCTCAGAGAGCTTCTTGACTCCTACAATAAAAGAATAAAAAGGAAACTTATTAGAATTTGAAACAAAAGAAGCAGCAAAGAATATGTTCCAGACAGACATTTAGCATTTTGAAACTTAAAAGCTGTGATAGATTCGTATATTCTCTTGAAATGTCTGCTTTCAGGTATCACATATTAGACATGTAAAAAGAAGTATATTTATATTGTAGGTTCTGCTCCTTACTACAATCTAAATCATTTGATGACCAAAATGTCATATTCTAAGTACACACGTGTGTGTGTGTGTGTGTGTGTGTGTGTGTGTGTGTGTGTGTGTGTGTGTGTGTGTGTGTGTGTGTGTGTGTGTGTTTGTGAGTCTCCTCACCTTGAGTGCTCGCTCAGCTCGCTGACACCTTTTCAGAGCGGCTGTATCCTCACAGATGATCTTCTTCCACGTCCTGCTCACTTTCTTACAGCTGTGAAGTGAGAAACATGAACATACGATGAAGACAGGAAGAAAAAAAAAAAACCCAGCAACTTTGAAGATATAGCCAAAATCCTGATAATCATTTAAGTTGAATTTCCCTATAACGTTTTATTTCCATTCATAGTAGGTCTTAATCCAAAGAACATACACAAAAACCACCTGCCATTACAACAGATATGATAGTAAAGAATAAACAATAGCAGGTACTCCTTATGTAACCTAATATTAATGCTCATGTTCTCAGATAGAAATAAGTTCTGTTCACAGTTGTTGCTACTAAAATCAACCCGTCATCCGAGATTTGCCGTTTACCTGATGAGGTCCATGTCTCCCAGCAGTGCCAGGACGTTGGTCAGGATGTGTCTCATGTTCCTGGACAGGAGAGATGTAAAGATGTCGATGTACTCCAGGCCCATATGACCTCCGATCACCCGATCCAAAAGATGATTGTCTGCTACCTTCGAGACGATGCTCCAATCATACCTAAAAACAGGAAAACAATTGTATTTCACCAATTTACTAAACATTTTATGTCACGCAAGTCTGAATTGGACCCAAAGTGTGACCCAGTGAAACAAGCACCCCAAATTCCTTTCATGTACACGTTTGCCAGTGTCAAAATCTGGTAGGATTTGTGGAGTCTCTGCGAGGGCGATAGTGGAAGTTCTCCGTCTTCAAATGTGATATAGATTCACTGAATGGAACAGAAATACATTCCAAACAACAAAGTCCCATTTCTGTAACAACTTAGTTTTGGTAATTGATCCCACAGGAAGAGATTACATCACATTGCATCACATTTCATTTAGCTGACGCTTTTATCCAGAGCGACTTACAATAAGTACATTTCTTAGTTAAGAGATCATTTGAAGAAAGGGTCTTCGTTTCACACTACAAAAAAAAAAAGTAATCTTACCTCTTATTCTTCCGATAGCTTTTAGCAAGTTCTTTACACACGGCCCGCTGGAACTTCAGTATGGGCAGGTTGGGGTCGCCGTCTTGGTCGGAGGGGGTAGATGATTGCGAGTATTCCGCTGTTGTCCTCCTGGGACGATCCACAGGGGTGGAAACTGCCAGCAGAGACACCGGACAACGAAGGTTGGTCCTCCTTTGACATTTGGAGGGAGAATTATCAGGCGATGCGGTCTTTTCTTGACGTGTAGAGGCAGCAGAAGGCGGAATTGCTGTGGATTTCCCCTGGATGTGGTCTTCCTCTTCTTCTCCATGCTGATACTCAATCTGACTGTTCTGCAGAGACAGATAGCCACTGTCCTCAAAGCCTTCGTGCAGAGTCCCGTCCTCCTCCTTGCTGCTGTTGTTTTCCTTGTTGTGGACTGCACTGGTGTCGTTCTTGACAGAGAACAACGCTGTGGTGACTTCTGCAGGGGGACACTGAGGTTTGATGGGAGTGGGGTTTTTCACTGGGGAAGTTTTGACGTGAAGCATCTTGGCCTCTGCGGCAGCAGAGCTTTTCTCCATATTGCTGGCCCTGGCGGTCTCAATACGAGGGCATTTCATGATATATCTCTTGCAGCGAAACATAAGCACTGCGCAGTGTGTAGATTTCTGCGTAAAGGAGACAGACGAGGAGTTATATTAGGTTTGAATATACACTGAACGATGGCTGCCGAGCAGCATGGCTGCTCTCCCGCAGGCTAACGCAGCTACATCAAACTTCATAGTAAACGTGTAAGTTGCCTGACGTGAAATAAAACACACAACACACGACTACGTCGCTTTTCGACCGTTAACACAAACCTTGAACGTACTTGGAAACTCCTCCGTCAAACATTTTGCGAAACAAAACTGCCTAATTTTGGCGCGACTCATTTGGCGGAAAGGTAAGAGATGACGTGAAGATAGCGGTTTCGTATTCCTCACGTACAAACGTTAAGTTAGTGTTGTAGGATAAAACTCCTCCGGGATAAGGTCTGCTGTACTTTAACAGGTGCGTGTTGGGTGTTAAATAAAGCCGACTTTATATCACGAATCTGCATTTACGCGCGTACAGTTGGGAGTGGGAGGGAAGTGGCTTGTAACTTAAGATGTTTGACAGCTATTGTGAATCTACACGCAGAGCTCAACCTTAAAATACTGGTTTAAATTTACAAGTCACACCTCATAGTGTTAGTTGACAGATTAATCCAGCTGGTACCCCTCGCGAGCTAACGTTGTTGATCAACGGAAATAATACAGGGCAATAAGATTTAAAAAAAACAAATTGTGGTTAGGAGTGTTAAGTGAAAGCTTTTACCTTACGTTTGTGATATCGTTATCCAAAACAACAACAAAAAAAGACTCTCGCGTCCGTCCGTCCGTCCGTTTAGCCGCTATGCCTGAATTAAATACTCTCAACTGAAAATCCGCCAGTTCTTCGCTCTCATTTGAAATCCGTGCATAAAAGGCGCAAACCAATCGCAACCGAGCGGGTGGGGTTCCCTTTAAACCATCAACCAATGGGAGATGGGTTTAGGCTTAGTGACGTCAGCTCGCAGCCGACGTGGTCCCACTAAGTGTGTCGTCAACGTTGAACATCCAGGATGTTTCAGGATGTTTAGTTTTCCTAAAAAATGTAATGTTAATTATTTAAGGTTATGATGAGTAATAGCCTCATGAGGCATCGAACCACTTCCGCCAATTGTTTCGAGGAAGCGTTCATTTCTCGAAGCTTCATGTGCACACGAAACCACCTTACTGTGAGTGTATAATCACAGGCAGCTGTATCTGAAGCACATAATGTGATGCATTGAATTTTTGTGTCTGTTATGGCTGTTGGGAATGACTGAATTACAAAAATGTATGACCAAATAATTTCTGTACATAAATGATCACATATGTGCATAATAAAATATTTTTTGAATGTATTCTGTGTGTGTAAATTTTCCCAAAATGGTAGTATCATATGATATGGCAGGTTGTGTAATCGTGTTTTTCTGTCACTTTAGGAAAATGGCATGGGCTTAAGCAGGCAGAGGACAGTGGAAGTGCTTGTGGAACTAGGAAGAGGGGACTGAATATGCTTGTGTAACTTGGACAATGATGTACAGGACAGCGGACATTTTATTCATTTTTATTCAGAAATAACAGTTTCTCAACAGTTTTTGGTTTTGTGGATGTCTGCATGTCAGAAGTAAGGCTAACAGCAGCCACCTTTTCCACTTTAGCCTCAGCCTTCTCCTTAGCTGACTCATACTTGGCCTCCACAATGGCCTTCAGAGCCGAAAGGAAAAAATACATAGTGCTGAACTGTGAGACACAATAAAGTACTCATTTGTTTCATGCATGCACCCATACATACCTGCCTTGTAGGGAGAACATAATTAGGATCCAGTTTGGACACAAATGCCCTGAATCCAACATCATCCACAATACTGAAGGGCTGTGTGTCCTTCACTATCATGGAGACGAGGGCTTCATCCAGCTCTTGTTTTCTGGTTAAAAGAGAATAAATACAGTGTCTGTTACCTGTCTTTATTTGCACAATAAACAAAAGTGAACAGGGAAAAATTGTGATGGTGCATTTGTAATATTGTAATGACTTACCTTGGCTGGGTGAAGCTCCAGTTTCCTCCTTATTCTCATGCAAGGCACGGTAATGCCTTAGCATGGATGAGGTGTTGTAAAAATTACAACAATCGAAATAATATTTCTAAAGGTCAATACCACTAAGGGACTTCGTGGTACACGTACATTAATTATTGTTATACGCTTTAGCAACCTTTAGATAACCGTTAGATAGAGAGAGACTATAAACACCACCTCTTTGACAAATACTTTTTTTTTCAGGTTGCATTCTGCTTCAAAGCCAGAAGGAAACATGATATTTAGCCTGATAATAAAAAAAAAAAGAAAAAAAACACAACAACTGTTGCCAGCTTTTGTACAGCAAACACACATTGGGAGACTAGGAGGGGTTAAATTCTCTCTCAGTTGTGTCCTGAGACCCTCTGTTTGAAAAAAATATCTAAAATAGACTCTCAGGACTGAGTTCACACCTCTGTCTGGAATGTGTGAAGTGGCTTTTTCATTGAAACCAGACTGTTGGGGGATGTCGTTGAGTTTTAGTCTATATTCTACAGCCTATCTCAGTTGTTTTATATTACCCCTTTTCCCCTTAATTGTACGTAATTGAAAAAAAAAAATCCTCTCCCAAGTCATAACCAAACTTTATTAAATGCTGTGAAACAAGGGCAATGTAGAACAACCGAGAAAGAAATTCAGAAGAGGTCACAGAAACTGTGCAGCTATTTGTGGGTCATTTCGTGTGAGGTGGTGGTGGTGGTGGGGGGGATCTTTGCATATTTGCTAATTAAATGATCTCAGCATCAATCCTGTTTTTAAATGCAAAATCCAGTTTACAAGACCACAAGATCATTTCAATTGTAAAAAGTCTCACAGATACAAGCTTGCTGCATGTCTTTTGGTTTGTAAAACAAAACGTCAACTGAAATGCCAAAGCTTTCCAATTCTGCCTCATTCATTTGGTCTCACAAAGAATAAATCAAATGTGGTTGTACCAATGCAATTCTTTGTTGATATATCCTCTCCTTTAATTTGAATTCTTTTCTTTATCTGTGATACTATTGTGCGATACTAAAGTTTTCTTACTTTTCTCATGTATTTGCTGGTTTAACAGGTTGTCTGTGAAGTACAACAGTTAGTCACAACCACTTGAGAATTCCTGTATTATAGATAAGCATCCAAGTGGACATTGTGGAAACAGAGCACGTCCTGATTTCATGCAGGAAGTATAAGGAGGAGGAAGACTAGTTGCGGGTTTGCAGGGGTAAGGACGTTTGGAGGCCAAAGCTAAAGATTGGTTTGAATGTAGAGACAAGGTGGAAAGTGTTGAAGTCTACCTTGACTTCCCCGAGTTTGTTGATGCGAGAGAAACCATACTGGAACAGGAATAAGTTCAACACTTCTTTATTCAAGCAAAGATCTTTGGAGATCACACCACAGAGTATATCTGTTACAGCCAAACGCCTAGTGAGATCTGAACACGCTGTCTGCGTTCAGATCCTTATACCCGAGCTAGGCCCACCCATTCAAGATAACCGCTGGTCTTAGTACTTTTCCACTGTCTGTACAACTCAGTATTTTCCCACTGAGTCGTTTTGCACAAAGAACAGGCTGTTTTCGATCATTCTGCAGTTGATATCACAACGGCCTTGAACTCTCCTTTCTCACAGTTTCTAAGACAAGCGGTCTCTTAGCAGGTGGGAGCCTGTCTTTCTAGTAGAGCACATTACTAGCAATGATATATGATATTTACGCCATGCTATTACCAGTCATATTATATTTCATATATATATATATATTCCACAAAAGAAAAAAAAAAAAAAAGACGTTTATTTAGGTTTTTGAAATCGACTGGACCAAACTGTAACAGAATTTGATCAGTAGTAGACAAGTGGAACCTAAAGGGGGCAGTAATGTGACTAAAAGGATGCAAACTACCGGAAAACTCTAGAAGAGAAGAAGACGTTCAACATGTCTGCGCCCCAACAGCAAGGTGGTAAAGGAACAATATTTTTTTTTATAACACACACGAATAGTCAGTTCCTAGACCGTTTTTTAAACAGTTCATGAGTGAAACCGTTTTCGTTGTAGACACGTGGATGTTTCCGATAGCGGGGAAAAAACTAAAATAGGTATTATTTGATTCTAAGATGACTTGTTAGCTCGCTGTTAAGCCCTCAGAGGTTGTTTACTTTCTCAAATATTCTTATGTTTTGTAGGGTGAGCCCTAATTGTAACAACGCGCCAAAGCAGTCACATGCTTTTTTAAATTACAACGTCAAATTTTGTAGTAGTCTCAACTTCCGACATGGTAAACACGGCGGATGGTAGCTGCTGACGACGTGAACGTTTTTACAAAATTTAAAGTTTCATCGATATAAACATCTGCCTGTCGTGTGATACACACGCCGAATTCAACAACGCCTATATTGTGTGGAGATCCTGTCATCATATGGCATTTGCACGCCTTGTCTTTTTTGTAAGGAAATGAAAACATGTAAAATCATATAACTTTTGAATGAAGTTTGGCTCGAACATTCCTAGACTTAGAGAGGGGCATGTGCCAAAGCCAAGTCTTTTCAGGATCTGTTCGCTACAGGGCTACAAAGTGACTCTTCCAACCAAAGCTGAGTGTGCAATGGCCTACAGAAGACTCGTAAACCTTCTTCCAAGAGGACGGGAGTGTCTGTGGATACCTCGTTTTCAACAAACACAACATGTCGTCAGCCACACTCTTAGATTTCATGCCAGTAAGCACTACGTCAGAGCCAAAAGAACTCTTCACACCAGTGCACCTCTGATGGTGAAGCTGCTGTCGGTGGACGAGCTGTTTGCCCGGAGGTCTCTGCGGGAGCACCTGAAGAAGATGGAGGCGGAGTACAGCGAATGTTTACGAGCAGTCAGCGGCAGCGAGCCGGAGGAGCAGTGCAGCGAGGACGAGCTGAGGGCCAAGAGGACCGAAGTGGCCCTGCTGGCTCCTCTCATCCAGAGCATCAGAGAGCTGGACACCAAACAGAAAGAGATGGCAGAGACCGAGATGCTCCTGAAAGGTGAGACAATAAGTAGTTTTCGAGTGAAGGTAAATGGAGAAATAGCTCTAATCACTAAGTCACACTTATTTTGTGAGACAGCAAGAAAATTACTCTCAGATCTTTGAGTTAGTTTAGAAATACAGAAGCAATGATGGAGTTGGTAGATTGGATTCAAACACTGAAGTTTCAATAGATGTGGGCAGTTTACGCCTGGCAATATCCTGTGTGTCGGTGACCAAATAATGCCAGGTGTGCACAGGCTCAGAAATATTAAAGGAAAGACAACACAGTATAAAGATGGTCTGTTCTTCCTCCAAGATGAAGACCTAGCCCTGCGAGAGCTGGCAGAGCTGGAGAGAGAAGGCTTTTTGCAAGATATTCAAGATCTTAGACAAAAGGTAAATTGTCACGTTATATTTTCACTACAAGATCCTGCAGCATTACCCTAATGATCTGTTTTTGTTGCTGTACTTAATTGCACGACTGATATCACATTACATCTCTGTGTTCAACCAATCAGGTCCTCGATCTGTTGGTCCCCGAGGAGGAAGCTGATCTGAGTGACCTCGTCCTGGAGGTCACGGCCGGTGTTGGAGGTCAGGAGGCAATGCTGTTCACTGCTGAGGTTGGAACGTACTTATATTTACTATTTATTTTAAACTATTCTTTTTTTAATAAATGATTACATTTATTACCAGGTGAGACACACACCAAAAAAAAAAAAAAAAAAAAAAAATCAGTAATATTTTCTGTATATTTACATGCTGCTGTGCGGTTTCGCCTCCTCTGAAGGTGTTTGACATGTACCAGGGCTTCGCTCAGCACTACGGCTGGTCCTTCGACGTCCTGGAGCACATGACCAGTGAGATAGGTCAGTGGACGCTTTGATTACAGCCACATTAAAGCATCAGTTCTGCCAGAAACAGAGTGAATACATTATCGTGGGGTGTTTTCATATGAGAAGGATGTTGAGTAATTGTGTTTCAGCTCGTGACTGTAACATAGAGCGTGGAAGGAAAGTTAATACAGCTTCATAACTCAGTGATAAAACACAAAGTCCTGCTGTTTCTACTTTGTTACATTACTGCATATATTGCAATAACAAGTAACAAACACAAGGGGGAGTCTGTGGTCAGCCACAGACATGGAGAATGGTCAGTGCCCTCAAATACTGCCAGGAAGAGAAACAGAAGAAATGTTTGAGAAAGGTTTTCATTGTTCATCCACAAAAAATGAATAAAGCAAAATCATGAATTAAACACAAATTATTGCCATCTCTGTTTTATTGTGGTGACAACGTTATAGTGGTATCATAAAACTGAACCGTGTCTTTTTAACTTCAAGTAAACTGACCTTTCAAGACAATAGAATATTTATATAAAGTGAATTCAAGAAATTAAACATCTGGTCTTTGACATAAACTTTTTCAATAACAGTATTTCACCACACCATTTTACACTGACACTGTGAAAATCACCCGCTTTATAAATCACTCACTACTGAGTGCTGATACTTACTGCTCCCTTCTGACCAGGTGGACTACGTCACGCCTCGGCCAGCATCAGCGGCCCGCAGAGCTACAAGAGGATGAAGTTTGAGGCCGGAGTTCATCGAGTTCAAAGGGTTCCCAAGACTGAAAAGCAGGGCCGAATGCACACCAGCACCATGACTGTGGCTGTGCTGCCGCAACCCACTGAGGTACGGCTGCACGAGCGAGATGGACGGCACAAACACGAACAACCTGCTAATCTGGGTTGTGCTCAGTCTTGCTGTCAAAACAACCCAGTTTCCCCACAAGAAACAGTGCAGATCAAGTAAAAGAAAGATTTGGAGATCATGTTGTTTCGTTAATATGTTGTACGTGCTCTTGAAATGGGATGTTGGAGGGAAAAAATTATGAAAATCAGAGATGAACTGCCGAAATATAAAAAAAAAAAAAATTGGCTTGACCCAATAGAGGTTTAGATAAAATCTTAAAATGTTAACACCTGCGTTGTCAATTTTTTTCATTAAGTAGTTTTGTTCTTCTAATATTGATCTAAATGTACATGATGACAGAGCGTTTGTGTGTTCTCGTCAGATCTCCTTCACAATAAACCCAAAGGACCTGAGGATAGACACGAAGAGAGCGAGTGGAGCTGGAGGTCAACATGTGAACACCACTGACAGCGCAGTCAGAATAGTTCATCTTCCAACAGGTAAAAAAAAAAAAACAACAACACCTGCTGCTGGAGAATAAACAAACTTCACAGTTTAGCTGAATAAACAGTAGAACGTGAGTCATCGTGGGCTGCAGGGCTGCTTTTAGTCCGTCCTCAAATAGAAGCTAAACTCAGCCTTTGTTGGACTTGTCTCTGCTGTGTTTACAAAAAAGTGACAAATTGCCCTTCATCTATCTTCTGAGTAAAAGTAATAAGTAAGAATAAGACAGATTAAACATGAGAATAGAAACACCAGTGCAGTGTAAGATATGAAGGAATTAACACAAATTTGATTTAATTATAGGCAACAGCAAACGAAACAAAAACTATCGACCCTTGATTCTAGAGAAAGGAGAGTTTTTTCTGGTAGTTTGTTCCAGATATTTGGTTCATAAAACCTGAATGCTTCTCTATATTTACTTGTCACTGTGAATTGTTAAGCAGATTTGTCCCAGATGACCTGAGATGCCTGGATGGCTCATAATGAAGCAGCAGATCAGAAATATGTGGGAAAAACTGTCATTTAACACAACAGAAAACAAGTGTCAGGCCATTTGTACTCTGGATTTATAATTTTAAATATCTCCAACCCTGGAAAGACGACTTCCTCCTTCCCCCATGACATTTCCTGAAGTTTTACGCTTTACATAGCAACATTTTTGTATTTATATTCTTAGAAAATAGATACAGAAAGATTTGTGTATACGAACATAAATCCTTTCTGTTCCAGCAGACTGGTCAGAGGCCATGTCTAAACTGAGCCCGATGCTTGACGTTGCCTACATCTGGGTCACTTTCAGCAAAACAAAAAAATTGTCTGAGGTCTGACTTTTACATAAGAGTAGTTATGAAATGAGCACCAGTCAGTGGGAAGTCCTCATTAAAGTCGTTCTCTAACGCCTCTGTGTGTTTGTCAGGCGTGGTCGCAGAGTGTCAGCAGGAGCGGTCTCAGCTGAAGAACAGGGAGAAAGCCATGAAGGCTCTGAGGGCAAAACTGTACAGCATGAAGCTGGAGGAGGAGACCAGCAAACGCTACAACCAGCGTAAAGTACAGGTGAGAGAGATGTTGGATTCAAGTGGGTGCAATTAACCAGTCAAAAAAAATAAAATGTTGTTGGCTAAAAAGAGGTGAAAAATGAAGAAAGGGGAGGGAAAAAGGATGCTGGGAAAATAAGAGCTTTCTTTTTCTCCTTAGATCGGCACCAAAGGCAGATCGGAGAAGATCCGAACTTACAACTTCGCCCAGGACCGCATCACAGACCATCGCATCGGCATGACGGTGCACGACGTGAAGAGCTTCCTGCTGGGGGAGGAGCTGCTGGACGAGATGAACTGCTCGCTGCAGGAGTTCTCCAACCAGGAGACGCTCGTGGAGCTGCTGGAAGAGAGCAGCCGGGAGGCCTCGCGACGAGTTCGACCATGAAACTTCTCGCCACGTGTTTTAGCGAAGTGATAAACTCTGTAACGTTGGTCGTTCCTGCTCTGCCTTAAATTGTGCAGAGAAAACTTTGAGGAAAAACACCATGATGGACGACAAGGACGACTAGCCTTGATACTTCTGCTCATCCGGAGTCAACGCATTTTTTATTTTTATTTCAATACACACGGAAAGAGATGATAAGGAATGTTAGCACACACACAGAAGTGGCCAATAAAAAGACTGAAGAATGGAGTGATCACAAAGTCTTTTGTTTTGATGACTCATTAGTGAAGAGAGTTAGATTCAGGCCACATTTATTCAACAGCAGTCACTCTCAGTTACTAAAATATTTCTGCTGCTACTCTGATGTTATGCACTTTATTTAGCTTTTTTTTTTGCCTTTTTATTTTAATGCTGATGTAATACAACATTTTTGCTTGCGGAACCAGAAAAGTATATATCTATTTACATCACCACTTGATAATGATTTCTCAAACCCACATGTTCCCATCTAAAAATCATAATTAAATCAACATTCTTTCATTATATCTCTGAAATCCAGCCATTTGTATCACATTCAAATTTACTATCATTAAAAAAAACAACAAATAAATCCAGCAGATATTCACATTAAACAAACTGGAACCAGTCAAATCTTTAGCATTTTTTTGTTTTGTTTTAAAAATGACTCACCAAATTAAATTGATTGTTAAATTACTGCAGGTTAATTTTCGTAACTATTTCGTAACTATGGTTTCATAAATGTGTCCTAATTTTTTTGTTGTTTGTTTAGTTTCAAGCTCAAATAAGTTAAACGGTTTGTTTGGCAACGTTCAGTTCACGAACTACATTACCCACAATGCCCAGAGCGCTGAGGTTTATTAATCGAGTGCGGACTCATCGTACCGCTCCACTCGCCCACTCTCACCGTGCAATTTTTCTCACAGCAGCAGTCGCATCCAGCCAACTACCGTTAGCTAGCCAATAAGGGAGTAGCGAGTCATTTTTTTTTATTAAATTTTTTTTTTTTCAGAGGAAATTGCGTCTTCGTATCTCAACATTATGTCATTTCACTGACTAGTTCTTTTTGGGGAAAATGAATTAGATTTTTTTTTTTTTTTCCTACCAATACCAACACGCCTCCTGGAAGACGCATTTTCCTGTGTAAAGTCAGCTTTTTTTTTTTTTTTTTTTTTTCTCCACTTCGACCTCGATAGCCGATCCGGGTTCGTTTTGACAAGCGAGAGGCTCATCTGTCCGCCGCCGCCGTCGTCGCTCCGTCAAGCCGGGGAGGTTTGGACAAAGCCAGTCAGATGTTGGACGGTAAAAAACACCCTCGGAACTCTTGGGTTTTCACTCCGGGTCTCGAAATCGAACTATCGAGCTGATCATCCGTCGTGAAAGTGCCAGTAACGAAAGAGGGGAGGTCTGTTTCTGGGGAGGGCGAAGAGTTTTTGATCTCGCACCGGGGTGGAAGGAGGAGGAAGACCCGCAGAGAAGAAGGGACGCAGGGGGGGGGGGGGAGAAAATCTCCGAATGCCAGCGATGGCAAACGAGCCGATCATCCTAAACGTCTATGATATGGTAAGTAGAAAAGGAAACGCTGGGTTTTTTTTCTTATTCATTTGCTGCTATTTTGTCTACAAACTGTGGCTTTGAGAGTGTTGTTTTGCCATGTCAACATAGCCAGGACGCCACGCCAAACTATATTCTGAAAAGGGCTTTTTAATGTTGCCTTAGTTATCAGAAAATATATAATGATCAAAGTAAAAATACTTAGGACTTTTTTCACATGTTTAGGAACAAGTCTTCAATTCGGCATATCTTTACAACAACAAGCTTAGCTAATTTTAATACAAATTCCCCCCTTTTGGTAAATTGTTCACCTGTTTCTCCTCACTTCCTTTCTTCCAAAATACACAATGGAACATGAGGCTGAATCAACTGCTGAAAGTTTACTTGACATACAGTGCCGTTAGAAAGGCCTTTCAGCTATATGTGTATATATATATATATATATATATATTATTTTTTTTTTTAACCCAGAGCTTTGTAAGTGTACTCAGTGCAGTTATAATACACCTGCATTTTCACATGGGCCCATTTGAAGCACTGTGGAAAAGTTTTGAGTACTTGAAAGCCAAAGCTGACTCACATTTAATGCTCCCTTGCTCTGATAACATTTTATTTCCATATTAGGGCTGGAGCAAAAATGGTCTTACGTGGGCTTTTTTTTTTAAGCTACTGTTGCTCCATCACAATAAAGACACAAGTGAAATCAGGAGTCATTCTTTCTTCACGTTGTAAAGGCAGCATATTTTTAAAGAAAAGTAGATGGAAGAAAACTCCGGGATTCCCACTGAAGTGAAGGTAAACTACAAGTGTATGTGACAATTTACACTGGAAAGGAAGCATGTTTGTTGCAGAATGAGGCTGAATTTGAGTCACAATGTTGTCACCACTCAGGGGTGAGTCAGAGGGGAGGGAGGCCTGAAATTGACTTGATGATGAATCATTGATTGATATGGACTCCCTGAGGCGGACAGACTCCACTTAAAATGGGAATTGCCCTGTTATAAAACAGATGGGGGGGAAAGTGATTTTTGGGACAACGTGAATGACCTACTGGCTTGAAAACCACAACTTCCTGCATATGTTCACAGGCCTTCGTTCCTCTCTGTACACCCAATGGTGTTTTTTGTTGTTGTTGTAAATCTCCTTTTCCATCCCCTGTTTGTGTTCTCCATGCTCCTGCTTTTCTTCTGTTTATCGCTGTCCCCTTTTAGCTGATAGTCAATATATCATACGAGACCTGAGGTCACGTGTGTGAATGGATTAACACTGAGAGCGATAAAGTCATTAAGCAGGACCTTGGAGAATCTGTACAAAGATGATTTTCTTGTAGAGTAAATTAGTGCAGTGAACATTACCTACACTGTGTGAAATTGTTTAATCCTTTTAATCTCTCCATCTTCACCCCCCCTCCATTCGTTGAATCCCTCTCTTTCTTACTTCCTTCCCTCCTTATTTTCACCTCTCCTTCAGTCTATCCCTCATTATTTCCCCTTTCTTCTGTCCTCCCCCTCTCTTTCACTTCCTCTTTTTTTTTTCACTCGACTCGTCAACCACATTAGTTTCTTCTCGGTAAAGTCTTGGGAGAGCTTTTCATCTCCGTCTCGCTTCCATTCATGTGAACGGCTGCGGGGTCTTCGTCACACTCTGACATGCAAAAGTTCACAGAAGCTACTCATACATATCTAACACGCACGCACACTCTTTTTTTTTTTAATATACTTGTGGGAGACAGAAGCAGTGTGCACACTTCATTCATTGAAGGAATTTTGTGGTTTGTGCTTGTGCATGCAGATCAACTCACACACCCATGCGTACATTTGGTGTCTGTATTTATTTGGGTGCTACTGTGGGAACATGATTTTGGCTCGTCTGCAGCAGTAAAGAATCACAGTGTGGCTGCGATCCATTCATTCATCCCGGCACTTTTTAAAGGCGTCTTCTGTCTTTTAATTCGTCTGCTCAGACCCGAGTACATCAGGAGAAATGACGCTTGGGAAGCTTTAGATGGGGATATTTAGGAATTTGGGAGCAAGCCAAGCTGACGTTTCCCTCTACTTCCACTCTCTCTGCTAAACTAAGCTAATAATCTCCCTGATGTAGCTTCATACTTTGCTCGCTGAGTCAGGAGTGGTATTGATCTTCTCATGTAACTCCTGGCAAGAAAGTAAATGCTTTTATAGAGTTGCAACAGTTAGTTGATTCATTGATGAGTCGATTAAAAAAAAAAAAAAAAAGTCATATCAACAGTTATTTGATGGCTCCAACTTCTGAAATGGGGGAAATGTGTTGATTTCTTGTCTTGCTATTACAGGAAAGGGGATATCTTTGGGTTTTGGACCATCGGTCAAACAAAACAATACGTTAGCTCGTCTTAAAAACAGTCCAAGATTGCAGGTATTCAGTTTATTCTCACACGGGTTAAAGAAAAGAATAAATTCTCACAGTTCCAATAGCTGGAGTCAGGAAGTCTTTGTGTTTTGCCTTGAACAGGGCCTTTCTTTGTTGGCATGTTAAGTGACTGGTAAGGTGACTGTCTATTTGCACGAGTGGAAGTCGGAGCTTTAAAGGTCAGAAAATGGCAGAAGTGAAGACGGTGGCATCTCGCTCTGCAGGATCACCGCCAGGTGTCCAGGCCGTTGCGGCGGCAGCGATTGCCACCACGGGAGTCGCGTGAATCTCTCTGCCATCTTGTGCACCTCTCTGAAAGACTCCGAGCATCCACTCAAACAGGACTGGTGAAAAGTCCCCTCTCCATTTGAGGATCAATATTGTCATGTGACGTTCAGGAATATATGTGCAGACACAAGTCCAGGCGCCCCCACCCCCACCCCCAATCCTCCACCCGCCTCCCCTTTCTTCTTCCACAATTCCCTTTCTGTCATGGCCTCCCCGCCGTCCTACTCCCATCTCGGCTAAGTGGATTTCCCGGCCAGCTCTGAGTGCTTTAGTACGCCGCTCTAATGAGACGGCATTATCTGCACACCACCTGTCTGCCTGCCAGCCAGCACCGCGCGCTGCTTTATCTGCGAGTGCGATGGAAGGTGTGAGGATATTAGTTTCAACAGTGTCATGTAGCCGGATATTCAGCAGAGCAGGTTGTGTTACTCTGTGTTGGCTGCAGCGTCTTGCTGTGGATGCTGCTGTGGATCAATTAGCGTCATACGGCCGACACGATTCCTTCCTTCCTTCTTCTTTTTTGTACCGTCTAGTTCACAGGCTAACGTGGGCCCAGACAAAAGGAAGGAGTCGGGAGAATACACGGCTGCAGTGCTGCAAAATAGCCCAAAATATTTGACAACTTTCAGATATTTGTCGGTGCTGCTTATGCCGAGGTTATGCTGAGGTCAGTGAGCAGGACTTTTGTATTAATCAGTTAGTTTTTAGTGCTTTCGTTCACCAATTAGCCAACAACAATCAGGCCAAACTGGGGATTTTACTTTCTTACCGGAATGTACTGTAAGTTCGGTCAAACGACCGTCAGTTGTTCAGTGGAGGTGTGATAAGAGTTGCAGTGTGTTTGTAACATTTCCTTGTTTTAGTTGGCAACCAAAACTGTGGGATATGTATGGAAACAATCTAAAATTGGATCCAAAGTGGAAAAGTTAAACCTGCCTGACCATAACTTGGACTGGCAGCCAAATGTTTGACGACCAAAGGGAATTAAGGCTTTTTTCCTTCATGCCCCTGAAATGCCATCAAACAAACGTGGACACTGGGTATTTTGAGGTATCTTGATTTTTATGTTTATGTGTGTGAGCAGCTTATAGTGATTGTAGAGAGCCTTTGAGAAACCAGAAGTAACTTACCTGGGTTTTTGACTGTCTGAGCAGGAGCCGTTCAGCCAAGCGACGGCAACAACACTGACTTTCAAATCGATGGAAAAATTCAATTTAGCTCTTCTGTAATGAAGTAAATAAGTTAAATATGCTTTGAAATTTAGTTTAGAAAAGGAGAAAGTATTTAAATGCTTATCAATTCAAGTCGGAGGGTGCTGGTTTCCCAACACGTACAGTGGAAGAAGTTCAATTCATTTAATGTCAAGGGTTACAGGAATGTCAGATTAACCATTTCAGAATTGGTGTTCATAAACATCACAGACTAGTCAGTGACTGTGATAGTAATATTTATCTTACCATGCTACCACATAGCCTAAATGTCATATCCTAAATATGATCCAAACCAGTATGATCAGGTCCATCTAACATTTTCGGATTCGTTCCACATCATTTCCACTTTTTGAGCCTACTTTCAGGAAGTCTGTGTGACTGCTGTAACACTTCAGTCAGGCATGTCTTCTTGATTTACATATTAAAAACAGGGCTGACTAAGAATATCTTTGCAGCTAAAAGCAGAAGTGACTTCTCAGTACACTCTTAATGTAGAAGCAGCAGAAATTCAGAATTTGTTTTGTGGCTGTCAGCCAGTTTCCTTCCCTCAACGTGTGTTTTCAGCTCGGTTTCAGTCAGCTCGTTGCCGCTATAGTTTTGAAGCGGCGATGAACACGCTCGGACTAAAAACAGAGCAAATTAGAGCAATAATCTAACTGCAGTTTCTCTTCATTCCTCTTCCACCTCTGTCTTTCTCTACCTCCTGTTGTCTGTCTTTAATTCATTAATAAACACTCCGGCTGCTCTCTGTGCTCTGCAGGATGCAGCTTTTAACGAGCTTTGAAGTAATGACAACCAAGATAAGAGTCTTATTTCACCATCGAGGAGGAGGAGGAGGAGGAGGATCAGGATCATCTTTTTTTTGTAACTCCTGTGAATAGACAGGGAGGTAATCATTTTTGAATTTTCTCGCAGATTAGCTTTCTTGAAATATCGAGATTCATCCTACATGGAAGTTCTCTCTGCAGCAGCTGCTTTTGCAGTTAAGTGTTCAGGAATTAGGATTTAGATTTATTGTGCAAACTGTTCATGCTTTTTCTTTGTATAAAGTAAGTTGCGGAGGCTTTTGGGGTACCAGACAGCTGCTGGTTTCTTCTTCAGCACATACGCATTTGCGGATTTTTAAGACTCTTCAGTTTTTCCGGACAGGATCTTCATAAAGCTCTCCACTCTTACAAAAAGCCCGGGAAAGAGAATCGAAGCAGTTAAGAAAAAGCCTGACACACCGACTTCCCACAAAGACCGTTTATAACCAGCAGGTTGTAGCAGCCAAGGTTTCTCCTCAGTCTGTGAGAACCAGCTGTTGTGGACACAGACGGCTGTTATTCCTGGACTCCAAGAAACAACTGCACCACTGATACGAACAGGATTTCGTATCCGATCAGCTGATGCGAGAAGTCTCTGGTGGTAAAAACTCTGCCGGTGGCAACGTCAGGAATCACAGATTGAAGCTGATGCACATATTTTTAGATTCAGGGTGGTTTACACTTTCCATTTTGGATTTCTGTTATAAGAACATCCAAGAATATATTAGGAAGTCATTGAAAAATGTGCTTTTCTTTTTTAGTTTTCTTTACTGACAGAGTATTCCAGTGATTTTTTTTTTTTTTTTTCCATCCATGAGTACATCGCAAGAGCCACTAAGCTTTTTCATTATGCCAATTTGCACTTGATTTTGTCAAAAGAGGCGTCCACAGCATCGAACGTTGACACCCCTTGGTTTAAATGATTAATCAATTATCAAGAGTGTTGCCTGTTTTTATGCCTCCTTGTTT
Source organism: Embiotoca jacksoni (assembly GCF_022577435.1). NCBI lineage: Eukaryota > Metazoa > Chordata > Actinopteri > Embiotocidae > Embiotoca > Embiotoca jacksoni. The sequence continues at coordinate 4,489,395 of NW_027185252.1, forward strand.
TTGGGTTGTCCATGCGTCTGTCCTATTCTGGTGAATGGGACATCTCAATAACGATGAAATTTACTTCAAACTTGGCACAAATATTCTCTTGGTATAAAGGATAAACGTAATAGTTTTTCGGGGTCAAAGGTTCAAGTCATTGTGACCTCGCATCTATTCTCGGAAACTGTGAGAATTGGCTGGTTTCCTCTGTTTTATATCATTGTTAAAAGAATATCTTTGGAGATTTGGACTATGTAACCTCACCTTAGGTTTTGGGAACAGTATTGGAAATTGTTAGTTTTCTTATTCCCCCTTTTTTCTTTTTTTACGTGTTGAAATAGCAGTTCCCATCAAGGAGCAGTCGGACCTGTTTTAAATCCAAATTAATCTTTGCAAGATTGTCAAATCACGTCACTGTTAACGTTGTATACACATTTGACGAGGGTTAAGCCCTTGCATTTGCCTGCAGCTGGTGGAAGAATACACTCTGGACTGAACACCAGTGATGTAGAACATTGTTTGTGTGACTAAATCTGCCAACTACAGTGACGATAATAAACACATTAGATTCAGCGGCCGGGGATGTCGCGTCAGCTTCCCACCCCTTCCCCTGCGCACTGTCCTCTGTGATTAAACATCTTTCGCACACTAACGAACTCTGCCTAGCAACAGCCTGCCCAATCAGCTTGTAGCCCCTGGATGTCACACAGACACTATTGAAGAGATGGGTAGTAATGTGAGAGATCTGGGCTGCTGCAGTTATTGATTTTGTGTGCTCCAGCTTATTGTCCGTGTGTGAAAGAGATCTCGTGTAAACATCAGGGGCTCAGACGTCGGACAGCGGCTATCAATTCTGCCCCTTCAGTTTCTGAATACATTTCTCTGCTTCAGGTGTATTTTATGCGATTCTTCTGATGTATCATGCTCGGATTCAGCATTTTGTGACTCTCCTCTGCGGAATTATGTACTGCAGTTATACTGTATATGCAGTATGTAGTTCAAAAAGTACAAAAAGGCAGTGACTCATTGAACACTACGGTTTGCATTGCAGTACGGATATATTTTTTCTTCAGCTGCCCTCTGTGGTGTTAATGGAGTGAAGGGTACATTTAGAAACTGACCAATTTATCGGTTGGACGATTTTATTGGCGTATTATTGACCTCACACAGATATCTGTGTCGGCGTATATGAAGACTATTTTTTTTAAAGAACATATTGCAGAACATGATGCTTGCGGTAATTTATACATTTTTCTTTTGGGGTTTTTAATTATTCATAGTTATTTATAATTAATGTACAATTAATGGATGAGTTGATAAAACATTTATAACTGTAAACATTTTTGATTACAGAGTCATTGTTTAAGTAGGTCTGGCAAATATATTGGTATTATATTAAAATCTTGACATGAGACTCGATATTGTCAAGCATTTTGAATATGGTATAAGTTTTGTCATTTCCTGGTTTTAAAGGCTCTATCACAGTGAAGTGATGTAATTGATGTAATTTTCTGAATTTACCAGACTGCTCGAACTTCATCCACTTAGTTATTATATCCACATTGCTGATGGTTATTTATAAAAAAAAAAATCTCATTGTGTAAACGTTTCGTGAAAGTACCAAATTGCTGCAATATCGATGTCAAGCTATTACATTTAAAATATTGTGGGGTTTGATTTTGTCAATACTGCCCAGTCTTAACTTGTATATCAAGGAAAAAGGCTTAAATATTTGCTGGTTCAGACTTGTTAAATATTCTGATTTTCTGCTTGTTGGCTCTTTTATATCGTAATATATTTGCATTTGGGCCTCTTAGTTCGACAAAATACACATTTTCACAACATGATTTTGGCCTCTGGGGAAGTGTGATAAATGTTTTTCACTATTTTGACATTTTATAGACTAAACAATAAATGTATGTGTTAAAAAAAATACATCTAAATTTCTTAAAGGAAAACGTGTACTGAATATACAGAAGTTTCTGTTGGTGTCGACCCATTACAGACAGACATTTTGTGGACGCCACACACATTATTATTCAGAGTGGAGTTAGTTAGAATAGCTGTGAGTCTATTTTGAAAATACAGCTTGTTAAATCAGTTAAAAATGCAGCACTGAATGTACAGAAAGTCGTGTCTTATTCTGTGACTTTGTTTTCCGTCCTCAGTACTGGATCAATGAGTTCACCAGCTCTCTGGGCATCGGAGTCTTTCACTCAGGAATTGAGATCTATGGAAGAGGTAAGGTTACCCAGAAATATGACACCACCTACATCAGCTCATCTGCCCGAGGATGCAGTTTCAGAGAGGAGGCTGTTTTTATAGCTCACAATACATAATACACACGTCACTGTGTTTCCTCCCAAATATCGCTGTCTAAAAATATGTGTTTTATAACGTTACCGGCTCAATTGTGTGTTTTCTTCTTGTGTGTGTGTTTAAGAGTTTGCCTATGGCGGACACCCGTACCCATTCTCAGGGATCTTTGAGATTTCACCCAGCGATGCAACTGAACTCGGCGACACCTTTAAGTTCAAGTAAGTATGAGATGTTTGGTGCGTGTGCGTGTGCGTGTGTCCATTGCTGTCAGGGACTTTGCTGGATTTATTGAAAGTCAAACAGTCATTATCCAGTTCTTCAGTGAGTCAGTCACACAGTCAGTAATTCAGTCAGGTTGCAACTCCTGAGTCTGTCAGACCGTCTGCTAATTCACTCAATAGTGTGTGAATCAGCAAGAGAGTCAGTCACTCAGTCCACTAGGGCGGGGCGATATCGTGGTGATCCTGGTGATTTATTCGGGAAAAAAACAAAACCCTCAATAACAATGAAAAACGGATGACTAATTTATGAAAAATGTATTCGACCTGCACAATCACCCCATCGTATCGGAGAGATGCATCAGGCCAAAACAAGAAAGTAAACACACACATGATGTTTGAAAAAGTAAAAATGAGCAACCACAACTCTCCTTAATTGTTGTGGTCTGTTGAAATGAACTTTAACAAGCCTTTTCCAACATGTAAAAAGGTCATGTTAGCATCCCATCGTGTGTTCACAAAGCTAAGTCTGCGCTGCGAAACCTGCCATCTCTACCAATAGGAACCGAGCTATTGTTGACATCCAACAGACGTGTTGAATTCATTATTAAAGCAGATTACTGCAGTGTAATCTATGTTGTCCGGTTACATGGGTAGCCTGGTTTCTCTGAGTAACCTCGTGCATGTAAAGGTTAGCGAGTCAGCCAGCTATTTACCAAGTCATGAACTGCTGGATACACTCGGCACTTTAATGCTGGCACCGTAAGCTTGTGTCAGGTTTGGGTCACAAGTTACCAACTGAATTAAAAAAAAAAAAAAAAAAAAGCACCCATCAAATAAACATCATACAACGGTCGCTTTGTTCATGACTCATTGATCTGTTCACGAGATTACAGGCCTTGTCAGTGAATGCTGTTCACTGCTGCAGCTGGAAGAACAGACTCACGAAACACATGGGTAGAAAGTACAGCATGTGACAGACATTTTTTTTCTTTTCACACTTTTTCCTCGTGGTTCACAGCCGCTGACGCGTACAAAGTGAAAGAAAATGAAAGATTACGCAGCGAAAAAGTAGAAAATGTCCTCACTCATCATGCGCGTAGGATGTTGTGGACAAGTTAAAAGAAGGAAACTGAGAATGAAACTGCTGCGGAATAATTTTCATTTCTTTGTACCTATAATGCAGTACAATACATCTTTCTACTGACCATGTGGTGTTTGCATATTGGACTGCAGTGTGTTGTACAGTCTCAGTGATATTTTTTTTGATCCTGCACACGATTAGATGAGGTGGAAAAGAACAAGCTGCATGAGCATCAGGACTGCGAAAGCCAACTGTGTAAAACCCAGCGTGTGCTCTCAAAAAACCAGAGGTGTCGGGGCTGAAAACAAGAAGCTTTCGCCGTGATTGTGGGACCTTTGTTTCACAAGAGTGCAGCGTAAATGCCGGATTTGTTAGATTTGTACTGCGGCTGAAGTAGAGTCGGTGAAACGGTAGAGAAACCAGTCGGTTCAATATGTTTGGTGCGAGTCTGTCTATCCTGAGCTACTGTGCTGCGGAGTATTACTTCTGCTCTAGTTGATCTGCCCTGTGGCTTTAGACAGACTCTGCCCGTCTCACACACACACACACACACACACACACACACACACACACACACACACACACACACACACACACACACACACACACACTTGCCGTCTCCATGCGGGCCACTAGACCATAAGTATGGATCATCTGGGACAAATGCCTGCATATTATCCCACTGTGACGTGTCCCAGCCAAGAGAATCCAACACCGTCAGACTAAAATCATGTGTTTTCCTGTCGGTAATGCAGGAAATGAGCAACAACTCTGATCATCCTAATCAACTCTAACCGTTCTTGAAGTATGAAAGAGAGACGGCGGATGTGAAGAATTGTCATAACTTTTTCCACAGCAATTTTTTCCATGTCTGAGTGGAGCTTTAGTTAACATTTAAACGATATCTACTTATGTCGGACTCACTAAAATCCTTTCCTTTAGCAGGTAAAGTAGAAGCCAACATCCCATGTGTGAAAAGGCACAAACCCTTTCCAAGACTTGTTATTGTACAGACATAATGTTTTTGTATTTTTCTCCTCCAACCGTTATTTCCGTGTCACTCTTGACAGATTCACCAAATTCTGTACAATGCAAAAACTTGTCATTAATTTCTCATTTGAACTTGAATGCCATGTGATAAGAGTTTTATCATTAGATAATCAAAACCTCTTAAATTACCACGTAAGGCGACCAGCTTGGAAATCCTTGGACAGAAACACTCCACACCAAATAGCAGAGTATTAAAGTTTTATGTTTGTTTGGGCCCGTCACAATTATTAAATAATCGTTGGATTGCAATTATTTGAACTGACTGCGATCATTTTGCATAATCATCAGAATACATTTGATTCATGTGTATAACAAAAAGAATCCATAAAACTAGCAAAAATATCACATTTCTGTTTTCCCTGTTTGAGATTTGACTGCATTTTCTTCTTTTTTTTAAAATGATGTCATCTTGCTTATACTTACTTATACTAACTGTAGAATAAAATGAAACACAAATGACAAATTGTTAATTGCAGTTATTTTTTGATAAATAATCGTCTCCCTCCGTCTTTGTAGAGAAGCCATAGTCCTGGGCAGCACAGACTTCACAGAGGAGGACGTGGAGCGGATCGTGGAGGAAATGGGGAAGGAGTACAAAGGCAACGCCTACCACCTCATGCACAAGAATTGCAACCACTTCTCCTCAGCACTGTCGGAGGTACGTACTTCGTAAACGCCCTCGCGTCGCTGCGGAGGAACTCACGGCGACTTGTTTAGTTCTCCTCACCCGCACCTTCAACCGAGTCCTGAAATGTAATCCTTTACTTTGTGTGAAAAGAAGTAGAGTCCCCACAATGTGACGAATAATACAAGCTTGTGGACATACACGTACATGTAGATGACCTGATATGAGGTGCAAAAAAACCCAACAGGCTCAGTTAAGTTAAGTGTACATCTTGATTTTTTTAAAATTTTTTTGAATGCCTCCACAGCAGCGACAGCCTTCGCTAGAGAAATTATGTTTTTGGTATGTGTTGGCCTCACTAAACACGCTTGTGGCCCATAACGCCATAATTCATGAGCTAATTATGACATCATTTCACACAAATGTCTAACGGGATGAAAAGACGAAGTGGTGACATTTAATATCCAAAAGGTCAAAGGTCAACTTTACAGGAACATTACAATTTTGCTGCAAAAGCATTCTTCTGGCCATTATTTAATACATAACTCAGGAAAAGAAGGAGCGATTGTGACTGTATTTCACATTTGGTGTGATACCATATTGGTGACACTAATCTTGGGTGTCGACCTTTAAATTTTTATGGCTCTTCTGTGTTGTCGGGTTAACGATGTGTGTGACTCAGCCACGTCGGTAGAATTTGTGTCACCTTGGCAGCAAACATCCATATGGAAAACTCTGTGTTCGATCAGAATCGGCTTTATTGGTGAAATTCTTTCAAAGTCTTCCCTTCGTATATTATAGGAGTCCAGACAGACATGAATGTAAACTGCAATTTTACTGGAGGCATAAAACAGAGGCCATAATTCTAGTTTCCGTCCTCTGTGTGTGTGGGGGGGGGGTAGGGGGGATGTGTGTGTGTGTGTGTGTGTGTGTGTGTGTGTAGATGTGTGGTTCCAATCGGCTTATCCTGGTGTGACTAATGAGCAGAAGTCTTACAGTTAGCATCTAGCACTGAGATGGGGATTAGGACACTGATACAAGCCCAGACACGCCGAGCCATCTGGGAAACACACGCACACACACACACACACACACACACACACACACACACACACACACACACACACACACACACACACACACACACACGTATACAGTGATAAAACACACATCTAAATAAATGCGCCCTTTCAAATGCAGATATTGAAACCAGGCACACAAAACTGCATCACATCAATATAACATTGACACCAATTTAAACGTATGCGGTAGTGACACGTGGGCGCACACAGTTGCCATCGGGAGGCAGACTTTCCCTCTGGGTTTTATTTTCGTGTTTACTGTCACCTCATTACCATGACTTAAAGAGAGAGCGAGGAGGAAACGATTGGACGCGTTGACGGTTGTTGCAGTTTTGAAAGATCAAGCATAACAATGAATTCTCCAGAGAGAGCACGTTTGATGTGCGCGACTCTGACGTCAGTCCCCTTTCTGAGCAGCGAATCAACACACCGAACTCCCGTCAACACTCCGGTTCTGTCTCATTATGCGAGTCCATTATCTGGAGACATCTGTGCACTGTTGTTCATCTGAGAGACGGACGGGGAGGCACAAAACCAAAACCAGGAACTCCAGGACATTTGAATGTAGGACGGTTTAATTGAAAATCAGTACACCTGCTGCAGTGGCGTCTCCATTGGGTCAGTTTTCCCCTTTTGGCTATTCAAAGTGGACATATTGAGCATCACAAAGGGATCTCAGGCTAGATACCGCTCTCCTGCTGTCACGTGTCATCAACTGCCAATCTTCTGCTCTAATAGCTATTTCTACTTAAACAGTGCATAAACCGACATGTGTAATCATGATAAGTCATCAACTTAAACCCTTACAGAACATTTTAGCATCTTTTGAGCGACTTGCTTTGGTTTTACATCCCATGACTTTACTGCTTTGGTTCACTCATACACACCGCTTTCACAGATCATACCTGTAACCTGCCCAGCAACAAACTGCAAACGGACGAAGTCAGCAAACAGCTTAAAATGCATATATTTTTCCTTGGGAGGTGGTAGAGGCCGAAAACTGAGCAAAAAGTAGAGTATCTGATGGATGTGTTGACAAGCCATTGTTGGCTAACGTGCTCGGTGTAGCTTCAGACAAGACAATTCAAAAGTGCTTTACATGAGGCATAAAAGGCATAAAGACAAGACGTGAGACTGGATTGTGTAAAAAGATAAACCAAACGTAGGCTACAATTGAATAAAACAGATTAAGCACAGAAAAAGCACCACGGCTGCAGTAAAGTGTAATATCGCCAGGAGGGAGGTAATATATGTCAGGGCTATTTACAGCTTGTTGTACTGCCTCCAAAGTGGCCAAAAGAGTGAATGCAGGTTTTAGGTGGCCTGACAAAGATCCTCTGTTGCGTTTCCTTTTCCTGCCTCCTATTTTTCTCCTCTGTTGCCTCCTGGTTATTATTATTATTTTTTTTTTTATCAGGAATCACACTCGCCACCTGCTATAAAGGGCAGCTTATCTGTCATGAGGAAGGCCTGTTGGCGATTTGAAAGCTAGTTTTGAGAGCATTTCTGCAAGCACATAACAACAGTTTGAATTGCTACAGTATTTCTGTGTCAGTCAAAACACTAATAAACAGGTGATTTTCATGGATTAGCTTCGTCTCTTTGCTGGATGTTGGCCTCCTCCTCCTCCTCCCTCAGGTTGTGAGATCATCAGTGATGTAGTCATAATACAGAGGAGGCGCTGGTGTTTTGCATTTTCTTCTTGTCAAAACATTCCTGAAGAAAGTGAGGAATCCTGTGGCTGCAGCACAAACAAACTGTTTAATCTCGTAGCTTCTGTTTGGCAGCGTTTGATGTGCACAACATGCAGAATCAGCTGCTTTGCAAGGCGAGTGTAGTTAAAAGCAAATCCACTGTCCCCCGTCTCGTCGTGCATCTTAAAAGGCCGCCTGTCAGCAGCTTCGGTAAATGTACTGATAAAAGCACAATTAAGCCCTTTGACTGGGAAAACACTTTGAGTTTCTTGGAAGCCACTTGATGATAATTATCCTTCATGCAGACGGAGTTGCTGCCTGTGCCGGCATGCTGGTATGTTAAGAGGCGAGAGAAATATCCAGCAGACCTTTCAAAAGGTCCAACCGGACCTGCTCATGTACAGTTGGATAAAGCACCAGTTTCTTTAAAACGGAGAAAGTCAGGAAATTCCAGGGAAGGGCAGGATATATTTTCTGGTTATGCATTTATTGTTTCAGATTTATTTCTTCCACAACGAGCTCAGCCATACGGGCATACTTCTGACTTTATAAACACGTAATATGTTTACGTATGTATGAAATTATTTCTAATGTCGTCTTACTCTCTGAAACATTGCATCCGAGAGCTATAAAGTGATGATTTACTTGGTGGAAGTTGGATTTTTGTTCATCCATTTGTTCCCACCATTTAAAGCCGTGTTAATGAACCCCTCTTTCTGTCTTTGTTTTCCCTCTTCCTTTCTCCCTCTCTCCTCAGATCCTGTGCGGCAGGGAGATCCCTCGCTGGGTCAACCGCCTGGCCTACTTCAGCTCCTGCGTGCCATTTCTCCAGAGCTGCCTGCCCAAAGAGTGGCTGACCCCGGCTGCCTTACAGTCCAGCGTGAGCCAGGAGCTCCACGCCGGGGGAGAGCTGGAGGAGGCGGAGGACGCCGCGGCCACGGCCTCCCTGGCCTCCATGTCGCCCTGCTCACCTTCATCCTCCTCCAGCCCCTCCTCCTCTTTGCCTCGTCACTCTCGCCACCAGCCCCGGCGGTAGAGGTCTTGCTGGGAAACTATGGGCTGGACTCGGGGTCACAGAGACAGTCAGGGTAACGGAACACCTGCAGCAGCTGACACGGTCCAGCTGCAGCCAAAAGTCACGTCGGCGTTGTCCTCGAGCGAGGCGCTGAGCCGCGGAGCCGCCGCCTGCTCTGGGTGAGAATGTCAGCCAAACCTCTACAGCCATCCAGAGCACTGGAAGGGGGGGTTCTCCTTCGCAGAGGAAAGGCGCTCACGCTGCTCACAAAGGCAGGAAACTCACTTTCATCTCTCCCACCCTGTTCGAAATCCAGACGAGTTCCCCTCGGGTCTCTTTCATTATTTTACCTGCCAAATTGCTGCGTGTTTACCCAACCAGAGTGTTTCAGGATTTACGAGCCACGACCAGAGTTTACCAGCGTTTAGTTAGTGAATGGTGCTGATACCCACCTCGTTGTAACCAGTGAGAGCGGATACTGATAACGAAACACAGGTTTGCGTCGGTTTTATAACCACGAACTGGTGCTGAAAGTCTGACCTTCTAAACGCTGATTTGGCAAGAAATCAAGGTTTGTCTCTGGTTTCTTCTTGTGACTGTGTTTACATCAACCTCTGACTGGTTTCACTTTACCGCTCATTGTTAATTTCTCAGTTGTTTGGAGGTGATTAATCAAACTCATCAGCCACATAGAGCTGATTCAGGGCCTATGAAAAGCCGCCACAGCTGATTTTAATGGCCTGAGAGACCTGCCAGTTATCATGTCTCAGAGACACCATCAAGACACACCTCAGAACGTCCTCTGAACAATGCTGCATTCATTTTGTAGAGAGACTTGAAGGCAGGCAGGCAAAGGGTGAAAAGTCAAGCGTCATAGAGCGAGATGTGACGAACTTTAAATACTAAATTTTTCAAAAAAAAGTGGCAGAAATAGTTGTGTGATGATTTAGAAACAAAACAAAAAAAACAAGCAGAAGAGTTCAGAAGTTAAAATTCCTGCTCCTTCTTCGCCTCTGCACAGCTGGTCAGCCACTGCGTGATTAGGTTGTGAGCGATGAGTTGTCCGTTTTGTAAAGTTGGAACATTTTAGGATTCAATACTGACGTTTAAAAAGTGCAGCAGGAGGTGATTTCTGAAGCTGTTGATCGATCTGAAAGATTACCACATGCTCAAAGAGACAAGAAAGAAAAATGTTCTGTTACATAAAATCCTAATTTTTATTTGTGACTTTTTATTTCTTTCGACCTCTAAAATCCTTTCAAATTAAACCCACTTGGAAGGAAGAAATTGAGGAAATTTTTGTCACAATTTAAATAATGAGGGGTCCCAAGTAAACCTTATTTACTGCTATAAGTGTCTTTTCACATTTAACATTCACATAAATGTAGGGGTTTTATTTTTATTTTTTTTATTGTTTTTGGAGAATGCAATCAACGTTAAAGCACTACTGTCCCGGTCAAGACAGTGAATCCTTAACGGAAGCAGAAGAAACCTTTCCAGGCTGGAACTTTTGACTGTTATCGTGGGTGTTAAATGTGCACAAGCCGAGCGCCGGTCCAACTTGATCTGTGGCTGGTAAATGTCCTGAACGTTTGGCTGCTAAAATCCTGAAAGTAGCAGGTTGAAGTTTTAAATCTCTACACTTTGCCTCAAAATGCTGTGTGTGCATCAGGACCTCAGCCTTTTTTAAAAAAATTTTTTTTTTTATATATTTCTATCAAAGCAGGCTGGAAGTTTGTGAGCAGCTCAAACTGGAACTACAATACGACCAGTTTTAGTTTTCTAAGGATCCTTGGACGGGTTCAGCTGGGGGTTGTCTTTACTTCCCAGGTCCCCGTCTTTGTTCTTTGATGTCAAACCTGTAGCAGCTCTTCAAGTCCTCAGTCACATCCCGGAGTAACCGTGCATGATTTGATCAGATGGAAACCAATAAAGTGAATTTATCAGCCTGTAATCTCATAATCATGAAGTAGCCACAATTATTTCTTCCATCAATATTGTTTAGAAAAACGTTATAAATAATTTGAGAATTAGTGCAGGCAGTTTTGTAGAGATTAGACTCTTCTTTCTCAGTGAGCAGCTGCCAAGGTGCCTTTGAGCAAGGCACTTCACCCACATGTGTTCCAGTGGGCAGCAATGGACAGCTGCCAGGAGTTTGTTGACAGCGAGCATCGAAACATTTCATTTTATGTGAGGACGAAACTCATAATTTCCTCAGACAAGTCTTTTCTTCTAAGTACAATTTTACACTTTTCACAAAGATGCTGCTTTTCCAAAATGATGAGCACCTCGTTTGAAACTCTACAGATGCTGTTAACAACAACACAAATGCTGCATAAAGTGTATTGTCCCAAACAAGAGCCATGGAAGCAGAAAACTTATTATGATGGAAGTGAATGGACAGTGAAATCTGACAAATCTTGTTTTTCTTTTTTTCTTAAGAAAAAAAAAAAATCCTTATTGTATTTCTATGATATAAAGACTCTGGCCTTTTTTGTCTGTTTTGTTTATGTTCGATAAACTCAGGACTCTAAAAGGCTTTGTAATATAATCCTTAAAACTTTTTTACCCCACAACCTTACGTTTGCGTCGTCGTTGCTTTTTCTAATGCAGTAGTCACTCCATAGAGCTTTTCAACAGCGCACTGTGGCGGTACACTTTTATACTCTTCTCTTTGATAAGAAAAAAACAAAACAAAATGCCCAGAGCTTTTGTTTACAACCTGTTTGTTTGTGAGCCTGTGCTGCTCTTTGTTATCCTGTTGTATGTGCATGAATGTGTGAGTATGAGTGCACACTTGTAATGTAGAAGATTTAGTATCAATGAGCTGTCAACTGGGCCAAAGTTCCCTACAAGACACACACACACACACACACACACGCACACACACACACACACACACGCACACACACACACACACACACACACACAACCACAACCATATTCTGCGAAAAGGACAACCACTATTTTTTTCTTAATTTCTTGGCATATTTCTCAAGATATTGCCACATCTTTACGAGATTTGACGTCTTCTTTGTGTCCTCATGCTAGTTCTGGGACGTCTTTAGTAATTTGGCACCGTGGCAACTATTTATGATCATAAAGTTATTTTCAGGACGTTATTTTCAAATGAATAAAACGGGATCAGTGCTACAGGAAATGGTGAAATGTATTGATTCCTCTCGAACCAGCATATTTGTCTGATTTGGAGTGAAAGGATTTAACTCAGTTTATTGTCAGCTTAATGTTACTTTTCAGGTTTCAGTGACTGAGCTTTTATGTTTAATGCACAGACTGACACACACACTGGTACCACTGATGACGTCGCCCCCTGCTGGCTGTTATTAGTACTGTTACTGAGGTTTCCTGTAACCTTCATAGCTTCAGGTGGTGTTCTGCTGTTACACAATCATTTCAGTCCACTGACGAACACACAGTATCTCATCAAATCCCAATTATCCACCAGCTTAATTGTTACTTCATAATCATAGCACCACGTTTAAGATTTAAAACATTTAAATGACCAAAGATAGCTTTAACTTCACCACACTTTCCCCTTTTGTTTTTGTCAGCAGTCTTTGAATCATCATCACTTTTTCATTCTTTGTGTCCATTTATTTCATTTTAATCGTAAACATCCTATAAAATTATTATTTGTGAGAAGCTTGCACCACTTGTAAATGTGCTATGACTGCAGACCGGGAAACCTCAAACCCCAGAAAAAATACTGACTCACTGTTTCACAGTGAACTTTCAGAGACTTCAGAAGAGCCGAATACATTTGTACCATGTTGGCAAGTTATTAAAGAAAGTATACAATCTGTGACTTCTCTTCAGTGTCATGACTGTTGTGATGTCTTAGTTTATTGGTCATGCTTCATTTACTTCTAGAAAATGACTAATGAAACCTCCTTTTTTATAACTGCATGAGAAATTTGTTGGGGTTAAGACATATGAGTCATTCAGTCACTTATTTGGCTTAAAAGAACTGACTTGACATGACATCATCTGACGTGAGATCATGACAAGACTTGCAAGTTGTGATTGTATTTATTAGATCATGAAGCTCAGATGGTTAAATATGTAAGTAGATAGACTTTGGCACCAAAATACCAAAAAAATTACACGTTAGAAAAAATAAGACACTTAAAAAAAAGAAAAGGCAACTCTAATTTTAAAATGACAAAGAAAATATGGATGTTTGTATTTTTTGGCAGTCACAAAACCACCATTAAAAGATAACTGATTTTTAAACCATAAGACACTCAAATTACACATTCAGACCAAATGTAAGTAGAATACATTAAATTCATCAACAGGTGAATCAAGGTGTATTGAGTTATTGAGTTTTTAGTTTCATTAGTGAAAAATTTTAAAGCGCTAAATATCCTGCCAGCAGCTTCCACACGTTATAACGACGACTACAAAATACTCCGAACGATAGGAATGCAGAAGCAACACATTCTTCCTTCTTCAATTACGGTCGTCTGGGAACAAACTTGAGTATTATAGGCTTAAGCGGCTGAAACTTCCAGTCAAACTGCAGCGGAATCTGAGGAAAATAAATTTGTGTAAAATCAGGGTAACGACAGGAGAGCGGTGTGACAGCCTGCACACAGTGAAGTGAAACTCTTACCATTGTCTCTTTGCAAGTTTCCAAAGTGTAATTCTGCAGGAGACGGACCAGAACCACCTTCATGACGAGGACAGCATAGCGCATTCCAATGCAGTTACGAGGGCCGGTGCCAAATGGCATGTAGGCGTATGGGTTTATCTCCTCCCCGCTGTCTTTACTGAACCTGCACATTAAGACCAAGTAGCAATTTGCCAAATTTAGTTAATTGTGGAGGAAGAGAAGGTTCTCTCTCATAGGTGCATGAACAGCCAGGTAATACACCCACCAGCCCACCAGAGTACTTCGTGTCAGTGTGTCCTTTTGTCTTGCCATGGTATGAAAAATACACACATGCATGAGCAGGGTAAAGAATGAGGTCACGTAACAGAGGTTATGTGACCAAGAACAAATACTGACAGTCCATGTGAGGATTAGGTCAGGGGTGGTAGGACGGAATAATCAGAAGCCTTTCATGTGATAGATGTATCTTTAAGTTCATGACCTCTTTTCTAATGCGAGCTTATGTTCATTATGTAACGTACGTCAAGTGTCTTGCGTGACATTGCTAATGTAAAATTATTTATTTTAACTCAAACATAGATCTTTTTCTAACCCTAACCAGGTGGTTTTTGGTGCGTAAATAACAGGAGTGTACCTTTCACGCCTAGGTGAGTCAAAACGTGCCACTGACACGGTATCCCGTAATGGACTGACGGGTATATTACATGCTTTGGTGTGATACTGGATTGGCGTTAATGTAAAGAATGACATTAGAATTGCGTATATTTACCTCTCTGGTCTGAAAAACTCAGGTGAGCTCCAAAAGCGTGGGTCCATGTGTAACAAGTGCACAGGAATTGAGACCAAGGTTCCCTCAAGGATGGTGAGGCCGTGGACCTGAACTGTTTTTTTGCATGTCCTTTCAAGTCGAGGCGCAGTGGGGGTCAAACGCATTGACTCACAAATAACCTGGTCCAGGTACTGTAGATCGTTCAAATCGTCGTACGAAATGGGGTCCTGGAGGGAAAATTCAGTCAAAGGTAAACACAAAAATAAAACGATAAGATTGGTGCCAGAAAATGGATCATAAATGGTAACAAGTCAAGTGCAGAATTACTGTACATCTTTCTGCAGCCTGGCATCGATCTCTTCGTGCAAGGTCTGCATCGCGTCCGGGTTTGTGGCCAGATTGTGCAGGATGTAGGAAAGTGTGGTTGAGGTGGTCTCATAGCCACCAAAGATGAAGATGACGGCCTGGGAAAGGATCTCGTGTTCAGTCAAACCTACAAAACAAAATAAAGCCAAACATCACCCATTTAAAAGATCTAGTTGGTGTTCAGTATTCAAAGTACTGCTGGTGTAATTAGTGGCTATTGATTTCAGCTCATCTCAGAATGACCAGAGGAGCTGAAACTAACGACCAGTTGAGTTATTGTCCAACAAAGAAGTATCACTTCATAAATGTATCATGAATGACTTGACTGAAGTGAAAAACACTTTGAATGTAAACTGAAAACGGAGTGATGATGACTTTTAGACGCAGAGCCTTTGATTCTTTGTGTTGCCTCAACTTTCACTCATCACTACTGTGGTGAAAACATACCTTTACTTGGCTGTTCCTCTGGGTTCTTTGTCTCCGTTTCTGGTATCTCGTTCTGAATCATCACCTGCAGGAAATCTGCTCGACTCTAGATCGGCACAGAGATCATTCAGCTTTAGGAGAAACGGCAGAAAACTGCCCATTCCTTTAAAATTGTATTACTTGAAAAAGAGGGAACAGAAGCATGTTGGCAAGTCTGTAATTTGTAATATTTGTAATATGCCCCTTTTCAAGCCCATTGTATGTGAGGGTCAGTTAAAAGACTAGTCAGACATTTTGGGTAATGCACCTATTCCTTTTCTTGAGAGGGGTTCAGAAGAAAAGATTGGCACCACTCTCGTGTAGCTTTCCGCCAAATATAAAAGTAGGAGCAAGCGGTTAGATCAGCTTATCTTATTTGAGTTTAGTGTAAAGACTGGAAGTAGAGGGAAACAGCTAGCCTGGCTCCGCCCCCCAGAAAATCCACCTACCAGCAACTCTACTGATTATCACTGTATTGACAGTTTGTTTAGAGTGCATAAAGTGTAAAACTTACAAATGGTTTCATTAGAGGTTCAGTCTATGTTATACCAAATTCTGCAACATATTTCTGTGACCTGACAAAGAAAAAACGCAATCTCTCATTTTTACTCTACATGTTTTGTTTGAATTGAACAAACAAGTTAGGACTTTAATTTGTGGATAGAGCCAGTCTAGCTCCTTTCCTGTTTTAATGCTAAGCTAAGCTAAACTAATCAACTACTGGCCAAAGCATTAAAAATAGGCCTAAGAAACATCAGTGATATATGGATCTTCTCACCAAATGTTTCACCAAGTACGAGAAAAAGGTACAATTCCAAATATGTTGAGCTCTTCCTTTAATTTGCTGCAACTTTATTTCTCACTTGGAGCAGATTAAACACTTACAGATTCGTCTTCAATATGCTGGTCTTTAAATCTCTTGATGATGTTGTAGAAAAAATCCAAGCTGGGTCTGGGCATCACTTCAATATTGAGGAGTTTGATCAGAAAACCAGCAAAGGGAAATATCACTAAAAGGAGACAAAGAGGTGTCAACATGAAATGTGCATGCTGCTGATACTGTGTGGTCAAATGATCTTGTGTCTGAATTAGTCAAAAGGAAAATGTACTTGTTAAAATAAAAGGCCATAATCTGAAGTTAAGAATCTTCTGCATGTGAACATTAACGGGGTCCTCTGGATTGTTTATGGAGTCTGTGTCAACACTGAAAGATGCACTGGTTGTGACATCCAAGCTGTAAGGTGCCACAAATCTGTGAGAAGAGGAAAAAGAAAGGTGGGTTAGGTTATAAGTGCTACCAAATTGATTTATTTTACAACAAACAATGCAAAGCTAGAATATAGCAGATTAACCACATACTTTTTAACATTGATGGGTTCATCCAAATTATTTTTTCCAAGTTTTTCAACAAGTCTGTCTGCGTAGCGAGCCACCATAGGAAAAACCTTGAAAAAGTTGGGAGAAAAGAAAAGAGACATTTATGGTAAAATGGTCAATAGGTATAGTCAGCAAAAACATGTAGACTCACCATAAACATGTTCGGACGTGGTTATTCTCGTTGGCACACTCGAAGCTCAATGAAACAACCCTCCATTTTTCCTGAAAATTGTTTTCAAGTGTCGGCATGTCTTTGGTTTGCCTCAGAATAAAACAAAGCCGCTGTAAAAAATAGTGGATTTCTTGCCTATCCTACAAAGATCTTCTGAAATGCGCAGGACTGCTACCTCTTGGAAGTAGCGATAAATAAGTGGGTTGTTTTCATATTTCAAGCAGACTATTGTCTTCAGTTAGCATCACAAGCTTTCGTCAGTCTTGTACTCAGTGATTCAGCCTATTTAAAAGGAGAAAGGTACACATTGTGTGCACCAGAGTGCTTAAAGATGATGTGAGGCCATCAGTCAGAAAGTTAAAGTTTAACCGGAAGTGGACCTTTCACTTCAGTAGAATAATGAGCCTAAACACTTGAGCAAATCCACCAAGGAATGTCTCATAAAGAAGAAATGGTTACGGAGCAGCCGAGTCAAAGCCCAGATTTAAGTACCGATGAAATGTGAGGGGATTCGAAACAGGTAGTACTCGCACAAAAACCCTCAAACATCTTGCTACTGGAGGAATTTTGCATGGGAAGAAAATTCCAGCAAGTCGATGCCAGACAACTTTGGAAAACTCCTACAAGATTTTTATGCTTAAAGGGGGCAACACTCTGATGCCAATGGTGTAGTTACTTTTTGCCCTGACAAATTGCAGAAGTGGTCATTGAACTCCGATATAACACCTACCTTTTTCAGTCTCCCACTGGTGAAGCACGGAGATAATGTGCTCCTAATTCGTTTCCACTTTTCATCTTTAACTGTTGTGATTGCATCATCCAAAGGACCTGTCATTGCAACCGCTTCCTGTGAACAGTGGAAAAAACATTATAACACAGACATTATACAGTTAAAATTCCTCCGGCATTTCTCAGTCTCAGATGACACAACTAATGAAGCCCGAGGCCAATAATGTAACTTCTTACACCACTAACACTTCTTATTACATTTCCTTGCTCACAGGGGACTCATCAAACTGTGCAAATGCATACTGATTTTTACTACAGGTGGATTATTACACACTAATCCAAGGAATAATATGTTCATATATACAAATTTCCAACAAAGTGACTCAAGACGTGACAAAAAAAATAAAAAATTATAGAGTAAATCTAATAAATATCGACACAAAACCAATAAATATCCACATCAGTACACAAAAATACTACACAAACAGTTTGGAGAGGCTCACGTAAAAATGCATTCATAACCTGTTGCCTTCCGCCAACCATGTTTGATGTTTGATGATTAGACTTTGAGAGAGTTTCCCTGTTTCCGTTTTTTCTATTGAGGTCAGTTTGCCAGCTGTTGGCAGTAACATAACGGGAGTTTGTGTTGTGAATCTTCTAATCTAACTCACTCTCCAGCAAGAAGAAAACAAATTCAAACTATTCCTGCCTTCAAATGAGGGCCAATCAAATTAATTGTCACTCATTGTTTACCTTGAGCTGTACGGGCACAACATGAGTCTGAAGAGAAGCATTTCATAAATACACAACACAAGACAGGACGTGTCTGTTTCAGCAGAGTCACAGTGGATTTATATTTCCACTAAAACAAAAAGACATGCCTTACTTCTCCGGTTTGTGTTTTGCTTGCAGTGAAGAAACTTTTTTTTTTTTTTTCCCGGTTGTGTGTGACCCGGTGTGATTCATGACCTTAAATGTGCGAGTCAAACAGGACACGGCTACAAATCCAAACTACCCGACTTGAACTTTTCTTCACATGTATTTAAGCAAATAAAAGTTTGAGATGTGACTTTGGTAGGTTCCTGTGGATTTCAAGCCCAAGAACATATGGTAATATACGGTAAGTAGTTGTATCTTTCCAATAAAACTAATATTTCGTCATTGCAGACAATTGTTCTGCCTTCACTGTGAAGTGTTGCACAAGACTTCCCAGGGTTGTGTAATTTAACGAATGATGAAACTTAGGAGAAACCCGATTGCAAATGTTACCGTATCATTGAACATAATGTGATGCATTTTCATACTCTGATGGTGTAAAATGACGTGCAAAAAGATGAGTCTCTTACCCTGCGATTGGTAAATGCTGAGTAGCACTCCTTCACCATCACAGCTTTAATAACTTCAGGATCTGACACAAATAACGCTGGCAGGCGTGCATCAAACAACCTCCATAAAAAAAAAACATCACAGCAATAAGTCTGAGCAATTGTCCAATATTTTTTAAAGCATCCATGTCAACGTGAAGTCAGACTTAAAAATTTGCTGATTTAAATTTTAGCCAATTCATACAAGGGGTGACATTTCTATTGTTTTTTTTTTATTATTATTATTATTATTTTTATCAGCATATATTTTAACAATAAACACTGCTAATAATTTGTGTTGTTACATATTGATGCTTGCTCTAATAAATGGTTTACAGGCAGTAAAAATACATAAAGTCATGTTTTCAAAGGTAATTTCTTCATCTTTGTATCCTGCATGTCAAGATAATATTTTATTTAAAATATGATACAATGTTAACATTTAAATTACGTATTATTTTGACTTGAGATCCCTGTTAATTTTTTTAAAAGTGCCATATTAGACTTGTAATCTTTCCATCATAAGAGATATTTGCCCTTTTAATGTCTCAGATCAGATTTCAAGTCCCAAAAAGAGGAACAATTATCCTGTATTTTATAGAAATAAAGTAACAATTGTGATAACAATAGAGATTTGCACTGATAAATTGTATTTATTCTCCTTTCCTGTTCCAATAATCACCTGCTCAGATTCATCTTTTTAACCTTAGGGACATATACAATAAAAATGTAAACTGTCTTTGCCACGATGAGCTACAAGAGTAAATACTGTTTGCACACTGATGCATCAGTAATCTGCAAAATGCTTCTATCTTTAATACACTACTTGGATTTTGCTGATCATATTTATGTCCATTTCACCATGCATGGGCATGAAGTACTGATATGTTAAAGGTTTTCTGCGGGCTAGTTTTTCAAGCAACAACTCACCCCCAGAAATCCCCAAACTTGGCCTGGCACTCACGGTCAAAAGCAAGTATTCCCTACAAGAAATGACAGAAAAATAAGATACGAACAGGCACTCTCAGACTGTATAGATAGCAGGTTACTGAGACTTATCAATTATGATTTAGGTTAAAAAAGAAAAAAGACTTGCACTGTCTTTGAATATACACATAATAAGAACTTTATGAACACCATCATGTATAATTCTCAATAATCAGACCAACCAATTCTTCAAATAGTAGTCTCTAAGCTTTGTTTGTTTGTTTGTTTGTCAATACCTTTCTCGCGCCCAGCATAGTACCAATAAAAGGCAGAGGCCTTGGTCCAGGTATCCCCAGCTTTTTAAAATGCTTGTATGGCCAAATTCCATACCTGTGATAGCAAAACGTAAGAGTTAAAAAAATAAAAAAATAATAAAAAAATAAATAAATCAATATTACTACAACATAGCAATACACAATTATTATAGGAGAAACAAGGTGCTGAATACTCACAGCAATAACAGAGTGAAACAGAGAGCCAGCAGAGCCCAGGTGGTTGCAGAAAACATGACGAAGAACATTTTGACTTCTCTTCGACACAGAACCAGACAACATGAGAAACGAGGAAGTGCGCTGGAGAACAAGTGGTCTTAAAGCCTTAGTAGGAGGAGTTGTTTATGTAATACACAGAGGATCAGAGACCGCTGGTGATTACGTCTACTTTTTTTTTTTTTTTATTTTTTTTTTTTAACTTTTGCTACGTGTTTTTGATGTCTTTAAAGAGACCACACTTTATCCATCGTCTCCGCTACTAATCTCTCTTTTCTCACCAAGGAGATCCTCTTGGGGAAAACAACAACAACAACAAAAACAACATAATATGAGCAAATTTTTCACCTTGCAATAAACAACAAACAAGTGCATATGAGTGTGCTTCTTGATGTTACATTTTGTATCCTACGCGCAGTTTTAATTTTTTTTTATTTACTTATTTTTTACGCGAATAGTTTTAAGCGCGTATGAGCCTTCTCCCGCTCCGTAGATTGTAACCCGGAAATAAAAACCGACGGGACCGCTGTTGCTCGCTAAAACTGTCTCTCACGTTTCCGCCGTTCTTGTCTATTTAAACGACTTTTCGGAGCGTGTTTTCATCGCGTCGTCGGAAAGTTTACTGCATTTAGAAGGTGAGTTCAAAAGCATTGATGTGATTTTTTATTATTTCTGCCGCGGGTATCAAATGAGCCTCGTGAAGCTGCCCTCGGTCACGCTGCGGTTAAAACTAGCTTCACGCTAGCCCGTAAATTAGCCTTCTGCACGCACAGTTTGTTTTGTCCTTCCGGTGTCATAGTTTTAAATCGTTTAATTCAGCTTCAGAGGACTCCATCAATCCTATATAGGAACATCTAATCATACACTTTTATTTGCAAAAATCCAATTAAAAAAAAATAAAAAATAAAAAAAAATAAAAAAAAATTGGAGATTCGCTGGTAATGAAGGGTATAAAACAAATTATAATCTTAAAAAGTTACTCCAAACTAAAGCTGCCAGACAAATGTTGTAAAAAAAAAAAAAAAAAAAAGTGCAATATTTTTTTTCTGTGATGTAATAATATAAAACTGCAAAAAAAAAAAAAAAAAAAAATGGAAACACTCAATTATTTGAGTAAAAATGGTCATATTTCATCACAACTTAATGTACTAACCATTAAAAAAAATAAATAAATAAAAAAGAAAGCAGCCTTAAAAATAAAACAGTCGGTTGCAGCAGCGTTTTTCACCACATGACTGATAAACTTCTGCCCTTTTTTCCCCCTCAATTACCCAGAAAACCCAGCGGAGATTAAAGTCGTGGATGTGATATCATCTGTTATTCATCCATGACTCGTCGGTGTAAGTGCTCCGGGTTCAAGGTTGGCAAACTAATGAATGACGGGGATGTAATTTGCAACCTCACAACAGAGTCGTCCGACATGCGCCCCGAGAAGAGTCCATTTCAATCCTTTAGGTTTGTGTTTGACCTAATGTGACTTTTTTTTTTTTTTTTTTGCCAACATAGTTTCCACAACGGGAGCTTGAAGGAGTACCTGCATTTTATGACGCACAGATTAACGGGACCGAAAGGTCAAATTACTCTTTGGCTGTAGTTTAAAGACTTATGCCCACATAAGTTGTGTAAATGTCATTGCCACTTTGACCACACTTTAATTAGTGCACGGTAAACGTTGGTTACCTTGCGAGGGGTATCTCTGTACCGGAGCAAACGGGTGTTTACTATCGTGGTGTCAGTGGGAAACCATCCGCCGCCGTTAAATGGCTCTGACCAGGCATTAATGGACTCGGGAGCTGACGGGATAATGAACATTTTCTACTCGCGACTTTTGTGCTTTCTGCAGTTTTAAGCACGAAAACGACTTGTCGTGTTTGTTCTCCTCAAAAGTTGTGAGTTGTTTTGGTTTGTCGTCCACCGCGTGCGCTTCACCATGACCACCTGACTGTACCCGGTGACACCGGTCGACCTGAATTCATTTGAACTTTTTTTTAATTTTTTTTTTATTTTGACCTTTCCAGAGAGAATTCGCAGCCATGTTCCTCACCCTCACCCTGCTGCGGAAAGGGATCCCCGGGAAGCAGTGGATCGGGAAGTATCGACGTCCGCGGGCGATCACGTGGCAGATGAAACGCAACACGCTGAAGCACCTGGAGCGCGAGGCCGAGAACGAATACTGGATCAGCCGGCCGTACATGACGATGGAGGAGGAGCACGGCCACGCCGCCGAGCGCAGGGCCCAGAGCTGGCTCAACATCAAGCAGGCCAAATTCGCTAATTTTCCCGAACACAAGCTCATCGCGGATCACCTGAATCATCTGAGAATCACCAAGACGTGGTGAAGTTAACGTGGAATGACATGCGAAGACCGTCTATATAATTTAACTGAACAACATGTTAAAGTGTGCAAAAAAAAACAACAAAAAAAGTTCTGTTTGATTGTTAATGCAAAGCGGCCTTCGCTCGACAGCTGGAAAGCCTCCATAAAACATCCGTTACAGACTGTTAACCGACTCCTTCGGCCCGCGACGTGCGGTGAAACTGTAAAGTGTTTGTGGTTCTCGGTCACAGAAATCCACTCGGCAACGGGACGTTCATCGCAGCCTCTTTTAGATAAAATCAGCTCAACATGCTACACCTGATTTGTGGGTCTTTTTTTTAATTTTTTTTAATAGAGCTCATTTAACAAAATACACTTTTAAGTTAGTAAAACCCGTTTTCCCCACTGGTTCTAAAAATCTGTATAATTATTTGAACTGCTGAGGTTTATTCCGTGAGGGAAACGTTGGAGGAATTATCGAAACTGTCTGGAGAGGTTTGGGCCAAATTATTCAGCCCACACAAAGTAATAGTTGACAAAGTTCATAGTGGTGTAGCGTAGGGCGCCCGTGACGTGCCTGATAACATTTATTGCCATTACACGGGCTTTTGTGATTACAGCACTAATTCATATCTACAGGAAGGGCCAACATGTGACCTGATATCCTTTTAAGGAAAGACCGAAGGAAGTTGTGCGCCGTAAAACGCTGAGGCAGAAATCATTGAGCCACAAACTAATTTGTCTTTATTTGATAACGCTTTACGTCATCGCCCAGTTTGCTATTTAGAAACGGTGAAGTCACACATGCGACGAGGAGTGTTTATCAAAGTACATCATTGTGCGCATCAGCACTTTTATTTTGATAATGCTGTACGCCGCCTGTAAATGCGAGACGAGGGGTTAAAGCAAAGTGCAACCAACAATTATTTATAAAACAAGTGTGCGCACCACTCCGGAGTGGAAATACCACGGCTCGGCTTGGCTCGGCTGTTTTCAACCCTTTTCGTTGATTAAGCATGAAACGGCGATGCTCTCCGCAGCACCCCTGCCGGTTTCCATAGTAACCATCCAGTCTGATTTATACCTGCAACAACAGGTGCACCCAAAACTGCGAGGACAGACAACCCGCTGTCCTCTGGGCTCGCAGGTGTGAGGAGACCTTCTGTGACATTTCTTTGTTCGCACCGCGACCGGTTTTCAATCGTTTAATTTTGTTGGAAATGTTGGCAGCAGCAGGAGCAGCAGCGGGGTTTTTTTTTTTTTGGAGCTCGGTCTGAGTTTTGGGCTCCGCAGGGTCCAAAATAATGAAACGGGATTAATGAGCCGGTGGGGAAATGTTGTCTTTGAAAAAGCCAGTTCTCCTGCAGGGAAAGAGAAAATCCACGTGGTTCAGTATTACTTTGAAAAACTAGCTAACCAGGATCCTCCTGGGTAAAACCCCAGGAAGCTTTCCACCTGCCATTTTTCTTTATTTGGTAGCGGCCGTTAAACTCGGCTCACCGCTTTTGATTGGCTAAATATTACCACCTTGATAGTAGAGATGGCTTTGATGACAGGGACAGTTAATTATTAACAGGACGAAAAATGAAGTCATAGGCCACCGTCTAATAATACGAGAAATGTTTTCAGCAAAATGTACTTTACTATTACTGTACTTGTTTATGTATTATTTCTATTACTGTCATAAAAAGCAAAAGGACTTGTTCTGCGGGGAAATTGTCTGGATGTCATGTTATTACTACGACAGCAGGTGTTGCTGAGATGATCTCGTGTTCTTTCAGCTCCAGTTGTATAGTTTCATCTGGTGGTTCCCACACTGAGGAGTCACAAGACTCAAAAGAGTCACAAGATCAGTCTGAAGGGCCGTCAGATGATTCACGGGAGATTTCTGCTGCACGGGTCTTTTTGTTTTAAAGAGGGAAACGGTACATATTCATTAAAGAAGTGGTTTTCAGTAGCTCCCGACAGATTAATCCGTCCCTGTCTTTGAGAAGAAAAAAAAAACATGTGGTTTGTGTCGTCGTGTGTTTTTAAATCAAGTCTCTTAGTGATGTTTGATTTTTGTCTTTATAGATATGTCTGCGTCTGCAGTGGTTTTCCATCTACGTGTTCATATTGCATCAACAAAGACGGTTCTTTTTCCCATTTATTTGCATCTCTTTAAGATTGTTTAACATCTTCGTGTGTCTTTGCACTCATTTTGTCTGTTCGTGGACGTTTCTTGGGTTCATTTTTTTTTAGTTTTTGTTCTCTTTCTGGCAAATTTGCAGGTCTTCATAGTTGTTTAGAGTCTTTTTCCAATTGTTTTGAGTCTGCAGTTACTCTTTGCAGTCATTTTGTCCGTCTTTATTTGTCGTTCATCTCTAGGTTTTAGGACTTTGCAGGGATTATTGTGTCCCTTCGTGTTCATTTCTCTTTCATCTCTTTGTGGTTGTTTATTTGTCCGTTTGTGGTCGTTTTTAGTTTCTTTGTCATTGTTTTGTTTCGGTCATTTTGCGTGTCTTGGTCGGTGGTTGCTGCTCTCTGTGGTTGGTTTGTATCTTTTTGTGCTCTTTAATGTCACTTTGTGGTAATTTGATTAACTTTATTTTCGGGGCCTCCTATACCCTCTAGCCCCTGGGCCTGTGCTTGTTTGGCCTGTTCAGTAGCCTAATCCCCCCAATGACTCGAGTACATGCACTTCCCTCCACCACTGGAGTTAGTTGAAGGCAGAAACCACTCTGAACTGTCGCATAGTGTTGTCCAGCAGATGGCGCTCCAGGTCCTGTTATTGATGACAGTGGAGGAGCGGAGCGCGGCCCCTCCTGTGCGCTGAGCCCCGGCGTTGTTTCCCCCTCCTGGATGATGAGATGAGGTGCGTAAAGAGGCGCCAACGTAGCGCACCGGACTGAGAAGGTAGCTGATGAGCCGACCAGACAGGCAGCCAGCCACAGTCCCAAAAAAAAAATAATTAAAAAAAAAATCCACGCAGCGTCTCAGAGCCGGGGACACCATGAAGACAGACAGATGGAGGAGTAAAGATTCACCTGCGGACGACTGAGCGAAGCGGCAGGATGGCGGGTGGTCGGAGGGGACTTGTGGCCCCTCAGAATACTTTTTTGGAGAATATTGTCAGACGGTCGAACGGTAAGGAAATCTAGTCGGTCCTAGAAAAGGCACCTAAATTGTCCGACAGCCGATCAACTAATTCAGGAAATAAAAACGAATGAGGCTAATTTGTGAACCTTCACCTTTTTGTGCGTTAAAAAGTTCATTTTTAGGGAGCCGCCGTGCATAAGATAAAATACAAATAAATAAAAAAACTACTAGTGTTAAACACTGGGTTTACAGATCTCACGATTTGTGTTGGCTCGATCCCATTAATTTAATGATTGAATGCCTGATTGGATTTCTAATCCTCCAGTTCCCATTTGATGCCTTTCGCTGTATGGAGATCAGAAAAGACAGCAGATTGCTATTGATTAAGACCACTGGAGGTCTCAACTGAAAAATGATACGGACCAGAAATGTTTATAGGGGCTAATTGTTTCTACAGTTTCCAGTGTTTTCAAGCTTAAATATAACGATATCTAAAAGAACGTAAAGGTGCAGCTCAGATCGATATACGGTGCAGAAAACAGACTCTTATGCTTTTGCTATTATTTACCGTAATTCAAACTACAGATTGGTTTCAAATATGAACTATTACGCTTTTGTTGCAAATGTCTGAAGCTTTAAAGAACATTCAATGTCTAATATTAACCAGCAAAACCTTTTTGCTAAACCAAAACTCCAATTAAGACTTCTACGTCCATGTATTGTTGTTGTTATTATTATTATTTTTTTTTCCTGGAAGCCCCTAAAAATGTCTCACCATTGTCTGATTGAAAGTGCGGACTGCATGAGCACGACCAATCTTGTATCTTGATAAAAATCGATTGAAATCAATGATTCCTTTTCATGTGTGTACCACAGCTTTAATCTAATCCTGTTTCCAGACACACATTCCAGCCCTCTCAATCAAAACACGTTTGATATTACAGTCAGAAAGATTACCAGCAGTGATCTCTAAAATATGGACATTTCCTTTATCTTCTTACATGTCAACTTTTCTTCACAAAATTAAACTATTACTGGGTTAAATGAGCTTCATATAGCCAATTCGAGTACAGTATTGATGTTCTGATGTGAAGACATTTAACCACATTTAAAAAGCCCTGATCAAAGTATTACTGTATTTTTGGACATTGGTGTCAGTAATGCTTTGGCCTTACTGTGTTATTAGATCCGATAGGAAGTGACAGGACGGACTGGAGAGTTATGACACTAGACAGCGAGCTGAGAAACAGAACCTGCAGCGTTTGTGTATGTGTTTGTCATGAGCCGCATTTATTAGCTATAATGACTTGTTTATTTAAATGGGATTTGGTGAAAGTTAGTTCAATAGTTTGTAATCAGTGCCTCCAGCTCTGCCAAACCAACATGTGTCTGTGCACATGTTGGACTGTCAGCCTGCCTCTGCTGCACATTTCTACAGTAAAGTGTGTTATGACAAAAAGGGAACAGCCTGCTCAGAAATGGTAACTTCATCTCTCCAGAGTGAGGCTTTCTTTACGGTGGGATATCTGGATATGTTTGAGATGTAGATTATGTCAGGAAAAGAGAAAGAAATGCACATGTATATGTTTTCTCATGACCTTGGGCGGTCCATGGATTAGTGAGCAGTAAATCTCTCCCAAGCTTGACACAAAAGAGCCAAGACTATAATCTGCGGGATGCCACCGAGACACAATGGTGGGTGGGCATTCACAAACAATGAAATATTCCATTTATGTACCAGTCATTCATAGTTGAACCAGCTCTGCGCTACACTTGGATGACAGTGTTCAAGATTATAGTGCTCACTTTTTGATTTCCATGTTCGTGCCCAGTGGTTTGCCACCTACATTTGACTCTAATTATAAGAAATAACATGCAGAAGTCTGCTGATAATATAACCGACATTTTCACTTGGGCAGGTGCAGACAACAACATTATTGATGGCTTTCTTCCATGTGTCAGTAAATGATGCCAGGAAGTAAACACGAAGAAAACCAGGGACTTGGAACGAGCTAATTAAATGTGGCCAGTGTGTGAAATGAGGGTGTTTTGGTCCACTTAATTAACCCTCCCATAATCCTCAAAACTTTTTAATGCATCTCAGAAAAATAAGCTAGTTACTGTATATTGTAGAAGCAAAAGTACCTGCAGAGAATGAGGAGGCAACTGAGGCTCTTGCTGGTGAAGCAGCTGCTGGCATGAATATCAGATTGAGGCCGGATATGTTTGTGCATCAGCCTCTGCAATCCTGCTTCTCTGCTGCAGCTTCAGCTCATTTGAAGACTTTCAACCTGCAGTTGCTGATGCTTTTTTGAACCCTTTGTGAGGAGCAGAAACGAGCTGTGAACACAATGTTAACATGTCACTTTTTAAGTTGATTCAGTGAACTTGTTCGCAAATAGTTGATGAATTTGACATCCAGCAGTTATGGCCACCTGTTGTCCAATATGCCTCCTTTTTTTAGCTCTGGTTTTGGTCTTGACTCGTCTTAAACTGATAACTGCTCCAAAACATTTCTCTCAGAAGCTGGTAGAGACTAAAACAAAGCTAAATGTAAAGTGAATGTTGGACATCTATTCATTTCGATGACCAAAACCAGGATTATTTAAGAGCGCCGGATGTGTAGGTAAGTGTATGCTCACAATATGCTACATTTCGTTAGTCGCCAGAACAAATATGTCGAGCTGTGTGTTTCTAAGCTTGTTTCTAAGTTGATCTGCCCCTTTGTGGACAAAAATCTATTGACACATTTTTAGTTAGCATAACTAGAAAGTGAGGGTAAAACATATTCCTGTAATTTAGTTAAATAACATATGTTTCAGACAATTGTGTGCAAACCAGATGTTTTTAGCCGGTAACAATCCTTCAGATTAGAGCTGTGTCTCTCTTGGTTGATGCGAGACACCTTTTGTCTGGCATTCAGCGAATGTTTCTCACTGTGTTTTCTTAACCCTCTTTTCTTTTCAATAATTTCAGTTTGGACACTGTCGCATAGACAGACAGGTACTATGAAGTTTAATTTGGCGTGCTGCTTATGTTTTCTTTACGGTATCTCTCTCTTTGTAGTGGACCACTAAATGTTCTATACCAAATGATGTTAATTTACAAAGCATTTGAGATTTTCATAATGTTTCTGAAATATTTGCTTAAATTAACAGATGGACTTTATGCCGATCCTTTTTCACAAGATTAACATTCGTGTGATCATTGTAAAATAACACGTTGGCATGGAACGTCTTGTGCGTCACATTCTGTCGGTGTTCTCATGCTTTCAGTTTTCATGTTTTATTTTGATGTGATCAAAGAAATGTTTTTCTCTGTGTGTGTGTGTGTGTGTGTGTTCATATTAACTTTTCTGTCTGTGTCTAATGGTGCGGTGCTTTCAATTCTTTCTCCTGCTCCTTCACAGCTGTGTCATCAGATGGTTGTAGTCTGTGTGTATAGCGGAGTGTTTTGTTTATGTTTATTTTTTGAGGTTTGATCTTCAGTTATCATGGCTTCTCCTGTAACCAATACATTTACCCCTTTTTGCCTTTTATCAAAATTATAGGCTACAGATAGATTTGAGATTGCTTTACTTTTTAATATATTTTTAATATTATGTCAAAAAGTAATCTAGAAAAAACCCACTGTAGACTGAATTGTTGATTGGAGTATTGTTTTTGATTCGTGCTATGAGACAAAGTTTTTCTTTTGCTGCTGTTTTTGTCATTTCCATCCAGCTGGCGAACAGTTTTTGAATTTTTTTTTTTTTTTTTTCAATTTTAAATGTTAAATCACAGCTGCAACTCCTTAATTTTTCCACAAAGTAAAATGATCGTATGACACTTCAAATCAAAGTAAAAATTTAATGGCTTGTTCATATTCACAATCCTCTCAACAGCCATCATTTATTTTTCTTACTTTTAATATGATTTGGTCAGGAATTTAAAACAAACATTCTGCATTTTGTTTGAACTTTTCATAGTTTTCCAACACAGTCCCATCATGTACTTATCAATTTTAGTTTAAAAGCCAGCTGTTAAAAATAAAAACATTACTATTATCTTTTAATGCGTTATGACATGAGTTTGAGTAATGACACTGAGTAACAGCATGTGAATTAAATAACCCCCGACAGGTATGAAAAATAGGATGGAAGCAAAATAGGTCATTAAAATGTACATGCAACTCTGATTATTCAGGTTTAATAACATTTTGGTGAACCAATAAATTTTGCTCTGAGGCCTTGCTAACATTTGAATATGCAAAATTTGTGAATTAATGTGGTCTATTTTCCATAAAAGTTAGATGTTAGAATTTGTAGACTGTATTTGACAATAAGGAATACCTTCTCATAATAATCTTTTAAATTAATGACAACACTACTCACTGTTTCCCTCCCAAACACCTGTGAAACAGCTAAATAGGCCTGTCACAAACTCCATGTTAACAACACAGAAAGGCAACAGAAGCTGTTTCTACTAACAAGCAACTAAAAAGAAAAAAGTCTAGGAAACAAATATGTGGATGTTTTTTGTGTAATTAGAGAGTGTGTTTGGGCTGCCCTGTGTGGAGTGTGTAATGGGCCGTAGACCATCATGGACACTAATGAAGAGCTCGTTCTAGCCCTTAAAGGCAGAAATACTCCATCTTCTTAATGATAGGGGTAACATTACAAGATAAACACAAATTTCAAATGAGAAATTAGTTTCAAAGGACATTTTAATAATGCAATGTGAGGGGATAAATTACATAATTTTATCCCTAAAGTAGTCAGATTGCTACCTGATATTTAGATAGCCTGCCCAAAACAGTTAAACTTGTCAAATTAGAGGTGATAATTTATGACGTTTTTGCGTTTATATCTCTGAATGCAAATACTTGTTCATAGTTAGATGCTTAAAAGTTACATTCTACAGATGCTTTTGCTGTATTGTTTGCAGTTGTGTCTTTCTTTCAGTAACTCTTACTTCTTCTGAAAATATTTCAGCAGTTCGTCTGACTGATAGGCATCAACCTTTTCCCAACCCAAGCTATAGTTTAAGTACATGTACATATGCTGTTTTCACAAAATAGTGTCCCCTGCAAATTATTTGCCCCTTTTATGTCCTTTTATTTCCTCTGAAACAGATACCAACTTCGTCCTGGGAAACGCTCAGATAGTCGACTGGCCCATCGTCTACAGCAACGATGGTTTCTGCAAGCTGTCGGGGTACCACAGAGCAGAGGTGATGCAGAAAAGCAGCACCTGCAGGTAGGCAAGAAGAGCTGTGTTACAATGTTAAAATGCAAAAGGCGGAAACTTCACCAATTGAAATTTATCAATAGAAGTTCAAGAATGTATCAAATGCTAACGTTTTTTTTGTTTACCTCCACCAGATTACAAAGTAGTTTAGAAGATATAACTGTATATAATTAGTAGTTATTTTATCGTCTGCCCACTTTAAAGTTTTTGACGTATTTTGCAGTTTTAGATAAACAAGATTAGCCAGTGTAAAAAAAAACTATTAAGACTGCAGCTGTTTCACTAATCTGGATGAGCTCCATTTTAAACTATGCTAAAATAATCACACTGCTGCTGTTGTACCACTAAAATAGAAAGAATGCATTTATCTGCAAGATTTGTTTTAATCAAGCCAGTTTAAATGGAGTAAAACGTTGTGTGGCGCTCTCGCTTAGATGTTTGCATCATATACGGCATTTCTCACAGTGACTATGGCAGAAGGTTTGTAATGAGCTGGCCTTGTTTTATCTGAAAATACAATCAATTTACTTTGTAGTTGTGTTGCACTAGGAGCTATTTTTTGATCTATGAATCTGTACATCTGTATTTGCACCTCCTACCACCAAGCAGAGCATGCTTCTGTTGTCAACTTTAAAACATATTTAAGATGAGTAATGTATTCAGGCATTTTGACGGAGATGTTCGTATGTGGTTTTATACCTTCTATGAAGATTTGGACTTGTTTTAAGTGAAAAGAGAACAATATATTATGCTGATTATAGTTCCTACATGTCACAACTGCCTATAGGCAGTGTTTTCAGGTTTGATTTCTTGGCATAGTTTTTTTTATTAATTAGCAGGATGAGAGGAGGATTTAAGGCATTAGCAGTACAACAAAAACAGTTTAGCTGCCACTGTTTGTTCAGATTGTGAGTTTTGCTTCTGAGTTGGTGCGATGACTGGTCTAACGGGGTCTGTTGAGGTTAAGAAAAAGACTACGAATTTACAGCAACGCTAGCGGCTTTGTGAAGCTGTATTTAGACACAGTGGTGCTTTGAGCTAAATGCTAATGGAAGCAGTTGATGTTAACCAGTTTAGTTAGCATGCTCGACGAAAAGTTAAGGGATTACCAGGGTGATCCGATGGTTGTGAAGACATTTTGCTCAAAAACAAAAGGGTTTTTCAGGTTGTTCCAGAAGAGGAAAAGTAATGGGATCACAAAAGTTATCATGATTCATCCTCTGGGGAGCATGAAGGTCTATGCCAAATTTAAACTTCCAGTAGTGGTGGACTAGAACAACTGAACGACACTGCCATCCGTTGAGCCAAGCCGATAGCAATGGCTAAAAGGCTGAGATATGTATGAGGAAGCTTTTAATGTACAGGTCGTTATTTCAATACCCCAAATACAATCGTTAGCTCGGGGTCATGAACTCAAAGATGAAAGTTTGGATATGCTCTTATACTAGATCTGGGAGGGGAACCTGGATCGACAACTCCATATTCCCTCCGGCAGAGCATTTCTGCATAGGAAGTAAAAATCACTATATATTCTGCTGTACTGAAGTGAATAAGAATACTGCTTAGTTAGAATTTGATATGATATTCCCATAGTTAAAGACATTGTCTTTCTCTTACAGAGCCAGAAACCAGATAACTGAGTAAACAAATCTGTGATGTAATCAGGTTGTAAGAGCTGAAACTGCTTCCACATCACTGTGAGTGTGGTGTCCTCTGGATGCTTTCTCCAAAACTGTACTCATAGAGGAATAAAAAGTTGTTCAAATGAATAGGATGCCTATTTGAGTGAACACTTTGTGGGCTTGTGTTTATTGTGCCCGTTATAGGCATGTCAGTAACCACCATAATAATAGGATCACTGTGAAACAGTTAGTGCTGCCAGATTTGAAAACTGTGGGAGATTTCATCTGTTGTGGGAGATGGTGTTTGACACAGCCAGCACTCCGGGTATTACTGATTTAGACCCTTGGGTCCCCAAACATAAGCTTCACAACTCTTGCCAATACAAATACTGAAGAGAGAGTGTGATGATTTGTTTTAGGTTTATTTACAGGTTGCTAGACAGAATGAAATCTTGTCTGTAAGTGGAAGGAAAACAAACCTAAAACCTCCCGACTGTATTTGAGAGCCGACAGAAAGCACTTTGCTAACACTTTATGATACAGCACACAAAACGATTGAGGGACTAGAGAACAGACTGGGAGATACTGTTTTCATTATAATTACTTCATCATTAGCTGCTCTTTTAGTGTAAAGTGACACATCATGATAAGTACTAACAAGTTTCTGTAGAAGCAAGATAGGGAGTCCTGGCACAACTTCACCTCCTGCCAAGCTGCACGGAGAAGAAAAGGAATCAATAAGCGGTTAAAACTCTAGCAACACTTGCTGTATTTAGAACAACTTCAATGTTTTGGGCCAAAAATAAACACTTGGTGCATAATGGCCCTGCAAAAATAAACTTGAGTGCCATCTCATAGGTGCACTTCTCCAGTCTATGGACCAAATGGGTCAACCATTGGTGGACACTTCCCCTTGTCTCTCTGCCAAGCGGCAACCATAGACTGTAGCCTATATAAAAGTGGATAGCTTCCGGGCCTGTAAAATGAGGCAGATGTGGAAGTACCTTAGACTGCAGTACCACAAAGTGCCACTTGAAGTTGGCTCCAAAAATTCCCCGGCTCCATAGACTCCCATTCAAATTCTATCATGAAATACTAAGTCAATACATTTCTCCACAAGTTATCACGGTGTTGTTAGCCAAAGTCTCTCCATATTACTTTTCTGGCAGTCCATCCGAAATTACTTGTATCATTCATTTGAAAATATGCCTCAAAAGGTCATGGTTTGCTGGGCTTCCTGTTTGATTGACAGGCCTGTGATGTAGTCAGGTTTCCATTATTGGTGGGCTGAGCGTACTGCGCTTGGGTTTCCAATCAGACTGAGTCTGATCTACTGCTTGCTCCTCCCCAGATCGTCCAAATATGGTCATTCGTGGCTCAAAACCACTCCGAACTATAGCAAGATGGCAACGACCAAAATCTGAACTTGAGGCTCACCATCTTGCTATGTAGTCTATTTGGACGAGCTGGGGAGGAGCAAATGTTGGATCTGACTCGATCTCCGATGATGCCACACACCCCCACCTATAGTGGAAACCTGACTGCACCACAGGCCTGTCAATCAAACAGACACGCCCCCTAATAAGAAGGAGGGGCTTTAGCTCACAACACCATAATCACATGTAGAAAATATTTATTGACTTTGTATTTCATGAGAGAAGTTAAATGGGAGTCTATGGAGCCAGAGCCTATTTGAAGCCATCCCCTAGTGGCTATCTGTGGTATTGCAGTTCATGGCACTTCTGCAATGGCCCCATTTTTCAGACCCGTAAGCTACGTCCACTTTTTTATACTGTCTATCTTTGCCAGTGGGCGAACAGTGATACTATAAAAAATTAAATGGAAAGAAAGACAGAAACTCAGAATAATTTCAAACAGTTTTAATACTAAAATTGAAATGGTGTTTTAGTTTTGCCTCTAAATTAGGCTAAAAAAAAAAATGTGACAAAATAACCGAAATAGAATTCCATGTTACAGCGTTTTGGCTGATTAATATCCATCACTGTCACATTATGTTTTCCCAACATGATATAAATTTGATGTTGCTCTTCTGAAACATCAACAAAATACGCTTCACTATCAGTATCAACCCTTTTAAATACAGCATCTTTTAGTCCTCACTCTTCGTTATTTAATCTTGCACATTTCTCTCGCATCATATTGACCTTCTCTATTTTGAAATCCCTTTTCAGATAAAGATTTTTTTTTTTTTAATGTGCCATTTAAAAAAAATTGCATTTGTTGATTCTAGTTTTCCGTTAAGTGTCACTACCAATTTCGTTACTCTTTAGACATTTAGTTATACCTTCAACCATCATGGTCTTTCAGCTTTTAAAAAAATGTTCTAACAAAAAACATCTTAATGAGGCCATAAAACATTCACACAGAGTGGATGTTTGATCTTTTTGAGGATGACTCAGACATAAAATGCATACTCACTTCCTCACAGTCCTAATACATTTGTTTGCCATAGACGTGTGCCGTTCAAAGATGTTATTTACATCCTAACTGTTCTTTCTGTGTACCTTCAATTATGCATATGATATTTTTCCACACTGGATAAACATACAGCGGCAAACCTGTGGGAATTTTCATGCATGACGAGAAAGTAATTTGAGATATTGTTCTTTGAAGCAAGTCAGACTCCTCTCGGCTAAGAGAGGACATTAATCAGTGATATTTCATCAAGCACTGGTCTGAAAAGTCTCTGCAGCATCAGAATGTAGTCTCATTAAATTTAGCCTTCCTTTTGTATTTCATAACAAACGGAGTTATATTTAGATCATGCTGGAGTAGGCTGCTACTGAGGGTGGCAGTAATAAGTAAAGTGAGATGAATGTCTCTGCAGCGTCGTTAAAAGTGTTCATGGTTGCTTGACCCATCTTCAGGTATAATTTGTTTTTGAGAGGTACTTTACATTTGGCCAATTAGAGACCTGTCTTTGTTTATGCTTTCGGGCTCATCATCGTTTTAATCAACTTGTACTCTATATTTGATACACCCTGGTCTGCACAATTTAGGTGTAACTCTTGATAAATGTTTTTTACTCTTAAGTTTTAATATTATACAGTTGCATTACTGGAAAACACTGACGAGTGCAATGGTATTAAAAAGGTGCCAAATTAATGTCTGACTGAACAAACAGCACGAAATCCTATAATCTATTTTCGCCAGGGAATACACATTAAGATACTCACACATTCAAGCCTTCCCTCACCTCTCTTTAGTGCAAGAATGAGCATGCTTGCTCAATGTAGTGCTGTCCATTAAATATTCAAATTGTCATTTCCCTTTGTGTTTTCCAGCTTCATGTACGGGGAGCTCACGGTCAAGGACACGATGGAAAAAGTGCGACTAACATTCGAAAATTATGAGATGAATTCGTTTGAAATACTGATGTACAAGAAGAACAGTAAGTCGCGGCGCCACATGTGAGGAAAGAGAAAAAAGTGAACTTCTCTTCTCTTGTCATGCAAATGTATTCAGAGCCAGTGTAACATACAGCATAGTTCAAAGGCAGAACATTTCTACCTCTCTACAAATGTGCTAATTGGTTGAGAGACAGACCAGAAAAATCCTCCTAAAAAGAAAATGTGGTGTTGTGTTTGTTTGGACTTGCAGGTGTAACCTTGCTGTGCTTGCACCTGTGCAGGAAAACAAAGTCCAGAACATCTCAGTTTACATTATGCAATCGAAATTCCTGCCATACAGTATGCACACTCTGAGTCATTTCCTCTAAAAATAAGGTGAAGCAGCTAAATATGTGTTGTTCTTTTTGTACTTCCAGGGACGCCCGTTTGGTTTTTTGTGAAGATTGCTCCCATTCGAAACGAACAAGAGAAAGTGGTCCTGTTTCTTTGCACATTCAGCGACATCACAGCCTTTAAACAGCCCATTGAAGATGACTCTTCAAAAGGTTAGAGTCCACAAATTTGATTTGTTCAACTTCATGCCTTTTATCAAACAGGATGCCTACATCAGAGATACTAGAAGAAGAAAAATTAATTTACATCCGTACTTGGGTGTCAAATGGCCCAGTAAAACCACGTTAATTTGTTTTTTTCACAATGCGTGACAGGCATGTGTGATCTACAACTTTTCACCCCGAGATAGAGGTAAAATTAGTCTGCCAGCCATCACCATTCAACCCTATCCATTGTGCATTTGCTCCGGACAGCACCCAGTCAGTCAAATACGCACCCCGTCATGATGGTTATCTGCACACAACACAAAAATGAAAAAAATTGGACTGTATAACTGTTGAAGACAGCCAAAATAGAGCATGAATTAGTGCAGGAGGGCAACTACATACGAGCAATAGAGATAAAAACAGGGATGTTCAATTATAATGAAACAGATTTTACTCCAGGCATGAGCAGCAACAAGTAGGACTTTAATGAAGACTTGAGACAGGCAACAGTAACAAGCAGAGGTTTCTGCTGTCTGAGTAGAGTGTAGACTGGACTTTCACAAAAAATGCACTAGACCATAGGGCACATTTGTACAGTATTCAGTGGCAAATTAAAAGTGATACGATGGACTACTACAGCAGTTAAGGAGGAGGTCGTGATGGATCGATGCACCTCAATGCACACCAGCAACAGTTTTGTTTATTTCAACCATCACCACAATCACTGTTTAATCTTGACAATAGTTTAAATTTACATGATTTTTTGACCACATGGGGTCAGCAGAAACAGGCTGTTAACACAACATTGACCTATTACCACCTTTTTAAACAATTATTAGCAAATACTTGCCTGTTTGCACTTCCAGCAAAGACAGAACAGCATTGTCATTCTTTTGGAGTCATGTTTTTTTATCCACCGGGTGAACATAAGTCCAATGCTGACTCTCCTTGCAGCTCTGTTTTTGGTCTCCTCCAACTCAAATGATGTCTGGTTCCTGGTAAAAATTACTACTAGTTCAGCACACACACATCTGTAACCGAACTGTCTGTGATTAAGTTTTGATGTGTGTCCCAGGTTTTGATGATATCTGCTTTTGATCCTGTCTATCATGATTCGGACAGTTTTTTTTAGGAGCACAATGCCAAATTGATTCAGTAATTTTTTATTTCGTGGTTAGATAATATATTTTACAGCTGTTTGTGAATCAGTACCAGACAGTTAAAAGTTCTTCAGTTTGCTTTAGTTAAAAAGACAAAATTATTATTATTTTTTTAAACCCAGACAAAACACGTCCTTGCTAAAGGCTTATTTGGCTCACACGAATCTGCTGGCCAATTTGTGTCAGAGACCTTGAAAATGTGTTTCTGAAATTGATCTTTTTCAGCTCTACATGACCAAATCTTCCAGATAAAATCAGTCAGATATTGCAAACACATCAAAATACAAACCTGGGGCTTGTTTAGGCCGATGATACCCTGCATGATCTACAATAATCGAGGTTTGATGAGCATAATTAGCAATTATTTAATCCTGAAAAAGGCATTTTTAGACCCTGATACTTACATGCTGGGAAAACTTGCTGTAGCCCCAGGAATTATACAGTACCAGGAAACATGATCATTTTAAAGATTGCGCATACTGTATGTGTACGTAATCCTCAGGCTGGGGAAAGTTTGCTCGACTCACTCGAGCTCTAACAAGCAGCAGAGGAGTCTTACAACAGCTGCAGCCCACGGTTCACAAAGGAGAGAATGTCCACAAGCACTCCCGCCTGGCTGAGGTAATGGTTATTCATGTGATTTTCATATCGGATTTTGTTCAGCTAAAATAGATTAAACAGTGGTACATTCGGAAGAAATTATCATGTTAATTATAGAAACTATCACTTTGCTTTGCTATACTTTGCTTAGGGTGCAACGTTAAACGTTAAACGTTGGGAAAGCTGAAGTTTAATAAAAAACTTGAATGCTGTGTACAAAGTTTAGACACAGAGAAATTGTGAACAGGGGAATTTTTTTTTTATTTCAGGCCAACAAAAAAGACTTACACCACTTTTTATGAGAGGCTGAGCTCTAGTCACCATCAGGATGACGTAATTTAAATCCCAAGCTGCAGTATTTTTGGCCTCCAGCTGTATCTTTGTGTTTTGTCATGACACACTTTGTTTTGGCAGGTACTGCAGCTCGGCTCAGATATCTTACCTCAGTACAAGCAGGAGACCCCCAAAACCCCTCCTCACATCATCCTGCACTACTGCCTCTTCAAGACCACGTGGGACTGGGTCATCCTCATCCTCACCTTCTACACCGCCATCATGGTGCCCTACAACGTCTCCTTCAAGATGAAGCAGAACAACGTGACGTGGCTGGTGGTGGACAGCATCGTGGACGTCATCTTCCTGGTGGACATCGTTTTGAACTTCCACACCACGTTCGTGGGACCCGCTGGCGAGGTCATCTCGGATCCCAAACTCATTCGAATGAACTACCTGAAGACCTGGTTTGTTATCGACCTGCTGTCCTGCCTGCCATACGACGTCATCAACGCCTTCGAGAATGTCGATGAGGTAAGTGTGACATTGTAAATAGAGCTGAAATGATTAGTTGATTAATAAGACAGTTGAGCAAAAGGAAATTCTTCAGATTTGGTTTTGGTAATCTTCAAACTTCAATGCCAAAATGCAAAAACGTCTGCTCGTTCCCGCTGCTCAAATGTGACCAGTTGCTGTTTGTCTTTAATGAGGAAAAGGTTTTGTGATGACTGGACCGGAAACCTGGGCAGAGAGCACACATCAAGTTTTGTGTCAAATTGTTAAGAAACAGAAAGAAGTCACAGGCAAGTTAAATTTGGCAAGTAGAGGTGGTAAGTGCATTGTGAAGTTGTTCACTTGACACAACAAGCTCATTATTCCAAATTATATTCAGGATAATCAGACAGCCACATTCACTGGTGTGAACAATAACAGCCGGACATAAAATGGAAACTGTACAAACAAATCAATCAGCAGGAAGTCAATAGCAAATAGTGGCTGTTTTTTGCCTCTAAATTGGAGCAAAGTTATAAAAATTATGTTTTCTAAGGTGACTGACAGGTTGTTAGGTTTCCAGGCACCACATTTAATAACCGCTGTTGATCAAGTTGTCATTGGTTGTTATTTTGGGCAGCAACAGTGAAAAAACAAGTTTGAACGAATGGCATAATAACATGCTTGTTTGTGAATTTATAAATGTTCTTCCAGTGTGATGAGTGTTTGCTGGAGAGCCATCACAGGATCTTGAGATAATTGGCACATTTTAATTGGGGAAAGAGCGTTATGTTGTTAAACTGGGGCACTTCTCCAGTGCTCTGCTGTGCGAATGATGCCCTAAAACCATTAACACCTTATGACAGCTGACAAAAGGGCCTGAATCAGGGGAAACATGTGGTTTGAACAAAGGCTTACTTAATATTTTACCAGACAAGTGTTTAGAGATGTAACTGGATGTATTGCAGATTTAACATCTTTTCATGTGGTATGTATGTGAATAAATTCGGGTATATGGTGGTGAATGAAGGTTTCCTGATAGTCTGTCTGTCTTTGGTCAGTCCTCTGGCTGTGATTTAAATTATCTTCATGGTCGTGACCACAGCTTCTGAATCTGGTCCAGTTCCTGGAGATCACTGTTGTTTTTTTCCAGCAGACACAGTCATACACATTGATTAAATGGAGCCACGGGCTTCTGCATTTGCCGGTTTTCATTATGTCAATGCATCATTGTGTGTGGCTGCGCGTGGTTTAATGTGTCATGTCTCATGATGTGTGTGTGTGTGTGTGTGTGTGTGTCTGTGTGTGTGTGTGTGTGTGTGTGTGTGTGTGTGTGTGTGTGTGTGTATGCGGCAACGTTGGTGTGTAAAATGCTGTGATAGCACTTAACAGCGCAGCGTGTCACGCAGCGAGCAGCCCAGTGCATGTCGGCTCTAGGGAACCGTCGGGCAGCACACGCAGTACACAGTAATATGAAATGCAGTGGTAAAGCTCGTCGGTGGACAGCGAGCTCGGAGTCGTATTTGCAGGTCCAGCGTTTTGGCCCTTTCTAGTCTTTCAATGCTTCAGCATCCTAAACGCTGACAAGTTCAAGAGGCCAGAGCAGAAGCAGTCAGAGGTCAGCAGGAGGGAAAAACAACAGCCTTATGTGGTTTAAAGGGTGGAGCTCGTGTCGAACTTGTGAGCAGTATCAGGAAGAAAAACAAAACAGAACCAAACTCTCTGAATAGCTTGTGTTTGTTGTCTGAGAAAACCTGTTAAAAACACATTAAAGAGCAGCACTGTTCCCTTTTGGAGACCTTTTTTTTTTTCACTATGATGAACACAGGCTGTTTGAAATCTGAAATTAGTCATCAAATTGGCAACAATTTCCATAATTGACTCTCATTTTTTAAGCAATTATGTCGCCAGTTCTCTGGTTCCACCTTCAAAATGTTAATTTTTGCTGGTTTCCTTTCTAATGTTTGATAGTAAACTGAAAATCTTTTGCATTTTGGACTGTTAGATGGACAAAATGATAAATTTAAAGATGTCCATCGGACCTCACGATGCGCGTCCCCATACCTGAGTGGTTAGGGCACCTGCTACACGATCTTCAGCAGAGTCCCCCGTTGATTTGTTGATTACAGGTGCGCGTTGGAGATTTTTGTAAACAGCCAGGTTATGTTTACATTATGTTTACATTCATTCGCACATTATGTGTTTCCTTGAGGTACAACATTAGCAGAAATATGTGCTATGCCTCCTACACTATCAGTTTCCGCCCCCAATTTGTCAAAAGTCAGGTCGATTTGTACGAGCAGAACTCAACTTTGAGATCAGAGTTAACCTGAGAGAGTGTGTTTCCCGTCCAGCGCTCACCAAGCAGAAACTTTCTCTCTGGTCACGTGGTGGCTGCTTTGTGCGCTCGCTGCTTGGCTGCGTACTTGCAGGTGCCATTCTGTGCCTCTTCCTTTGTTTTGTTTCTTTCGAGCAGCTGCCTGTACAACTCTCGGTTGTTGAACATGTGTGTAAAGACTCGTGTTGCGCAAGTGGCAGGTAATATCTCTGCACCTGAAACAATATAATTTGTTGTAACCTGATTACGTGATTATAGTCTGGAACACTTGTTTGCATTAATGTTCCCTCAGCCACTCTTAGGGGAGGACCAATCAGCCACCAGTGTCGGTGGTTTAGTGTGATGACATTATAGTCAAGCGTCTTTTTCTAAATGTATTTGCAGTAGAGTTTCGGCACATATGGTGTTTAGTGCTGACCGGCTGCGCCCATCGTTTCAAACTTAACTCGAGGTTTTGGTCATTTATTTGTGCAGTCAATTTGGGTCTGGTATCACCATGTTAGTTTGTTGCACTCAGGACATGTGACATAAAAACGATATCATAGTTTTGTCCTTTTGCAGCTTATCATCCAGCCTGTTGTTACCATACCCAAATTCACTGCGTGAATCAGTGGGTCTGGCCAAGCTTCAGTGGGGACTGTTTCCTCTTGTTGCATCCTAATGGGCCTAGACCTTGGCTTAATTTTAAAACTATTGGAGCCTTTAACCAATCAGCATTGACCACCATATATCACTTTTTTCTGCCCTGAAACGCTGCTGTGGAACTACATTAAGGTCATCACACACTTAGCCACACCCACTAGTCACTGATTGGTCCGTCATTTAGAGTAGCTGGCTGTGTGCAATAGTCGGGTGGAGCCAGGACAGGTGTCCCTTTGGTCTTTTGGGAAATTGTGATGAACATTTCTCACAATTTTCTACACATATTTTATGAATTTAACAACAAAGAATTGAAGGAAATATCACTGTACACTTGCAGCCATGTCGCAAAAATATTCAAAAACTGACGTTTCACAATGAGTCGTCTTCTGTGTTTTTATCACTGCGTACTCTGAAGAGGACTGTCCCGTCATAACTGTTTTCGTCGTAGTCAGCACCTCTTCAACACTGGTGTGCTTTCCTCTTCTCTGTTACAGACTTAACAGTGATCAGTTCACTGAAAAAACAAAAAAGCAAAACGCCTCTACACTCATGACAGTAATTTTTAGTTGCAGCTGTTTGCTTGATGGTGCAGCATTATGCTTTGGCTTCATGTACAGTGAGGATCGAATGTGATATGGTTATGGAGGCTGTAAATGGACATCAGAGCTGTGACCACACTTCCAGGATCGTCTTCCGCCGTGCCTCTGCAACAATTCAGCGACTCCAATTTGTTCCAGATTGCTTTGAGGCCATCCGTTGCAGGGGTAAATGAGAGCGAGTAAACAATTGCCTGCGTTATTAAGCCGGCGCCGAAACGTCTTGCCGCTGCTACAGACCTTAACGACTGACATGAATAACTTTGATGGCTGTTTTCCCAAACAGATTTCCAAATAGGGAAGGGAGGATCATTAACAGGGAGCGGCTGTCAAAGTTATTCTTGGCAGCCTAAAAGCGCCGTATGTCACCTTGAGTCTGATGATTTCAATGACTGATAACCCACAATACATGAAGCCCGTCGTGCTTCAGAGTGATAAAGCTTTCAGTGCACGCTTTAGCCACTACGCACTCACTTTACAACAAAGACGAGATGTTCTTTTATGTTTCATTTTGTTTGATTATTGAATATTGATTTTGCCATGTGTTGTTTTTTTTTCCATCGCTTACTAATGATCAAGTGTCTTTTCTCTTACTTGTGCTTCATTTTTGTTTTTGTTTTTTTTCCATCCCTCCATTCTGTTTGCATGGCCCTCCTCCCCCCCTCACGCCCTTCTTCCTCTTCTGCCTGTATTCATGCATGGGACGCGATGGGAAGAATTGGAACCACCGAGCTGTCACTCAAGTAGGCTTCAGTTTGATTAGAATATGATAATGAATTTGTGTTTTATTTATTTTACCTGTAGACGCACATGCACACTTGACAAACACGTTACATAAACTACATCAGGCTTCAACAATAATAACAGTCGCTCGCTCTCCACATTTCCCGTGACATTCACCCCTCACACAAACATTTCAGCTGTAGTGCTCGATGAGAGTACGACAGCAGGCGCATCAACGCATGAAATAGATGTCAGAGAAAACAAGCTGAGATATGAGTTGCTTGTTGTTTTTCCTGCCACAGCTTTTTATCGCCGGGATCGCCTCCTACAATATTTTGGAAATGAACATCAGCATCTTTAAAGCATCATGAGAGAGGATTCAGTCCTCACATCAGAACTAATGTGACATTTAGGACTGATTACAGCTGAAATTTCCAAATATAAGTCGTCCTGGCTTTGAAAATGTGCTCTAATATGGGAGTTTTGAACATAATGTGCCGTGTATTGTAAGAATCTCTTCTTTTTATTGGCCATCTTTAACCATGTATTCTTGGTTTTCTTATTTAGCTAATTGAACCTTTTTGGGTGTCACAGGCTGAGATTTTCATCATAATTTTGGAGTTGTAATCATTGCTGCCAGCTGCATCTTACTGTGAACACCTTTGATATCTTGCATTGATTTTATTTACAGTGTTTTTGATTCAAATACAGACCCTCGTTGGGCAGAATTCATTAGTGACCTACCTGATGAAGGTCTGATGACCTAAACTTTGTAAATACAGCGCAAAGGGATAATAAAAAATGAAACCATAAATGATAAATGGTTGCTAGTAATACATAATAGAGCAACTGCTGTTCAAACTTTGCTTCCC
This sequence comes from Embiotoca jacksoni, assembly GCF_022577435.1. Lineage (NCBI taxonomy): Eukaryota > Metazoa > Chordata > Actinopteri > Embiotocidae > Embiotoca > Embiotoca jacksoni. The sequence goes on from NW_027185252.1 coordinate 4,533,667, forward strand.
AGGAGAGATAGAATTTATTTTTCAGGAAGTTTTAAAGACCACTGTCTAATATAAATAAAAATTTTAACACGGTCATTGCTCCTGTTCAAAAAAAGCAGTCTGTCCACATCCACTTTGCATCTGCAGTGTACCACTGACAGCCTCAAAACACAGATTCAGACAGTCAGGGTTTTAGATGTTACAAATCTGGGCTTTCCATATCATCGAGCAGGCAGCTCAAACCGCAGGTGAGTAGTGGAGGGGCGGGTGGAGATGGCATATTCATAGAGTTGTGCATATTTAATGAAGGCAAAGATGTACAGTCACAACTCGGCCACTTCAAGGCATTAAGGGATTTTTTTTTTTCTTGGAAAGATCTTTTAAATATATAATGTTGATGAACTGAGATGAGTTTTAGGGTTTTAATCAACGCCAGAAGAGGAACTTTAAAAACGATATCTTTAACATATTCCTTTGTAAAATATTTAACAAGTATGAGCTCTATCTTCTTTATTCACTGAGCCTTTGTTAGTGAAAAGGAGACGACTGCTGAGAGTTATTCCATCATGTTGTCTTCAGTCTCAATAAAAGTCAGCTCCATCAAAAACACAAGCAGCTGTCTCATCTTCATTAACAGTACAGCCCCCAACAACAAACAAGACACGCTGTTTTAATTGATGAACTTTTAAAGAGCTGCTACGTATATTCTGTAACTGTTTCCACCTTTCTTTATGCTGAGCTAAGCTAATTTAGTGCACAAACGTGAGTCCCATAACGGCATCTTGGCAAAAAGGTAAAAGCACCATACTGTCAACTCCCAACCATTCTTTTATTTAAACCTCTTTTACACCCATTCACTGGTGAACTTTTCTTCAAACTTGTGTTTGCAGAGTTTGCTGCAGACCTCAACAGCAAGATTGCCCTGATAATTGAATTGTGTCGGAGCTCAGAGAGCTGTAAAGGGATTTCAGAGAAGCTGAATCTGAGGTGTCTGGCAGGCAGCTAGATCAGATCAAGTGGCAGCGAGCGCTGCAGTTGTACTCGCATTGCAGACCACAGCACATTAGCAAAATCAATACCCCTGCCAGCACACACTCGCACGCACACACTCACACAAGCGCACACACACAGAATACCACCAGCATTGCAACTGCAAAGCAGACTGATGGGATTGCAGTTGTCTGTTTGAATCAGAGTGGGTGTTTCAGTGTACAATTGAGCTGAGTAGACATTTAGCTGCTGGTTATGCAACTGATAAAAGTTGTAAACTTTCATCAGGCTGTTCAGGATCGTGTTTAAGAATCTATACATTTTTCTCGTCGTCTTTCTGTATTCTGTGTTTGCTGTTATGTTGTGGTTCGTACACGTTCATATTGATTCTTTAAAATGCTTTTTTTTCTCCCAGTGCTCTGAAATAATGTTTCACAGTTTTTTTTAATGTCTTATCTGGATGTCCGAGTTTATTTATTAGTATTATGTTCACAGTAAATTTCACTGCTACTTTTATATATTAGGTAAGATAAGTAAAGAGTTAAAGATTTTTTTAGGGGAAGATTATTGTTACTGAGGTTTGTTTTCTGACATGAAAAGCTATTTTACCCAGCGAGCACTTTGTTACTCCCAAACTGCAGCTTTACTGACGCCACATCACTCATGAATCACAAAGTGTAAAAACACACAGAGGTGGATAGGAAAATAAAATAATAAAATAATTTTTTTTACCAGCAACTGAACTAAAACAAAAAACTAGAATCATACTTTAAATATATATATATATATATATATATATATATATATATATATATATATATATATATATATATATATATATATATATATATATACATATATATATATATATATATATATACATATATATAACAATAGCACAGTAATATGTATAAACAGCATTTATAAGCAATATATAAACATGTAATGAATGGATTGTAGTACAATATGCAGTTGTTAGCCGATATAAGTGATTATTCATTTATTTTTCAGAAACTATAACTGCATTATTAACACAAAATGAATGACAATATTGTCGGTATGATGATATAAATTAGCTCTTAAAACATTGGTAGTTATTATTGCGGACAAATACTGCACATTCATAAACACCTAAATGTCCTTATAGCTGCACACAAGTACAATGTAATGTAATAATGTGTATTAAATGTTAAAAAAGGTAGACTATGTATTAGAGCAGCACATTTTTTGGTGTTATAAATACACTTTCAGGTGTTCGGTGTAGCATTCACAAAAGCGAAACTTAATTTCAACTTTATGAGTGCTACTTTTTACCCCCATTAAATAATGTTTCTAATCTCTTGCCTCTCCTTCTACGTCTCTCCTCTTTCATCCGGTTTTAGGGGATCAGCAGTCTGTTCAGCTCTCTGAAGGTGGTCCGGCTCCTCCGTCTGGGTCGGGTCGCCCGTAAACTGGATCACTACATCGAGTACGGGGCGGCTGTGCTGGTGCTGCTGGTGTGTGTTTTTGGGCTGGCCGCTCACTGGCTGGCCTGTATTTGGTACGTTCACGTCACCAGATAGCACTGAACAGTCTCCACCTATTCCCCAAACTTTTCTCTTCCACAGAGTACTCTGCACTCCAATCAGGATTTAATTAACATCCATGCAAATGACAAGCAGGGAATAAAATTAGATAGACCCGGAGTTACTGTACTTGCGCATATAAATTACATAACACACTCTGATCGACTGCTATATTCAGCCATCAGTGTGATGCATTAATAGCACAGTCAATTAATATAAATGAGGTCATTGATTAAGCTAATTAGTGTGTTAATTAGTAGTTTCTTTTTTTTTTGTCAACACGCTTGTTTTCATGCATTAAATCGGTATGTTTTTCGTATCTTAAAGCCAGAAAGAGTTATAGTATTAATGAGAGAATTAGTTTTTCTCTCATTAATATGCAAATTTATGGAGCAAAGGGCCTCCAAAGTCGAATCAGATCATCTACTCTACAGGGGGCAAGTGTGGTGGAAGCATTAAGTTTCCATCATGTGTTGTGCTTGATTTATCATGTTTATGAGACTGCCTACACACGCACACGCACACACACACGCACACGCACACACACACACACACACACACACACACACACACACACACACACACACACAGAGATACTGATGCTGATGGCATGACAAGTTGGAAGTCCTTCATACATATAAAAACAGAGAGATTAAGGTTGATAGTTGATGATGAACACAAATTTTTCATGTGCAGGTTTCCTTTTATGTTTATAGTATTTTTTCAGCAATCCAAAATTATCACTTACAGTATATAAATATTTATACATTTCCATGCACACACCCAGTTCAGTCTTTTTCCGATATCCATAATTAAAAGAAAACATAAACTTTATTATTATGTCCAACTACAGGATTTATAATTACATATATTAATGTACAAGATTTTAAAGGGAGACTAACAAACGTCATAAATATTGTCTACTGGTCTGGACAGCGGTCAAACTTGAATGAAAGAAACTGGTGTTGCTCCAAAAACCAGACTGCGATACCAGTAAAAATAGCTCCTGTATCGTTCCCCTCAGTGTGGTTTCTGTGGTTGCCATGGTCACACGTCGAGCCGCGTCGTTGGCTTGACAAAAGTTAAACCATCATCAACTCGGATGGCAGCAGCAGCAGCAACAGCAGCAACAGCAGCAGCAGCCTCCCTTTCTCCTTGCAGCTGTCTGGTTTTTTGGTTGTTTTTTTTTTCACACAAAAACAAACAGAGGAGGTTGCAGCACCGTATGAACCGCAGAAAATCATCAACCTGGTGTACAATCAAAATGTTGGTGAGTTTAACGTCCTCTGGGCTGTATATGAATTATTCAAATGATACAGTGGGGTGAGGGAAAACATGCTTACAGCTTAGAGACATGCATCCTGTAATGAAGGAAAGCCAAAACAGAAATGAGGATTGAAAACAACAAGGAAAGTAAACAGTTTTTGTTGCATCACCAGATTCATCTAATTTATATTCTGAAGATTTTGTTTCATCTTTGAGGCTTTCTGCAAGCATCCAGGTATCTCAAAGGTTTTACATGTAAATACCAAACTCAGTCAGGTGACTTTTTCTCCACTTATCCTGTAAAATGTCTCGACAATTACTGTCATTGTTCTTTTGAGTTTTCTTGTTGCGCCATGAAGTTGTCAATTTTGAGTTTAAGAGAAAATTGCTAAACAATTGGACAGAACAAATTAAATTTAAAAATGTAAAATCTATCATGAATTGTAATATATTTGGTGATCCGTGGACCCTACACACTCGACATTCTTATCAACCTCGCCTGGTAAGTTAACATGGTGAACATTATACCCGCTCGACGTCGGCTGCGTCTCAATTCACAGATTTCCAGTACACTCACATGTCGGTACACTTACTTGTGTATTGCGTGAACTTCGACAGTCGCACACGTACACAGTAAACATTCACATACTTGGTTTCAAAATAAACACTTGTAGTTATAGTGCGGTGCAGCTGAAGCTTCGTCTGCCGCCAAGTTCAGCAGTTTGAATCGGCCGGTCGTCCTCCCCTCCTGCTGCGTAGCCAACATAGAGACCATTTAGCAGTGCTTCAAACAACATTTTTTTTTTTCTGTTGTCCAGGTACTCATGTAGTGCATGACATGTTTCCCTACTTATCGGTATGAACGCACTTGTACACTCAAAAAAGCAAAGTGTAAGTACTCGAATTGAGACGGCCTTCATCATGTTAGCATTGTCATTGGGAAAGTCAAACAGCTGGATATCTTACTGGATGAAAATAGTTTTCATGTTGGCTCAGCGGGAATATATCTGCGATATTTTTTATATATGGATTCAATGATTTTATTTTTTTTTGTGTGGATTTTTGGAGCCAGAAACCGCTCAGTGACACAAGGGAGCCTGATGAATCATTACAGACACCATTAAATAGTTCACAACATGTAAACAGCAGGAGTTCTGTGAACTTTAAGCAGCTGTCAGTGGGGATTTCTCTTCACTTGTACACCAGAGAATCAAAAAATAGGCCCAAAGCGGACTGATATGTTTGATAGAAATCCAGTGATGTGTGCTCAGAGTTGGCAGAGCCTCATCAAAGCTAAAAAGAAATGTTGATATAACATGATAGTTGTGTCTATGTCAATTATTCATGTTCAATAATCATAAATGTATGACTTCTATTCATTTATAATAGTCATTGTTCATGAATGGACTAGGCGTTACACATATTCCAGTAAAACTAGTCAGGTTTAAAAGTATTGTTCGCTCCTCTTGCCTCAGCTTGCCCATAAAATAGTTCAGGTGCAGCCATTTCTCTTACCGTGTTAAACGGTCACCAGTGAGGCAGAGAACAACCCTGCTTCAGCTCTACAATCTACCACGGCACATATTATCCACTCCTTCTCGCTGCGGGTCGCGTCCTTCCCAGCTCGAGTGTGGTGATAATCACCGGATGATGACTGACCTAACCGGCTGGCTTGTTACATGTAGCGATAGCTGACAGGTTTTAAAGACCAGTAGAGTCTGTTTATAAGGACATAATGTGCTGACACCGAGAACTCTCTCCATGTATGACATGAACTTGAGCTGCTGTGTCAATTCAATGTAGATATATGTCACATTCAGAGGTCGCTGCCTTCTCAGGAACAGATTTCACCACTGAATGTCAAAAAGAGGCTTTTTATGTCAATTGGATTTAATGTTGATTTCGACTTGATTTAATTTTCAGTTCTTCACTGCAACTGTTCACCCCTGCAGTCTAATAATCAATCATAAAGTGTGAAACGCAATGTTTAATCGGTGCCTGATTATTTTCACCTCAGGTACAGCATCGGTGATTATGAGGTTATCGACGAGGAAACCAACATCGTGCGAATGGACAGCTGGCTTTACATCCTGGCCGAGACGGTGGGCAGGCCGTACCGCTTCAACGCCAGCGGCTCAGGGAAGTGGGAGGGAGGGCCCAACAAGGACTCCGTCTACATCACTTCCTTGTACTTCACCATGACCAGCCTGACGAGCATCGGCTTCGGGAACATCGCCCCGACGACAGACGGGGAGAAAATCTTTGCCGTGGCCATGATGATGATTGGATGTGAGTGGGGGCGATTTATCTTCTCTTTAATGTCACGGATACATGATACATGAGATGTTCAGCTATGCTCTTTAAACTACAATCCACTGAGTTAGGTGAATAAATGAATTTTGAATAAAGCCATCGAAGTTCCGAAAATAGAACTTTACAGATGATTAGCTGAGCAATATTTCTAACTCTCCTGTAACCGTAACCGAGAGTATGCTGCTCAGGTTGAATATTTTTTACTTCCAGAACTCCCGACTGTAATCTTTTTTTGAATTTACATTAACATAAACCTGTGTCCTCAGTGGTGCTTTTACTGTCTGATCCCTACTGTGCAGTATATTGGTTTAACATCTAAAAACCTGGAGTCATTCTCAAACCACAGCCACTTTTACTGTTTTAGGTACTTTTAAACTTCCATTTAGGAGTAGAAATTTCTCCTGTAATGATATACAGTATGAACGTATTATTTCATTTCAAAATTTTATGTCTACAGACTGAAACGAATGTACATACTGTATGCACATGGCGCATTCTCCGTCCAGCCGGTAGAGAGCTGTTTGAGGTGGCTGACGTCATGTTGGCTGTCTGCACACATAAATGGGATAAAATACGATGATTATAGAAACCCTTTTAGACACATTTTCACCCATTATTTAGCTGAATGGATCAAATTACGATTATATAAAGAGCCATTTTGCCACTCACAAAAAAATGTACTCACCATTTTACAGCCTCTTTTCCTACCACTGTGTGTGTGTGTGTGTGTGTGTGTGTGTGTGTGTGTGTGTGGTGTGCAACGCGTTACGAAAATGAAAGTTGTACTAACAAGGTTTGTCCACGACACCAAACTCGGCGCACACTTCAGCACTGCTCCCTGGGGCTTTTCCTCAATCCTTCAAAACTCTGTCGCAGTGAATTGCTGGGAAATAAAATCAGAGATGTGGGCAGGTTTGAAACAGGCTACTGCATCCCTGTTGTAACTGGTGTTACATAACAGCTTCTTGTGGAAGTAAAACTGAAAAAAAAATGCATTGATACAGTCCATTATTATGTAAAATAAGAAAGCTCCAATGAGTTTCAAATTGTTATTTTTAGAACTCATCAGCACTGCTGTCAGCTCCAGTCAGTGCAATTCAATACAGTGACATATACAGTACAGTGTTATTTTTGTCCACACTAGACTCTTCACTTCGGTCTGCTGTGTGATATTGTGCTGATTATAGAGATCTTCTGGGGTGTATTTTGTGTCTTACTGGTGATTTTTAGACCTATAAATAAATATATGTTGTTACACTGAAAACACATTAATAGTAACAGTTTCAACAATGACTGTTTATGTCACCTTTTATGGTTTACTCAGCCAGTTTTTTTTCCAAACAAGTAACAATGACTGGATTAAAATTTAGTAGAATCATTTAATAAAGCATTTAATCTGCAGAGGAAGGAGGCAGATTTTTACAGAATGCCCTTCTTTCCGCATTTCAATATTTATAAGGTAACTCCTGCTTGTGTTGCTCATGAAAACGGCAAACAGCATGATGCCATTATGTGTGACTGCACGTGGGGAGCAACACCTTGCAGCAATAACTGACACTGCCAGATCAATTTAGCACAGCGCTCCCTCCGATCCCTCTGCAATCACTGCTCACCTCTGTTGTACTTTTTTCAGCCACAATCTCAAACCCTGATACGAGAGGGCAATCGTGCCCTCCTCGCTCGCTCTCTCTTTTTACCTTTTGGCTGTTCAGATATATGAATACAGTCTCGGGGGAACTGGCAAAAAACTCATCTGCAGACTTGTCTTTGTAAAAAATGTTCATTGTGAGATACAAATCATCTTTAAAGCGTAAATATCTAAAAACCAGACAGCCTCGGGAGGATTTGGTTGTAGATGCAATCTAGTGTTCATGGCTGTTCTCTATGAAATATGGATGCCCTGATACTGTTCTATTTTTACCAGCAGCACTGGATCAGTGCTGGCAGTAGAAGATCACAGTGTGACGAGGGATTGCGGGGTGGCATGGGGAAGCAGGTGGGGGGGGGGGGGGGCATTATACATATGTCCTGTTTCTATAGCAACTGCTGGCCTGGGGCTTGAGTTTCTGAGAACTGTCTTTTAACTACCTTCAAACAAGCCAGCTGTTGGATGGCGAGCAACGTGCGATGAAGTTGCGTACGTCAGCATGTAAAGAGCGGCGTTGTGGACTGGAGGAAGCTCGGCTCTGCAGGGACCGATTGAGTTTCCTTTGTTACAGCATTTTCTGCTTATCAGAGGAGTGAGCATTGCCATCTGCACCCAACCTCGAGGTAGCAGTCATCCCAAAACTTTGGCAACTTCAAATGGAGACGGTTGTCAAATCATCTTTTTTGCAGATTTAATAGGCTCAGACGTCTTTTTGGTTTATCCGTTAACTCTGCTGATTTTGATGCTTCAAATGTTACGACACCGAGAATATGTGACGAAGAAAAACCTTTTCTTTGTGCTAAGGCGATAAGGAATCTCTTACTACACTGCAACGCTTGAAAACATAGCTGAACAACTGAGCGATGGTGATGAAAGGATGAAAATTGCGGTTATCCTCGCCCTTGAGGAGTTTTGAGTGCTTCTTAATTAGTATTATTCCCTGTGCAGTTTTTCAACACTTTGATTGTGCGCCGCGAAATAAACAAACACACACAAACGCATGCACAGGTTACTGTCATCATCTGAGGATAATTGAAATGTGTGGCTGGCATGTTTCCTCTCTGTCCCTTCTAGCAGGGCTAATTAGGGCTCCATTGCCAGGAGAACACTGCACACACAGAGCAGACATCTGATGGCTTTGATCCACACACACACGCCAGCTGTTGCACCAGTTCAACCACCTCAGAGATGCTCTGCTCTTCTCTTCCTATCCCTTTTCTTTAATTCTTCTATTACAAGACACGTTCAGAGAGAAACATCCTCATTTAGTTGGATGTAGCTGCATGCAGATGGATGGTTACACACGCTCAAAATAATGCTGTAATTATAGTTTTCCCCTTTTGGCGCGAGTTTTGTTGATTATATTTGGAGGCAATGACGGGTAGTAATTGTTCATTTCCCACGTGATTGATTAAAACTGTTCAAAACACCAAACAATGTTAGGTCTTAAGGCACAGTTTCTCTGATGCATCATGTGATGTAGTGTATTAATATTGAAACCAACAGTGTCAGTAGGAAACCTTCTATGTCCAGTAGGGGAACATTTTGTGTCCTTGTGAACCTTATTTGCGGATTTACAGTCTGTCCTTTTGAATGCACATCTTGGACATTTATGTTATATCTTTTTAAACCCTCTTTTTAAGTCCTTATTAACCAGGTTTACGAGATTGTTTTGTCCTTGTGAAGGCACCAGCTTTTTAAGACTCACCAAGAGTCAAGCTTTGGAGATCTTAATACCCTCCTGAAACCAGTTTACATTTTTATGTAAACCAGGGTTTGGAGATGTTCATGTCCTTGTAAACCAGGGTTTGATCACAGATCACACAGTTCACAGATGTTAACTCTTTCATCGTATAGTTTGCCTTTTCTGATAAGGTCATAACCAATATAAGCACCAGAAAACGTAATATTTACAGTATATGTAATATCAGCTTCAGCAGCAAACAGCAAGAACATTTTCTGAATCATTTTCAAGTCCCATAAATAATCGTCAACTATGCCTCAGATTTTCTCTTAACTTCTCTTTTCACATCTTTTCTTCATTTCTCCAGCTCTGCTTTACGCCACCATCTTTGGTAACGTGACAACGATCTTCCAGCAAATGTACGCAAACACGAATCGTTACCATGAGATGCTGAACAGCGTCCGGGACTTCCTCAAGCTCTACCAGGTGCCCAAAGGCTTGAGTGAAAGAGTAATGGACTACATCGCCTCCACCTGGTCCATGTCGCGGGGTATAGACACTGAAAAGGTACATCAGCTTGTGATTACTGGCTGTTTCCTTGCTGTCTTGGTCTTTTTTGTCATTTCCAATAGAAATTCGCTATAATTACACTAATCTCTATAAACAGCTTCCTCTTACTGTTAAACTACCACAAGCTACAGGAGATGAGCTCTGAGTTGATGCGATCATTTAGAGTGGGGAAAAGAACAACTCATAAAACTGTGTCAGTTTTACAACTGCATTTGCATAATTTGTTTGGGGTTATTTTTAGAAGAACATATAAACCATGGATGCTGTTGATGCTACCTAAACAACATTATGCATAAAATATAGTTTTACTAAAAACGGTCAGTCTACTCTAATTTAGCAGCTCGCTATCAAAAAGAGAAAGTGGTGGGTGGTGTTCATGGCCCAGTTATCAACAGTCACCACCAGTCATCCCCCTGAATTCAGATGACTCTAAAATGATCTGAGTGTGTGGAAAATAACCATTTAAACCTGGAAGCAGATACTGAACTGGTGCCACTATGACTGATTTGAAGCCAGGAAACATTCCTATCACTGCATCCCATTTACATCCACCTGTCCAAAACCCAGTCACTGAAAAACTTGTATTATTTCTCTTCAAATTAGAAGCATAATTATTACCAGGAAAATGTTAATGGTTAATCTATAACCAAAACATAAGTTCATGTTTACTGTGTCCTCTTTCTATGTTGAGCTTGCACCGCATTTATGTATCATTTATTTGTCTGGCTCTTGGCAACACTAAAGGGTCTAAAAATGGCACATAATCCCTCTCCGCTTGACATTCATCTTCAAAGAGATTTGTTTTAAAGGAAGGGCCCTGTGACGGCCTGGCATCCTGTTGATTAGGTCTACTCGAACAACATGCTGTCACTCAGTGACACTCAACAGAGACCCTGCTGGACTCAGCTGGTTGCACCTTCCATGTTGTCCTCTTGTGAAAATAAAACAGGCTTCAATCATGTTGGACAATTTCAGTCCTGTTCGACTGATAATTTGACTCTGTGATGTAATTCTCAAAGAAAGAAGTACTTTTTTTTATCTGCTTTGTAAAAAAATAAGTTGATTTTTTTTCAGGAACAGTTAATTAATATTTTCTGAACAAAAACATGAACTTCTGAAAAACTTTGAAGTGAATACTTCAGAAATGAACCGGAGACTTTACAGTGGAATTGTTAAATTAACTTTCACAGTCATACACGTCATAACAACTACCTGCTGAGTGTTTACGTTCGGGCTGGATTTCACCTTGAAAAGATACTGATAATTTTAAAAAGTATTAAGTTGTTTTAAAAAAAAAAAACGTGTTAACATTATTTGCACGCATAACAGCTTCAATATATTTACTGATTTCCTCTTTATCACTGTAAAAATGTTCAGTGAAGATTACAAACATTTTTGTATATTTATTTTGTGCCAACTTAAGCATATTTTTTAAACTCTCAGTAAGTTTCTCTCTTCTTTACCTCATTACAGAAGCAAAGAATCTTTTCTGGATTTATTTTTCCACTGCAGATTGTACCCTCTCAATGTGGCGTCATTGCCACAATGGCGGGTTTGTGACCAATCAGTGGTCTGGAGTGTTTTTGGTGTCAACTCAGCTCGTTTGGAACCTTGATACAGGTGATACCAAAAAAAAAAAGTTCCCAGTACTATCCACAACTTTTGCCCAATAAAAAAACAAAAAGAAGTCCAGTCGAGCCGTTACCAGTAGTGGAAAACGGGTTCCTTGTGACCTCATAATGTGACAGAATAACCATCTTCAAAAATCGAAGTACTGTAGAGGCTGTTCACTGTCTAACATCTAAAATCCTTCAGCCTTCTTTAATACCCAGCTCTTCTCTGGCTTTTTTCCAGGTGTTGCAGATTTGTCCGAAGGACATGAGAGCAGATATTTGTGTTCATCTCAACCGCAAGGTTTTTAAAGAGCACCCAGCTTTTCGGCTGGCCAGCGATGGGTGTCTCCGAGCGCTGGCCATGGAGTTTCAGACCATCCACTGCGCCCCCGGCGACCTGATCTACCACGCTGGTGAAAGCGTGGACAGCCTCTGTTTCGTGGTGTCGGGATCGCTGGAGGTCATTCAGGATGACGAGGTGGTGGCCATTTTAGGTGAGTTTTATTTAAATATCCTGAAAGGTGAAAACAGTATTGTTTAAATGTGGAACTCAGAAAGTATGCTTTGATTAGAACTTAATTTAATTATTGTTCTTTTTCAAATCATTTTGACCCAAACAAATTTCTGCGCTAGTTTAAACAGTAATCAATTTTTTTCTTTATATAGTTTTAGTTATTTTTATGAAACTGGGCACAGTATTTATCAATTCATGAGAATTGAGTTTTTGCTTTAAAGACTGAGCTCAAAGGCAAACAAGTTCTTTACTGACTCTGAAGAATAAGACACATTTATCCTCTACTTACAGTTAATTTCTTTCATATGATTCTTAGTATCTCTTGATAAAGAGATTTCATTTTGAAATACATTAATGAAGGAGTTTTACTTTCACCTAAATTCAAACGTTCACTGTTTAGCAAATTGATGAATACAGACAAATACAAACTTTTCAGACGTTTTAAAGATATTTGAAAATTACTGATTTGTTTTGTCTCCAAATGATTCTGGGTATAATACATAGTTAATGACAGAATTCACCACTTACAGTATGTTTATTTAATGAAATATGCAGTCAAGGCTTCCTGCTCACCCAAATGTCCAAGGACCTGCCCCAGATCTGCTCAAGTGTCTCATAATTTAAAGTTCTGGATGCCTTGAGCTGTGACACAGAAACAAAGGTTTTAAGATGCTGATGCTCAGCTACGAGTTTATTATCCTCGAGGCAGATCAACACCAAAACACAGGCATTGACAACAGAAGAAAGGTTAAAAAATGAAAGGTTTTTGCATCACAGCAACAGCATCATTTTTTTCTTTTTCTTTTGGAAGACTTACTTAAAATCCTCCTTTTTGTCTTTCTGTGTAGCAGCACTTTACAAACTGTTTTTGACTGCAGTGAAAGCTGAGCTGTTTGGGGATCATTTTCTGCTGAGCGATGGATTCAGGATTTGGACAAGAATATATTTGTCACAGATACACAATCCCCTCAGTGACAATGTGAATAGAGTCTGATATTTTCAGCCTTATCTGAATCCTTTTCAGTAAGCTCACTTATTTTGGAGCTGTGGTCGATGTATTAATATCAAGTACATCAACTTATGACATTCAATTTTCCATGTGAGTGAGCAGAAGCCACAACCACAGCTGTGATCTCTAAGTCCTCAAAGAGTTAAGATCAATATCTGTGCCACGCACAGTTGACAGGGACATGTTCAGAACATATGACTGTGGCTCTGGTCCAGTTTTCATAGATTTTTATTTTGTTTTCCTCACCTATTTGCTGTTGGTTAACTAAAATCTGTCAAATAGAGGATCTTTGAGGCTCTGAGCGGATTCTAATAAAGAAAAACCAACCATCTGCGGTTCAAATGACTTGTAATATGATGATAATGTACCCAGGATTAAGTTATGGAAACTAATTTGAAAAACAAATATTTGTAATAAGGCTTTTATGTTAATATATTTAAGACCAAAAATAAAACATTCTGTAGCTAACCAGGCTAGAAACAGGCCATGGTGATCTTCTCTTTTTAGATTCTTAAAAATTTTAGGTGGCAAAATTCTTTATTTTTGTCAAGTCAAGTCCAGACAGATTTATTTAAGAAGCACATTTAAACACAACAGAGCTTGATCAATGTGCTGCACACAATTAAATATAATTAAAACAGCCTGATATACTTAATCATAAGAGGAAATAAGCAATAAAAAACTATTTAAAAAAAGCATGGTTAAGCTAGTGTAAAACACAAATGAATGTAGAAACAGTGAATGATAAATTAAATGGTGGTTAATGTGGAAAAGCCATTGAAAATGTGACCTCATACATTTGATGCCCTGATATTGACTGAGGTTGATGTGTAGCCTACTTTACATCAGCTGTATTATCAGTGCAACAGTGTGAAATGGTTTGATTGTTGTGATGGGCCTGTGGTGAATTGATCACCTGAATGTGCGGCCCCGCTTCGCTTCACAGAGCGTCACAGCCAATGTTTCAGCTCAATGTTTTGCAGTCTGGCAATGACTTTACCGTTTTGTTTTGGCACCAAACCGCAGAAGAACACCGCTACTAACTATCAGGTGAACATAGTGGAGCGTTTAGCTGTGAAAGAGCTTCATATTTTGAGGAGGAGACGAAAACCAGAGCTAAAAGAGGGTGAATATTGGACTTAACATATATTCAGTTGGCCATAAAATACATTATTATGTTGCCCTGTAATTGCTGAGTGTGTAAATAGGAAACTGTTGGTTAACAAGCTCAATCTATCAACTTGACAGTATGTCAATGTTAATTTCATAGTTTATTTAAACTGACCTCTCAGTGCAGACTCTCACTCAAATTACAAAAAGTGATCATCCTTTAGTTATATGTATTTTTTGGTTTGTACTGATTTCCTAAAATATTTCCTCCCTCGGTGGTTATGACGTAGATCCATTCAGATATGTAGATAAATTGACTGCAGACCTGTGACAGTAACTGAGACCCTACTCAGCCTAATAAGCGCAGTATGGACCCTGTCCAGCCAACTGTAGTGATCCATGCCTAATGAATATTGATGACTGAAGCAATCACCAACTACTTTGACACTTTTAGTGTTTGTGAACTCGGTTCTTCTTCCATTGCAGTTACACATGTTCTTATTTATGCAAATGTAGAAAGACAAACCTTTTGCTTTGGCTCTGTTTGCCTGGTTAAATCCCAGCACGGTGCTGTCTTTTTAAAAGTTTGTGCTTTACTTGGCCGAATGATGGATTCAGTGAATAAATAATGGATGGGCTGGACTGTCAGGTCTGGAGACAACATCTTGGCTGGGTTTTTTTTTGTGTCGATAACCTGGTATCGGTTCCTCTTTGCGTAAATCAATACACTGTCCGGGTGATTCCATTGACCAGGACGGAGACTGTAATGGAGCCTGAAGTGAAAAATAAGTTGCTGCTATGAATCAGATTCTCATTAGCTTAATGGCACTGTAGAGCAGAAACAACATATGAAGTACGTCTGCAAACAAGGCAGAGCATCTTGTCTTATCTACTTCCACTCCACAAATAGCTGCTGTACAGTGGCTCATCTTGATACCAGTGATGGTTTGATTAGTGCTCTAGCAGCATGAAGGGTTTATTTTTTCCTACCAGACAGCTCGCTGTTCAAGATGTCATCTGGTGTTTTAAGTCATGTAAAACCACATCTGTGAATCTTTTCTGTTGTCAGTCTTTGTGAGAAGTTGTTGATTTAAATGTTAGTTACACTGAGTCATGCTGCCTCATGATTAGCAGTTTTTTTTATGGCCACATCAAGCATTTCAAACTTTAAATACTGCTGCACGAGTCACTAATGACATTATATTGAGCGTTTATAAATACCTGATGTTGATCAAATGTGCTGAGGACTATACTCAGACATTAGATTGAACCTTTCAAAGCTGTAATGCATAGATTTATTCATTTTTAATAAACGACTGACGTACTGATGCTTTAGTGATTAGTTGTTAACTGGAACAACTTTCAGGTTGTGGGGGAAATCCTCTTCCAGTGTGACACCTTCTTTGTCTTTTATAGCTTTAAATCATCTCAAAAGGCTACTTAAAAATATTTAATTAAAATGTTAATGCAAGTACGTTGATCACAAAAGGGTCAAATATGGGACTTTTTAAATAATAAAAAAAAAGCCCTAAAAACACACTACTTGCAAAAAAGATGCAGAAAATACTAACTCCCAAGAATACCCTCTGACCCCATCTCAGAAAGAGACCTTCCCAACCTGGCAACCCAAAATGTGTTTTATTAGAGATGCTTTATTTGAAGGTGATGCAGAATTGAAGAGTTGTTTATTTGTCTGTTTGTTTACCTTGAAGAGCAGATGTTGTGGAGGAGTGAGCGGCTTAAGCTGTGTCCTCTCTCTGCAGGTAAGGGAGACGTGTTCGGGGATGTTTTCTGGAAAGAGGTGACTTTGGCTCAGGCCTGCGCCAACGTCCGAGCCCTGACCTACTGCGACCTCCACGTCATTAAGCGTGACGCTCTGCAGAAGGTGCTGGAGTTCTACACAGCGTTCTCCAACCACTTCTCCAGAAACCTGCTGCTCACCTACAACCTGCGAAAGAGGGTGAGTGACTCGTCGGAAAGCACCGAAAAAGAACAACATACATTCAACTCTCGGCTTCACACAGTAGTTTTTATGTCCAAAGACTTCACATAACAGCTGTGTACATGTATAAAAAGCTCTTTAAATCAAAGTTTTTTTGAAACCGTTTTAACTCTCATTTGGTATTTAACACTAAATACAAAAATATATGTAATTATTTACAAATTGCCATCGCTATGTCCTGTAGCTTCTTCACAATCATCACCAGCTGAAAGATTTTACTTTCAAGCAGCAGCATTAAATGTTGATTTTACATTAGCTGTAACTTAATTAGCAGAGTGATAATCAATGAGAATGGGCTACAGACTGTGACCCTGGATTACGTGCAGGCATCGTTTTCTTTTAAATCCCTCATGTGTTAAGGTAATTTGAATTTAACGGGTAAATGGGAAACTCCACTGCTAACAATGAACACTTACAACTGAATGTAAATACAATGGGATGTCACTACTGGTGAAAAAAAAAACGTTACACCATTAATAATTTAAGCAGGATTTGGGCTCATTTTACATCAACAAAACCAAAGACTTTGAATAAAAAAAATGAAACAGAAGTTTTTCCACATTGTTTGTCTGCATCTTGAAATATGGGTAAGACTGGGTGAGAGTTTGAACATCCCAGAGATGTTAATAAAGGCTGCACCTCCCAGAGATCAACCCGGTTACTCAGGCTGTTGTTCATCATATTAAAGGGAATCGTTTGACATTTAGATGCGTCTGTGCTGAGAGTCACGGGAGACGATTGATAACCACTGTCAGCTAAATATGAAAATACAAGTCAGGTTAGCACAGCACAACGACTGAAAACAGGCAAAAGCAGAAAATATGTTTAGAAAAATAGAAGGCTTTTGGCATTACTTGAAAACCAGGCTACTGAACCATCTCGGTACTTTCTGCCAAAGGAAATTAAATGTGTGTGAACTCATGACGTTTTTTCTCTTAATATTTCGTTATGTGTATATACAGTATATATCTGTTTTGTTTTAATTCTTGTTCCCTTATTAATTGTGGATAAATATCCCCCAAAATCTATAAATAAACTGATAAAACAAGCTAAATCCTGTTTGTAGTTTCATATCTACCAAGCGGATATGAGAGGGGTGTCAATCTTCACCAGTAACTCTCAGTAGGAAGGCCAATAAACACATTTTCCAAAATGCCCTTTTATTACCCTTCTTTTCATTCCCAGCTGCTGTTAATACTCCCAGAAACTTCACACCCAGAATTCCTTTACAAAATAAAGGCCAGGCGGGAACCTGTGCAGCCAGAGATCATCCATGTTACATGCTAAATAACATGTAGCCCACTTCATACAACAACAAAAAAAACACAGTTCTATCAACCAGTCACCACATATTGAAACCACTCTCACATCCTCCATTCAGAAATGAGCAGCTGTGATCAACAACACAAGTGTAGCTACCGATCATTACCTCATTCATAATAAGGTTAGCCGGCCCAGGAGAGTGCAAGTAGGATTGAATTGCCTGCATATGAAGAGGCAATCTCATCCGCTGCATTAAAGTCACTATTACCAGGGTCCCGTACTTCCTGAACGTATGCAGCAGGGAAATCCAGAGATGAATAAGGGAGGAAACGCTGCCTTCGAATGGACCGCGTGATATTGTGTTTTTGACTGCAGATGATGTGCGTTTAAGTGCTTGACGTTATGAGCACAGTGTTGCTACGAAACAGAAGAAATACTGACGTTGTCTTACCTTTTCAAAAGTGAGATTCACCGTCAGGACCAGCGATGAGGGAGAGAGTAAATGATAAAAACTCCCAAAATAAACACAACACCTGGACTTTCTACTCTTCTTACGAACACGGTAAAAGACATAAACTACAATCTGCCGAAAACAGTTGCCCATTAGCAGCAGCCGGGTGGTAAGCTAACAGTATGTCTTCACCCACTGAAGCCAGAAGCTCCATATGAACTTTCCCTCTGTGTCGTGGGAATAGCCTCTTTAAGGTGACATTTACAAAGAACACACTTTCTGAAATTGACACTCCTCTTCGCACAAACTGTACCATCTGTAAGACACAGAGACACAAAATGATATTGATCTGGGTTTAAACTAGTATTTCTTCACTTTAAGAGTCTGAACTGACTTCGAGAAGACGCCTCGCGGTATCATTTTGCTTGTGTGCTGTCAAACACTGATATTTCTGATCTTTAAAATCTACCTGATGGTTGTTATGATGGTGTTGTTAGTCATAAGAACTTTAAATTCTCTTGTAGATTGTCTTCCGAAAGATCAGTGATGTCAAACGGGAGGAGGAGGAGCGACAGAGACGTAAAAATGAAGCCCCTCTAAACTTACCACCGGATCACCCGGTGCGAAAGCTCTTCCAGCGCTTTCGGCAGCAGAAGGAAGCCCGCTTGGTGCCCGATAAACCGGAACTGGATGAGCTAGATATCGAAAAGGGTCCGGTCTATGTGGACGTCCCATCGGCCAAAGCGGCCATCACAGCTACCAGCGTCGTCACGGTAACAGAAAGCCCAGCAACGCCTTCGTCCTCAACGCCATCGTCTTCAACATCTCCCAACTGCACCCCGACAGACAAGGCGAAGCTGCAGGTGCCGACGCCTATTTCTTTGGTCGGAGGCCGGGCGGCTGAACCGGTCAAAGTCAAAGGCTGGGGTCGTTTCAAGGAGTCCATGACCAAACCCGACAACTGGAACAAAGTGTCTAAAGCTGAGTCCATGGAGACTTTAGCTGAACGGACGAAGGCGCACGAATCACAGACGTCTCTAAAGAAGACGGACTCGTGTGACAGCGGTATCACCAAAAGTGACCTGCGCCTGGACAAAGTGGGCGATTTCCGCATGACACCTCAGGACCGCAGTCCCGCCCAGCCTCCAGATGCCAGGCACGCCTTCTACCCCATCCCAGAGCAAACGCTTCAGGCCTCGCTTCAGGAGCTCAAGCTGGAGCTGAAGGACGACCTTAAGAACCTGAGCGTTCGAATGTCCGGCCTGGAGGAGCAGCTAACAGAAGCGCTTCAGCTCCTCAAAGCCAGGAAATCCAGCGCTGGCTCTCCTCTTTTTGACATTTCTAGACCTGCTTCGCCAGAAGTGGACAAAGAGGACATCTTCTCTTGAAGGATGGAAGAATCAGTGAACCGCAAATTCGGCTGAAATCCAGTAATATCCAGATTTACTCGGATAGGTGAGGCCGCACTGGGCGCACCATTTAGACTCGCCTTCAGTGTGGTTTGTGAGACGCACTGGCCTTCATCGAGGGGGTGTACCTGCTGCTTAAGAAGGGAACGTCGTGTTGGCGTGCCGAGGTCGTAGCTCAGATTTTTGCAGTTTTAACACTGAACGTTCCAAGGTTACATAGAAACTGACAGCTCTACGTTTGTACATAGGTTTGATTTATTTTTCCACTGCACTATGATGGAAAAATAGTTTGAGCGCTTCGATTTTATCCAAAATCTGTTCCGATTTCGAGTCTCAGCAGAAGAACTTACAGTGTATGTATCTGTGTTGGGAGGCTCCAATGGAACCAGCATGACCTTCTGGTTTGTTCCTGAATCATTTGTATGCGATTCTTTGCATGTCACATAAACTAGACGTGTGCCTCAAATTGCAGATATTTGATTAATTGAGGCTGCACGGGGAGTCATTTGCATTATTCCACGGTGACAGTGAAAGAGGACCATCTTTGCAGATGTTGAAACAATCTCTTGAGTAATTTCCTCAAACAATTCTCTTATTATATCAGCCGCCAGGATCATTATGAATTATACAATAGATAACTGCGGCCAGGCAATCTAACTTTCAAAAACACGTTTGAGCAGATCTTCTAATTTCCATAAACCATAGATAGATGTGCTTGATGAAAAATTGAATAAAATGCAAAATAGTGAGGTAGCAGCGAGCAAGTTATCCATCTTTCCTAACGTCTAGTATTCGCTATTCTCATATGAAGACTACAGCCACACACGATACAGTTTTAGCTTCAATCATGCATACATTAATGACGTTATAGATAGTATGGATTATGGCTGTGCCCCTTACTTTATTTTGAAACTGTCATGAACATAGTAAGGAATGACCTTTTACATAATATTTCTGAAATCAAATTTATTTATGTAAAATAAAACAGGCTTTCGCAAAGTGGACTGAGTCATGGAACTGTTTATAGTGATGGTTTTTGCCTTTAACAGTCCCTGACATACATGTTTACAATTTTAACCCTGCATGATTTAATGTCTCTGTCTGTCTTCACTTTCACTCTAAAAAAAAAAAGAAAAAAAAAAAAGATCACCCCGTGACATCAGACATGAGTTTACTATAAAAGAGGCAAAGATCACAAATGTGAACATCCTTTTGGTGCACATAGTCAGGTTGAGTGTTTGAAATGCAGATGATCTCTTCCAGGGATTATTACTTTTATTTTAGGTCAATATTTGGAGAAAATATCAAACTGCTTCTGACACACACATGATCCTTAAACACACGTTCAAACTGGGAGACGACCGGGAGACATTGACTGCGGACACAGTAGATGATCAAAATGTTTGAAATTATGAATGAAATTATTATCAGAAAAAAGTAAAAACCCTCTGAGTTAGACATTTACATGTACTTCTATTATATTTAATACACAAAATGAACCCCTTTCAGCGGTGCCCGTTTTGAACCTCCTTCCACTGATGTTGCATTTTTACATTACATTACATTTATTTACATACTTCTGTTTAATGCTTAAATTTCTCATCACAGAACCATAGGACATGGCTGAAGTAGACCCTTGCACCAGTGAATGCAAAAGCATTATTTAGTTTATATGAAACTATAGGACATTAAATAAAAAAAAATTCTTGGCAGAAAAAGTCACACTTAATTCTTAAAAAAAAAATGTTTTTACAGTGAACTAATCCATCACTACTAAAGCATTTTTTGGGGGAACATTTTCTAATGTCTATAAAATAATAAAAATGGCATTTGCATTCAGAAACATAATTTGACATATTTGTAACTTGCAGGGGCTAAACAATTTAACACCTGCATTTATATGATACAGGCCTTTAATTTATGTTAATTACCAACTTGTTTTACAGTCATGTACACAAATGGTACATACCGGCCTCCACACACCAGGGGGCGCTGCAGAAAGGGGTTAATCAAATTTGTTGTATTTTTAAGTTCGCAAAATATTATGAATTTGTTCTAAAAAGGAATTGAACAGCAGCGTCAGGCAGAGTAAGTCATACAAAATAAATAACATTGTTCAAGAACGAGCAAAGTGTTTTAAAATATTATGACTTTAAATTTTGTTGTGCATTTTAACGCAATTTCAGTTTCAGCAAAAACAAACTCATTTAAATTCTCTTCATTGTAATGAGGATTGTTTCAGCTGTCACACTAAAAATTATCTCCAAATAAAACTACTGTTATCCAAAGTAAATCTGTGTAAATAGATGCACTTTATTTGTATTGTGCTGGAAATATATAAGAAAATAGACATCAGTGTGGAGGACAGGCACTTGCAATTGCTCATTCATTCTTTATGGAGGTCCACAGAAAAATATGCATTGAACATCAAGTAAAGCAGAGCAATGACTTCTGGTATAAAGCAATATAAAGGCACTTTTAACTGTTTAAGTACAACTTTCTAAAACATTGAATGACGCATTTCAATACACCACAAATAATGCAGGCGAGTTTAATAATATTCAGTGAATGTGACTAATTTTTAAAAAAAATCTGTCTGTTTTTGCAGATTGCAGGTGAAGAAGTCCAGAATAGATTGATTGCAATCAGCAAAAATATTGTATTTATAGCACTAATAATGAAGTGTATTTTTAAAACGTGATAATAGACCAGAGCTCAAAAGTGATGTTGGGTTTACCTCTGGTAGAAGCTGGAGCTTTACAGTATACAGTCACAGTATTCCTTTACGGGACAAAAAAACAACAACATTACTCTATATTATTTATTATTCATATGGATAATTTATGTTTCCTGCATGCCTTCTCTCTGATCAAGGCAAAAGACAAGCGGAGACGGACGCAGTTGAGAGGAAAAATAGACGCTGGGGTTTTTACTCTTAACACTCTCCGTGGCCTCCATTTCCATCAAAAATTCAACTTGCTAAAAATAAATGGGCATGTCATCACAGAAGTGAGAACTCATTTGGTTTAGAGCCAGTGTTTGTGTCTTTATGGGTCTGCATTCGCAAAGAATTTTGAGTTCAGAACAGAGAAAGCACTAAAAATCGCCTTGCTGTGCCTCATCACTGCAGATAATTCACAAAGTTGCTGCTCCTGAGCGAAAAGAGTTCACAAATCAAAGGGAGAGAAAAAGAGGTCAGACGGCGTCGCGGAGGAATTTAGTCACTCCTCTGAAAGAAAGGATCTAAAAAAAATAATGTAATG
Organism: Embiotoca jacksoni; assembly: GCF_022577435.1. NCBI lineage: Eukaryota > Metazoa > Chordata > Actinopteri > Embiotocidae > Embiotoca > Embiotoca jacksoni. The sequence goes on from NW_027185252.1 coordinate 4,556,316, forward strand.
TCACAAAGTTATCTTAGCAGTAAAAATCAATCTTCAAATGTTTTGAAAGTTTTAAGACTACAAATTCGGTGAAAAGTTATTACACATTATTATTGCATGACCTCTTCCCGAGTTATAATAACTGAAACTGGCAGAGTTCAGTACAAAGTGAGGGATAACTACCGACTTTCAGTTCATTAACCTGCAACTTCTTCAAATTATTCATCTGTCTAAAAGTCACAGATGTTAAAATGATGACTTATAACGTATCCAAAAGCCTTGGATAACCACAAAACAGGAGGTGCTGTCCTTTATCAAATAAAAATAAGTTATAGTATTGCAGTAAACTGTATATTATTGTCTGGACAAAAAAAACAACTTCTATTGGTCAAATCAGTCAAGCCTGAATCTGTTACATTTTAAGTACCAGTTGGCATCAGTTTTTAGAACAATTTCAAGGAATAGTTTGACATATTTGGAAAGTAGGTTTATTTGTTTCTTTCCAGGGAAGATTGATACCTCTCATCTCTCCACATTAACTGCAGATTTATGGCTCGTTCAAACAGACTCTAAAAGCTGCAGAAGCGACGGGCTCCCCGGTGCCGACTGCTGAGCTACAAAGATTCAAGCTCAGCTTTATGTAAATGATCCAACAACAACCAGGCGAGAGCCGAGGTTAGGCTTATTTTAATGCCTATAAAAAACGAAGCCAAGTCGTTCACTACTCTGCTCCACAAGGTCGCTCCAAGTGCAGATGCAGGACTGAAATGTCGATCAGTCTCGTCATTGTCGTGCAAAAATATTTCCCACAACGTGTTAAAAACTGCGAAACGGTAACTGAAGTGCGCTGTGTAGCAGCGTCAGAAAACAACTGTATGTAAAAAATACAAAACACACAGAGCTGCAGGTTTATGAGAGGATTACTACTTTGTGTCTGTTCGGACCGGCATCACACCTAAGTGTGTAATACACCGGCCAGTCCATTATGAGATGATACAAAAAATGAAGTGACAAAGTAAACGGTCTTAAGTTCTATCAAACCAAGAACTTTTTTGGGAGAAAACGATATGGTTTTATATTAATCAACCTTTCCCTATCCCTAACCGTGTGGTTCTTAAGCTTCGCAGCGGGGAAACAACTGGCTTGGCTCTTCTCAAAAGCTTGAAATCTGCAGCAGCCAATCCAAAGTCCACCAGTTAGCACAACATATTGCTTGTTTTATTTGTACCAAATCTGAAATGTAAAACCAACAACTTTAAGTTTTACAGGGATGTTTTTTTTGTTTTTTTTTTTAACTGGAAGCTGTTCTCAGTCTCCTGCAGCCGTTTGACAGAGACAGCATTTTGCTGGTTACTAAATTTTCTGCTCGGTTGGACGTCTGCAGGCAGCTCGCTTTCTCAGCAGGTGTAACCATCAGCCAGCTGACTGAGTTACTCCACCGGGTCCATTCTGAGTCGCTCTAATCTGACAGCGTTCTCCAGACTTTCTCTTTTTAGCTCATCGTTTGTGATGGCTGTCATTCATGGCTGTTTGTTCTATTTAAATTTTCTCCTCGATTCATTTTAGCAGTAAAGACGTCGGGAGACTCGATGAGCTTGTTTTCACTAGTCATTAATTTATTTCCAACGCTTCAGCAAAACACATTGCGAAAGCCTTTTAGGTGCTGACTTTACGCTGCGGTTATTCACTGCACCATCTTGTGGCACAAAGTGGTATTACAAGACAGTCCCGGGCCGGGACTTTTTTTTTTTTTTTTTTTTTTTTTTTTTTTTTTTAGTACTTTCAATAAAACATCTTACAAAATGTTAAAAGCAACCCATAATGCAACACTCACTAGGGAGGACCCTGGATACAGCAAGGCTAGTTGTTTCCGCCAGCTTCCAGTCATGATGCTAAATTAAGCTAGTTGACTTCCAGCATTATGTCTGTATAATTCATCCAAGAGAGTGCCATGGATCTTTTCATTGAACTCTCAAAAACTCTTCCCTTAAATGATTATGTTAAGACTTTCTTTAACAAGTAAGTGAGTTTAAAAATAATTTTCTCAGAGAATAAATTGTAGAAAGCCAGTTGAGGCTTTTAAACTTACTGTAAATCTTTGAATGTCAGGCAGCAGTTTTAAATTGAATGAAAACAAATGAACCTCCCCCCCAAATGGACTTTAAGGTGCTGACTGTCATATATATATTATTTTTTTCTTCACATTTTTATGAAAAATGTAAATTGTTTTCTTTGAAGTTACTTAAGGTGGAATATTTCCATTGAAGCCACAATAAGCTGCTGTTTCACTTCACCAATGACACAGATGAATGACAGAACTCACACAATTTTTTAATCATATTTAAAGCTTCTATTTTGAACCCAACCGATGACTTTAATGAGCTCAGTCTTTATTCTCTCGTGATGTGATTGGTTATATTTACACTGTAAATTTACTATTTTCTTTTCAAGTTTCTTTATATGTCAGTGTCCAACAGGAAGAGATCCAGATCTGCTTAATTTTAAAATAAAATCTGTGAAAAGAACAAATCAGTTCCGGAGAAAAATCTGGTTTTGTGTCGCTATTTGAACAACAAAGATATAGCATGCGGAGGGTACTTTCACCTACGCCTGTGTGAAGCCAGAAATATACGTTACTAAAATGGGATGTAGGCGCACTCTAAAACTCAGAGACAGAATCCTCGAAAGCAATATCTAGTTCTGCGCAGTGACATTTATAAACAAACCAAACAGGGACAGAAATATGGAAAACCTTAAGCGACCAGGTTATTAGATTACTGCACTACCACTTGATCACATTAACCCCGATATTAATAAAGTCATTACCTTTGATTGCTACTAAAAAGCATGCAAACACTGTGCCTTTGTGATTTTGCCCTATATGCTCTGTTTCCAGCCCTGCAGGGAGAAAGGCAGTGTTAAATATCCAAACTCCTGTTGCTCCTTTGAAACGTTTCGAGCACAGATCTATTTTTGTGGTCAGCCCTAGAAAGCTGCCTCGTTATAAAACCCCACACATGGATACAAATATATATATATATATATATATATATATGCACAAGTTATACTGCAATGTTTAGATTCCTGAAAAGACCCAAGTTTGAATTCGGTGTATGGTTTATGTAATATGCACATGCCTCTATGTTCACACGTCATATAATGAGAAATGTAACTATTTCAAGCACAAACTCTTTGTTATGAACTGTGACATACTGTGCTATTCATAATAAATATTTTATACTTGCAGGACCCTGTCTGTTCTCTTCTGGGAACGCATGTCGTTCTCTGCCGGCGGTGAGGACGCATCTCTAAGAAGGTGTAACTCAGCAGGTTTATTCTCCCGCTGATCTTCTTATGTCAGATAAACCTCACAGTTTTGTGCTCATTTAAGAGGCTTCCTCGCTGACAACACCCCCCCTTTCCCCCCGCTCACACTGATCCTACTTAGTGCCACAGATGTGATAATCCCAAAGACAGAATCAAACTAATGGGAACACTGGAGGCTCACCAGAACAACAGAGTCCAGATCATTATACTCACTGAGAGAAAAGCTCATTTTTAAAACTGTTTATTCAATAAATTGCAAACTTATGCAGGTGAAAAACTGAACGCTGAGGTATGATAATGAAAAAACAAAAAAAACAAAAAAAACGGCAGACCAGAGGCGAAGCGATAGTTTTATTTTAATGAGGAACTTCAGCGATGACACCTCTGTTTTAAAATTCACTAATTCTCAAGCTAATCTTCCTGAATACACACCCTGAAGCTGTTTGCTTCACTTATTGTGTGCCATGAATAGCAAGAGGATCAGATTGTTTTTGCTACTTTGCTAAACTACTAAACTCCCAAGGTACAAAAAAAAGCATAGATAAGTGTATGGCAGCAGTTTTCTATTAAACACAGTTTAGAAGTAACGAGCCGCATGCTTTCAAGATGGGTCACATGTCTGCTTGTTGGTTTTTAAAGGTAAAAGCTTTTAACAGGTCATCTAAACCCGCTTCAATAGACAGCCGCACATGATTCATTACAGACTAATCTGCAGATTATTTTCCAGGTTAATCCATCACCTGTCTGGCAAACGAGAATACAAAAAAATTAACCCTTCGTATTATTTATAATAATATAAAGTAGTGAAAAGATGAATCAGTTATCAAAATGATTGCATAATAATGAACCTATAGTCATGTGAAGACATCATTGACCTTGATTGAACCTTCCCATTAAACTCTCCATAGTTTGGTGATTGTCACTTGATGCTTTCCAATACTTTTGACAAATATCTTTAAGGGCTAAACCGGAGGTTAGGCGGGTCACCCGACGGACGTCTTATGAGAGGATCGATGCCACTCACGTGTGATAGTTCGCATTCATCCAGAGCGGGAATGTCTCACCAGACACCAGATTTAAAAACTCTGTATACTGTGAAATACAGAGCTATATCAAGCAGTTAATCAGCATTGGCAGAACTCATTTGGCGAGAGCTTGAATGTAACAGACGTTCATTTAACGTGTCCTCAAAGGATTCTGATATCCATTTTTTTGGGTAAGTAAATGTTTGTTTTCGTAGGCGTTTCCAATTTTGATGCCATGTCTAGGCCCTTTCAGTGTTCAGTAGAATAAGCAATGCAGCTGTTTGGTTGTGGCACTGAAAAATTAAACTTTTTAGAGCTACAAGCTGATGGGCTCTGTTACACATTTGCCCAAAAACTTTTTTCCGCTCCATCACAGCAGTTAAATGTCAAACATTTTATTCTGTTTTGAATTCAAAGTTGGTGCGTAGGCACTCTAAAGCTTTTTAGCACTACTTCCACTGATATTAGGGTCATTCGGCTTCACCCAAAATATTTCCGTAGGATAAAACAAAGCCATTGATCAGGTCCCAGCTGCTCTGTTCAGTCTTCTTTGCCTTTGGTTTACCTCTGAATGAACAAACTGCTTTTTGTGGCTGGCTAGAGGAGGACAGTAAATATAAAATGTGTCCAGTTTACCGCACCACTGAGCAATACCTTATCAGAGTCGTATAACCACGACAGATTCCGGGTCCACATTTTCTTTTACAGTTTCTTAGAATAACAGTGATTTGGTGTAGCTTACTGGGTAGAAAACACACCTCAAGACTTCCATTAGAGACTTCCTGAATGTACAACATTTTATTAAAGCTTGTGTGAACTTGTATTTTAAACAAAGTACAGACATTTCTCTCCGTTGGCTTATAGAGAGGTTTTGTGTGGTCCTGCAGGCTGAGGAAAGTGGCTGCTCAGCTGCACCTCAGCCAGGTTCGGACAGCTTCCGTGGCCGTCGGCCAGGTTCACCACAGAGGCTCTGAGCTGGTGAGGGACGAGGCGCTGGAGTCAGCAGGTTGTTCTGGTTGTCCGGTGGCAGGGATTCTCACTCCGAGACAAAGTCAAGGTGACTCGTGGTGGGTTAGAAGTCCGCTCAAGTCCAATCTGAGCAAAGCAGTAGAGGAAAGCTAGCATCGGTGGGAACATGGTGCACCAGCCTGAAATGAAAAGAAAACCGACATACTCATCAGTTTTAATCTGTGGGAAATATTTCGACAAAAAAAAAAAAAAAAAATAATAATCTGGATTCCTTTACAAATAGTGATAAAATTGATTTAAACTGTTTTGGTCATTTCACTGCCGTACTGTGTTGTGTTACAGTTTTTCTCTTTTTTCTATTCATAGCAGCTTCTTCGAGGGTCAAGCAGGCAGGTAAGGACAGCTGTCTGCACCTCCTCCTCGACTGGCCTGCCTCCAGATCATCTCAGGAGCCTGCACCTGCACCCACAATGCTTTTCACTGCTCTATTCTTTTCTATTCATGTCAAAATCTAATTCACGTACGCACTGGCTGCTTTATGCACAGCTGTATTGTCAGTTTCCTGTCAGCAGAAGAGAAAGGTTACATGAGCTACGGTTAGCAAAGCCATATTTTGGTAATTACATTTTATGTAATTCTGAAAATTTCCCCTTAAGGGCTCTTATGTAAATGCCAGCCAATTATTAATGTAGGTTTAATCACATTAGACACAATTTGAACCATTTTCATTGAAAGTATTATGATATTATTCATTTCTGACATATATATTTATCATCCAAAGCCTTTAAGCCCGGGGCCCTGCATGCATCATGAGCCAAGACATCCCAGTGTTCAGTCTTCGCAGGTATGTACATTTCATTAACGCCCTCAGTGTGAAATCCATTCTCCAGCCAGGCGTCCAACCTTTGCTGTTACTGAAACTAAAACTCTCAGAGTGAAAAGTCAAAGATAAAGGAGGCAAACACCACGAGCCAAATATGAGAAACATTTGGCCAAAACTCAGAAATTAGTTGGCTCTCCTTGCAATTTTGGAGCGTAGCCGACTTACTGGCAAGGAGACAGAGAGAGGAAACAAAAATAAATGAATAACTGGTTTTCCTTCAGCTGCATGTTACTATAGCTTCAATCAACCAATGCTGTGATTACACCGTAGTTTCATTTACCACTTGATTAACAACGTGCTTTGAGTTTAACTGAGGAGGAAGAAGCCACTTAGAGGCAACTAACAAACTAAACGTACAGTAAGGCCGGTAAACGAGAAAAAAGAAAAAGCGAAGGGCCCTCTCGAGAGCCAGTGTTTGGTTTGTCCCTTCTGGGCTACTGTAGAAACATGGCATGGCGGGCTCCGTGAAGGAGGACCAGCTCCCTATGTAAATTACATGCGAATGAAAATATAATTATAAAAATAGTATTGTTTTTCTGCCAATACATCCTCCCAAGCCCAACACAGTGAAGCTCTGAATTAGTGATTTACTTCACAGGAAACGTTTTAGGACGTAATATTTCAAAGACTAAAAAGACACTTTCAATTAACCAGTACATTATGTGATGACCGATGGTTGTGAATGAATCATCAAGGAGGCCCATCTGCAGGTATAAACACAAACAAAGCTGCTCCTCAGTTGACAAGGTGTGAACAGCAAATTGGCTGTTGTTGTCACACTCACCTTAACCTGAGACCTTTTGTAGTGGAAACTGTCATTTCCATTCAGAATTGAAGTAGAACAAGATAAGAGCGGGATTAGGAATTTGTGTTCTGTGCATGTCACCAGAGAGGTCAGAGAGCAATTATGCTACTGCCTGCACCACTAAAAATCTCAGACAGGCTGATTTAAAAGCATTGATCTCATGTAAATGAAAGCACAGCTCACCCTCGATGATTTGTTATTCAGACACAAGAAACTGGCTCAGGCATTTCTGCTGGATTCATTATATCTCAATTTAGAGTACAACAAACACAGTGAAATCAGCAAATGCAGAACGATTGATAAATATTGTTTTTAAATCATCTATTCCAAATTTTTTTAGTCTTTATTTTTACTATTTAAAAAAAATCTTACTAAATCACCATAAAAGCAAACTGAGATTCTTAGTTTGGTTTCCAGCTCTTGCTCTGAATAATTCACGAAAGAATAGTTTTTTCCAAACGGCCTGCTCTTATTTTTAGGTTTCTCTTCACTTATTTACACTGAGTCTACAGTATTTTTTGTGTGTGTGTGTGTGTGTGTGTGTGTGTGTGTGTGTGTGTGTGTGTGTGTGTGTGTGTGTGTGTGCCTGCAGACTGCTTGACATAATTGGAGGTGATGAAGTAATAAATGGCAATAAAGAAGAGGGAAAACAAAGATTGTGCAGGAGTCCAAAGTTTTGTAAATGTTGCGAAATCTGAGCCCATTGTTTGTGTGTGTGTGTGTGTGTGTGTGTGTGTGTGTGTGTGTGTGTGTGTGTGTGTGTGTGTGTGTGTGTGTGTGTGTGTGTGTGTGTGTGTGTGTGTGTGTGTGTGAAAGAGAAGGGTGGACTGAAAGAAGCATAATGTTACGCATCATTTGCTTTGGGCATGCCAGGCTTCCAACAAATTTTTACTGTCACAATAAAGCTTAACAATTGACTGGAATATGACCTTTGTGAGGCTGCTTCGGCTCAACTTTAAGAGGCCCGCAGACTGTGTGACATAATTAGAGGTGATGAAGTAATAGATGGCAATAAAGAAGAGGGAAAACAAAGATTGTGCAGGAGTCCAAAGTTTTGTAAATGTTGCGAAATCTGAGCCCGTTGTTTTCCGCTGCAGAGGAAGTCATCACAGAGCTGCCTTTAGTGTCGCACATCATTCAGGTTTTACACAAAGGGCAACCTCCGGGGCTGAAAAATTAAGTCAGTGCGGAAGAGCCAAAAACCGCAGTTCCTCAAATGGTCACTTGAGGCTGCCTCTAAAAGTGAGTCAATCCCCATTGACCGCCATGTTAAAATGCCCAATTACAGCAGATATAAACATCTTTACAGCCTGGTACAAAAAACTGTTTTTGTCTCTGTAGCTGGTGTCATTTGCTAAAGTCATTTGTTCTTTTGAGTTTTCTGGCAGTTCATCTGAAAATAATCTCAACATTAATTAGATATTAGGCCTCAAAAAGCGGTAACAGTTCACATTACTTGACCTTTAACCCTGATCACAGCAAACCCTTCACATCAATACCAGCTATATACTGTTATTCTAAACTAAAGGTGCACATCAATATCTTTATATTAACAATGGGTCAAAAAAAACAAGCTTGTATAATGCTCTGTGTAACATTGTAGCATCTTTTAGCTCATTGTTTGAGTTTTAGGGCCCCAGAATTTAATGTTTGGGTTCACTCTAATGATCTTCATGAACCTTATTTCCAGCAGACTGACACTGTTAGCGATTAACTGTGGAACACAGTAGCAGCTAAAGAGCTACATATTTCCCTCAGGAGGTGGTGGAGACAAAGAGAGCAACGATGAGAGAGATAAATAGGTGACTGTTTCCTAATGTGTATCACTTGTATCAACTCAACAAGGTAATAACATGTCATTATTTGTTTCCAGCTTCTTCCACTGCCCCAAACAAATATGTTAATGCCACTTTAAAATATGTGTAAACTATGTATTTCAATTCAGCATTAATAAACAGTTTTAGTTAATAGATTATATGACGATGTATTGCCAGTGAGCTGCCAGCCCTGACTCTGCAGTCAGCCCAGCGGCGAGTGCAGCTCAGACTGCTTATCATAAGTAGGCAGGCTTCAGGAGGGCCTGCCATCTTGCTTTAGGTACCAAATGAGCCAAATAAAGACACAGAGAGCAAAACAGAGACTGGCACAACCATGAAGCAGATGTCTCTCTATTTGGGAGAGTTTGCCCGTGCAGATGCATAAAATAGCCTTGTTATCTAATACTGCTTGATATACAGACCAACTGAACAGAATAATTTTAATCATTTATTATATCTTATCTATGATTTTATTTTCTTCTCGATGTAAGCTGGCCTCCCTCTAACACACTTTAAACATACTAACCTTAGCTGCTGCCACTACCTAAAGGGAAAAAGTGATGTACTATACAACTAAACTGCCATATTAAAAGTCGGATACTAACAATCCTCTAAAATAAAGGCACACGTGCACATCCCCGTCGAGTGAGTTTTGTGGAAAGCAATTTTTACCTTGAAAGAAGACACGCTTCCAGAAGATTCTCCCCACATGTATGCCCCCAAGGAACACCAGATTAGAGAGGATGAGCATGGAAGTGGAGAAGGCAGAGAGAAGGGCAATGCAACGCCTTTTCATCCCCGTGGAGAAACTCCGCTCCTGGGAAATCAATAAATAAATAGGCAAAAGGAGAAGCACAAGAAATTTCCCTTGTAAATGTTAGAAAGAACACAGGAGCACCTGGCGCTAATGAACTGTGTGACCATAAACTCAGAGGATTACACAGTGTGCCATCAGAGTCTTGTACTATTTTGAGAACATGAACCGTCTCCCAAGGCTACAGGCCCAAGAAGCAGCCTGAGCATCTCTGTTGTGGTAAAGTATTGCAAACAGACTTTCACTCACATGGATATTATCTGTATGTGGCTATTAGATATGACAGGATCCAACCAGTTTTTGCCTGACTGTAGTTACCGTAGCCTCTTTAGGTGTTATCTCTTATTAAATCAGATTCTATGACCCTTTTTTTTTTTCTTGCTACAGGAAAGATTTAATTATGTCTGACTGAACATCCAATCTAACCAGGGAATATTTTGTATTCTAATGTTTTTAGACTACCAGAGGCCGGAAACTTACGACTATGGAGCGAACAACAGAAGAAGCCAAGAGAGACTTCAGTCCGTTTTCCACCAGAACTCCAGCCCAGTTCATCAGGGCCCAGTACTGTAAGTAATCGTGACCACCGTGCCAGAGGCAGACGAATCCGAACGCAAGGCCAGTGGAGAACATTTTGTAAAGAAGACCGTGCTGTGAACCTCCCAGCGGCACGTAGATGTATCTGAAACACGAGTACATAACATGGAAACAATAAGCAATTCAATTCAACAATCCAGTAGGATGAATACAGTGTTAAAACTGAACAACAGTCATAGGACAGGACAGGAAATGGTGTACATGTAACACAAAAGATGGTTAAAAATGGCACCACAATGCACCGGTGAATTGCAAAGACCACCTGACACAGAAATGATCATGTTCATTGAATCGTTTTAAATCAAATAAACATGGCTCAGCTGTCCACTTTAGAAAATAGAGGCACTCCAGGGAATGTCAATCGTGCCAAGTTTTTAACAACTGCAACTGGGTTAATCGCTCCAAAGTGTTTTCTATGATTCCCACCAAACCCTTGACACCCTTAACTTTTCAGCAGGCTCGCCCTTGTTATTTTGTTTCGGTCTGATTTCGGCATTTTGGTTAATAAACTGATAAAAACTGCAAAAAAATGTCCCCTCGGGGATTAATAAAGTAACTACCTAACCTAACCGAACCTAACACACAGTTACATGAAGTAGACATATCTGTCATGAGGTAATTTATCAAACAGTAAATATGCAGTATATGTCATTGTGCAGTGGTATAAATGAGATTGCATTGTTTGCGGTACACAAATAGAAGCTGCACGTGATGGCCCACTTGATGTGAATAATGTCCCCCAAATCACTAACAAATGTGGCGCCTGTCGCGAAGAGAAATGGCCCCAGATACTGTGAGAACCTCGCCTGTCCCAGAGGCACCGAAAGCGTCTGAACATGCTACATCAGTCTAACACACTTAACAAACATCTCATTGTGTGTTGTGTTGCTGAGCTGGGAACTAATTATTTCAGCCACCCTGTGGCTAATCAATGTTCCTGAAAGATGAGCCAGCATTTTCTGAGCCTTAAATAGAGTGGCCGGCTCAGCCGTATTGGCGGATGAAAGTGGGTGCGAGAACAGATGGAGAGATACCAGAGCTTTAGAGCCAAAGCAAAGTGAGCACCTGAACTTACCGAGCATCTCTTCTTCCATTTAATTTATTTAGATGTAGATGTATTTGAAACAGATGTTAATCAAGATATGATCATTTTGAGATATACATTAATACCTGAATAATCAATGAATTATGTAACACCCGATTTCTTCAAGCAGATGGTGCAACCAACATGCTGACAGGCTTTAAAAACTGTCAATAGGAAATATTTTGTTTCCTGTGTGCTCATAGCGACACACAGAGTATCTGTTTTGCTTTAAATGCAATCGAAGCCAAAGTTAAATGCTGACCTCCCAACAATCCCAACCTATGCCCCAACTTAAACATTTACAGCTAATATTCCCCCAGACATGGGATCAAACTCTCCTTCTCATATGTAGCGGCAATAACTCAATCAATCGCCCAGTAAGAGCTCTTTTGTTGGCCGATAACTGAATGCGAGTGAAACAGAACCTGAGACGCGGCGGCACACAGGCAAGCAAGGCGTAATGGAATGGCGAAGAATGAGCCACTTAGCTGCCCAGGGAGACGGGGTGTCAGTGAGTCATGTGGAGCACATCATTTAACACCTACGCTCTCATCTAGCGCTCTTCAGACAATTTCCACAGAATTTCAGAACTGCATTAAAACCTCTTTAAAAGCACTTTTGAAAGAAGGAACGTAGGGGCATTGTGTCACGGGTATCATTTTGCATGTGCAGCAGGATAATTGCAAGTGATGCCATTAAGCAGCAGAAAAACCATTTCCAATGGACACGGATTAAAATGGAAACCTGCATTTGCAATTTAAATTCTGGGATCTTTAGCAAATAAATTGGAGCCACTTTAACTCTTTGATATGCATTTGTTTCACGAGATAAAAAAAAAAAGAAGCAGATGCACACGTACACGTCATATTGTACGTGTCAGAGTAGTGGAGAAATAAAACCTGCCAACCCAAACACTAATTAGCAAAATAATAACGAAGACAGGGAACACTTTCTCAGAATACCACAGTGTGTTCTCTGACAACCGTGCGACTGTAGTGTTGCCGTGATGTAGCAACCTGCGTCTACCAAGCAGACCATAAACTCCCGACAGGCCGCATTCAGCCGAGTGTGCATCATTAAAAAGCAAACAAACTAATAATGTGCGTTGTCCAAAGTACAAGTGAGCGAACACATAATGCTCCCATTACATATGCACATATTAAACAAGGAGGCATTTCTCCAGGGTACACGAGCAGTAACGCAACAGAGGAACTATTCAGCTACAACATGCAACCTCATAATCATAAGAAAGCCTCCATGCAAATGCGGCATCCTCGTCCATTATGATGAAACATGTGGACCGGCAGCCAGAGAATGGCACCTTTTTTTTTTTTTTTTTTTTTTTTAAGGTTATTCAGTTGGCAAGTTCAGTGCCCCACAGGAAATGAGTCCTTTAAGTGGGCAATAAATAACAAATAGAGTATGCAATTATTCCAAGTATGAGGGAATAGATAGAATAATAGAATGGACAGACAGACAGACAGACAGACAGACAGACAGACAGACAGATAGATAGATAGGACAGTGATTGATTTGATTTAGATGACATTACACATTTTTTTTTGTAAGCACCAACATCTGAATTAGTCAGTCCACTGCTCATGAAGGGCCTCTTACCTGATGAGCCATCGGTACAGCCCCTCATCAAAGTGCCTGAGAGTGACAAAATTGACATTTGAATGACAAATTTACATAATAATATAGCATTGAGTAAGAAACACCTGAGCACTGGGCCTCTGGTATAAACTGAGCAGCACCCATGATGCATGTGTGTGTATGTCTCTTTGTCATTAAGAAGATTAGATTTGGCACTGTCTATAAACTGGAGCTGTTTTTCCAGTGATGTCAGTGGACAGCTTTATGCAATCCATCAATGTTGTCAACATTGGCCAGCTCAGCACACGCAGGCCGGGATTGGAGTGCATCAATGTCAGCATATTGGTTGGTTGAGCCCACAGCTGAAGAAATGTTTTTTTCTGTTGTTATTTATTTATTTTTTTTGCTGCAAAACCAAACATGTAGCTCTCCATTTGAAACTTTATGTGGTCTAAATTAAGGGTGCATTTCTCATTGCTAAATACATTTGGAAACAGGAATAATTGTGCTATTAAAAAGTGAAATAAACAGCCGGGATACTATGCGCCGCCTGGTAAATTTACAGTATTACGCTCCTTTTCTGCCAGATCCCAACACGTTTTTTTTTTAAATTGTATATTACAAAGATTTGCATTTAATTGCAGGTGTTTTCTGTTTGAATGTCTGTACACTCAGTTGTTAATTTATTAGGTGCACTAAGCTAAAACAGCCGTGCAGTAAAGAGTCCTTTCATGAAGGTTTTAGTGAGGTGTTATTCAACTTTATGATGATTATTAGTACTTTGGAGGATGTAGTTTGTGATGCTTTTGAACTGCAGTGCATTATATAGAGGTGTTTCTATTATTTAGCCCGCCCTCACTCATATAAATGTGATGGACAGAACGGTAGAAACACCTGTCAGTGTAATACATTTCATACAAACAGTTGCACCTTTACATTAACTCGATTTTCTTTATTATTTAATGGAATTAAATGAGTGTCTATATTTTGCAGTATATCAACAACACTTCAAGTCTTTTTATGAGGTGGTAAGTGATCAAAAATGAATAGCAGAGTGACACAAAATGTTTACCTGAATGTTCCAAAGCACTAAAAACTTTTTTCCTTTTTATATTTGAATATGTATTTGTATGCCTGTGTAGCCAGCACTGCACTGAGCGTTCATTAACTTGAGCAATTGTGACCCCTTCAGCAAAAAATGGGCATAATCTTTTTGGAGACAGTACTTTGTGTCGTAAACAAGCTTGATTCCACTGTTTTGTGGAGGTGGGTGTGACAGAAATAACTCAACATGAGGTGTTTGTGTGCATACAAACCCTTAATAAACCATCACCGAACCTGAAATCTGAAATGAACCTGAAAGATGAAAGCATCTTGGAACATGTATAATACTCATACTGGAAATAAAACGGACACATAGTTGTGATTAACCATCTATAACTTTTTGACTTTATCAGATTTTGTGTCATGATTTAATTTGTTGCGTCAAGTTTACAGAGAGAAAAGCAAACTCATCTTTGGCCAGAAAATACAGAATCGGTCGCAGTGCACAAACCGTTTAAAGAATTATATAATGCTCTTGGTGTGGCGGTGACCAATTGTTCTGATTGCCAGTAATGACACAAGAAGAAACAATTTTCTGTGCTCAGTCTGAATCTGATTGCTAAAGCACAGTGAGTACTTTAAAGCACTACACATTAAATTGACCTTTTCCTCAAGGTAACCAGGGATGCTAGCTTTTCCAGTCATGGAAGTGTTCAGGAATGCTGTGAGACCAGTGTTATACTGTATTTATATCAGTGAAGTTGTTTCCACTGTCTGCTCTTACCTCCACATCCCCGTGAAACTGTACATGATGCTGACGCAGCGAGGAAGATTTGGGGGGACCAGTTTATCCAAAGTAGCGAGCATGGATGGAAGGCCAAAAAGTACCAGATACTTCACGTAGAAGAACTGGACGAGGGCCAGGGCCAGACCGCCTGTGAGAGGGGGGAGAGGACATCTTATAACTAATCATTCTTATTGTAATGATTAAGAAAGGTTCTATAAATTTAAAAGGCGATCTTCCTCAGTTAAGTCGATGTAATTTTATTTTGATGGCCAAAGTTCAGAGGAGCAACAGAGGAGGGATCAATAGATGCTGTTAGAACTTGGCCAACACGATTCACTGCTGCTATTAAAGAAATGCTGAATAAATGGTTATAAATCTGCCTTTTTATGATCTATGGACATTTTCCCACCTGTTTATGGTAACTAGGGGGGCAGGCAGGACATCCAAGAGTTAGAATGAATGACTTCATGATCCCAGAGGTGCTTTATGTTTAAAGATTTAGCAGCATGAAGCTGGGTATGCAGAGAATGTGCAGTACGCAACACAGTAGCTTACCTGTGTAGATAAATACACCTCCATGTGTCTTACAAAGACGTAAAGGGGCTGTCAGAGGGCAGAGGGCCTGGCTAACTTAAATTTATCTCACATTTAACTTGTGAAAATAAATGCAAAAGCAAATAAATTAATACATCAACTACAAACAAAAACACAACACTGATCAGAGTATGAGTTATGGATTATGCTCCAAGCCGCTGAAACAGCCTGAAAATATTGATATCTTTAATAATAATATCCGGCTTTTTATGTAGTATTCTATGGTTTTAGTATCTATACTTTGTTGTTGATCATTCAAGGTTTTGATTGTTTTGGTCTGCATTCGTCTTTAGTGCATGTTTAACATCCTTCACTTGGTCAATTGCTTTTCAATAACTTTGAACTACATTGGACTTGTTTAAGAGGTTCTGTGCATGTAGATCAAGTGTGATTTATGTATGAGTAAGTCAGGAATCAACATATCTGATGGAGTTTAAGAAATCACAAAATCCTGTGGGGGAAACTTGTTTTTAAGTTCTTCATCTCAAAAACATGTTCGGCGCCTGTCTGAAGTGTCAGGGAGACATTAAAGCTGAGACTCCCAAAATAGAGACAGTTTGAAGACTTACCCAAAGCCCAAGGAGGGAGAATTTCAATGTAGGTCTCATTAGACTGGATGGAGTGCATGTACATAACGTGGATCATGTATTCTGCGATGCACCACCACAGTATGATCCGTCCTGATCTGAGCACCAAGTAACTGAGAGCAGATTCTTTCCCGTCGCTCTCCTCAGCAGGCCTCCGCATCTGTGAGCCGAGCAGAGGGCACTTTGTTAAGAGTTACTGGTTGAATCTTTACAACCAAAAAAAAAATCAAATAACATGCCGTTTAAATATTTATAAATCTACAATGAAAATAAACAAGTATAAATTTGACAGAGGTGATGTTGAAGACGATGTCAGACCAAATAAATGGTTTTAATTCCAGCCTCAGCCCCCATGTACTGTAAATACCTCACTACTGATGTCTTGTTTACTTTTTTTTTTTTTACTTTTTTTTTTTTTAAAGAGACCTGTATTTAGAAGCAGCAATCAGTCTCAGCCTCCTCCAGATAAAAACAGGAGAGAGACATGAAATCGCAGTTGAATTCAGGAGTCGCCCGTGCTGGGTCTTACCTGCTCGGTGTAGTCTTTGTACGTGATAATGGGTCCATTGTAGAAAAAAGGATGATAGAAGGTGTATGAAAACAACCAATAGAGGTGCACAACTCGGCCAAGGTCTGAAGGGCTCCAGCAATGATCAAGGCTGAAGCTGATGAAGCGCAGACCGCAGACAGCAATGCTGAAGAGCAGCAGATAGTACTCCTCCTCAGTCTTATACCAGCCTCTCTGTGTAATACAGAGGGAAGGCCAATTATTTCCAACACCTTCCTGGGGAATCCTGGTATTCATAGTAATGTTACATCATATTTACACAAGAAAATCTGGCAATATTCTTACCAGATATTGATAAAAAAAAAAAAAAAAAAAAAGGACTATTTTTGAAGTGATCTGCTTAGCAGCAACTGAAATATCATTACATGTAGGAAGATTTGAGGCAGATTTAAGTCAGTTTCACTTTACTTAATACAAATATTATAACTATTATAACTGAAGCTTAGTTGCCTCACAGTTTAAGGGCTTGGTACCTCAGATATTGTGCAGTTCAAAGTGTTTTTAGAGATTGTTTTATAAGCAGAGAAAGTTAGAAGTTAAATATCTGAATCGTTAAATGTAATTGAGATCCTAAAATCGCATTAAGAACTGATTTGAAATATTCTTTGGTCTGTATTTTTGTTATGTTCATCACGGTGTTAATTGCGTTTCATAGCTTTTTTCAAATACATGTAGGTGGAAACCGAGATTGTTTTCCCCTTCGACTAATCCTCAGGAAATACCGTAACTAACCTGCTTGAAACACATACTTTCCTATGAATTCACTCTGCTTGTATCGAGTGGTATGGATACAGAATAAGGGAGCTGAACGGTCACATGGCCGTACATCTCCTTAGTATCTTGCGCCCTCTTGTGTTCTTTTCAAATACGACATTTGGTAACAATCACAATTTGTGAAACACTGAAAGAAATTCTTTAGAACATATAAGAAATGTTAAATTCCTACAGTGTTGGTATAAACACAAACAATGTTTTTGAGTAGTATAGTTTACTTAATCCTATTTAGCTTGTTAGGAAGCAGGTGAGGAAACCAAATGGCTGTGCTCCGTTAATGGGGAGAGACGAGTACTTTTCTTTCATGTTTTTGCTTTCTGTGGGAGATTAAGGGTCTTTGTTCTTGTACAAATTGCATGTACAGCTAAATATAAGTCCAGTTTTGTTATAGTTTAAAGTGCTGTTTTTATCATTTTAAGAGTTTTTCTATTAACTGTGTGAGCGATACAGATGTTGAACAAATCAGAATTATGGCAAATATCGTAATGAAGTATTAAGTGTTTTTCTGTTCATGTGCTGTATGGTCCTTCCCTCTAACTCAAGATGATTTTATCAGTGTATAAATACAATAAGTTGTTACAGAAATTTGCCTGATTGATGCAGTGAATTGATCAGTTTTAGAACCACATTCACATATTCACCTGGTGTAAAGGAAAGGTGCACCCTTATTGATCACATTGACCTCAGACAAGATTTTAAGCCAACATATAGACCCTCTTTCACTCTAAATCTTAATAAGGTTTGGTAACTCTGTACTTGCTTTTTTTTTTTTTTTTAAGAAGTAAAAGGTTTTGTGATTTGAATGCAATATAAAAACATGCTATAGTAAAATCCAGGCAATACAACCCACCTGGATGTCTTGAAGTGTCTGGATGTGAAGTGTGGAGAGGAGCAGCAGGTTACATGCCCATGACAGGGCGGGCTTTCGCAGCTGGGCCACTGAAAAGGACAGGCCCAGATGTACCAGCAGCACGCTCACACCTTTAACCCCCAGCACACTGCAGGCTGCTAAGAGGCCGTATAGAGCAAGTGCAGGTATTCTAAACTGTAGGAGAAATATAAAAAACAAAAAACAAACACTACGTTGGATTAAAATGTCTTCCACCTAATAGCTATTTACCAGTACTGTAGCAGCTGCTTCCTACCTTGGGGTAAAAGATGCTAGTCAATCTTGATATTACTCCATGACCAATAAGAGTCCACAGTAAAGACTTCTTGGCCCATTCAGTCCAGAAATTCCACTCAAAGTCTGATGGATCCTGACAAAAACAAGAATTAAGACTACTCTACAGGCTTAAAAGAAACTCAGTGAGACGTACCCTAATGTTGGTTTAGACTGGGCTTTAAATCAGCATATTCAGCATTGAACTTACCCTTTTAAAACCCTGAAGAAGGCCATTTTCCAACTGCGACTCTCTCTCTAATCCTGATTCATGCTCTGTGGGACAAAGCAGGAAATGGCAGCTTCATTTTTATTGACCCGTTCCTCTCGTTTCATCCATCTAACACACTGATATTGGTCTATCTACCTTACCTTTGGAGAACCTGTGCAGCTGGTAGAAAGAGTACAGATGAGAGCCAAAGGACAGCACCCAGTACGCAAGGATCTCTGTCTGTGGCAGAGTTGCCAACTGGGCCTTTGATTTAGATGTCATCAGGCAAAATCACTGCGCTGTAGTGCACCTAAAACAGAATAAGTCACACACACACACACACACACACACACACACACACACACACACACACACACACACACACACACGGGCTTAATCAATTAACCTGATCCATAAGCACTAATATTATGCGCAGCATAGAAGGTGTCACATTGATGTGAAAAAAGCAAATCATGCAATTCCACAAATAAATTAAGAAACAACAAAAAAGGATTTCTAGCTTTTTGTCGCTTTACAGCACGCGGGATGTGGGCTCCAACCTGCTGGTGGGCTGTTCAGTTTCTCATACTCCAAATTTACGCATATTATTATACTGCACATAAAAGAAGCTGTAAACTGTTACAGAAACAGATACCAGCAAGTGGAGATACTGACCGTGATTACCCCAAATCCTCACATAGTTTGGTGACTTGAAGTTTGTGCTTCTCATATATTAGCGTAAAATCAGAACTAAATAACTAATTTACTTTTAGAACAAACAGCTCTGTGACGTCAGTGTATGTCATCTCCCCCCCCCCTCAGCAAACAACTTTTAAAAACGTATTCACATTTATAGGAAAAAAAAAAGAAAAAAAAAGTTTTAATGCATCTTTTACCTCATCTGAAACAAGATAGAAATCTCTTGAAGCTTAACATCACGTATTATTATTATTATTTTTTTTTATCTTACTGATTGAAATAACGCTTGACGAGATGTCAAAACGTTGCCAGGCACTGCCGTTGCTAGGTAACGCTGCCCTCAGGTAGCTGGATATGACGCAACGCGTCCATTTGAACCAGGAGTAAAGTATCCCGTCTCCCGTGACCAAACAGGCTTAAGACGGCATCGTCTTCGTATCTTAAAAGTATGACGAAACCATCTCGGTGCCCGTGTTCGGGTTTTCGTGCTGAATTTAACCAGTTGTTTTTGTTTATTTCCCCCATTGCTAAAGTAAACAAGAAACTCCCTCCAGCTGTCCCTACTCAAAATGACCGTCGGCTAACGTTAGCCGAGCCAGCTAAGGATTCGAGCAGGTTGCAGCGTTACCTCATACTTCTTGGCTGGTGTCCATTGCGTTGCTTTAAACTGCAGAACTGCACTGTGTGACCGGGCTTGGACCGTACATCCCGGCATCCAAAATTCAAAGGTACGGATTTCTTCTTCTTCGTTTTTCTTTTTTTTTTTTTTTTTTTCCAGTGTAGCAAACAAACTTTTTAGAGCATGATCGCCGCCAGCTGTGCGGGAATGGCTCAGCCAGATGTGGATAGCGCTGTAATGAAAGTCGTGTAGCTCTGGTGTTATGAAGATCAAGATCTCTTGAACAAAACATGCTTGAATTATGGGATAGGTTAGGTTAGGTAGTTACTTTATTAATCCCCAAGGGGAATTTTTTTTTTCTTCGCTACAGCAGCATACAGGAAGCAATAAGATAATAATAGAATAATAAAAAGCAATAAAATAGCAGTAAAAAAATAAATAAATAAATAAATATAAAATGCACAGTATATACAGTACAGTGTATATCTATATATATTATATATATAATAATATATGTGGCATTCATTGGTTAAACTTAATATTGAGAATTGTACCTGTTTCTGCATACTTTTATCAATATCAGGTGCATATTGTAAATTAGTTTTTGTGTCTGTCTTTTTGTTGTTCATATTTTTTTTTTATGAGACATTTTTTTTTTTGGGGGGGGGGGGGGGAAGGATCCCTAAAGCCCTCACCAAACGTGTGCATTTAAGTCTTCCATATACTATAATGAAAACATTATGAATACTCTTTAGTATGGTAGTATTACTTTTACGTAATAAACATCTACTGCTGCTGGATAATTTGATACCCTAATAAATGAAAAATGATATGTAATCATTGATACTTATACTTTTTTTTCATTTTGAGCTGATTCCTTTCAGAATCTACAATTACTAGCAAGACATCTCTATCATTTAAAAGGTCAGTTATTATGCCACATGCTGAGCTGCAAATAGCTGATGAGTAATTGATAGTGCA
Source organism: Embiotoca jacksoni (assembly GCF_022577435.1). Classification (NCBI taxonomy): domain Eukaryota; kingdom Metazoa; phylum Chordata; class Actinopteri; family Embiotocidae; genus Embiotoca; species Embiotoca jacksoni. The sequence continues at coordinate 4,577,238 of NW_027185252.1, forward strand.
CTAAAATAGTTTCAGATTTCAACTGAGGCTTTCCTCTCAGGCAACCTCAAAGCAATGTTGCAGACATTTGTATTATACGTGGTAGATATTTATATGGATTTCATTGGAAATTTAATTGAAGAATTATTAGATACACAAAATGTTTTTTCTTCACATTTTAATCACTCGACAATAGGAGAGTTACAGTTTGTTATGGAGAAACTGTGTTGGATCAGTAGGTTAAGGGATCAGCAGCAGACTCTATGCATGCATCCTGAATCAGACAGGGTCTTTTATAGCTCAACAAATAATCAGAGAATCTTAAGAGCAAAAAAGGCAATGGGAAATAACACATATGGTAACAAGTGGACATTAACACAGCATGCACAACAGTAACATAGCATAAATATATCCTTCATACGTTATTCATTCTTTCCTTTTTGACAAACTCTGCAACTTTTCTGACAAATTAAAGGAGTTTTTATACCAACCTTATGATCTTAACAAATAAACGTTTGATGTTTCATTTCCCATAACATCCGCTGCCTGTTTCTTTGACTTTACAACCAAATACAGCGCAAGATATGAACACTGACCACATTACAGATATACGCTTTCAGTTATTCACAATGAGATATTAAACTCATCGGGATAACAGTTAATTGTAAGCTCATCTAGTGTGTGTGTGTGTGTGTGTGTGTGTGTGTGTGTGCGCGTGCGTGCGTGCGCATGCTATTGTGTATGCATGCATTCATGCTGTGTGTATGTGCACAATGAGTGTAATCGCAGTATGAATGTGTTTTCACAGCTCGTCGGTCTCTCCGTCGAAAGGCACAGCGTCGGCCTCCATGTGAATGCTGCCGGGCTCGTTGCTGCTCATCCAGCCAATAGGAGTGCGGTTGAAGGACGGCCGGCAGCCAATGTCTTGTTGGTACACCACTACAGGCTCTTGCTCCTGTTTGGTCGCCTCAGCTTCTGGCAGCTGGAATTTCATGAACTGGTTGGCCTTTTCAAAGCCACCGAAGGGCATGGCGCTCCTAGCCAAGCAGGGAGAGAGGTGAATTAAAGCTCCCGTTTGTTGCAAAGAAACCACAAAGTCGGACCTTCGAGGAACCTACCTGTTGAAACACTTGTAAAAGCGCAGTTCCTTTCGGTCAATGGGAGCAGCCATTGTGGTTTTCAGAGTGGCTACCAGAACCTCATCACCCTTCATGGCCTTCTCCCATGGCGACATGTACGTCTTCCCAAACATCATCTTCTTAGTTGTGCCATCTTTTCCACCTCCTGTGAGGAAAAACATCCAGCGTGACAGCATGTGATGTTTGTGGGTCATTTATGCAGATAAAAATGTTTCATAGTTTGGGAAATATACCTTGAACGTTTGCGTAGAGTTAATTAAACAGATCGATGCCACTCTCATGTTTGTACTCTAAATAAAGATAGTTAGCTTAGCTTAGCTTAGTTTAGCTAAGCGTAATTCATACAAAGACCAAAATGTAAAAACTACATATTCTGGTGTTTTTATATGAATTCTGGGGCTTTTGGGCCTATATAGGCTTTTTAATCAGACGCAGTGACCCCCTGGTTTAAAAAAATATATTATTTCAATGAGTGATAGATGTGGTGGTGGTTGTCAGATTTTGTTACTCTCAGACAGAGATGTTTCCTCTGTTTCTGGTATTTAAGCCAAACTAACCAGCTGCTGATGACTTGGTTCATGTTTACTGTACAAACATGAAACTGATACTTCAACAAACACTCTGCATTAATATATGGAATAGTTAAGTCTAAGAATGGTTGGATAAGACGGTGTACATTATATATTTATATCTTATGCGTGTTTGTTTATTTTATTATCTACCTATGCACTTTGCATGATAAAGTTACCTCTCTTTTGTTTTTAAATCCATCTCAGGAGATGTGTTTTTTCGTGATTGCGTTTTCATCATACCAACCTTTTAGTGGAGACCACTCGCTGGTTCCATCTCCACCTTTATCGTCCCCACCCAGTCCTCCTGCTCCTCCTGCTCCTCCTGCTCCTCCTGCTCCTCCTGCTCCTGCACCTCTGCTTCCGGGCTTCGGGGGAGGCACTGGGGCCCCTCCTGCTCCATGTACCCCTCCTAGATACAGATGTCCAGACTCGTTGCTCACACGATGCCCACCAATGTTTATCTTCTGAACCCTGATATGACCTCCTAGACCGGGAACAAACTTCTGGAGGTTGTCCTGAAAGAAATATGATCAATATTATCAACAAAATGCGACACAGCACATCGATTTGTATTACCTCTGAAATAAGAAGTTCCACCTGAAAAAAACATTACTGAGCGCTTAGAGCTGTGATTGTCCTCCAGGAGTCCTTACTTGCTTCCAGACAATTCAAAAAACTGCTAAGTAGCTGGTGTGATTGGTTAGTAATGAGCGAAGGATAAAAGGTTTAAGGTTTAAATGATCGAGCCATAATAATATTAGGTTTCTTTCAAATGGTCATAATAAGTAAAACAAGATTGTATAGGAATAATTACATTTCTTCAAACATGACCAAAATTCTCCATTAAATTCGGAGGTATATCAAGTTTCCTCCGTGGTGTTTATCATTGTACTCTTCACCCGGTATCAATAATGTCTGAGATAATTTCCTTTGAAATGACAGAAAAGTAACTGGGTTTTGTTTTCACTGTAGTCTAGGTTCTCACCATGGACTCATTGCTGAAGACGTCAGGGCTGTTCTCGTAGATGAACTTCTCCACCCTCTTCTGTCTCATCTTGAACATCTTGGAGCCCCGGTTCTTCATCAGGGAAAGCTCCTCCAGCATGATGTCTCTGGGAGTCCGAATCTTTGTTCCCAGGTCAAACTCAGATGCCTCCGGCTCCGATTCATACTCTAGGTAAGGGACATCCCATCAGTGGCCACAGCATTTGAAAATTTAAGAAAGGTAACTTGTAGCACTTATGATAACCTGTAGTAACGTGCCAATGTGAAAAACTAGAAGAAAAATCACAAAAAACTTAAAACAGTCAGCCATCAGTCCTATCTGATTACAGTTTGTTACGACATCGACACAATCACAACATGCATTCAAGAATAAAATACATTTAAAACTGCTTGTTTAAGTATGCCTATAACATTTCCTCATTCTTCTCCCTATGCATTTCTACGTATGGGATAAAATAGAACTTAATTAATCCCAAACGAAATTCTTGTGCCAGAGAGACACGTTTCCTTTGAAACCTGTTCAGAGAAAAAAACACTGATTACATGAACTAAAAAACTCAACCTAGAGTTATATATATTGTTGTTAGACTTATGTTTAGGGAAGTTTTTCAATCTGTTCTGAGTTACTATTTTATGCTTATTATGTAATTGTTTGGCATGTAATATCCATGCTTATCTTAAAGATTAGTACTCCACCCACAGTACTGACAACCTAACATCCTTCTATTTCTGTATAGTGTTTATATGGAAGAGTCATACAGAGAAATGGTAGTGTGGTTTCATATCCATGTCATTTCATGTCAGCCTTACCATTCTGAGCGATATGTGATAGGTCGGTTATGATCTTGGAGGGTTTTTTCCGCTTGTTTAAGGGGGCAGGTGTTCCCAGAGGCATGACTGGAGGTGCCAGGAAAGAACATAGAACATTAATCCTGATTACAGAAAAACTAAATAAAATCCCTTCATTTGAAAATCTTTTGAAGAAACAAAGCGGTCATAAAAGTGAAGGTCTTTCTCCCATGAGACAAAAGCACAAAGTCAAATTCAACATTAAAAACATTGCACATTGTTGAATGTTTGCTATAAAATAAAACTGAAAGCAAAAAGAGAAGTCAAAAGAAAAATAAAAGGATGTTTAATTTCACGAGTTATGATATTATATTTCACACTGAAGTGTGAAATAGTGTGAAAATGCATCATTCAAAGAAATGATCTGACAGTAATTTGACTCTAAATGTTCAACTACACCGAGGACGTGTTTGCATTTCAATTTTCAAATTGATTCACACTAACTTCTCAAGCTCACCCTTCACCATCAACACCTACAGCCACCAACAACCCCTGACAGGGAACTCACAGGCCCTGAGCATTTCAGACAGCCTGTCACCACGGGGCCTCTCATTTTTCAAGGTTTGTTTGGGGACACGAGATCTGTACACAGAGTGAGTCAACATAAACAGAAGCATGCTGTTGTTTAGGCAGAAGTTGAATTCCTTTCGGTGATGGTCTGCTGCAGTTGCGGTGAAGGCCTCGGAATCATAAAGCCGCGTCGGCATTATTCATATCATATTCCCCAATCTTCTCCATGGTAACATGTAGGTGGGCAAAGTGGGAGTGACACTTCTCTCTCTTTCTTGTGTTGAAATATCACTTACTGTTGAAATATATTAACATTAACAAACAACATTTTTACAACCTATGCATCTGGCTCTTACATGAAGTTATGTGTTTCTGTTACACAGTTGTTTTGTGCTCCTGCACAGATATCTGCACCTTCAGCTCTCAACAGTTTCTTCAAGGCCCAGTCAAGTGGCAAAACATCGCATCGCATCTACGGGCTGTAACTCAAGCCGCTGCAGCTATTTTTAAAAGCCATGTCAGGCCAAGACATTTTACCGACGTGTAATGACGTCATTCGACTATCAAATGAGCTCGACGCAGCTCTTAAGAACACAATACACACCTCCAGAAAACAATTCTCTGTGCGTTTCGCCTTCTCTTATAAAAGGAGCGAGAACTGGAGTCAGTAATGGATGTTAACGAGGAGGATTTTTGACACCCTTTCAATTCCCTTAAATAATTACAAGCAGGGAAGTCTGCGTCCAGATTTACCACCCCCCTCTGAGGATTTGGTAACACCATATAAAATCTCTGCAACACTCTCAGAGAGGGATGGTCAGCACATTCACCCATTCCTTTAGGCATTTTATGACGTACGGAAAACATTTTAAGCAGCAAAGCAACTTCCAGAGTCAGTTTACTTCTCTAAATCTTTTTAAATTCTTTCATGAAATCAAACTTCAAGGTAATATTTGCAGAACTGTTGAGGTCGTCTTCCATTATTTTCCCCTAAGATCAGCTGCGTGACCAGCAGACATGATGTTTGGGAACAAAATGCACATCTTCCCAGTTTTGTTTTATCCAGAAGCTGTTCAATGAGCAGAACAAAGCATAGTGATGGGATGTAGGTCCACTCACCGCGTTTTTGTTGTAATCCTGGGAGGGGAGACAAACCTATAAATACCAATCAGTGAAGAAGAGACCCAGGGCTCACAGTTGGTGATCCTGATCACAAGTTTACAAATCCCTCAGTGACTCCGACCCCAGGTATGGCTGGACCCCAGTCGTGGGAAGTGCAAAACCCACCCAACACTCAGATGGCAGATCTTCCAGAGGGCTGGGGGTGTGGGTGGCAGCAGTGTTGGTGTGAAGACGGGAGGAGGAGGAGGTTCAGGTTAGGAATATGAATAGTGATTGGGGAGGGGGGCGTTAAGATGTGGGGGACAAGTCTCTGTTGGCCAGCTAAATGTGCTGATGGTGATATTAAGGGAACAAAATCATTCTCGCAGATGGCTCAGAAGCCTATATTTAGTAGCACAGAATGAGGGGAACAGAAGTCAGCTATAAGATAACCTCAGAGGACTCAGAGGTGTGTTTGGGGTACGCAGAGAGGCTGGGAAAGTAGAGTACGCACAAGTGCTCAGTGCAAGTTGAAGGTTAAGTATATGTGTGTTTGTGTTTCAGTGCGACGGTCGGCTCGGTTACTCCCCGCTGTACTCTAACCTGACACTAGATTGTCACATTTTCAGTTTCTCTCAAGCAACACGTGACTAGACATGATTAACACGTGGTAACAAAGCTGTCAGATACTCAAGTAAACACATCTAAAAGTAGTGGAGAGGATGCAAACACCCCAAAAAAACGAACAAAACCAGCTCAATAAGTTTACACTGACTTACCTGTGATGAAAGAAAAGTAAAATAAAATACTGGCAACTTATTTAAAGTTAAATCAAAATAAACAATTCAACAAAAACGTTTTCTCACCATTAAAGAGTTATCTGGACTGATCTTTTTATACTATTTACAATGTTTACAACATGGAGACAAGGACATCTCAGAGTTTGACTAGATGCACGGTCGATCGGACTGGAATCCATGAAAAAGACGAGTAACCAGCATCAGTGTAGGTATCCTTTAAAAGGCAGCGCCATCATCGCATGTCCAATCTGTTGCTGAACACACTGGTGACACAAAACAAAGTGGACAGCACCACTCTCAGGTATGAAGGGAGAACAGTGCTCCAAAAAAAAAAATCACACAAATATCACACATTATTAAAGAAACCTGTGACTCAGGGTCATAACAGTGACTTTAAAGTGGAATTATTTGAAAGAGATTTTCTCTGAGATGCACACCCATAGGACAAAGTCTGGAAATACTGATTCCATGAGTCCACACCAAACCCAGTCGAAACCTATCCCTCCTCAAATGCAGGGCTTGTAGTATTGCTAGAGAAACAGTCGGGATCACCACACTGTGAATTTCTGCGGCAAATATTTGGCCAACCCAGAAAACTAAAACCTTTGACCTGCCGGTAGCTTGAGAGGGAATGTCACAGGAACTCTTTAGAATTCATACTCTGGGGTTCATGCATTCCTTTCCATTACAATTCATACCATACTTGTCAAGATATTTAAGTGATGGAAGTGGTGGACCCACCGACGGACAGACACGCAAACCAACATTGCCAGTGTGACCTTGACTAAGAACTCCCCACAGGTAATTTACATTTACTGCAGCTGTTGAATGTGAGCTCTTCTGGTCAGTAAAGCCCCCAAACAAGACCAAGAACATGTCCTTAGTTTCCTCAGCGTTAGCTCTGTTTTCTGCCATACTGAAGTAACTGCAACTTTCTGTGTATGTATCTTTATTGTTAAATATAAATAAATGCAAAATAACGATCAAAAACGTATGCATAAGTAGTCTTTCATCAGGGCTTAAAAATCATCTCATATCTTACTGTATACTGCTCAAATGTCATATTGCAGCATCTGGATTTGTACATTTTATTATAATTCACAGTTTTAAACATAAATAACATCTTGTAGTGCAAGTAGATGTGAAAATATAGAATAACATAACTGTAGACTATGCAAAGCTGTGCAAGCATATTTACTTGATCAGAGCAGCTTGGCAAGTTTTACTGAAGTTTAGTTGGAAACCGTCCTCTAAAAGATCTCTAGTGCAATTATTTTGACGTTAAATGGCTTGCCGAGCAAATATTAGAGTAAAGAGAAGACATGAAGACACACTACTGTTCTGTTTCTGTTACTTGAACATCCGTCCCATGGAAACTACTGTACATGATGATTGCAGTCTTGAAAGATTACATCTTGAAATAGAAACTTTCCATAAACTAGAAGCCAATTTTTTTTTTTTCATGTGATCTTTTTTTAGCAGTTAAATTAAGAACTAATTCTTAATTACAGTCGTGACCTGGGAAAATGTCACTTTCATGATACATAAATAGTCTCTGTTATATTAACAACCCTATATATAGGCTTCCTGTGAGTGTGGAGGTTGGAGACAACAAAATGCCCTTCTGACTGCTCAAAGAAAAGTCCAGCACACCACAGCACCATGCAGTGGCAAATGTTCACGTTGACAGGAAGATTAACTAAATAATTCTTGCTTTAAGCCCACAAAATTTAGAGAATTGAAATGTGACTTTTTACACTTTATTTCAACATAAAGCCAAACGTACTTTGATTCACAAGACTTTAAAGATTACGAAATTAAACAATTAGCCTTCCCTCGGATGTTACTTTACATATGCACTTTTACTTTTAATTTAACAACTGAAAAAAATAAACAGTAATCAAGGCATGTGCAAAAGTTTAGGTACTACTGCACTTGTAAAATTCGTATAATTCATCTTACTTGCGTCCTGTAGAGGTGAGCTGAAGGTTTTGGATTGGCCCTCACAGACTCTTGATTTGAACCACTCAAAATCTGTGGGGAGACTGACAATCTGGGCTACTTAGTGCTGACTCAGTAGGGTGCCCACACTTTTGAACATGCCACAAGTACTTTTTCTATGCTTTAGAAGTAACTGTAAATTAACATGTGTAGACACATTTTTATTGTACATTTCCTGCATGGCTTTTATTCACCTCTTTTCACTTCAAATATCAACAAAATATGCAATTTGCCAAGGTGCTTTTACATACAACTGAAGGCCTACTGGCTATACAGGATACAAGATATTAATAAATGGTATTTTACTTATGCATTACCTCATTCTTTAAGTACTTTGCTGTAGGTGTTATGCAGAAACATTTCCAAAAGATGAAAATGCAAACATTTAGTGTTGTTGCTTATTCTCATTAGGCCATGGATAAATAATGAGCTCTGTCAGTTAACAGAAGAGTCACTAACTACGTCACCACCCTGTGACTGTGTGGATAAAACCAAGTTTAATTGGTGATCTTTCTGATGTGCTGAAACTCTTAAATTAGCTGTGTGTAAAACTCCTGAAACTGCCTTTTCTCAACTCAACTCAACAAAATATGTTCACAAAGAAGCAGATGGGGTGCTAATGTGAAGAAGATGTCTGTAGATGGACTTCCTCTGGTGTAAAACAACAGTGAGTGAAGAATCCGACCTGTCTTTGTTATTTGACAAAAAAAACATCCTTATGATTAAATAGTGTTTAATCATTCTGTTACATTTTGTGTTTTATTCTATTTGAAACCTGATCTGTACAGTTAAACTTGTATTTTTTTTAAAAATTATTATTAATATTTAGTTACCGTTACAGCACTTTATTATCATTATTACTAGCATGCATGTGTGTAAGGTGCCTGAAAAGAAAAGAGCAGGATCACACACTGGACAACAGGGGGCAGTGTAAAATCAGACATGTCACACACCTGGAGATCTTTCAATTCTAATTTTATTCCTCTCAAAATGTCTTGTCCCCTTGTTAGTATAAACTTCTACTCAGCATTAATAACAAACATTTTCACACTTATTATTTGATCCAACTACATTCAGAAACATACATATCATATTTGAAACCTCAACATAAATATACCAACAACCTAGTTTTTTTTTTGTCACCATAATTTTATGAAAACAAGAAAAATAAATGCTTAAATAAATAAAGAATAAAAAATAACAAAAGTAGCTCCTAAGAATTCCACAACTAAACACAACAGTCATTGTTTTGTTTCTTCTTCCCATTAACGTAACCAATCTTTCAAAGTACATAGCCAAGAAGCCATTAAATATATTTATCCTTACTTTTAAATAGCAAACAATGTGAACTGAAAGACACCAGCGAAACTTCTGTACTTTTTTCCATGAGCTTCTTTAACTTTCCCATCATGGCTCAAACCTCCCCATCCTTCAATTTCTAGAGGCTGTTGGACTTCAAACCATATATAACAAATCGGAAGTCACAGTTTTATTACATTTGATCATGACCATTTCTGGGAAATAGCGACTTAACTCAGACCCCTTTTTGGTAATCTGTTTTACATGCATATTACCCATATCCTCCCTCCACAGCCACTCTCATTCCTTGAACCCTTTTACAAATGCTGGTGCCTCTCCATCTCCCTCCATCAACTTCCCTTTGCATGCCTTCAGATTAAATCACAATTAAGCAAAACAAAATACACATTCCTTCATCTGCGTTATTTGTTTAATAAAAGTTAAAAATGTACATATATCTGCAAAGATCACACTGAATACTAAGGAGACTTTGGTGTGCCAAAGTGGCAATAGGAAGCTGTGATATCCAGTGACAAGTGTACATCCAGTGACAGCCGGGGCACTTGTTGAATGTGACCTGTGCTAAAAAAGATAGCGTTTCTCTCTGGCTATAGTGAGCAGAGATATTTGGCACAACCTCACTAATACTTTGCAAGAGAAAACCTTGTCTTCAAATACAGCTCTACAGTGAGCTGAGGTGTCTAAAAACAGTTTACATTTTTCAACTGGTCATGCATCATTCGAACCTCTGGACAAGAAGACTAGATCACCATGGTTTCTCCTTGATAATGCTACAGACAGAGTGGGTAAAAAAAAAAACACTGTGCACATCATTACGTAGGGCGGGCACTGAGAGTTACATGTTCAAAGATAAAAGCCTTTATCCACTTCCTCCTGTCAACATCACACAACATACATCTTCAGTGATTTATTCCTATGGACAGAACTGCAGCGATTAATTTTTTAGACATTTCAAGTTTCAAAGAATAATTCAGTACAGGCTCTGTTTTGATGTTTTTTTTTTCTGCTAAGTTAGTAGAAGAGATCTCCAGAAGCCTTACACAAACCTCCCCCAGGACAGGCCTAATGTGGACTATACAGCATACAGTATACTGTAATATACTCTATTATTATTGTCCCTCAGTGAAATGAGTTGGCAGCTAAATAAATATGCAGGTAAGAAGGTGTTTATGATATTTAATTAATAAGTATGTGTTTTATGATACATTACCCATATTCAAGTTCTAACATATTAGAAAACATGGTTTCAGGATTTCAACTGAGTTGACATCTCAGCTCAAGATAATATCATATCAATGCTTTTTTTTAATCAACCGTCTAAAACCACAATATATTCCCATTGAAATGATGTAACGAGAGAAGCATAAAATCATTAAATATGAAGAACTGAAACTATTGGCAGTTTTGCTTGACTTAAACAATGAACCAATTAACCAAATTGTCATTGATAAATTTTCTGTCCATACTCGACCAGTGATTCAGCGCGAAGTCAATAGTGCATGAAGATGTCCCAGTGTGGTATTGACTGACTAATTGGTGTTCAGATTGCCCCAGGCCTCCAGACACGGGGCTGGACGCCTCCCTTGGTGGCAACAAAACGTGGTTTGGGAGCCTGAACTGGGTTGGACTTGAGTGGAGGCAAAGAGGCAAGGATACTGAGCTCAGGAGCACTCTGGAACTGCTTGGCCGTCTGGAGCCCAGTGGTGTACGATACTGGAGTGTATGGTGTTGGGACTGAAGGTGGCACAGGGTTTGGAAAAGGGGTAGCGGAGAATCTTGGGAGGGTGGGCAGTCCGGCTGGTTGGAAGGGAGGTGCACTGACTGGGGCTGGAGTTAGAGTGAAAGGAGCAGGAAGTGGGGAGGTCATGCCAGCATGAGTCAATCGTTCTCCAAGGGTAGTGGCTGAACGAGGTGCGATGACCTTTGGAGCAAGAGTAGGAGCTGACATGGGTGTGGGTGTGGAGAATCGCTTGATCTCATAGACACGAGCTGTTTTGAGGGGGATCTGCCGAGGTGAGGTCAATGAGCTGCCCACCATTGTTGCTGTATAGTTACCCTGCTGGGCCTGGTAGGAAGGCATAGCTGATACATTAGCAGCACTTCCCCCATAGTTGAACATGGCAGAGTTGAGCTGATAGGGCTGCCTTCTAATGAAATCCAAAGCCTTGATGCCTTCTTTTTGGGGACCTCCTCTAACCCTGTTTGTATCCCTCTGAGGCCCTGTAGGGATAGAGGGTGCCAAGAGTGGGTTGTATCCAATAGGTGGAGGTGCACGCACATTTGGGGAGTATTTCCATTGAGAGGAAAGGGAAGGGTTGGAAGAGTCAAGGGGTTGGGCTGCACCATGCAAGGCCACTTCCTGCTGGTAAGGGGTCTCGGGTGGGGTGTCCACTACATACATACCCATGCGGCTCTGTCTTCGAGCAAACAGTTGGGCCCCTTTACCCCCTGCTTGAAGAATCTGTGGGACCTCATGGATGACCCGAGGCTTGGGTGCCACAGGGGGTGGCACCCTCTCCATACCAGCCTCAGCACTTCTCTCTTCCTCGTCACCATCATAGATAACTTCAGCTGGTTGTTGGCCATAATTGTATCGGGTGGACCTGTCATCCAGGTTCTGCACCATACACAACAGATCAGGATTGGGGGAGTTCTTTTTGACATCTGGCACATTGAACATAGGTTTTGGTTTTCCACTACGTCGTCGAGCTTCGAGTAGGATTCCTGTGCGACCTCCTGGACCAGGAACAGGGGTTGGAGCTACAGCTTCGGGCTGTGAGACCACTGACACTTGAGCTACAGGCGCCATGGAAAATTGCGGCGGTGGTGGCTGAGCAACTGGCCTTTGATGTGGATGCACTATGGCAACTGAGTCAACCGTGGCAGGAATTTGGCATACAGGAGGAACAGGGGCTGGAACCACTGGTGCTTGTGGGGCTGGCGGGATTGAAGGCAAAGTCATTGAATTCACAGTTGCAAATGGTGCCTGATGAACAGTAGTTATTGGTGGTGAAAACTGCATTGTCTGTGCAGAGGTAGACAGGGCTGGAGGGTGAAAGGTAGCAGGAGCTTCTGGTGTCAGGGCCATGGGAACTTGCGGTATGGAGGATGGTGGGAAGAGCATTGATGGGGGACCAGGGGGTTGCTGGGAACTTATTAATGAAGAATTCATGGCTAGATCAGTGGCAGTGGAAAATGGAGGTGGCACAACAGCCGCTGAGGCAGGACGTTGGGCCGTCTTTGTAACAGCTGGTCGAAACGCTACAGGGACAGTCGCAGATCTAACACTGATGAAGCCAGGGGTGAAAGGGCGCGCCGTTCTGTTGAGAACGTTACTTGCAGGTAGTTCTGGTAATGGTGTTTCAGCTGGTGGTGCAGGACTGGTCAGAACAGTCACTGAGGCAGTAGCTGGTTTGGGTGCCACAGGTGGAGGTGACATCACAATGCTAGCTGAGCTAACTGCAGAGTAGGATAGGTTCCCGTTAGACATTCCATGGGCTGCAACAGCTACTGAGCCTGGAGCTTGAGATAGTAATGGCTGTGTTGACGTAGGGCCAGGTGGTATCATCTGCTGTGGCTGGAGGTTTGGTTGCATTTGTGGCTGTACTTCCGGATGGTACTGATACATCTGAGACTGATCCTGGACTTGAGATTGAAGTGGAGCCTGGGGTTGTGCTGCCTCTACCTTCTTGGCATGCTCAGCAGCCCTCTTCCTCTGCTGCTCAAACAACTGGGCGCCTTTTCCTGCCGTGTTACTCAAACCTGGACTTGGACCATCCTCTGCTCCATCCCCACGACCTTCAGTGCCTGCAGTTGCTCTCTTCTCCAGCATATCCAGGTAGTCACTATCCCAAGTTGGGTCAGGAACTGCAGAGAAACCATCCTCATCAAATTCAGATTCACTACCTGGGAAAACCCCATCCTCCTCTTGTGAATCGTGACATCTGTCTTCATCAACGCTACCAAAGCTTGTGAGAGTGTACTTCTTGGAGCGCTGTCTTCTCTTCTTGAACATCAACACCCCCTTAGAGTGAGGGTTGGGAGCATCTGTCAGTAGGGATGCAATTGTTCGACACTTGGTTTTGGCTTCCTTTACATGCTTGTCTTGCAGTGTATCCCCTCGGTTCAGTTCTGCAGGATATGAAAGTCGTAGCGATTAGGAATTATTGGACAGTACTGTAACATAAGTCCTATGGTCAGAGATTTCCAAATTAAAAGAACCTTTAACCCAAGAAGTGACTCTGACATGAGTGTCTAAACCTGTCCTGACCGCCATGCCTTCCGCAGACATCCATCTCCTAACTTGCCAACGGAGCACTTCCGGGAAAATTCCAGGCAAACCTTCAGCTTCCCACATTAGCTGGGGTGAAGGATACATTTGCACATTATTAGGCTTATGTACTCTGACATTTGACTTGCATGAAAATATTTGCAAGCTGTTGGAAAGTTGCTTGTTGTAGGTGACTGGAAGAAGAACTTCAAAGGGCAGCCATAACATATCCTTTAACTTGTTATGGTATTAAGCAGATTATCATAGGCAACCTAATTCTGTTACCCTAATATGAAGTGCCATGTGAAGAGAGTTCTTAATTTGTCTAGGACAGGGTTCCTAAGTAGGACATTAGAATGTTAAACCTGCACTGGGTGGTGGCAAGGGGATATCTAAGAGTACATTTATTTAAGTTCTTTAAACAGCTCAATGATCTTAAATAGCTCAACTCTGTCCTTTTCCTGGGCTTATTATGGCTGATGGACAGGAGGACAAGTTGTAGGAAAGAATGCTTGGTCAGTGTCCGTGCACTCTATCATTTGTTAAGTCGCTATTATACATTTTTTTAACCTTTTTTCATTATAACAAACACTGTGAAAGCGCATCTGTTATTTTCGCAAAAAAAACATATGCCAGAGAAAGTGTTACAAAATACACCACACTTGTCATAAAGCTCTAAATGCTAGAGAAATATTTAGAGTGGAACGACTGAGATAGAGGAGGAGGGAAAATTAGTGTCCCTGCTTTGCTACTTGATACCTAAAAGCAGCTGCAGATGCTTTTCAGTGCTCACAGATTGATTGCTGAGGTTTTTACACTCATAACTCGAGGTAAATATAGTAAACCATACTGGCATGCTCTGTTTAACAGACTTAGGTTGAAACCTACTCACACTGATCTACTAACCTTAATGAAAACCTACAGATATCTGGTTAGTCTTGGTGGTTGAATGTCAGATTACATGATTTGGACACAGTGGAGTTCTTGATTAAGATTTTTATCAAGATTAAGACACAATACTCAAACATTATTACTGCTGGTACTTTACTGTATCATAAATATTGGTATCAGTTTAATGTCTTAGGCATCAGTGGGCAAAAAAAGGAAATGAACAGCTTTAAAACTTGACTCTGACTATCGATCTGTTTAAACTGCCTTAAGTGCTGTTTTAAACTAACAGCTGACTCTTGTGGAGGTTTTTTTTAGAGATGAAATTTGAAGAAAGAACCGAGTGTAGATGGCGGTATTATAAGACTTAAACTTACAAATAAACCTTCTGCAAATATCTAGACTTTCCACACTGGCTTATAAAGCCATATTTTTTACAATGATCATATATCTTTCTGGGTACAGGAACGGAGTAGATCAGCTCATCTTTGCTTCAGTGATTATTTCTGTGCTGCAACACAGATGGCACATACAAATGATGTATTGAAAATATTATGAATAATGACATCATGAAATAAGTAAACATGATGCAAAGAACAGTAGCAAAAAGAGCATCCTTCAGAAAAAATATGAGGAATCTCTATCTACTGAGACAACTTAGCTTATATTTATTTGACTCTTTAACCAACCAGTGGCCTTGATCAGGAATGTGTATAGAACTGTGAAGCGCAGCCCATGCCAGTGGTCTGCCTCAGATGTACTTACTGGCTTGTTTGGCCTTTTCCATGTAGGTTGTTGTAAGCTCCTCATCAATGGGTTTATTCAGAGGACCCACCATGGGCACAAGCTGGCTGCGGGAGCCCAGCATCAGAGCCTCCTTTGCCCTCTCAGGGGACACCAGTGGCACTTTGGTTGTCTCCAGAAAGCCACTATCCTCCTCTTGCCCGCCATCCCGTAGCCCCTGATCGTCTGCTGAGGAGATGATGGAGGAAGTCTCAGTGGATGTCTGGGAGGACCACATTCCTGGACCTGGAGGCTGGTAAATCACCTCCCTTCTCGCCACCCCCGTTAGGCCCCCTCCTCCATCTCCACTTCCCCCACATCCATCCAACAAACGGGGGTAAACATGTGCATCCGGAGCGCTGTCGTAGCCACTCATCTCCGATGTCTCCCCACCCTCAGGAGAGGTTCGTCCTGTTGGTTTCCCAGGGTTGGAGTTGCTGGGGCTGCGCCGTTTCTGCCGGCGCTGCCTCTCGTAGCCCGCCACGTCTGCATCACTGTCAGTCTCACCGTAATAAGCCTCACTGCCAGGTGGAGATGTTAAGCCACTGGCTAGAGAAGAGCGGCTGCGGTGGACCTCACGGACAGGTGCGTGGTGGGGGTTGGTGGGGGACATGGCTCGCAGAGCAGCGCGGTATTCTTTGTCTATACGTGGAGATGGGGCACGGGTCACCAGCACCACAGACTGAAAACCAGCAGGTGCCCTGCAAACAAGTTAAGAGTTTTAAATCATCATTGAATGTGATATTAGAGTTTAATCTCCTAAATCTACATTCGAACTGTCCTTTGCCCAAGCAGCAGAACCGTTTGTTTGTCCTGATGTTTTTTGGATTATTATAATACGCAGCATTATCAAGGGTGTAACCTGTGTATGATTTCTTACAATGGATTGAAGGTGCTTCATATGCAAGAGTGTAATTTTTTTGTTCCTCTGACCTTTTGACCCGGATATGTAATATCCCAGGGGAGCTGTCGATGAGGTTCATGGCCTGGGCATGGGAGAGCGTGCCACATGGCTGTTCGTTGATGGTCACGAGCTCATCAGCCTCCTGCAGCCCAGCCCTGCATGCCTTGCTGCGTTTACGCACCTGCACAAGAAAAGAAAAGTACAATTTCAGACACACACAGACAACAAAAAGTTACACAGATGTTGACCTTTGATGAGTTATATCAAAAAGTGCTTCCAAGACAGGTCTCTATCTCTGTCTCAAGGCTGTGTGGGTAAGTCCAGGAGGTCTTTCATCTCTCAGTGCTGACAGTGAAATGAAAGGTCATATGTGCATTTCTTTGTTTTGTGTTTCATGCTGCCAAGACAAAATCCCTTCACTGTACAATCCTGTGCATAGCCTGCATGCTAATGTCCCATTTATTGTTCCAGGGTTTCATCACGTCAAATATAGGCTTCTAACTTAAGGACAAGTCTCAGCTTGGGTTTGAAGAGCTGTGATGTTCTGAATGCAGTGCAACATTTCTGTCTTTCTTTCCTTGCTCAAGTAAAAGTAGTTTCCTGTTGCCTGTTCAGCTTTTGTAATGACGGGAATAGAAAATTTAAAAAAATGTCAGTGCTGTGCTTCTGTCTTGTCTTGGCTTGTGATAGTGACGGACACAGACAGTGAGCAGATTTTGTCCTGACAGCTCGATCTTGCTGCGGACCTATGCCACATATTACAGCTCAAGTGGAGCACTCATACACACTTTAACAGGGAAATGCCAGCCAGCAGCCATCTTCATTTGGTGCTTTGCTATTTGTGCCCGAGGTCTGTCAGGACCGTGGCGTTTTGCCCAGACTAAATAGCCTCAGTTCTGTGCAAGCCATGTCAACACGTAAATTCAAAGCAGATGTTTGTAAATGTTTTAATTTCCAAAGACAGTGACTGAGTGTTGATTGTACCCCATGAAGGCATGTGTTGAATGAGTATTGTATGTTAGAGTTCAGAGATAAGGAAGTGTGGCTTTGATTGCCCTAATTAGTTTGCTTTCCCGCTATTCTGGTTTGCATGTAACGAAATCCCATGTCCCCATTTAGCTAAGCCTTTCAAAGTGGTCTGTGCCTGCCGGTGGCACAGGATGTCAGTTATTCATTCAGTCAGTCACCTCGTGGTTGCAAGTCATAACAGTTATAATTCCCTTACATGCCCGCACACATAAACCACATAGATTGGAACAAAAATACACCTAAAGTCATATAAATAAACACACAAACACGCACACACAGGCACAAACCCAGCACTGACACAGCGGCTCTTTCAGTGAAGACCCACACTGCTCCACCTGTTACAGACAATATAGCACGAGACCTGACAAACTTACACCTTCCTGCTCTCAGGGGTGAAGGAACACGCTGTTTTGGATGTTCAGACAGACACAGCTGTCCTCCACTGTAAAGGTGACTTAGTGTGCTTTGGCCCACTTGTGCACATATAAGTCTGCATGAGCCAACAGTGTAGGATTGTTGTTGATACGGTTAACTATCTTTAGATGCTGTCTACCGTCTCGAAGAAGTGGTTGTTTTATTAATTTATTTATTCATATGACAAATGTCTCAGTAAAATAATCTGGATGTACATAGCACATTTCTTTTCATAAAAACTAATAAAGGTTTTCCTTTGTTCGACAAAAGGAAATCCATGAGGGATTTATGCGGTCTTCAAACAGAAACATTTTCTTTACCCAATGAAAACTGTTGTCCCAATGCAATTATTTGAACATATTTGTGTATGATAACGAGGGAAATTATGGAAAATACATTGTTCGTCTTACATGTTTATGATATGTATGATAAGGGAGATGACAAGCTACTGTATATGAATAAAGGTGCATGATCCAGTGCATAGTTCTCTGTTGAACAAGCATCTTTAATCCCATTGGCCAACTGGAGTGACATTGTCAAACTGTAATTTGGACAAACCCGCAAACATTTTTATTTTATTGAAGAGAACATTTTAAGACACTTTAAATACATAAAAATAAAAATATACTGCATGTGAGTTTGTCATGCCGTGTGGATAAAAGTAAAATACTAACTTTTTAAATCATGCCATGGAGGATTTATGAGTTGGTTTCTCTCCCCTTATCATTAATACAGAGCTCATTCAGTACCTGATTAGAAACAATATGGAGTACAAAAGAGTGCTAACAATCAGGATTTCCTTTCCATGTGAACGTGCATGAAAGAGTTGTACGTTTTTCCCTTCGGCAGCAAGAAACTGATTGACGCTTGTTCCAAAATAGTGTATGAGGCTAATTTTTTAGTACTGAGCTGAAACGCACACCTTGGCTGACCCCAAGACCTGCTGCTTCTCGACTATAAATAGCCTCTTGGAAAAGTACTTTGCTCAGTCAACAATATATTAAAAGTTTGTGTGAATGCGTGTGTGATATCTGTGTAAATGTATGCATGCATCATGTCTGTTTAAGTGTACTATGACATGAACAAATATATTCAGAAATAAGATTTCTCTATTTAAAAATGTCAGAGGAACAAAAAAGTTAGCTCACGTTTCTTTAACCAGAAGAAGCACATAAAAGAGCTACGACTGTGTCTCATGATTGTATGACTCAGATCAAGATGACATGAACTGATTTACTACAAACAGCAAACAACATTCATCAGGAGGTCAGTAACAGTTTTAAGCCTGATCTTTTTGAGCAACTATCTTTTTCTGCTTGAAACCTAATTAATCCTTATATCCAGTATAGATTCCACTTCAGGTATCGTGTCAAACTTTGCTTTCTCAAATGAAAATCAAGACTGAAATATGGACTGCTTCAGTTGTGCCAAATGTGGGCTCCAAATTCTTGCTTATAAAGAATTGGCTCTTGGGGAGTAAAATGAGCTGAGTAGCTCCATGTGGTAATCCTAAGGTTAAACATTTCCTTTACTTTCAGTGAACATCTCAAGAAGATATAGATATTAATATCATAGTGCCATATAACGTTTTTGTTTTATATCACAGATACCAATGTGACTTGACACTTGCCGAACTAAAACTCTAAAAGAGATTTGTTTCTTACCTGTGTGGTTTTCAGTGTCACAATGTTTACACCTAAATCACAGGTAAACTGACCAAGCAGGGTCCAAACTGATAATGTAGTTCAATGGTGCAAATCAAACTGTGGTCACGGGTGAATGGTGTGTTGTACCCATAAACTCTTCACAATAAACAAATTAACAGCTTAGAAAACAACAACCTTAGTGTACAAAAAACATCGAGTACAATGTGCACATTTCAATGCTCAAAAAACCTCTAAAAAAACAGGGTCAGTAACCAGAACCCAACGGAGACAAATTCCAATTTTTGGTTCAGTATCACTCTAGTTTTAGTATATTGCTCAGTGGAAGATATGCAGCAGGGTTACATTCCCAGCTAGCTCTATTTGAAGTTTAAAGTTCAGTACACCTCTGCATGATTATGACTCATATTCAGGACCCAAGCCAACCTGCATGGCAGCTAATATTCCATTTTATCGTCTGATAGATCTCAGCTGATGTTTCACTTCTGTTTAGTGAGGCTGTTGAATCTAACGCAGTTTTCTTCTTTTCACAGTTCACTCAGCACACTGTGAAATGCTGGCTTCTGGCCATCCGGCCTTACCTTAGCCACCTGGAGCGGTCTCTGATGTTCCACGCCTCCCTGGAGACGAAACCCCCACGGTGCTCCACCGGACAATGTAATTATCACTTCCTCTGCAACCATTGTTCTGTTCTGTTCTCTGTCTTTGTTTTAGCTTTTCTTCTTTTTATCGGTTATTTTCCGTTCCTCTTTATGTTTCATCTGGGGGCCCCCCTCAGTGCATTGGCCCCATGGTCAGCAGTCAGGGCCCCCTCATAGAGCTCTGACCTGCTCTTCGCCTGCCACACTGTCCGGACGCCGACTTCTCTCTGAGCTCCAAGGCCGACACTCACACCTGAACACACACACACACACACACACACACACACACACACACACACACACACACACTTCCATGTGCCCACCCATATCCAGGGCCAACCATCATAGCCAAAGGAAAGAGAGAGGGAGAGAGAAATATGACGGGAGGGGGGGGGGGGGGGTCTGTGTCTGCTTACACTGAGGAATGCCTGCCCCAAATGAGCAAGGGGAGGGTCCAGCTCAACACTTGTCCTGTCACTCAGACCTATGCCACCAGGGTGCTGATAGCCCCTCCAAAAATAGGACACCACCACCACCATCGCTGCTTTGCCCGCTCCTCTGCCCGCTCCTCTGCCCGCTCCTCTGCAGACCGAGGCAAAGTTAACATTCAGAACATCCAAATGGCAGCATTTCAGATCTGGTACTGAGGTCATCAGTAACCTTTAGTGAGTCACAGCCAGACTCTCAAATCTCATGGATGAGACGTGCCATTATAAGACACATTACTCCTCATTAATTAAATTCAGACAGCCTTTAATTTTCACGGAGAGGAGCTGATGAAAATCAGCAACGTAGACAATGAGCAGACCAACTTTGGTGCTTGATAGTCGGTAACTGCTGAGGCTTCTGTGTATCCTGCCATCTCCTCTGGATCTGGAGACATTCCTGGCTGTCATCATGAAGTCTTTAGGGATAAATACTAATGCAAGCTCTGGATGAATAGTCTGCATAACTACATTAAACGTTTGACATTGAAAGGACAAATACTCAAAACCAAGTCTTTACTTGACCTTTTGAGGGGGGGACACTTTCATTTTGTTGAAAAAAATTACAGAGATAACGGAATATCTTTTTTTGTAGACAGACATGAAGCCCACCATACTTTTACATTTTTGCAAAGACATCTGTCACAAGCGGATCCCCACATTCTCACACCCAACCAAACTGGATGTGTTGACAGCTATGCAGAGTCTGAACAAAGACATTTAACCAAACTAAGAGTCTGCAGCTGTGCTAACAGCTCCGTGAAGCTGCACTTGAGCACAGTGATGCTTTGTGCTAAATGCTACTGTTGGTATGCTAACTGACGTTAGGCAGGTGCAATGTCCATCTTGTTCACCATCTTAGTTTAGTGCGTGAGCATACATCTGTAAATGAGCAAAGACTGCAAAATACAACTGAGGCTGATGGGACTGTTGTTATTTTTGGAAGGGTTATACATTTTTAGGCATTCTTAGGTATTTTAGGTCCAATGTGATTTTGATTCAATTTTCACCGTTTCCATTTTTCATTTCTCGTCTCTTCTTCCCTCCTGGTCTCAAGTTAAACTCATAAAATTCCTTCTAATCTGAATGTAATTAAACTACTGAAAATAAACTATCTGAGAAACACAAGGAAAGTCTCAGTGGATCTGAACTTGCTTAGATAATGTTGTATTTTCCTTTGGGGCATCGACAGACCTTTAAACCTGTTGATAGAGGCTGAATGATTCCCTTGGTAGAAAGGCAACGCTGCTACTATCAGTGCTGCGGGAGGTTACCAATGATAGCTGCTCCCTTTGGCAGTTCTGCTCTGCAGCTGTCTCCAGACCTCAGGATAGAAACCAAGATCAGTCCTGGGTCAGACGCTCAGAAAAAATGTCATCCTCTCTTCTTGTGGGCTGTTTCACATCTAACAGAACACCACAGTATAAGCAAGTCCTCAACAACACACAGATACAACAGAGCCGGTTTTTATACAATGTGTATTCACACAGGGAAAGTGAGGTCTTGGATGGATATCTGAACAAACATGAAGTTTAAGAGTTGGAGTTCAGTTGTGCTGTTTACTCCCCCTAGTGGTTAAAACCAGGTCGGCTGTTGGTCTCCTGGAACTTATCTATTTAATTCTCAGTAATTTTATTATTTTAGTGGTTTCTGTCTCTTTTGTGGTTAAAAATTTAAAAAAATTAGATCCCTTCACACTACATTTTATGATATATTACAAACAGTTTTCAGGTGCACCTATACTAGTCATGTACAGTTCATATTTGCCTAAAATATTTTAGGATATTAAAAACAATCTGCAACTGCTTTTAGCTATACTTAAAAAAAAAAAATCACTAGTCAAGTTTGTTACAGAGATATTTCTTTTACCCTTGTTGGCAAATTCTCACACCCATACGAGTCTAAAAAAACAAAAACCTGAAGATTTTCCCAATATAACTTTGTGAACTCATCTCAGTAATACGAGTAATAAATACATGAGTAGAAAAATAAATTAGTCATGTTCTTTAACAGATTGTTTTCAGTTGAACCAATAAAATATGCTGTTTGCTGACTGTGTCCCTGTCACACTAAACAAAAACTGCAATGCAGATAGTTGCAGCTTCAGCCAGAAAGGCCCACAACAAGTCATGAAGAGGTCTGCTCAGTCACTCTGGACAGGACAGAAGGTGGTTGTCTTTCAAGAACAGTAAAAAGGTCAGAATCCATATGCTCCATATGTTTTTTATTCTGTATGCTTTACATTGTGGCGTGGCAGCAGAATGAATTAAAGTGGTGCGTAGCAGTGCAGCAAACATATGGGTGTTGTTGCTTTAACTCAGGAAACAGAGGAAGCGCAGTGTTTTTTCCTGTGGACATGGGAGAACTGTTAAGTGAAGCAAAAGCTTTGTCCCTCTCATGTTCCCCTTCTTAATTAGTTTGTGTGTGCCCATCTCTCCTTTCAAGGTTTTCTCTTCCACTGTTCCATGGTTTGTCTTATTTTCTCCTCCTTTTTCAGACATTTTAATGTGAAGGAGCTTTAGACATTTTCTCTGTTCTCTTGCTATCGTTCTTATACTTAATGACTTGTCGGTTGGCCAACTCGCTTCCCCGGGAAGACTTTGACATACAGATTTGTTGAGTGGCAGCAGGCACAGACTTGGTGCCCTTTAATTGTGGCATCTGTGCCAGGATGGCAGACACTGCCAACCAGCCCTGCCAGCCCTGCCCCCCCCCCCCCCCCCCCCCCCCCCTCAGATGAGATGAAAATGAGACTGCCATACTAATAAACAAGATGTAAACTGAGCCTTCAGTAAAGGCAAAGTGAATACTATTATTTATTTAATCAAAATGAAAACACATTCAGAGATTGAGATTGGTGATTTGACATCAGTCTCTTTTCATATATTTACACTCTGCACATGAAACATTGAAGGAGATAGTGTGTGTTTTATAGAAGTGAATGAAAAACAAAAGGAATCTATAAACTTATCAAACCTTTTACTTTTAGAAATAGTATATATACTCATATAATGTGCATATAAAAAAAAAATCTATTTGCGGAAGAAGTTAGTTTTCACAGAGTGGCTTAGAAGAGCAGATTGTACTCTACATAATGCCGTACCCTTTTGGGAAACACGTTTCTTCTGACCCCGGAGAGCCTCACATTTTTAAAATGTCAAGTTAAAAAGGTTGGTTCTCCCTTTGAAGGAGGTGGAGTTCTGACATTTTGTAATATATTGTAAAACCTTTTTCGTAATTTATCTTATTTTCTTGGAATTTATTAGATTCTTTAAGCAGACTTTTGCTCAGATTTCGGTCCCATGATGCAACTTCTGTCTGTAGAAACAGGGCTAACGTCATGCTTAAGGATGTGAGACTAATTAAATGTGTTTATTTTATGTTAATTGTGATTTATCGTTATGTCTTATAAATATATATATATATGAAAAAAATTGCATATATATATATATATATATATAATTATTAATTTTTTTTACATTTTTGGATATATTTATATACTTATGGAATATTTAAATAGTATTCTGCTTGTGATTACATGATTTATGTTCTTTATGTCACATCCAAGTTAGTGGACATATTTTAATCTAATGGATATGTGTCAATAAAAACTAACAGCTCTTATTTCTTACCTTCCCACTGACGGACTCTTTCGTTCTGTGCCTCCAGCCTGTTTCCCCTTCAGATGCTGAACTCCTGACCCCAGTTTGGGACAGACTGCGCTGCACCTCTCTCAGGACTCCCGCTGTCCGGGGAAAGATGAGTCCTGTGTCATCTGCTTCATGACACAGATGCGTCGTTGCAGCAGGTGGCACCTCATAACCTGCTGTCACCAGTGAGTCACCCGCGCGCGCACACACACACACACACACACACACACACACACACACACACACACACACACACACACACACACACACACACACCTCTAAACTCACACAAAACAATGGTGCAGACCATCTGTCTAAAAAATATGTTATACAACAGGTATCTCTTACCTGATTGGTCAAAGACAAAACCAGACTGATAGAGCTCTTCAATGGTTGCTATGCTGTTCATAACATGGTCCTTGACTGGGTTTCAGTTGGTAGCCCCATATTCATGATAACAAATGCCATTTTGGGTATTTGAGATTCCGTCACTCACTAGTACATTAATAATGTGCAATGCATTTTCCTGAAAGTCTTTTCTGGGATAGATTGTGTCTTTTTTTGGCACCATTTTTCCTGCTTCGCTTGCACTGTACGGCGGCCAACAAATCAGACTGCGGTTGTTCTGGGCCGCTTCAGTGACCTGATGGTTTTAGCTGCGGTGGATGGTTAAGTGAAGGTTAAACAAAGCTGACAACCCACTGCTTTAGTAGCTGTGGGATGCTGAACTAAAGGCTAATGTCAGTCTGCTACATGTAAAGTGCTTACAATGGCAATGCCAGCATGCTGATGTTTGCCGGGTTCAACATCTTCGTTTAGCATGTACAAAATGTTGACCCTGCAGGAAGGTCTGGACCAAAGTGGTGGACTGACACTGTTGTCCATGGAGCCCTGCTGATAGTGGGGTTCAAGTACTGAAAGGGAAAATTAGATGTAGTCCTGAAGCTCTACATTTTTGTATAAGAAAACATTTTGGCTACAAACATTGAGATCACATAATACAAACAGTTTACTGATGATGAGTTATATAGCCTGCTCTTTTTTCACATGGATTTTTTTCCTGGCTAAGACCTTGATTTGTTGGTTTCCCTTACAAAATTACAAAAAATGTGAGTTATTTTTTACCTAATTGAAAACTTAAATACATAACCAAAACCTGTACATATCTGGTGTTTGGATTGAAAGAAAATCTGCATACTTGTTGGTCTGCGTGGCATTTTTGGGGTCCTTTATTCTTCTTCTTCTTCTGTCGTCTTTGCTGTCAGTCTGCCTGCATTATTCCTTTAATCCTCACGGTGGCACTCTCCACTGACTGTATCACAACAGTTCACACACGCACGGTATACACACTTTGAGCTTGCGTAATCCCTGTCATTTTTGATGAGTCAAAGCCAGCACTCACTCACCTCGGGGGAAATATCTGATAGGATGGAAGGGCCCGGCCGAGGAGGTGCTGTTAGGAGGAGGGGGAGGCGGAGAGAAAAGTTGACCCAAAGTTTGTGAATTTGCCATAAGGCCACCAGCGCTCTCTGTGTGGGTGGTTTGTTTGACGTGATGAGACTGAGTGGTCCGCCACCCCCTCAGCCTCATCTTGTCAATCCATCACCGAGCGAGGTGAGGAGAATAGAGAGTGGATTGAGTTTCTGCCGGCTGGAAGATGATCCTCGAGTATTTCAGGAGCTGCAGACCAGGGGGGCTCCGTCAGTGTCACCTTCAGGGCCGGTCAAAGTGACGATGTTTATGTGACGTCTCCGAGCCCACGTCTGCCAGACAAATGTAACTCTGGACAGCCTAGGCTTATATTGTGTAAATATGTGTGTGTCTGTAGTGTATAGTTTCAGTAATTTGTAGAGTCAAATTAACAATCAAAATTAACAAGCATAAATATGTATGACGCTGTGTTCTAAATATGCTTTGAATGAATGCCGGATTCTTGTCTTTATTGGTGGTTTTTGTTTTGATAGAAAGTTATTTATAATTACATGAAGTCAACATGAATTTCATTACAGACATCCGTTTTTCCATCAGGATAAATTGAAAAAACTTTGATGCAGCTGACTTATTCAAGTTTAATCATCTGGGATAAATTTGTAACTGTTCAGCACTTTGCTTTATGACCAACACATTCACCGATGGCAGCGAGCTACCACGCGAAGGGCTGGCCGGGCCATCGGGTTCAATGTGTTGGCCAACGACCAGGAGAAAATGGGAATCCAATTTACAACCCTGCAAATCGCTCTCCCATTTAGGTAGGTAGGTATTTACTTTATTAATCCCCGAGGGGAAATTTTTTTCGCTACAGCAGCATACAAAAAAGTTGCAAACATAATGCTGATATATCATCATCTTAAATTTGATATGATGATCAAGAGAACAGTTACCAGTTTACGAAAACAACAATGGTAACGTGTTTCATGTCGTGTCTGGCCACGTGGTCTATTTTAGTCCAATATTCACCCATCTTTGAACTCTAGATTTGTCTCGACTAACTCCTGAGTAAGTAAATATCAAAAAGACAAAGATTATTTGCCAAATTAAAGCCAAATTAGCATTATTTTGCAATGCTAACTTATGCATTAGAAATGTGTTATCTTGCTAACATGGAGCTAGCCAATGTTAACTCATAGCTTACTACTGGCTAAAACCTACTTTGTTTCAGATATTAGTATAATTGTGGGCACAATTTCAGCAGTTGTGAAAGAGCAAGAGCGCGTGTGAGCAAGTAAAATGGAATTTTGATGCTATCTGGATGCGCCACATTCCTGTGATAATTTCACAGCTTGATTGAGCCTGGTTGCAGCTCTTGATGTTTTGTTTCTTAATTTCATTTCTCCTGCAGAAAGCTGCATCTTTTAAGGTGCAATTTCAGTTTTCTGCAGTCTACCAATGATAATATGTTCATCTGTAACAAAATAATGTTAAATTCAACATAGGCTGTCAAGTATTCCAAGTCTTAGTCGTGATTGTACAGATTGTACTACTCATACACAGTGCAGTGCAGTAGTAATACTTTCATATAGGTCATGGTCCTTCCTCTCGTTTGTACTATAGAGGACAGTGGGATGATACTTACTGGAACCACAGTGTTGGTCCACAATACAACTTAATGGCATGGACATTTTCACTTCCATGTTATGCTGCACCCTTGCTGGTTGATTTCTGAGTTTAATGTTTTATAAATTAAAAAAAACCTGTCGCTTTCATTCAGAGCTGTCAAAATACAACGTTGACATGTGTAGCTTTAAATGCATCTTTTTTCAGAAGATTTTGGAAAGCCAGTTCTCTGTAACAGTCATATTCCCTTTGGTAGGACTGACCCACACATACTGTACCATAAATCAATGCATACTGTAAAATGAATTTTGGATTTGCAATGCTAAAAAAAAAAGTCTCAGGTGGGAAACTTTTATTAGGGCTCTTAATGTTAAATGATGTCTAAAAAGTGAAAGTAACTTTCAGATGCAGTTTCACACACACACACACACACACACACACACACACACACACACACACACACACACACACACACACACACACACACACTCCCCTACCTTAGCTCCAGCTCAACAGAGTGGCTCTACATCGAGTGAGTCATTTATTCGTCGTCATAAATAAATCACACCCACTGCTACTCCTTTTGACTCTGCACCACTGGCTTTTCCAAACACGCACACGCACACACACACACACACGCACACACACACACACACACACACACACACACACACACACACACACACACACACACACAGTATGGGGTTACATTCTGTGTCCCTTTTACACCAATATCCCTTTTGTTGTCACGCAGAAAGTGTATTTTCCACAGTTTGGCATTATTATTGAGTGTGTAGCACTGCACTTTATGCCCCGAAAATGTTGCAAAAAAAAAAGTTGAACTTAAGGACGGAGTCCTCTTTAGGTTATTTTTTAATGTTTAGTTTATTTTTGGCCATACGCTTACTTCATTGTGGGCCTTTAAAACTCACCTCTGCAGACCACACAGTACATAAAAGAGAATCTGTAACATGAGTTATTGCTCGCACCGTCCGTTTGTATCCCCTCAGACAGTTAAGGAAAGAGCACAATCCCTTGCTCTCTCTACTCCTCAAGAAGACATTTGTCACTTTCCATTTTTACAGCCAGCCTCCCTGTCCTCCCTTCGCAGCGGTAAAGCAGAGTTCATGTCGCTCTGCATTTCCCTGAGGCAAACTGATGGCTACACCCAGAGACCCAGATGTACATACACAACAAGACAAAGTGACTGCTCCTTCTATGCCACTTTGTTTATGTTCTCCTCTCTCATCTTAGAGAAGCTCCGTTACCCATTATCCCTTTTTCTCCTCTTTCCAGCAGCCCTCTTGTTATTTAATTTAATGTTCTGTATTCCTTTTCTTATGTTCACATCTCCCACCAATTCTTTCATCTTCGCCAGCCTCGTTCTTACCTCAGCATCATCTTTTCCCCAAATCTCTCCAGCATGCGCTTCGCTCCCACCGTGGGCAAAAAGCCTGTCAAATTTCCCACTGGGTGAGGCAACATGAGTTTGCTTCTACGACGTAGGAAATGGACTTGTATCTGAGGCATTGATTTCCTCTCGGCACTGTGGGTAGGAGATGGCAGTGCGGTGAACGCTAAGAGCCCCCGCGGTCGATACACATTCTCATCAAAACGCCGGATGTTTCTCCGTTGTCGGGATTGGTTTCAAAGCCCCGGCACGGGCGGTAATTGTCATCGGGTGACTCTATTAATTGAGAAGCATCAAGAAAGAAAGAAAAATGTCAGGGATTATTTGATTATTTTTTATTACAGATTTATAATATAATTTGAAATACTGGCTGCATTACAGTGGAAAAACTAACTGTTGCAGTTGTAGTAGCACTTTAATAGGAGTGGCAGTCTGTAGAGAATAGCAGCAATGACACACACTCAGCAAGAAAGGGGTCGAGCCCAAATGTTGTACTGTTCCTCTAAGGCATTGTTTTGTATGTTTATTCTTTTATGCACAACATTTTCCAAAACTCTTGTTCTTTTTATTTAATTTAAAGTTGTTGATTTTTACCCCAGTGAGTTCACTGTGATGTTTTCAATGAAAACAGCTCAAGTTTGTGTTTTCTACCTTTATGATCTTACATTTGTCCTGTTCATAACATGATTTGCAGAAGATTTGATCACAATATCCGTCAATAGCACAGTATACAGTACATGCTTTCGCCAACTCCTTCAGTTTCCCAGGTCTTTCCAGCCATGAGGCGCCTGAAAGTTCAGAGGAATGTAGCAAGGTACTGCAAAAAGGAAAACCTCTCTTTTTCCAACACAACTTCTTGCCCCTCTTAGAGACAGCAGTTTTTCTCCTCCCACCGCAGCAACTGGCACCAACTCAGCTCCATCTCACAAAACCAAACATAAGCCTCAGAAAAAGACGACAACTCATACCTAATGGACTGATAAGACTTTTGGACGAGCTCTTCGGACCCACAGATCTGCCCATTTTCCTGCAAACCGCGATCCGGCTTGAGATTTATTGACTGCTGACTCAGTAGAACAGAAAATACAGACAAAATCAAACTTTAGTGGATATTAGTTACAGAGCATTGCTGGACATGAGGGGAGCAATCTGCTCCGTGTTTTTCCTGGTGACTGGTGTGACCTTGCTCAGTGGCCCTGGCTGCCTGGGTGAAAACAAGTCTATGAATGGCAGCGTGGGCACGGTGGAGGTGGAAAAGCCCAGGCAGCCTCACCTTATCTTCATCATGGTGGACGACCAGGGTTACGGAGACATTGGCTACCATGGCTCAGACATCCGCACTCCTGTGTTGGACCAACTCGCAGCAGAGGGGGTCAAACTTGAAAATTATTATGTCCAGCCTATCTGCTCACCCTCTCGCAGTCAACTCATGACAGGGAGGTGAGTTTCCTCAGTACGTCATTATTGAAATGGTATAATTATTCAGTTACAGCATCTCTTCTAATCTGATGTAATTAAGTATAGCACTATTAGGCTTTTTATCTTGTGGTATATTTATGGGGCAAGTTACAATACATAGAGTACAAGACGAGAAGAAGAAAATTAGGACGTAGTACCACCTGCATATACAGTATATAAAGAAGAGAAAATATAATTTTTCCTCTAAATCCCATTTCACTGGAATAAAATCCTAGTTTGAAAAAAGAACATTTGATTGTTCATGATATTGGCGACAAAAGCGGAAATGATTTGTTGAATGGCTTTCTGTCTTCAGTGTGTACTGTATGGTACTGTGCCACAGACAGTCTCACATCACAACAATATCAAAACTGATCATCTACAAATGTCAAAAGGGTAAATTCCCCAAAAAACTGTAAAAAAAAAATTCTGAGTCTATTCTATAGTTTGAAGCTGACTATTTACTACCACTGTGGATAACTATAGCTAGCTATAACTCCAAATGGAGACAAAGTGACCTGACACTGACATATTCCCAGTGCATATGAAACTGTTATCTGTTTGAACTCTTGCTGGTTGACACAAACTGTGTACAATAAAAATGTACAATTACAGCTCCATATGACAAAAAAAACAAAAACCTTTAAAATACATGAAAACCTTGACTTCATAGTGTGTAAGAATTTAATAATATTCAATAATACAATGTTCAACTGTCTGTGAACTTTCCCATCCCAGCTACCAAATTCACACTGGACTCCAGCATTCCATCATCCGACCCCGTCAGCCCCTCTGCCTGCCCCCAGACCTTCCCACCCTACCAGAGCGGCTGGCTGGAGCTGGATACGTGACACACATGGTGGGTAAATGGCACCTGGGCTTCTGCAGGCCGAGCTGCCTCCCCACAGGTCGTGGCTTTCAGAGTTTCCTGGGCACATTGACCGGCAGTGGAGACCACTTCACCTATCAGAGCTGTGATGGGGCTGAAGCTTGTGGATTTGACCTGCATGACGGAGACAGACCTGCCTGGGAGATGACCGGAAACTACTCCACTCTGCTCTACATAGAGAGGTGAGCATCAAATCCAACAAATACATACATACAGAGACACTGAATTAAAATACCTTTAAAACTTACAATCTTCTATTTGTCCAACCAGAGTGAAGCAGATCCTGAGAAGCCACGACTCCCATACACCACTCTTCCTCTACCTGTCCCTTCAGGCCGCCCATACTCCCTTACAGGTACCAGACCATTTCCTGCACCACTATAATTCCCAGAGCAATCGTGTCAGGCGTCACTATGCAGCAATGCTGAGCTGCCTGGACGACGGGGTGGCACAAGTAGTCCAGGAGCTGAAGACTAGTGGGCTCTATCAAAACTCAGTGCTGGTCTACTCATCTGATAACGGAGGGCAGCCGCTCTCTGGGGGGAGCAACTGGCCTCTGAGAGGCGGCAAAGGCACCTACTGGGAAGGGGGTGTTCGGGCTGTGGGTTTTGTGCATAGTCCCCTCCTGAAGAGGAAGGGTGTAGTAAGCAGATCACTGATCCATGTCTCCGATTGGTATCCCACATTACTGGGGCTTGCCGGGGCCCTACACTCCCTCCGTGGCCTTGATGGTCACGATGTGTGGGGGAGCATCAGCGAGGGCCAACCCTGTCCTCGCACTGAAATCCTTTTCAACATTGACCCAGTCTCCAGGAAACCTGGGGAGCCATATGACAAGGCGTTGGTAGTCAACGGCTTTGGGATCTGGGACACAGCCGTTAGGGCAGCGTTAAGGGCCGGTGACTGGAAGCTATTGACAGGAAATGTGGGTGACGGAGACTGGATACCACCGCAGGCTCTTCCCGACCGTCCAGAGCGGTGGCAGAAACTGGAGAAGCGACGCAACGAGCTGGGGAAGTCGGTGTGGCTGTTTAATATCAGCTTGGACCCCTACGAGAGGTTCGACCTGGCAGAAGCTCGTCCAGAGGTCGTGAAACATCTGCTGAGACGGCTGGCAGAGTACAATCAGACAGCTGTGATGGCTAAAAATCCAGCAGATGATCCCATGGCTGACCCGGAGCTTCATGGAGGCGTGTGGAGCCCCTGGCTGGGCCTGGATGGGCAGGAGGGCGCTGGTGGAGAGGATGCTGGCAGGAAAGGAAGGATGAAGGTTAAGCACTGCAAATTATGTAAATTAAAAGCCCTCTTCAAGAAGGTGGGGTCACGCCTGCAGAGGACCACCTTATTCTAAATGTCCCTTCTAGCAACAATGATTGGACTGAAAGGCTCAGGATGCTTCAGATGATCTCGGGAGTGTTGTCTACATTTTAATAGCTCTTATGAATGACCACACTCAAAGGTTGACCAAAAGCTTGCCATTGAAAACAGAGATTTGATCAAATCATATAATGTCACTCAGTCAGGAGATAGTATCTTTACAAACGGTAGTCATGATGCTACAATTGGTTTCATATGCAAATATATATGGATACATGCAGGAGGTGAAACAGTTGTGTGAATAGTGAGGATCTAGAGCTTTAGAGAGCAGTTTACACCCTGCATACGTTCACCTTAACATTCCCTGCAGGACATCGACACTCTTGTTATATCGCCAGTTTTAGGAAGTTGCACAAATTAGCGGAGACAGCAAGTTCCAACATCAGACATTCGTTTGCGTACAGAGTCTCAGATGCTGTGCGATGATCTGACGAGGGCTTCATTTAGAGCATACTGACACCTTAACCAGGAGGAAATGAGCAGGCAAGAGAAATGAAAACAAACAAAAAATACAG
Organism: Embiotoca jacksoni; assembly: GCF_022577435.1. Lineage (NCBI taxonomy): Eukaryota > Metazoa > Chordata > Actinopteri > Embiotocidae > Embiotoca > Embiotoca jacksoni. Next base: position 4,609,946 of record NW_027185252.1, read on the forward strand.
ATCTGCAGGAAACCACGCCGGTCAGATAGTCAAGATAGATCCACAATCAAATCCTGAAGGCCGTCAGATAGACAGGCAGCCTGATAGACAAAGCAGACGAGGCTGCGCGGCTGGCTGAGCAAGCTGACTCACTCGCTGTCCTGCGGCCAAACGGCAGCAGGGCGTCTGTGGGCCGTTGCTGGACTGTGCAGGGAGCAGCGTGTGTGTCACTCCGCATGTATGCCTGTATTCGTGAATAATGTGATTAATACAGATAGAGATCGAGTGCGTACATGTGGAAGTGCAGGCCTACGGTGACCTCTCCTTGTCTCATCTCTTATTCATCGGAGAAGGCCCTTTAAGGATCACACAACGACACCCACAGGGTTGTTTTTGCCAAATGTCACCTTGTTCTTCGGTTCTTCGGGGTTATACAGATTCACTTCTGCTCAAAAACACTCCTTTGTCTTTGAAAGACCTCGGACAAAATGTCCAGTCCCTGCAGCAGTGATTATCCAACTAAGATTCAGTAGCTGATACTCTAAATGACCTCTAAATGTTACGTAACTCGTCTGCTGTGTTTAATAAAATGCTGACTAACTGATTTCATGGATCTAAATAAAATCATGAATGGAAAAAAAAAAAATCGATGTTAGCGAATTATTGATACACACAAGCTCTGCAGAAAGTTTGAAAATGAAAAAAGACTTGAGGGGAGCGGACCAGACCTTTGCAGCTCCGTCCTCGTGCCTGTTTGAGTCTCGCAGCTTGCCGCTACATTAGCAGCTCTCAGCACATGAATCAGTGACCCAACTGTTGGCGGTCAAATTGCATCATGGGTAACATAGAACGACAAGGACAAAGACTGGCTGAAGTAAAAAACAAAACAAAACAAAAAACAGGATTTCTCTGATTCTGCTGCATTGATCTTGATCATTTTTGAGTCCAACAACATTTTCAAGGACTCATGTAAAAAAAAGAAAAGCACTGAACAGAAAACACAACCAGTAATGGTAAAAAATAGTTTGGTGATTGGGCACTTTCACAAAATTCCATCTCACTACATATGGAGCAATTGGCAATGTCTTTTGAGGAGCAGCATCATGTAATATTGACATAATTTGTCTGGATACTGGAGTGGGGAAGTCACAGCTTCAGCCCCTGCTGTCTGATTCGGTGTGCCTGCTGGTGAGGCCACTGCTGTGCGGTGATAGGAGCAGATCAGGGGTGGTACTGTTGCTCTCAAACCACCGTAAACAGCTCCAACATTGTTTAGTGCGCTGTAGCTCACTCCTTGACCCCAGCCTTCAGGTGTGTGTCTTAAACAGAGAGTGTGTGTGTGTGTGTGTGTGTGTGTGTGTGTGTGTGTGTGGATGTAGAAGTGTTTCTGGGTGTGAGTGTCAGCAGCAATCCCACACACAGCAGCAACAGGGCTGTAGATTTCTCCCCAGCGGCCCTAATAATGAATATTCAACTGTCCTTGTCCTCCACCGTCTCTTCCCCCTCCAGTCAACCCTCGCACTTGCCGCCTCCTCCTCCTCCCTTCCTCTGTCGCCCTCCCTCTTCCTTTTATCCCTCAGCTCTTTGCTCATTCCCTCTGCAAACCACCCCCTTTGTCTTTCTTTTTCATTTTGCGCCTCATCCTACTCACTTATTGGTACGCATTTGGAAGATCGAGTTAGAAGTATTAGCCGTGCTTTGCTCAGAGCTCTGTGGCATTCAGTGAAATAAAACGAGTGGAGGAGGGAAGGGAGAGTTCCTTGGAGGCTGCAGGGGGCTGTCGTGTCTGATGTGCTTATAGATCAGATTAAAAAGTCTTGTTTCATGAAAAAGCCTCACTGCATACATAAAACTCGTTATAGTAAGAATAAAGGATAAGGCTGGATATACTCTGCATTTTATTACTGTTGACAAATTCATTCTGACTTCCCTCCCCCTGTCTGTGACTCTCAGCTCCGAGACCGTTGTCTCCTACTGAAGATATAAATGTTAAATAAGGGTCACAATTATGAATATATATAGTTGCATTTAAATAATTAAAAAAAAGACTAAATAATTGACTAAAACAGCAAGGAACTAGTTTTTAAGCAAACATTACTGAAGCAGGAGTAATTAGCACACTAGCACTCTTTAGAGCATTAGGACTTTATATTTGGAATAAACGAACTACAGTGCACATATTCATTGTAATCAGGGCACTGATTTGGCTTATCTGTGTGTTTTTAATGTCAGATATTAGCCATACACACAACAGTGGTTAGAAGCATTCATTTGTTGTTAGTTACGGTGGGATTTGTTGACAAAAAAAACAACTAATCCTTAAAATATATTAGAACACTGAACTTGGTAGTTCACTGAGGAATTGCATGGGTCAGATGATTGTTGCAACTGTGTTTTATGAACCAAAACTGTCTCTAGGGAATGTTGATGATAAAAATAACTTTTAAGTTTAGTCAAACGTTTTTATACGTTTCCTCATTCTATTATCTTATCTTATAATTACATCATATTTCAAGGAAAACTTTTTGAACATTTCACTTGAAAGAGTTCACTACTATTATTGCTACTGCTGTTAATAATAGTAACAATAAATACAAGTACGCTCTGTGGCTTTAACATTTATAATGACACGTATGGCACTTAAAAACCTGTTTTATCCAGGCACATCATATGCTGTGCACAAAACAACGGCAAAAACACATCTATGAATGAAAAAACAGAAAGTATAAACATGATGTCGATATGACTTTATGACCAAAGTGTTATTAATCTATCTCTTACAGTATGTGTTATGTCTTTTGTTGTTTGTGTAAAGAATCTGAGTTTTGCCCTGCAAGGAGTCTGTGTGCAGTGCCAGGAGCCCCGTGCAGGTTGATGGTGATGGTTCATCTTTTGGGCTCGCTGTGTGACCATTTCAACCACAGAAACTGCAGGGAGAGATGATACAGAAGGTGATTGTACAGGTACTGACACACCTCTTCACCAGCAAGAGTATCTGTATTAGAGCATCAGTGTTTATGATACTAGTTTGCTAAAACTTTCTATATTAATTTGGTCATATTGCTGACCATTTCCTCTATTTTAAACTACAATGGACTCTATTTGGCTCCAAGATGACATTGTACAAGGTGGACAGTAGATAGCAGGTATAATTGGAGGTAGCTGTGAGTTATGGCAGCATTGTGCCAAAACAGAGAACCATAGACTGGCTATAAGAATAGACGAAGTCTCTTGGTCTGAAAAGAGAAGCCTGTGGGGAAATGACCTAAAGTGCAATACCACTGAGGGCCACCAAAAATGCTCTAAAAACCCACAGGATCTAATAGACTCTTATTTAAAAAGTGCTAACTTCTCTCAAGAAATGCAAAGTTAGTACATTTTTACCACGAGTCGTTATGGTGTCATAAACTAAATGCACTCCCTCTTTGCAGAGTTCTGGTTATCCTTCAGAAAATAATTCCATCATTAATTACACATTACGCCTTAAAGACAGGCATGTTTGGGGGTGTGCCTGGTTTGATTTACATGATTGATTGATCTCGCTCAGATCCACCTGTTGCTCCTCCCCAGCTCACCCAAAGAGCCAGTTGACAAACCAATGGGTGACATCATGATTGGTTGCTGACTTTCATTGAAAAGACTTAGCAACAACCGCTCACTGTCTGAAAGCACATTGTAAATAAATAAAGACCTGTTGAGAAAGAAAATATCTGCAAGGCTGCCAGTCAGGAACTATTCTCCATACACACTATTGCTAACGCATGGAGAAACACAACCAATTGTGCCCTTCCTCTTTATGGGAACCAATCGCCATCAAACCACTGGAGGCTTTCTATTCTTAAAGAATATCCATATGCATAGAGTTCATCACTTGTATGACGCCACCCGAAAGAGCATTGAAGCTGAAGGCGCTTCCTGTACATGTGCAGCCACCGATAAACCTTGAACACCATCAGAACTCCAGAGATAAGATTCTTTGATGAGCCCTGTATGCGTGTGAGACTCTGCTGAAGACAATGAAACCCACACATGTGATTCCCAGTGTACTGTGATGGCCTGCAGAAATAAGGCACTGTCAGAGGATATAAATCATGGAGGAGGTGTCACGCCAACACACAAACATACACATATGAACACACAGTGCCATCCAGTACGTGGGAGGCAGCTGTCACGTCGGTTGGATAATCACTTGAATGTAAGGCTAACCACATCTTCAGAGTCTTTGTTGAAGTCGTGAAGTTAAACACAATAGGCTCATGATTTGGTTTTAAATAGAGCTGGTGGTGGACTCACACTGAAAATAAATGCAGTACACTCACTCAGAGAGAGTGGTGTCAACGACTCAAACGGGACACATTGAAAAGAATCTCTGGCACCGTAATTTCCTGCACATTCATTAAGCACCAAAATGGCCCTGGTGTATTATTAAATGCTTACTTGGGACAATGTGACGATTTGGTAATTGGCAAAGACAGGTAATAGATCTGCTCTAATGTACTGCCCATGACAGATTAATCCCAAGGAAACCGTAAAGGTTCAAACTTTAAAAAAAAGATTCACTGAGCTGCAGCCAGAGAGCTTTTTCAGGGCAGCTCAGCGGCAGACAGGAAGGCTTGAATATGCAACACACGAACTCACCTCAAAACCTTGTGATGTTACAGTATGAGGGAGAAGAGATACGTGCAGTAGCCATGAGAAAAGCTGAAAACATTCTTGTTGCATGAGTCACTCCCCTTTAGCCTCTGTGGCTTCACAACACTGCTGTTACAGTGTCATGACTTTTAGAGCACGAAGAGCTGAGAACACACATGTCAAACACTGAAAGACCACTTTAAATGTCTCATTCGGTCATACTATGAACTGTAGGAACAAAGCACGTCTTCAGGATGGCATATTAAATCAGACATAATTAATCAGAAATCTTGTATTTAAATTAAGCCTACTTTAGTTAAAGGTTACCAAAATCCAGATATTTTCAGAAAAAATACTAAGAACAAGACCTTAGCCCTCTCCCTTTTCACTCTCCTTTATCTGCTTCTTCCTCCCCACGTTTATCACATCAGGGGTTGCAATCGGTTAAAAGATAAGTTGGAGAGGTTGAGAGATGACTATCAAAATAAAAATGTCCTCAGTTCCACTGCATTATATTCACTTTTTCTATTTTTTCTTTTTTTCTTTTGTACTACCAAATAGTTTGACATTTTCAGGCCTTTCACCAATTGGCCTACTAAAATGAAACAATCAGTTGAGATTTTTTTGTGAAATTTCTCCTAACTCTTACATATATGGAGCAAACGGTTTGCAAGCTTCGTTTTAAGATGTCATGACCCTGAAAGGTTGGTGACAACTCCTCCAGTGTTACCGCCCACCCTTCAACGTGCCACAGCACAACCTGTCCCGAGACCTGTCTGACAGCCACATCACAGAGAAACACAGCTATTCAGCAATTAATACGACTGCACCTCTGCACCCTCGCTAATTAGGCTGTCATATCACAGCGGCTCCCTGTAATTATGGCAGAAACTGGTCGCACTGCTCCTGTGCTCACTGCAAACATTCATTAATTGCCGGCAATGCTCTCTAAACACTATGCCAGATATTCTCTCACAGTTCAGAGGCAAAGCAGCGAGAAAAAAGAGGAGAAAGGAGATGCACATGTTTGCACGGGCTGAGCATGTGAAAAACATTGTATTGTGTGATTTAGCACACAGCTGGAGACATTATTCTGGGATTAAATAATATCAATTATTAAATTATTTTATGGTATTTTGCCTCGTGACTCAAACTGTCGACATTGCAGTTTAGATAATAATCCGAACACTTTCTTGTAGTTTAACAGATTTGTCTGTTTTATTACAAAAAAGCACTTTTGTCCATGTCATCATTATGTCATGCAGACAACAACACAGAACCAAACTACAGGTGCACTGGAAGAGAAGGACGTTTTTCTTGATAATTCATTGGGAGGAAGTTACTACTTGAACAATGGCAGGAACGCAACGGCTAAAGAGCAATAATAAGTATTTGGCAAACAAAAGAGGATGAAGAAGTGTCTAATTTTAGCAGAGAGATCTTGACTGGACTGAGAGCAGCTGTGGAAGAAGGTGGCTGATGATCAGGTGATCTGTGATTGGAAATGAACAGGGCGGTCAGGTGATAGGAAGTGGCAAAGTCCTGACTGCATGTAAAGAACCATAAAGGGAACCATATGGTTTAGCAACGTTATTGCATATAATCAAGCATGTAAGTCGCACTGGTGATGAGAGAAACATGTCCTTCTCACTCTTTAAAATACTGTTTGTGCATCTCAGCTAACAGGCTGCAACTCCAGGTCCCAGTCAAAAGTCATTTTTTACAATATTGTTTAAAAAAATCCTGTCTAAACCGAATCTTTATTCCTGTATATGAACCCCGTCTAACCTGGAGGGGTCTGTTCTGTGACCAGGCTCGATCTGTTATTAAAACTCAAACTCTGATGCTATTTATAAAAGGGTACAGAGCGTGGCACATTCAGGCCTCCTGGTACAACTACAGTGTGAATACAATGGATGCAACATTGTTGTGCTTTATGGCTGTTGCCTCAAATTTGGTAGAGTTGCAATGGATATTTTTTGAGAGCAGGTTCAATATCATTGGTGCTGATTCATTGTCATTGTTCATTGGTGAGTGTTTATGTTTTAATTAAAGTTTTTTAAATCTCACTCTCACCTGCTGATTAGGAAACGTATTGTATTTCAAAACTCTTCCAAATCTCTTTTATCCACTGAGCTCAAGATTCACTTTGGCCTTGCAGTTTTGGAGCTGTTACTGACTGAATTTCCAGGTGTAAATTAAGCAGTTAAATATTTTAGGGGTGTTTAAGCAGCTTTGAAGAAAAACAGGAAAAATACACTTATATAAAAACTGGTTATCTTTGTGAAAGCCATGTGATATGATTGAAAGCTATAACAGCTACTAAATGCATCTTATATAGCTTTAAAGTAAACACACGAGTATCTAAACTCACACATGCTGTAGATCGATCAGTGATCAATCATCTAAATCAAACAGAAATGCTATTAGCTCATGAGCATCAAAACGTTTGTGGTAACATTGAGCTCGTCATGTTACCTCACAGGAGCATGTGCAGCTGTAATCACAGACACACTTAAACATGGTGCCAAGAGAATATATTAATACCCTTCATGAGATATTCATGAAAGCTCAGATAAACCTTTACAACCCAGTAGGCCATTACATAACACATATAATTCCCCGTCTCTTATACAATGATGCTCCAGCTCACAGTTAAAATCCGTAAAACTGCAAATGAGTCAGTATCAGTTAACTCCCTAAATTTCTCCTCTCTTTCGCTCCTGTTTATCTTGGGTGTAAATACATTATAGGGGGTGTTATAATAGTGATTACATTTGGGTAAAAGCTATCAATTCAGGTCAACTCAGTTAAAATTTTTGTCCACCCAATGAGATGAAATGGTTGTCAATAAAATGTGAAAAATGAACACGATGAAAAAAAAAAACAGACATATGCGTGTGATCAAATTAAAGAAAATGACAAAATTTACAATGAAGTGTGATTAAAAATCTGAGTAAAGTCTGTAAAATATCAATCAAAAAGATTTAACCTCCATTTAATATGTACCTTCCTGCATATTTTCAAAGTTGTCTCATTAAAGCTCAAAAACTGCACAAATGCTGGGAACAGTACAATGATGATGATGATGATGATGATGATGACAGTGGTGTTTTTGAAGAGCTTTGTCAGCATTATGCTGGCAGACACATAAAAAAAGCATTTAGTTGTGAAGGTGATCGCCTCTGCAAATGCACTGTTATAATTAAAAGGGTGACATTAGTGGTGGTGGTGTCACAGTGACTGGACATTATAGGTGAATAAAAACAAACAATACATGCCAGATCATTAATGTATTATTTAAACATGCTAGGCTCTAGGTGTGACCTGTAATTAATCTGAGATAAATGTAATTATTTCTCATGAAAACCGAAGGACAAAATGTAAAATCTTAAAATAGCTTCAATCAAATAAATAAATCTGCAGTCGTTCTATTTTTAAATAAGATGTCATAACATAATCAAAAACAGAAGCACATAATCACAGTTTATGCCAACTGTATTTGTGTTAAAAACTGCAGAACAAATTAATATTTGAACACAGATATATAGAACTGTTTTGGTAGTCTGTTGAATAAGAAGACTTTGATTCATCAAACTGGAGAAGGCATGAAACAAAATTAATCATGATTGTCTCCTGGAGCCATATTTTGAACGGAGACTGATTCCGGTTTTTTTGTGTTTTTTTTTGGAGACCCAGTTTAGAAAATGAAAACTGTAATTTTGTAGGCATGGAGCTCATTGCTTTGTGCCAATATTAAAATATTGCGGCATTACATCTCAGCGCATGACTTGATGGATGCTGCGTTTGTTAGCTGTTCTGGTGTCAGCTCTACCTTTGTGCGCTTACATTGAAGATGGACGGGAGAGATTCATAAAACTGATCCGCGATCTGTAGCTCTTGGTTCACCAGAAGAGATCTCGCGCGGCTTGCGTCCCACCTCTACCACTACTGCCAGAGAGGAGAGGGTGAGAAGAGGTCTCACTATGACGTTATCTCTGGTTTAAGAAAAGACCAAAACAAAACACAACAGGGAAACATAAAGTGTCAACTTGCCACCTAAACTCATTGTTCATTTTCATTTTTCAAATACACTAAAAGCGACTGCTAAAATGTTGAAAAGGTGTTGGGCAATCAGACAGACTGTAAGATTTCAGACCTAACTTGTACAGACTGAAAATGTACAGTTATATTTTTTAACAGATTTCAGCTGATATCGCTTAAAATAGAGACGATCAATGCAAAGAGGGCTTGATAATTCATACAAAAGTCCTCTATTTTTGGAGTATTTATTTAATAAGAATGACATTTCCAGCCATGACGCTGGTAAACTCTCCGTTTTATTAACAAAAATGTTTTCCTGTTGTTTACATTTCAAATAGCATTTCATTTAAAAGATGCCATTATCATTTGTTCAGGAAATGACACCCAGAAATTAGGTTTTAATCTTGCCGTTTTTTACTTGAGACTTTGGTGTTAAAACTTGACATTTACTACTTGTCTTGTAAAACAGCTGATTTAACTCCGTGCACATCCACTGAGGTCTGATCAGAACTCTGCTTACGTTGATGTTTTGGAGGAACTATACAGGAATTATGTGAGGTCAACAAAAAACGTGCAGATTTCTCCAGACTAGTCTTTTATGCATAGTGCATAGCATAGCAGATGCCACACTGCAGAAGGAAGGGATAGTAATAATAACGTAACATTAATTTGCTACACATGTATGTAAGTAAACTGATGTAACAAGGTTTTATATTGCACGTGTATATACTTGGATTTAAGTCTAATAATCTGCAAAGAAGAGCAAACATTGGTTTTCATTCTTCTGTGGTGTGGTGATCCAGTTGCACGTTTTTGTTCAACAAGTCTTAAAAAGGAACAATTCTTTTGCAGATCCTGCACGTGTCTTTCACAAGTTTCCAGTGACAGTGCTGCACCATTAAGAACGTTTTAATTCACGTCATGGAAAAGAGCCCTGCATTTTCATTCCCTTGCCGACTTGATGTGAACATGCATGACTTCTGTCCACGTTTGCAGGGGTGAACATTTAAATGCAGCCTAAAAGTCGTGATATGTCTATGTCTACAGCTCTAAAGTGTTCAAAGTGAATTGCTGTATTGCACCTTTAAGATGTTTTCAAAGTGTTTTCAAGAAATACGACATCAAAATGTCACGGTCTGCATTTGTTTGCGCACAGTATTATATGGTTAACGCCCATTTGACACAGTTTGCTGTCCTTTTCAACACAGAGTGACTCATCTTGCTCGATAGAAGATCTTTGTTACTACCGCTTACTACCCCTCTCTCCCCCCCCCCCCCCCACACACACACACCTCCCTCCCTCTCCTCCTACTCCCTGCTCCTCTCTGAGCTCGAGCCGCTCTTCCCCCTGTGAGCCTTCGCGAGTTCTCCTCCCCGAAAACCTGCGCGAGGCGGTCAACTGAGGCGCGAGGCGAACTTACCCCCCTCTCTCCCCTTCACTTCAGTCAACATGGCTACAATTGTGACCTCGACCAGGTTCACAGACGAATATCAGCTGTACGAGGAACTCGGAAAGTAAGCGACCGTCAGCGGCGCCGCTGCCGCTCTTGTTGCGTTCAGTCTGTGTGCGTTGGTGTGTGCGTGTTTGCACGTTTTTTTTCCCTCCTCTCTGCTGCTGCTGCTGCTGCTGCCATTGTGCGCGATTGCTTCAGTGTTGACAAGGCAGGAGAGGGGCTGTCAAAAGACGGGGAAGGGCAGGCAACCTCCTGAGCAACAATAAGCCGTCGGCAGGTTCACGTTGGCGGCTGCATAAAGGCTTGTGTTTAATCCCGAACGTGCGTTTGAAAGGCGTACGGCGCCGCCACGGCTCGCTTTTGTAACCCCGAAGGTGGCAAACATCCGCCTGCAAGGAGCAACTTGTGGGTCAATTTATCCGCAGGTACTATCGCGCGCGCGTCGAAAACTCGATTTTTTAAATTTATTTATTTATTTTTTTTTACGCGTTGCCTGCTGGCATCTCCGGTGTCCTGTTCAGCTCTGCTTTTTGTGCATTTCTGAGCAGGCTGCAGGGCTGCTGTGTATGACAGAAATATTAAAGAAGAATAAGACTGTGGCGGTTGCATTTTTTTTTTTTTTTTTTTTTTTTTTTTTTGGCAGAGGCGCAGCAGGCTTACAAACACGAAAGGGACGCATAGGTTAGATCCTGGCTACAAAGCCACTTTGTAACGTCTAATCTCTGCGTGCGGCTAATGGAGCTGCTCCACCGACCAATACAGTCAGCAGCGTGAGTTTTAAAGGAGGCGTCTGTGCCAAAATGCAGCCAGGCTCAGGAGATCCATGTAAATTCAACCTTTCAGCTCTACTCGTGTTTCTCCCCGCCAGCTAATGACTGGGTCCTTTCACAATGAGCCGTCCCCCGTCACGGACTAGTAGCCAGGACCTCTTCTCATACTCTAAAAAACATTAGGCTGTATTAATTATAAATTCACTTCCTTCACCCTCTCTTTAAGTGTATGTGATTCACACATGCCCCTAGTGTGTGTGTGACACAAAGTTCAGTGCACAGCCGCACACTTTCCTCTGTGACACACACCCAATGTTCGAAGAGCTTTCACTGATCTGTCATCTGTGTTGTCGATTTCTCCCTCTCCAGGGGTGCCTTCTCCATCGTCCGCCGATGTGTCAAGAAGTCCACCGGCCAGGAGTATGCTGCTAAAATCATCAACACCAAAAAGCTCTCGGCGAGAGGTGAGTGCAGCAGATATCCGCGGTGTAGCTCGGCGTTGCAGTCAGCATGAATCTATGCAAACTGAAGGCTGACAACCGTGGGCTGCTGGAGCTGCCCGGTGAAGTCAGTTTATTTCCTTAAGAGCGCAGCGAGCCAGGCGCCATGTCCTGCCCTTGTCAGTGGAGATTCCTGAAAAGCTGGAGGCCACTTGGCAGAGCTGGGCTGCTGCTGCTGCTGCTGCTGCAGTTTAAAGTCGTACAGAGAGCTTCAGCGGGCTTTGGCAGTCGTCTGCAACCATTTTTGGTTTGTTATAGTTACTGTTGGTCTCCAGCAAAGGTTTGCACGTGTGCCAGCTTGAGCCTAAAATATCCTGCGCTGTTCCTGCAGCTCGTAGGATGAGATGGAGGATAGCTCGGGGTTTCTTTTGATAGTTTTAACCTCTATCAGTTGTGATAACATTGCACTCGCACAGTTGATTGCTTGAAAGAAGTCAAAGCAGAGCGTGAAACGTGAGCAGTCATATGACCAAACAGGTTTTAAACAAACCTGCAGGTTAACACGATTTACAGACTGACCTGGTTCGACTTCGACCTGTTGTACTTACACGGGTGTCATTAGCTCCGTGTCTGCACCTCTCCCGTATCATCGTACATTTAAGTCACAGAGCTAAACCTTCATTTTTCCAGCGGTGGGAGTAATATTCAGATCCTTAACTGAAGTAAAAGTACAAATACAGCATTGTGAGAATACTCCAATACAAGTAAAGGTCCAGCATGGTAATCCTTCTAAAGTAAAAGTACACAAGTACAAGCAACAAACTGTCGTTAAAGTATGAAAGTAAACGTACTGGTTATGTCTGTCTGTCTGTCTGATATTATTATATATGACATCTAAAACATCAGCAGCATGTTACTGTTTGAACTTCTTTGTGCACGGTTAGCCTGATTCGTCCAATGGTTCCCAAACTAGGGATCCGGCCGCTCCAAAGGGTCACTAGATAAATCTGAGGGGTCGTCAGATGATTATTGGGTGAGGAAGGAAGCAAATAAACAAAGTTTTGATGCACAAATCTGTTTTCAGTTTCTGGACTTTCCCTTCAATCTTTGCCTTTTGGGGAGATATTGGATCATTTGAACATTTATTAAAATGAAATCATGTTTGTAAACAAGTTATCAATAACTAAATGTAAGTATCAGGTCGTACAAATCGAGCTGGTTATCCACCACAACCTGGGAAGAGGCTTTTAAATATTTCTTATCGGAAATTGGATTCAAAATGTTGAATCGGATGTATAGTCTTTGTCATTTTATTTTTTAGCTTTCTTAAATAAAAAAAAAAAAGTGGGTTTAAGAAATTATTACCAATCGGAGCCACAATCAAGTTTGATCGAATTGAAACCGATACATAATCCTTTCAGACTGCGACAGTTGAGCACATGTTGGAAATACCAACACCTTTCACCAGTGGATTTGTGGCAGATTTGTTGACATCGTCTGCCTGTTGCGCTTCGCGTGTGTCACAGCGTTTCATCTGCCATGTCGCTGAATCCCAGCATCTTTTTGTCTCTCGGTTGTTTTGGTCACCACATGCGTTTGTGTTTGCTCATGTATCTCCGTATGGCTCGGTGTGTGTGTGTGTGTGTGTGTGTGTGTGTGTGTGTGTGTGTGTGTGTGTGTGTGTGTGTGTGTGTGTACGTGCGTGCGTGTGCTTGTTGCAGACTGTTGTGTGTGCGTGCGTGCGTGCGCTGCATGTTTGTCCAAGTAAATGTCAGACCATGCCACCAGACATTGAGTGATGATGTGAGCTGCAGATCAGGGCCGGTTCTGGACTGATTGGGCTGCTCTTTTCTCAGGGGATGCAGGCTGAATTGCTTTCTCTCTGTCTGTGTCTCTCTAACGCCCCCACCCATGTCATCATGTTCCTTCATTTTTATGTTTTTTTTTTTCCAGTCCCCTCCCTCACTTCTCTGCAAACAAAAGATTGATTTGAGCATAGATCTTAAAAACCCTTTTCACCAGCCGAATTGATGCAGTGTGTGTGTGTGTGTGTGTGTGTGTGTGTGTGTGTGTGTGTGTGTGTGTGTGTGTGTGTGTGTATAAGTGTGTTGTGTGGAGGGCTGCGTTGGCAGTGGTCCAGAGCTAGTAACCCGGCAACAGCAGGGGTGAAACTCCTCATCCCATAGGCTGTCTGGCAGAGACCAATTTCTCTCTCTCTCTCTCTCTCTCTCTCTCTCTCTCTCTCTCTCTCTCTCTCTCTCTCTCTCTCTGTGTGTGTGTGTGTGTGTGTGTGTGTGTGGCTTTTCATCGTGGCCACAGTTACCACACAAACACACATACAGACGACTGCCCTTTTCTCACTTACAACACAAACACAGTTGCACACATTGTTTGTGTGCAACACTTTACTGTATGCACGACGAAGCCTGTCTGTTCACAGTGTCACGTTGTGAAACGCAAGCGCACATTAGTCTCTCCTTCAGTGCACAATGTCCCTAATCAGAGCTGAAATGTGCTGCGAGGGTGTTTTTCCACACAAGAACCTTGGTATGTGTGTGTCTGAACCTCACAAACAAAGTAAATTCCGGTTTGTTCTTACAACTTATTTTAATACTTTAGGCCACTTTTTTTTTTTAGGTCATTGCAACATTATACTCACCAAGGTAACTACCGAATTCTGGGAATGCAGAGAAGTTGCGGTCGGAAAGACGAGTAATCGGACAGCTTGCGAACAAACCCCGAGGTTCGCCAAATGGGTTTGAAATGTAAAACAAAGGCAAATGGTACAATTATCACTCAAACCGTTGTTGTCGACACAATTTACAGACCGACTTCATGGTTCAACTTTGACCCGCCATGTTTCCCACCTTTAGTTATCTGCACATACTCAGATTTTGTCAGTCGTTCTCAGTATGTTCCTCCATTACGTTTGAGACACCGAGATAAGCCTACAACATAATAGATGAACTGTCAGTTGCAAACATGCATGGCGGTCTCGTTGGTTAATGTCAGCCTCGTGTCTCAACAGCAGAGCGGTTGAGCTCTTTGCCTCGACATTCCCCAAAGGTGCAACAAGATCGCCGTGTGCTTCTCAATGGCAGAAATGTCATAACATTTGCATGCAACTCCTTTCTTGTTGTTTTTGACACCTTCACAGCTTCAAACCAAAACTAGCAACGTACTTGTGCGCGAGCGTGCGCGAGCCCTCAAGAATTTGCGATTTTATCAACACTTTGCAAGCAACGATGATCTGTGAAATGGGAAGTTGCACATATGATCTTGAATTAAAGAAGAGCTAAGAAAAATTTCGGGCCCCTGTTTTACCTCAAAATGAAATGGTTTACATGATGTGGCTTTTACTGTGCCCTTGTTTACAACATTGCCCAGTAATCTGATTGCTTGTCCCTTTCCCTATCAAACATAGTTTAAGCGATGTCCCCCGTGTTCGCAGTATCTTTTAGCATAATTTCCTAATGAATTCATGGCCAAAAACATTGAAAGGCTGCACAGCCCGAATCTAAAACTTGTCTGCATTTACAGTAAATCTTTCCACGCGCACAAACATCAAAACATCTACGTAGCCCAACACATACATCATCCTGATAGTTACTGCAGTGCCGCAGCTGGAGGTCCAGTAACTCGCTGTTTTGATCTCCCGGCAGCTGCAAATGAACTGTACATGTAGTCTGATGTCTGCTTGTGAACTTGTTGTTGTTTACAACAGCACATCAGTTTTGGTGGTTTGATGTCAGGGAGACTTTGGAGTAACATCTGTACTTACGAGGTGTGTGTGTGTGTGTGTGTGTGTGTGTGTGTGTGTGTGTGTGTGTGTGAGTGTGTGTGTGTGTGTCTGCGTGGGTGGGATTAATCCCCATTCTCTGTGGCTCAGGCAGGGCACGTTGGCGGTGAGGTCAGCGATTACAGCTGGGTCATGTGGCATCACTTGCGTGCGCACAGTCACTCAAGCGAAACAAATGAGCCGCCACGTGTGAATTAGTGAATTTAGAGGTGCTGGCAGGGGGATTTTTCTCACCCTTGGACAGAGCCAGACTAGCTGTTTCCCCTTCCTGTCTTCATTCCATCAAGATTTTTTCCATCAGCCCGGGTCGGTCCGCCGTAGCCACATTATGTTAAGCCAAACCGCAGTGACATGCGTTTCCACTACAGCCTGACAGCAGGGGACGCCTGCTGCCGCTGCGGCTGAGCCTGGTAGCGGTGCCGATGTGTGTTGTTGAGTAATGTTTGTCGAAGTGAAATTAGTGAAAACTTGCTCCACAGATGTGTAAATGCTGCTGCAGCCTGCGGCGCCTGATACTGAACGCTGCTATTACTGTATTTCTCAAGATAAGAGGTGGTCACTCGAGCATCAGTTTACAGAAGTAGATAACGGCGATTATTGTTAGCCCGAGGCGACTGTGACTACCTGATAAAAATCATAGGAAGCCGAAGCCAATACGGGAAGTGTGTTTATGCTTATGTTACTTTGAGTTTAATGGCAGAGGGCTCCCCGCATGCTTTTGTGATGAAAGGGGGAGATAGAGTGGTCTCATTTCTGCGGCTTTGTGACGAGCCATGATTTATGTGCATCATTTTGCACCATGATAAAGTACCAAAGGTCAGTGGGTAGACTTTAAAAGTACAACAGCAAGAACGATGACAAGATATTTCCATATCTCTTTTTTGACAGAGGCTTCGTTACAGTGGCTCATTTCTCTGTGTGAAAACCAAACCTTTCATATCTCAGTATTGCACACACAGTATGAGGAAGTGAGCATCTGCTTTAGCCTGCTTAACTTTCATCTGCAGCTTTCCATTTATGGAGCCCTCACTAGTCTCCTTTTTTTTTTTTTTTGTACTGCTATCAGGCTGTCTAACGTATTAATATGTTTATTACACTAAATCTCACTTTGATGATACATTTGTCATATCATAAATAGGGTTGTGTACCGAATCTTGATACTCTGATAGCACAGACCAAAATGCTTCAATACTAAGTAGCATACGCTACAGTAACGGGGGATCAGAGGCTTCTTTGTGACCAGCTAGTGTCTACCAACAGCCGGCATGTGAGGCATTTAGGGAACATCTCCATATATTAAAAAACAAAAAACAAACCTGTGTCACACTCTCCCCCTCTAAACTGCATGACAAGTCCAAATTTGAACTGTAATGTAATGTCATTTTCTTTTTGTAAAAATGGGTTTATAATATTGATATGAAAAAAAAGTGTTGTTTTGGAGCTGGTGTCCAAGTCCAGGTATCGGTACAGGTTATCAAAAATTGTCGAGTGATATCCAGCCCTAATTGCGTAACACACTAAATGCGAGTCGCTCCTCACCCAGAGATGGCACCAACACCAGACCTGCACAGCAGCGCGTCAGAAGAGCAGTAGCTTCGCTGCTCTGTCCGTATCTACGCAGGATGCGTTCAGGAGCAGTGTTGAATGTAGGTCAACCACGTTTTAGCAGACCCCAACACAGCCACTGTAGCCGCACGCGTAGAACTGAAGAAAACAGATGTGGAGCGTAAAAAAAAAAAAAACAAGCCTCAGGTCGCATTCGTGCAACTGTTCAAAAGAGCGGCGAAGGTTTTCCATCAAATTAAACGTTTTCTGTGTTGACACGCTGAACCACACAAAGGAAACACTGTTCAGAGTTTAATCTATCTCGACAGTGTTTTATGTTATTTTTAGCTACAATTATGTGTCTCATATTGTGTGGAACTATGAAGTGAGTGTATTTTTACACTGTTATTAGGTAAGGCCTTGTGATGTCAGGGAAAGAGGGGGGGGGGGTCGGGGGGGGACGAGGGAGAGGCTGGCGGCACTCGTCCTGCTGTTGAATTATTGAGGTGCAAGGCTGCTCTGCTCCCGCTGAACACGGACCGGAGCTGAGGAGTGGACCCTCAGACTCCTTTTTCGGTGCTCCCTTTCTTCATCCGATTTCCTTTCATGTGTCTCATTTCTCCCTTCAGACACCATTTCCTTCTCCCTCTTTCCCCCTTTCGCGACTTCTTCCTCCCTTTTTCTAGTCATCTCCTCCCATCTCTCAAGGCTGCCGCATCGCGGGCCACGCAGGCAGACGACGTGTGTGTGTGCGTGTGTGCGTGCGTGTGCGTGTGTGTGTTTTAGTTTTCAGGCTTTTGGTGGGCTTCTGGTGCGCTCGCTGCAGGCTGATTGGCGCAGGGCAGATAAACGTAGCAGCGCTGCGTGGTGAATGTTTAATAGGACCAACTGTGAATATTTGATGAGACGGAGAGAGCGATAGAGTCATGTATGGAACGAGATGGATGTGGATATGGAAATAGCGAGTGAGACGGTGAGGGTTACACGCTCCAGAGCAGGAATAGTTCATGGTGTTAGTCTGCCCACAGCATGCAAACCTTCCTCTTGTCTTATCGAGGCTTTGACACCAGTGCTGTGTGTCCTGAGGTTCAGTGTGTTTTTCCAAGACTCTCCTTCTGTCATATTCATGTTGCCCTCTTTTTCCCTCTTATCTGCTCATCATTATCCCCCCCTGTCCGAATGGCATATGGCATCATGTGGGAGCCAACGTGAATAAACATTTTATTTGCCATATAGTGCTGGACGCGGACACAGACGGAGGATGCTGACTGAGATTGTTACTTTTGAAGAGGTTGATTTCTCACCAGAAAGTAAATCTACAAGTTACTATTAAAGATATGAAGCTAATGACTGTTTTCACGATCTGTTATGCTGTACTTTGTTTTATTGTTTGGTCCATAAAATGCCAGAAGAAGTCAAGCAGGGGTGAGCTAGTAGCTGAGTGGTTAGTGTGCATACTGTATGGGTGCCAATGTGGTCCGATTCCTGGTTGGTTTAACTTTTACTGCATGTCATTACTCTCCTCAATTTCCCTACATTTCCCTCTACTGCTCCAATCTAATAAAGGCAAAATGCCAAAAGAATAATGGGAAGACAAAAAGCCCAGGCGGGCATTTTCAGATTTCTGGTTTCGTGTAACTATCCAAACTTGCAGTTTAATCGGTGTAATATCATATAAGCCAAACGTCATCTTATTTCCACCGAGAATTTGGTAATTTTTGCTTAAAATTTTTAATTCAAATAGCAAAACTCTATGACTCAATCTGCAGCTATTTTGTAAATTGATTAACGGTTTTATAATTTTTCAAGAAAAAATGCCAAACAATGTCTGAATCCCAGTTTATTAAATGTGGCTATTTGTCGCTTTTTGTAGTCGTACGCCACAATTCTTGGAATGGAATTTGAAGACGAATATTGACATCCTATACACTTATTCATCAATAAAATGAGCGAGCAAGCAGGAAATGAATTGAAAATAAAATGATTATTCATGGCAGCCTTACTGTGCTCATATCTGTTCTTCCTGTGGTCAGCTCTCCAGTGTGTTTCAAAGGCAACGCTCCCTGCCAACACTTCAGTAGATTACATTACAGGAGAGAATCTCGTGTGTGTGTGTGTGTGTGTGTGTGTGTGGGGTCACCTGCGTGCATGTGTGTGTGTGTGTGTGTGCGCGCGCCTGCCTCCTTGTCAGTTGCTGTCACGTCAGTGTGTGTGAGTCATGGAGGAGGTATTGTTCATAAGTCCCTGTTCCAACAGTGGCAGCAGATTTGTTCATATATGGAGGGTGGAGCAGGCCCTTGACTAAAAGCATTCCATATACATTTATACATATACCTCCAACGCTTGGTGATTTTTGTAAAAGATAGAAGCTTCTTAAGTAGATGAAGCACCAAAGTTTGTTGAATGTACTCTGTCTCTTGTCTGTTTATCACACACGCACACACACACACACACACACACACACACACACACACACACACACACACACACACACATACATCTCTGACTTATGTTTAGTAGTGAGACGGGTGCAGTAATTGAACTTTATAGGTGAGTAAAGTTACCAACAGTGAAATAATGCTGTTTCCTAAATAGAGAGGTTTTTTATTGAGATTATTTACTGCGACAGTTGGAAGACTGAGAAGGCAATAAAGCAGGTTGCACACATGGGAGAGGCATCCAGCAATAATGTGTGTGTGACTGTGTTAGTGCGTGTGTCTCTGCATGTGTGTGACAATGAGATCACATCGTACTGGCAATGTTCTCTCATGCATTTGACTTTTCTTGTCTCTTTATTGCTTGTTTCTTCTTCTCTGCCTCTACAAATTCAGACCACGTTACCACGTTTCACAAAAATGTACTGCATACTGTGTTAGCGACGCATTTATGCAAGAAGTTTGTTCGTTGTTACCAACACAACTGAAATTCTGTTATTCTTGACACAAAATTAAATACAAATATTAATAAATCAATCAAATGAATGTACTTTAGCATCAGCTGCAGCATCTAACATATACATGTTCTATTTTGACAGATAATGATAATTACAGCACTATGACATTATTTGTGTGTGTCTGTGTGTGTGCATGTGTATACTGTAAGTGTGTCAACTTGTGTGTCCACGGCTCTCCAGGGATAATCCATTCCTGATCACACACTCGCTGTCAATCAAACTGCTTGTCGCCATGGTAACAGCTAGCTTACATTTCATACAATCCTTCACACCTGACAGCCAAGATTACATAATATTGGTCACCACATTCACAGGGAATAGTGACAGTGCAATCACATGAAAGTCTGAGCTCTTCAAGCGTGAGGAAGACGAATCAGAATCAGGCTATCAATCAGAAACATTGATGTTTTTTCTTTTTCTTTTATTAATCCGAGAGCAGCGATTGAAATAAATGCTTTTAAACTTCCACGTGAGGGGAAACAAAATCTTACCAGACCTCAAATCCTTAGACAATTAATTGAGACAGAGGATTAATCATCTACTTTGGTAATTGATTAATTATTAGAGTCAAATTTCAACCAAAGATGTAAAAAGTTTTCTGTTTTCCTGCTCGTCCAATGTGAGGACAGAACAAGACATTTGAAGGACTTCGACTTTGAGAAACTGTGATACACATTTTCCATCATTTCTGACATTTTAGAAACCGAGCAACCTTTTCAATTAGACCAGAAAATGATCAGCAGATGAATCAACAATGCAATGAAATTGTTAATTGAAGCCCTGTGTGAGTGTGATCAATAGGAAAACACAGCCAGCCTCGACGTGTGTCAGCTATCAATGTTTTGGCGAGCTACAATATGTTGTGTTTCAATTGCTACAAAATCTTTTGCCAAACTAGCAGCATCTGTCGGTCCACCAGCTTGGTCCAAACTGAAATATCTCAGCTGTTTAGTGCATTTTTATGACATTCATGGTCCGCAGAGGAATAATTCATATGAATTGAATCCTGAAATAAAAATGGTTAACAGTTATGCCTGCGTTAGCATTTATTCCTGTTAAAAATGACCATTAATCAGCTAAGCACTCTAGTTTTCAGTGAACATTATCCAAACAAAAATAAAATGGTTTCAGTCTTTTCATGGGACAATAAGAAAAAAGTAAAAGTCCCGACTGATAAACTGCACTGAAGAGGTTGGTAAGTGAGGTTGGAGATGGTGTTAGACTGGTAATGATGAACATGGAAACCCTTTGCAGTGGTGGTATCAATTTAGGAATGAAGTCGACTCAGAAGTTTTTTAGGTATGGCACAGAGTGGAGGTTTTAAATACTTCAGTCAGTTATGGTTGCCTTCATGTATTTATTTTAATGCGCTTATGCTCTGTAATGAGCTGCATATTTCTAAACACTTGTTTCATTCATTCTCTTGCTTTCATTTTGCTTAGTCATCTCCTTTTTATAGTTTGTTATTATTTCTCCAGGCAACAGACAGTTCTGTCCACAACATGTCACTTTGCATGTCTGATTATTTTATTGGCGAATGCTTTTGACTGTTTACTTTACGAGACACAAGCCAGGTTTAACCTGGAAACCACACCGACATCCCAATGTGGCTTTAAATGCAAAGGAACACTCTCTCTCTTTCTCTCTCACACACACACACACACACACACACACACACACACACACACACACACACACACACACACACACACACACACACACACACACAGGGATCTGTGTAAATATTTGTTCACCTTTTGTTGTCGTTATCTCCATTTACACTAAAGGTTCTCTGCACAAGGCTGCTATTTTCCCAAGAGGAGGATGTTTGACCAGCCACACACACTCCCACAGTCGATCACGCATTCACACAGTTTATTGTTCTGTTTTCCCGGCGATACTTTCTCAGTGATGTCTGCTTAATAGCAACAAATGACACCAGCCCGTAGGCTCCTGGCCAACTTAAAATCATTTGATAATCACCACTTAAGTCTGCTCTGTAGTTCGTAGTACTCCAATGAATGCGTTCAGTGGAGTCGAGTGTGCGTTTGGTTGAAGTGCGTACTCCTGATGAATGCCACACCACCCGCACAGTTGGTGCATTTGTGTCTGCTTCCAAGGTTACAATCAAAACAGCCTTTCACAATAAAGGTCCTGCTGCCTTGACATACTTTTGTGCCAGCGTTAGCGATGCAGGCTTTGTTCAGACTTTTGTAGAATTGAGCACAACCTCCACTTGATCGACGGTGGATTATAATCACAAAATTAGTTGCCTCAATATCAGGGGAGTTTGATGTCAGGACTTTATTTTACATTTATACGATAAAACAGGCTACATTTAGATTAAAACATTGTAACTTCCATAATATTGTTCTTTTTAATGGGCTGAAATGAGACAAATTTTATAGTGAAGTTGGAATGCAAGTCTTTTACTTTTACCCCACAGTAAGTATTTGATATTTAAGTTTTTAATCATGGCAACAGGTTCAACAGCTGAGCAATAATTGTAAATGGTAATACAAATAAACAATAATTATTTCAGTCACTGGAAAGAAGCCTTGATATACTGTGCATGTAAGCAGAATTATATTTTCCAACCTGTGCAGCTTTTAAAAACCCTACTCCCCCGCAGGGAAGTGTAAACTTATTGTTTACAGAACACATTTGAAGCCTGCAGTGTTGAGCGCATGCACTGTCTAATGGTTTGCATTAAAACCGGTCTCTCCAACATACAATGAACTGGACCTGTTCCACAAACTCCAACTTCAATATCTTAACACCTCAGTTTTTCCTTAATAGGAATAGTAGCACATTCATTTCCTTTGTACATGACCTATTTGAGCCATCAGTACTTACACAACTCTCCTGGTTGCGTTATATTATTGTGGAGGTGCTTTCATGTGTGTCCCTTCATGTGTTACGACATGCCAGCCTCAAGACTCAAAGAGGTCGTTATCCCTTCTCTCAGGGAATAACCAAAAGATAAGTCAGTGTCAGTCAGAGCTGGTCATTGTCAGGGTTGAAGTATGTCTCCTTGGAATAGCCTTTCATCAGTGATTTGTTATCACCAAGGCTGCACATCAAGGCTGGAAACCTGCGTAGTGTTATTTATGCGCTGGAATAAAGGTGCCAGGATTTTGCCTCCAGATCTTTTCTTCGTCCTTATTTGGGTGCCGTCATGTTGCATTATTAAGCATTCGTCTAGTCAGTACGGTGTCCCAACTGCAACATTAAAGCGCAGCAAGCTGATATTCAAATATGGTTGGCTCAAACAAATAATGACTGCCTGTTAATAAAAACCAGATAAAGCAAACATTGACGAGGGTAAAGATGTCTGCACTAAAATAGCTCACATTTCCACTACACTAAAATAGCATTACATTCTTGTAACATTCGGACAACAGATGTCATTGTAACTGTTCACAACTTTGACCCCACGCATCATACAAATCATACAGTGTTTGGGAAATATTGAGCAGTTAATATTATGTAATTTAAACATTTTGCTTAAATAATCTTGTGTCTCTGGCTACAGTGAGAGGTTAATACTCAGCTTAGAGATAATATGCCACTTAATTTAGTGAAAAATGTATGAGCTCTGTGCCTGAAAGGTGTATTCACATTTTCTTGACCTCATGAATTCTGCATAGTCTCGCAGTAAGGTCGGGCTCTCAGCTCACACAACTCTAATGCTGATAAGCTTCAACATGTACTTATTGATATGTGGCATTGTGAGCTGGCAGAGTATTTGGGAGGAATCTAATTTATCTATTAATCTCTTGTTGTATTTGCTTAGCTACAGCACAGTGTTGTTGAGATAACAGGACTTGCCACTGTTTATATTTAGACGTGTCATTACTTTCGTGGATGACGAGGCGTTTATGTTTTCACTCCCACCATTGAAATGGACGGTCAAACTTTTACATGCTGGATAGCTTTTCTGCTCTCTTCTATTATTTTAAAAGACCAGTAAAATTACTTTTTGGACCTTTGACCCATTGGCTTGATGCATGAATTTCTTTTGACATCCAGCAAGTACTTTACTTTGAAATTAGTAGGCATAGTGTGCCTTTACACATCTGTCAGTTCATATGTTTTCATACTTTTTGACACTGTGGGCCACATTTTACAGGATCTTAATTTTACGGAAACAACCAAATGTTCAGTGGAAGATAATAATGCTGTTTGCTGCTAGCCTTTGGTAAAAGGAAAGGCTTACCACATATATTTGGATGAATGAGCCTCCTTCCCCCGCCGATGCGAACCCATTTTCATGTAACATTGTTCTTTAGTATTTATGAGCTTGTCCTGACCTTTGCTTTGCATTTTGTCAAAGCTTTGTGCAGCTTCTTTATCTCCACTGCGAAATCTCTCACGCGTGCCTTGTCTTCAAAACATCATTCAAATTTAGATTGTTGTGGCCCTGTGACTGCGCACGTTGGTTTAAATTTTTCTCCTTACACAAGTCGTCTGTTTACATTTAGAAATATCCTTAAGCTGAAGTTAAACTTACATTTATGAGAACAGGACTTACTCAGTCTTTTCTGGCATCAAATTTAGGATTAAAAAAACCCAACTGCAGTCGTCTTTATGTTGGTTTGTGTGTGGAGTGATCGGAGAGGAATCAGTAGCTCTGCCAAAACTTGCGGTGACACACTGTATATCCTTCTTTCACTCATTTTGTGTTTCACTACGATGTCTGTTCTGTATCATGTTCTTCTTGTGAATAAAAAAAACGTCTTAAGGGAGTGTGTGTGGCTTACTGGGTGTATTAAGTTGAGCCAACAAATGAAGCTTAAACCGACCTCAGCTGACCTGCTAGGAGAGACCATTACCGTCAGGTTGGTGTGCAGCACTGTGAATAGAGTCTGTGTCTCCCTGCCAGGACCCCTTACAGCGTTTAGTTCAAAAAGTTCTCTCGGATCAACGGGATAACAAATATGACCACAGCTTCAACTCCTTTAAACTTCCTCCTGTGGGGAACTGGCAGAAGAAAGTGTAGACTCTCCTTTATGATCCGAAAAGCTGGAGGAGTTCAGCACCGTAGGAAGGGAGGCGGCACACTGATCGGATACACAGTAATACGCTGCGCTGCAAGAGTTTGAAAAAAAAACCCCAACCTTTCAGACAAAGGTGACGACCCCACCTTTGTCTGAAAGGTTTTTTTTAATTTTTTTTTATAGCAAGTTTAAAGAACAACTTATATAAGCAAACGAAAAATATCTGTAAAGACCTTGCTAACTGTCAGTTGTCTTTTACTGAAGCGCTAAAAGTCAGTTTATGTCAGTTAGTGGAAAGCTGGCTAACCGTTAGTTAGCTTTAGCGAAGAGCTTCCTAATGGTCAGTTACTGTTTCCTCTGTTGTGTAAAGACCAAACGTGAAGGGAATTATTCCCGTGGAGCGATTACATACAAGTCAATGCAAAGAAAGATAATGAATGTCTGAAAATTTGCGCTGGGTGATGCAAAAGGATGCAAATATGTGTCTCCACAAGTTGAAAATGTTTAACTTAAGCGGCCGTACTTACAGGCAAAAAAATGTCTTTGCGTTCGGCCTGAACACAACATTAGTAGAACATTTGCCAACTTAATGGAAGACTGGCTAACTGTCAGTTTTCAAGCAAAACACTTCCTTATTGTTAGCTACTGTCCTGCAGTGAAGAGCTTGTTAATGGTCAGTTAATGTCCTGAGGTGAAGACCTAACTGTCCGTGACAGTCATTTAGTGAGAAACTTGCTGACTGTCAGGTAATGTCCTTCAGCACTTGGCCACTTAAGAGTGTTAAAAGTTGTTTTGAAATCATCAATTATCATAAAGACAATTGCACGTGCTGCTAATTAACAACAGTAATGACTTTAGACGTGAATTGGTTATTTTTAAGAAAAAGGTCGTTTCAGAGTATTTACTTGAACAACAGAACCACGAATACTCATATTTAAGGTTAAAGTCTGATTAAAGCCTGCATGTTCAACAGTCTTGAACAGCCTTGCCATTGATCCATGCTAAATTGCTATTTTGTTGGAAGGTAACACGCTGACATGAGCATTCATCCCAAAGCGCCTCTGTGCTTAAGTACAACATATCTGGAGCTACTTGCGTGGCTGTAAACTCGTATGCGTGTTTCTCTCTTCTCTTTTGGCCTTTTCTTCCCCTTGGCTGAGCTGTGACTGCACTAGGTCCGTCTCTGGGGTCCAGTAGAGCAGAACTGGTGTCTTGTCTCTTTCTCATTAGCATGCTGCAGGGGGGCGGATGAAAAAAAAAAAAGAAAAGTGGCTGGTCGTGGGTGGAGAAAATGAAGGGTTTTGAGGATTGGGTGTTAGTTCTGACTGCCCACGAGTAGTTGAAAAAGAGAAGAGCATCAAAGAAGTGCCAGATTGTTGTTTAATGGTAAAAGCCTCAAGTATCATATTTTAGGTTTCAGTGCCAGCATTGGCAACATCACCACTATTTCTACACCATCTTTCTTTCTCCATCACTGAGCTCCTTGTCATGTTTACATCATTACGCTGTTGAACAGCGACAAGATCCTTGGCGTTTGCCCACTGACCCAACTGTGACCTCTCACAGCGACGGGGGGGTCTGACTAGGCTCGGTTGTTGACGGGGAAGCGAAGAGAGATCTTCCAAAATCAGTGTCAGAAACTCGCCTCCGCCTTTCTCATTTCTCTCTCCGTCTCCATCTGTCAGTCTGCCTCTGTTTTTGTTTCTCTGTCTCTCACTTTATGTCTCATTGTGTTTCTGTCTCTCAAGCTAGGTGATGCAGAGCGGGCCAGGTCAGTGTGATTCAGGGCTGTAAGCCGGAGGAGGATTGGATCTATTTATAGTCTTGTCTGCTCTGGGCCACATTGACCCGAAGTCTTTGTCTGTTTTTCTTTCCTTTGCTTGTTTTGTTTCTGTCAATCTGACATTCATTCAGCCTATCGTCATGGGGGTCTTCATTTATCTCCTCTTACGCTCAAATATATCAAGACGCTACCTGCCGGTGTTTAGAAAGCTCAGTCTCTCTGCTTTGAGATGCTCACACTCTAATCTCTGTAAAATGTTGTTCCAGTTTTTTCTACTTTCTTTAGGATGAGATATTAACCACATTGGCCCATTTCCCTATGAATCTTAATTTTGCCATTAATCAGCTATTTGACATGTCTAAAAATGCAAAACATACAGACAAATCCCAGTCTCAAATTACTTGAGCTCAAGGTAATGACTTAATTATTCCTTAATTAGTCTGTTTAGCTGTCAAACATCTAACAAGTATTTAATGGTTTTCCTTGATGAATAAATTCATTAATTGGTTATCCAAGTTGTTTGCATTGTTGATTAGTCCTGAAATACTACATTTGATTAATTTGATCACTTTTTTTTTTTTTTATTGCATTTATCAGAAAATGCATGTAAATGAATGTTTGGGCTTTTGACAGCTGGTTGGTTTGAAGACATCAACTAGGGAAGCTGTAATTGATACTCTTAGTACTTTCTGAAATGTTTACAAAGTGATTGATCAATGGAGGACACAAAACAAATTTTGATATCCTGTTTAAAACCGATTTTATTCATTTATTTATTACCATTTTTAAAACAACTTTTAAGTTTGTGTTACATAGTTTTTTTTTAAATTTTATATCACATGGCTCTATTATTTTTTTAAGAGGTTAGTTTGGTGATACCATCCTCCATGACAGCAGCTACATATCGCACATGAATAAATATGGGAGTTTTCTACCATTTTGAGCAAAAAAGAATGCGTCTTTGGTCCGAGACACGCCCAGTATCATCCAGTTTGTTTGTTTCAGGAAGGGACCCGTGAACTCAAAGCACCCCAGAGTGGTCTGCGTGCATTTGGGTTGTGCTGTTTTGTGCGCGCGTGTTCGATGAGGCAACAGTGCTAAGAGCAAAGCTTTTAGTCATGCTCACAGCGCTGTTTTCATTGACTTGACTGCAACGTTGCTAAAGGCTTCCAACGGAACTGCTAAGTTATCTAATGGATTTTTCCAGTGAAAAAGATGTGAGGTACAACAGCGAACACACACACACACACACACACACACACACACACACACACACACACACACACATACTGTAGATGCACTGCAGCACAAAACACTACTTGAAGTGTAAGTACGTCAAAAAGCAAACGTTGAAAATCTGTCCGATGTTTTCCCATTAAGTTTTAGCTATTGTTACTCTCTGTGACAATAGTCGATATTCACTTGCATTACCTCTGAAGAGATCTATCCCTCCTTTCCTGCAGGCATGTTAAGGGCAACACTCGTCTGTTGGCGAGTCCCTAAATCATGTATACTTAAATGTTTGCCAGCGCATTAAGTTATTTATTCTGAAGTCCTGGGCAGAAATTGTTTTACACTCTTCGCTGTGCCGCATTAAAATCAGTTAGTATAGATTTGTTAATGTTAAATCCATCACAGCGAGCCGCACGTCTACATACACATTGGTCAGTTTTACATCAAGCTGAGTGATTTATGGAAAATATCTAATTGCAGCTTTTCTGACTACTATTGCATTTTGAATGAGGACATTGTTGACATTATATCATGATACACTGTGGACTTTATATATACTTGAATATAAAACCAGGGGAGTGTATCTCAACTATGTTGTACGTCTATTTGTCGTACATGCACTGACTTCAGAACAGTGCAGGAGTGTCTTCGTGATGAAGTTGGAGAAGCTGCTGCGTGTGTGCTGGTGGTGTCCAATCAGTGGCTCATCATGCTAACATCCAGCTCTGCTCAGGGAGCGGGTTGCCAGGTTCGCTCCAATCAGAAGATGAAGAACAGTTCATGGCAACCGTGATCTTTGTTGACTCAGGCTGCTCGGTCTCTGACAGTCTGGTCCCCGAGGAGAAGGGACCTCGGCAGAGCTGCAAACTCACGCTGCATATTTCAAGACTGGTCGTGACAGACCGGTTTGATGCTCAAACTTCTCACTCACTGTGATTAAATATTGGGATGCTACATGGATGATAGATTTGTTAACAGTCAGACAGACAGAGCAGAACAAAGAGTCAGAATCAAAGTGGTTCTTGGCTCTAGTTATTGTTTATTTGAAAGTGTTATGTGTCTGCCTCCCTGCAGGCAGAAGTTAATTGATGCACATGGTGGATGTGGGCTGAAAGAAGCCATCTATCCATCCATCCATCCATCCATCCATCCATCCATCTATCCATCCATCCATCCATCCATTCATCCACTGCTCCAGTCTGTTCAGAGCTTCAAGATGAGATAGTAATAAGCAGAGGCTTGGATGGATAAATGAATATGATGATGTGCCACGCCGTTGGTCATCACTCAGTCCA
The DNA here is from genome assembly GCF_022577435.1 of Embiotoca jacksoni. NCBI lineage: Eukaryota > Metazoa > Chordata > Actinopteri > Embiotocidae > Embiotoca > Embiotoca jacksoni. The sequence continues at coordinate 4,638,873 of NW_027185252.1, forward strand.
ATTGGGCTAAGTGCTGTGTGCTCTTCTCTTTGGAGCAGACACTATGATATCACAGAGTGTCTCTGGAAAGCAGTGAAAGGAGTGTTTGTGTGTGTGTAGGAGGGTTTGACTCTTTCAGCTCAAATCCTACAAAGAAGAAGTTGCCCACCAGTTCGTCCCCCCCAGCCCTCCTCCCACCATTTAACACTGCAACTTTCGTATTCATATTGTAACTTTTCAATAAGAATATGTAATCTAACAGAATTGGACTATTTTCAGATCCCTACTTTAAAGTTGTTCAAATGTTTTTACATGGTAGTCTGAGTTTGTGTTGTTATTAAAAACCCAACCCTCAGTCATTTTTGCTTGTTGAGTGTTGCACATTCAGTGAAGAGGCAGTCTAGTGCTTCTGTGAATAAAATGGATTCAGCAGCATTGTTGTACACCGGTGTTCACTGACTCGTTCTTGCGAGACTGTTATTAGCTCTAATTTAAAGTTTTGATTTGGAGAAAGTATGATGTTTCTGGGCTATACTTTCCATATTTTAATGCAGATCAGCAGAAATTCAATGATTACTTCACGTGCGCAGAACAAAACTACAGCTCCTGTTAAAAAAAAAAGAAGCATTGTAAACTTGTTTCCTTTGTTATTCTGCCTTTTTGTTTCATACGGCTGTGTCTGAAAGACTGCGTGAGAGCAGTGCAGGGGTAACGAGTTGATTGCTCCTGTGAGATCAAATATAAGGAGATTGGTTTGTTGTTAGTTTTTTTTTTTTTTTTTTGATTTTTTTTTTATCATCTTTCTTTTTATAGGTTTGTTATTTTTGCTTAATTCTCGCTCCATCAATTGAAAAATAAAGACAGTGACAGTCAATCCCCATGATCCTTTTCTGTGTCTGTTTGGGACCTGGCATAGGTGGGTCACTTTCATGTTGTGTGACAGGACGTAACTCTCTCCTTAAACCGTTTTTCCCTATTTAGCGATAAGCTCGGCTGTTTTAAAACATCTGCAGCGTTCAGTCCTCTCTGTTCTGCTGCTATTGCAGACCTGTCTGAATTAACCGCCACTCTGCGACTTGCTCATGGACTCCAGTTTAGGCTTGTAGGAACAAGTCTTTGTTTAAGGATATTTAAAAAAAATTAAATAATGATTAACACTGATATTAGATTGTTTTTCAAGTATATGGAGTGAAACACACAACATACTGTTGAGAGGGTTTCAGTTCCAAGCTGGATTTTTCAGTCACTCTTGCCACTAGGATTCTGAACCCCGGAACTTCCACTTTTACTTCAGCTCTCTGTTATCAAATAGGATTAAATGCCTGAGGCAAATGTGCAAAATAGAATACCAGCATTTTGAAAAACCTTAACACAGTCTAATTGTATAAAGGTTCACTGAAGAGCTGCAAGTGTCATGACTTTGTAGTTCTCTCAGTCTCTAATTGGCCTTTTCAACTTCTAATTACTCTCCGCTGGTTGTGTTGGTTCTTGAAACAGCCTGCAGTTACCTGCTGTGTTTGACAGTGATCAGCTTTTGTTCAGCTGCAGTCAGCGTCTCTTGTTTGAGTTCTTTTCTATACAATTTGTCCTTTTGAAGCCCGTACTTGTCTTTCAGCTGAAAACTCCTCAGTCAGTTTGTAGTGGTTCTTAGCAGCCAGCTGCCAAGACTGTCTGCCGTCACAAGCATAATAAACTCCGTCATCTCAAGCCAGCATTGAAAAATAGTCCTATTTTTACAGGCAGATCCAACTTCTAAGAATACAAGCAGCCAAAATAGCCCATTATGACTGTGAGAAGAAAGTTGTGGAATGTCTGCAGTGTGCTTTGATTTCTCATCCACTGAACACACTGCTCTGAACGCAACCTGTGTGTGTCTGTGAGGCCTGAACAAAAGCGTGGACATTGAACTGGCTCACGTGTACGCGTCTGTAGACAGAAACATGCGGGAGAAAAGCTGCAGCTGATTGGTTAAGCGGGTCAGACTCAGGGTTCCGTCTCATCCCTCCCTGTGTTTTCCTGCAGGAGCTTGTTTGTGGTGAGGACAACGGATTTAATAGGAAATCAATGGCCAGAACTTTATGCTGCTCAGCAAGAAGTGACACGGGTCAAACCTTTAGATTATCAGCAGCTGGTGGTGAACATGGAACAACTGTTTCTTTTTCCCTTTCTCTTATCCAGGCAGATATGACCAAGCCTGCATGTATTGTACTTTTCCAGCATGTTGATGAAGTTTAACTCATCACATTGATTCAGGAAGCACAGGGATAGTTGAAGAATCTAAAAAACAATTAGCATGGAAAAACAATTAATTGAAAAACATATGTGCATTAACAATTTAAAGTGTGTGGAAAGAGGACTCGCCTGGTCACCTTTTTGTCGAGACTTAAAGGTTAAAGGTGATTTTAAGCTAAAGCAATTGAGTGATTTCAATTTTTCTCTTTTTTTCCAGCTCCCTAAATATGATATGTTGCTTTCCTCTCCTGTTATATCTTGTTAGATTAAATATCATTTGGTTTTGGTCTGACTAATTGTTATTTGCAGCCCTCGTTGAGTTATTGCTTCACCATTTTTTCTACTTTTTTTTGTTTTTTTTTTGGTCTTTGAAATTTGGAATTACAAAACATTTTTGCTAGATGAATAATTTTTTACATTTACTCAATTATCAGAATTCTTAACAACTTATGTTCCTTTTAATTCGGGTTTTTATTGGGTTTCTCTATAATGTTGTAACGTTCTGTTGCAAAGACTTTACCATGTTACGTGCCCTACGATGAATTATGTTGTGATTTGGAACTATATAAATAGAATATAATTGAATTGATTTGTCAAATAATTGAGTAATCAATTTAGCACTGATTGACTTACCTCCTGTTCAGAAACAGTAGATTGTAGATTTTTTGATAAATACTGAGGTCTGGTGAATTAGGATACAGATATAGTATTAGCTGTGTGCATGTAATACTAGCTTTCAACAGTGACTACACTTTGAATAAAATAGTATTGAATCATTGCTGCTATCAGTCGTCTACTGCCGCAAGTGCCCAGTCAAATACAGATATGTAATTTAAGTGTCATAATATTTTGTATGCACACAAGACCACAAATTACATATTTACATGGTAGTCATGGAATTGCTTTTCCAATGCCTCTGCAGGCCCCTCGGGTGTTTGCTGTGGAGGAAGGAAGTATTTCCTATTCACTTTTGCTGACAGTGTTTTTCCAGCCACTTGGGTGATTTGAGCTGAAGCCCTCTCTACTTTCTTACTTACTTACTTAGAGGACAACTCCACGAGATGGACAGCTTTATCAGAACTGCTAATGACTGAAGTTTCTGTCCATAATTAACTCTCCCGATCAAGGAGTGATGCGTTCTTTAGTTGTCGGACTTTATCGGGGTTGAACTTGGTCACCATAAATATTTTCTCTATTTCTTCATATTTTTTTTATTTTTCTTCTTAGTTTTCTTCTTCATCTTCTTGGTCTCTTTGCTTCCTTTATTTTATTTTTTATTTCTCTTAGCTACATTTCTCATATCCAAAAAGTCATGGAAATAAAGTGCAAATTGGTGCTTGTTTCCATCGTCTACTGTTATGAGAATACATTCTTAATTTTCCTCATATTTTTCCAAGTTGTTTATCTTTCTGTTCTCTTGTTCGTCGTTTGTCTTTGCTACAGCTCTTATTTACAAAAAGTAATAGAAATAAAATGTAAATCAGTGCTTGTTTCGATCAGGTGTTGTTATGATAATATGATCGAGGACATGACGAGATTAGATAATTCCTCAAGTAACAAAAACAATTACCTCCCTTGGTGCTTTCCATCTTAGATATTTTAACTCGTGATTTGTCACCTTATTAACTTGTAACTGTGCATTTTTAATGCGTTGTGGATAAAGAAGGGTTTGAAGGGGTTTTGTGGTAAGATGTGTGTCCCACGCTGCCGTGACAACCTGATGCAGTTGTTTTTCTTTTTTTCTTTCTGGTGCAGTGGTGTCATGTAACATCTTGGCAGCAAACTACTGGTTCTTCGTGCTGTACAGTAGAAAACGATGCAGGTGATGAAATGTTTGCATTCAAGCACCTGTCTATGCAGATGTGGTTACGCTGTGAATGAAGATACTGACGCATGAGGGTGCAAGAAACGGCAGGTATCTATACACTTGAGCACTGCCCAAAGCCTTGGATGGGATCGGGGATTAAAACAGCCCATTGGGACTAAAAAAAAAAATATATATTATATATAATATTATAAATATATTGGTCATGTCAGTCCAATCCCCACATCCCGTCATATACCTGTCAGTACATTTTTTTGGGGCATTTTGCTTTATTGGTTAGTGAGTATAGATTTAAAGATAGGAAGGATGCGCAGACCAGAATTGAACAAGGAACGATGTAAATATAATATCTACGACTTAATCAAATTCACCAGTTTTCATAATTTTCATTGATAATAATTGAATAGTGTTGGAAAAAACAGGCAGTTTGAATGACAAAATTTTGCAAAATTTTCCACTTTATTCTGACATTTTATAAACTAACAACAAATAGATTAATCAAGAAAATGATCCCCAAGAACATATTTTGAAATTGGTCGCGGCACTAATGTTCTTGGTTATGTAGACACCATGACGAAGCCCAAAGCCTCGGCATGGGACAGGGGATTAGGGATGTCCAGTGTCTTTCCCCCTCTGTCACACACACACGTGCAAAACAAACAAACACACAAAGGCGTGGACACCCACGTAAGCAACCCATCTGTCCCCGGAGACCGGCAGCTGGTTGGTGGCAGGAAAACCCAGGATGAACTTGACCTCTGACACCCTGCAACAGGAGATGTCATCCACTGTATCTATATACTGTATCTGCCTTACAACCAATCTGTCTGTCCCACACACACACACACACACACACACACACACACACACACACACGGACATCCTCACCTCGCCATTAAAATCATTATCTGGACACTGATTATATTAAGGCCGGACCCAGAGACTAATTTCACTAAGTGCAAAAAGCTTGTGCTTATTTTGTATGTCTGCGAGTGTGTATACTATATAGCCCTCTGTCTGCTTCTCTCTTATGACCTCTTACATATACCAGCTCTTCTGCTAGGAACTATTTTGTTTTCTGTTACAGTTCAAGTCAGTTTGATTTTGGTGGTAAAAGGGCAGGTTCAAAAGAAAACTATTGTTCTGAGTGGAGGACGAGGAGGAGCAGAAGAGGATTTGGAAGGGAGCGTACGTTTGTGTGTTTACATTATACACACATTTACAGTTAAAAGAACATTTTTAATGAAGTCACAAAGGCGCAAGTGCAGGCGTCTCTGAAACACTCCCAATCAAGATATCAAGTTTTAATGGCTGCAAAAATCTTTGCCTTAGAAAAACTAAACAAATTATTCATTATTTATTATTTATCTTGAACATCTGTAGCAAAACTGTGCAGAAGCAGTCGTTGGTGTGCTGTTGCAAAAGTGATAATGAACTACATGAACTGCCGTCAGATTTAGTGACCGTAATTCTGCCTTTGTTGTACACTTGAACGGCTGGCCTTGTGCCCTTTTGTGTCCGCTCACTCAGTGGGTTTCCGAGAAGTGTTTCTTTTGTTGTTGGTGTTCTGGTCGCCGCAGCTCGTCCGCTGGACAAAAACAAAGACCCTCAATTGCTTCTCTTCCCGGTACCGATTGTGTGTCCTTACCGTTTCCTCTCTCTCTCTCCTCTTTTCTGCCCATAGACCACCAGAAACTGGAACGTGAGGCGAGGATCTGCCGTCTGCTGAAACATCCAAACATAGGTGAGTCACCTGTGAGAGCCAGCAGACTAAAGGATTAGTGGAACAGCTTTGATGATACAGATAAATTCTTTAAAGATGTTAAGAGGTAGAAATGTTTAGCCACTCCAACAGACTTCCTCAGTTTGGATTTCAGTCAGACAGGGAACTCTGAGATTAGCGTAGATCCACAATGTCTGTGCCATCTTTTGTGTATCCTGTGTGTTTTGCTGAAATTGGAAACCCACAGCAGAACCACAGACCACACAGCTGTAGAAAAGAATGACAGTAACTGAAAAATCAATGCATATTTTCCTTCAAATACTTTTTTGTTTTTTGTCTGACCCTTAAAAAAACAAGTATAAAAGAAGGTATTGAAGTGAGCGTTTGATAAATCAAATAAATCACATAGGCCCTCGAGGTGGTATGACTCTCCGTCTGACAAATTTGTATTAAATCCAAATAACTCTAAATAAATCTTAAAAGGCTCATCTGGAATCTGGATGTTTTAATGCTCCATTAAAAACTGTCAACACCAATCAACTCCATTGTATTCAACCACATTTTTCAACTGAGTCCAAGTCAAACAGAAGTAATGCATCATTTTCTTCTCAGACATCAGTTCAGATCAAGTTTATAAGTATCTCTAATAAAATTAGGACAAGTCATAAAGTATCAAGCTTATAAAAGGATGTAGACAGTTTCCAGGACCCCAGAACACAAGGTTAGTGTTACCTTAACCTTTTTAAACCTATATCTGCACGATAAGGCAGATTCTGTTGGCAACAGGACACGATTTTGGTGCCAGAAGTGTTCTGGTTTGGTAGTTTGAGCAGTTTTCGGGTGCGGGCGGGTAAACATTCCATGTGGGGAGTGAAAGAGCTGGAACGCATTGGCTGATATGCAATCTTGTAACCGCTTCGGTTGTTCTCTGATGACAGTTTAGCATTTTTTTTTGTTTTTTTTGTGTGTGTTTTTAAACTGTTAACTGAGTGTAAACTGCCTACTTCTATGACAATCTAGTTGTATATGTTGTTTCAATTGCATTCTCGCAATTTAAATTGCTAATCAGGCTGCAAACAACAAGCAGCGCACAGAAGAGGAAGTCTTGGGCTGGGTATCCGCTAGCGACACCGGGACTCCTGAAATAATGGCTGCTGTCCCCGGAGGCTAAATATTGTCAGACTGAGAGCCGACGGGTTTACGAGATTGGTGTTCACTATACCTACACAAATGCAAGAGTGAAGGTCCTCCATCACATTTCTGAACTACAAATATTTAACCATTTAAAGAACCATTATTGTAGAAGAAAACCTACCTCCCTGCATTCATTCTGATCGAACCCATTGGGACGTTAAATGCAAAGTCAGAGTACTGCAGTATTTCACTCAGCATTATTGCTTAGTTACAAGTTAAATAGGTACAACTATCCAAAACTAATGCAGCCAAATGCACTGGGCCTGCTATAAATTCGGTCTTTTTGAAGGTTGTAACAATCAGCTTTTGAAAAACAGGTTTTAGGGAGGTGTTAATTCAACTTTATGATCATCATGGAGGCTGTAGTTTGTGATGCTGCAGAATTGCACTGTCATAATGACAGGTGTTTATATAATCTTATTGAGCCCATTTATATCGAGGAGGAGAGGCTTACAAAAACAGAAACAACTTTTAAGTCTTTTACCACAGTTGCTGGCTTCTTCCTCAACGATGCTCTGCCAGATCTAAATTGCAGCTACTTTCACTTTTGCATTCAATCTGCCTTTCGTGAAGTGAAACGCAGTCAGACAACAGACTTGTCTGTAAAGTCTCTTTGGTTGCCATTGCCCTGCTGCAGAACGGAGCTACACCGTTTTCCCAATATGGATGTGAAAACGCTCGGCTTCCCTTAAACTTAAGGTTTCATCTCAGTATTGTTCAGTTTAATAATAACTCCGAAGTAAAAGGCCTCAGACGATAGTCAAACCATCCAGTTACCGCATGTGTCACTGTGACATTTGCATGGTGCCTCTGGCTAGCAGCCAGGGAGGCGAAGTGAGTCTGAACACCAACACATGTACAGTCAGCCGGTCGCATTAACACGGTCAACACTGTGTTTACGCTGTGTGACTCTGTGCGTGTGTGAAGCTGGATGATCAAAATTACAAGCATATCTAATGTCAGTTTAAGTAAGTGGAGAGCAGACAGACACTTTGATCATTTTTTTCTTCATTTCACCTTTACAAACAGCTGTATCAGCACTTTATTTCACATTTCAGATGATTGTCTGTAAGCCTGAAGGTCCTCATAATCAGCAACCTTGGAAATAAAGGAAATAAATAAATAGATAAATAAATCTTCAGCAGAAAAAAGATAGGGGTGGGGGACATATTTTCATTACAACAGGTTTTTATGACACTATTCATCAGCATGTCTGCTTGACAATCCTATTTTACCGCAATACAAATGACTGAAGTGAGACGAAGAGGCTGACAACTTTATTTAATTAAATAAAACAGATGTTGATTTTGAGGTTTCTTTCAGAAAAATGGTTTGCCGTTCAAAAAAAGATAGCTGCAGCACATCACAATAGTTTAGTGCATATTGCAGAATGTTTGGAAATTGCAATATTATCTTATGTTGTGATTCCCACCCCGAGTGGCAAAAAGCTTCTGTCCCAAAGAGCCCAACTGCCATGTTTAATTTCTGTAGGAGAAAACTATTCGGTAGACAGGAAGATTATTGTGGCTGTAAATGTCTTTGAGCGTTGTGGATCTGTGTTAAGTCTCACACAACTTCATCACATCACACAAGATTGACTGTGTGTCAAATTCAGACCAAAGGCAGCGGCCCCTTGGAAAGGAAGGAAATGGCAAGGAAATATCGCTGTGGCGGAACTGCCAAGTGTCTTATCATAACATGTCGTCCAGTGCAAACCACACACACACACACACGCACACGCTCACGCTCGCACGCAGAGTATGATAACAACTTAATAGGCCCGGTTTCATGGTCTCTCTCTCTCTTATTCCCACCTGATTTCTGCCTCCTCATCGTCCCACTCTTCCTTTCTTCCCCTCCCTCTGCTTCTCTTTTCTTGTCCCGTTCTCAAGGGGAGACCGTGTCAGCTTTGCTTTTTTCAAAATGTAACTTGTCTGAAAAAAGAAGAAAGAGATTAAAATAACATATTTTAAGGCTTTATTCGGGAACTCAAGCACACTCACCCAGTTTGACACGAGCAGGTTTTTAATCAGCCTGTGAAAACCCAGTTAGCAGGTGCTGGATTTAAGACCTATTGATTCAAGTAGTTTTTTTGGGCAACACCTCCTCCCTCTGCATAAGATCATGTTTCCTGTCTGGCTTTGTGCTTTTAAAAAAAAAGAAAAAAAAAAGAGGAAAGCCAATAGTGAATTTTCCAGTATCAGATTAATTATAAAAGATTAAAATATGGTAACTGTTCTCTCAGTGTTTGTGTTCAAGAGCTTGTTCCTGGTTGCCAACCGGCCAGGTGGCATTCAGGCTTTAGAAACCTCCTGTCTGATCACTGCACATAGGAACTCAGTGATGCTGGAAACCCGAGAGCACCGTGTGTGTGTGTGTGTGTGTGTGTGTGTGTGTGTGTGTGTGTTTGTGGCCAGTGATTCATTATTATTATTATTATTATTATTATTATTATTAGGGATGCAACAATTGTCTTCAGCATCATTGATAAATAAAGCTCATCCTTTAAGTAAATCTTGGTGATGATGAAGACTTTGTGATAAAAAGAAGCAGCAGTGAAGTAGTTGTGACGTGACGCGTGCTTCAACATGTCATCACGGTAAACGGCATCTTTCCACCGAGCCCTTCCTGTCATATGAAACTGACGATGGTTGCTCGTATTACTCGAAGGTATCAAGCCGATGGGTTTGAAATCTTGGATTGCATAAATAATGTCCTACCAACTTTGTAATTTCTCCTTTTAAGAAATTCTTAAACAATCAAATGATCAGGAGTGTTTAGTTTCTTTTTGCTAGGCATGCGGTCTCCCTGAGGTGGCGAGCTGCCGTCCCACTCATACTCAGGCTTGGGGTGTCTCAGTGTGTTACTTGAACAAAAGGTTTCTAATGGTGTTGGGATCTTTCCTGACATGCTTCAATCTGAAGGTCAATTCCGCTCACCTCCTTCTTCTTTGTTTCTTTGCATTTGTTTCCGTCACAAATGGCAATAAATATTCTGACTTTAGCACTTTAACATGTTAGTAATTTAAATAAAATAAGTAAAAAGAAAAGACACACCTAACACACTCACATTCTTATGAAGAAACGTGGAGTTTCCGTATCAAAGATAATTTACATCAACAAAGTCATCTAACCTCGTGGGCTGATTTCTAACAAAAACGGTCTCTCCGTTTCCTTCCCCTTCACTAGTGCGGCTCCATGACAGCATCTCAGAGGAAGGCTTCCATTACCTGGTCTTTGACCTGTAAGTAAATCACATTAACACACACATACACTTTGCAGGTTCAGGCCAGAGTATTCCTGCAGGATGAATAGCTTCACCAAAGCAACAAGCTGACAATCATTTTCCCTTTTTATTTTCCGTGACTGTCCCCATTCAGTCATTACAGAACAGTATATCAGCTTTCTCTCTCAGCTGCCACGATTTAAAGGGTCAGGCTACTCTGGAAGGGCCATTTTAAGAATAACTTTTTATGCTTTTGTTTTTTTTGAGTTTATGACTGCAGCTTGACAACAATAGTTATTATTATGTGTCATGGAAATGTCCCTCAATTTATGTCATTTTTATCCCACAAATAAAAATAACAGGAATCAGTAATCTTCTTTTTAATATTACTATATATCTGCCACTTGTGTCCTGTACTATATCTTTTAATGTCATATCTTCCATGCCAACTTTATATACCCCAATGTATTGAAAAACAGTCATTTCAGCCAAATAATAAAAATAAAGCATGTCTCTCAGTTAGTTACAACCACCTTGCTGCCCATTTGTCTTTGTGCCACTTAGTATACTTAGTGTTTCACCTGTTCAAATGTGATTGCGTTAGACAGTATCAGACTTTGTCGGGTAGAATTCAACACATTGAATGTTTGTGTTAAAAAATTGAGGTGAATTAGGAGTACTGAAACTGAAGTTTACTTCCATTTGTTCAAACAGTTTGCCAGTTTTGTATCTGAGCTCCAGATAAACCAGACATAACAGTCAGTCTTGTAGAGGCTTGTATTATCAGCAACCAGTCAAGTGGCCTCTTAAAGCACCACAGCACATCTTACACTAGAACACAGGGTGTGCCACCACGAAGATAAATCACCAAAGAAACCATTAGAACAACCACCAAGAGGTATTTTCTGTAGTTTTTCATCTGTGATAGAAGTACCATCAGAGCTTTTTAGTAAAGAGAAATAACCAAGTGTCTGTTTTGTGTCTGTCTGCAGTGTCACTGGAGGAGAGCTGTTTGAGGACATTGTTGCTCGAGAGTACTACAGCGAGGCAGATGCCAGGTACAGTATGTAAACATGCCAACAAGATGTGACCAGTTTTTTTCTGCATATTAAGTTTTTGGTTGCAGTAAAGTTGGGTTACAAAACCACAAAATATTTGGCCATTTTAATCTGTGTTAATGCACTTTGTGCTTCGGTAGCAGAAGCGGTGCTTGTGGTTTCTGACAGTACCAGGATACACTTTATTTTTGTCAGGGCTTTTAGATTTAATTTTATTAATAAATAATGACAAAGCTGTCCTCACTGTTGAAACCTTGTTTTGAGTTTGTTCTCAGAAGTTGCAGTTGGTTTTTGCCCTGCCACACATTAACCCTTGTTGTAGCAGTTTTTAGTCAGCCGTGTGGCTGTTACTTAGGCTAAGGACTTAAATGTGACAATACAGCTGGATGGAAATAACTACACGATCAAATAAAAAGATCAAGACAATACAATTCTCTCAGTATGTTAAAATATATTTATACAGAATCTATGATTCTTTGATTTGGATTGTGTGTGTTTTATTCTGTATGCTGGTGCCAGGTACAGAGGTGTGGGTCAGGTGGAGTATGACCCTGTCTTACCTAGTTCGCTACACAATCTGTGTGTCATAGTCATAGTGTCGTATGTAATTTGGTGAAAAGGGTGAATAGAAAACAAGTCAGGGCTGCGAGGCTTTTATCATTTTTGTTTTCTCGTGGATGAACGCAAAGATTTTTGATTATCTGTCCTCCAGCTTCAGGCTGTGCAGGTGATCCTCTGAGAAAGACTTAATTTTGAACCATAAAAAATGCAGGAAAGATGAAGGCAGTGCAATATAGAAAATGAAAGGGGATGTTTATTGTTAAAGTGAGTAAGGACAGTGCCAACATGGTCTGATGGGCATTATAGTAGCTGCCAAAACAAGGAGGTGGCAGATAAAATGGACGTAGTTACAAATTGAAATGAGTTTAAGGTGTATGAATGAGTTGAAGTGGGGAGATACTCCCTGGTACGCGATACCAGCACTTCTACATTTTACTGTTTGTTGAACTGTGACTTTTTCTTGGGTATCGTGACTTATCACAAGCTGCTTGTAGTCTGATGCCATAGACTCTATTTAAAAAGATGAATATGAGAAAGGCTGAAGTCATCCTTTGTGGATCTGTTTCAAATTAAAAGCCCTCCAGCGTTTCATACACAGTCCAGCTTTATACCATATTTTGAAATAGTCTTGTTTTTCTAAATATTGAAATGTTTGTCTCTTTGATGAGATAAATTTATGTTGTGAGCATCAGCAATATTTCCTTGTAGCTTTTATTCATTGTAGAAATTCAGAATGTAATACATTGTGCTTGATTTTCTGGTACTGACCAATACACACAGCACCATGGGAATAAGGAGAGTACTGGAACTTTTCCACTTGAAGCACTGGGTATGCTGAATAACATTTGGAGGCCATTTTTTGCCTAATTTGGACACAACACCAAGAGCTTTCTTTTTATTCCGTCTAGCAGAGAAAGGCCACCACTCTCCCAAAAAAATCTGTCTCTGCTCACCCTCCTTCTGCTGACCTCGATTTCACCCTTACTATTGTCAAGCTCAATTTATAAAAAATAAAATACTTCAGCTGAGCATCAGACCAGCAAAAATGCAGATCTGCAAGAATAGAACAGGCTTACATAAGACGCCCCCCACACACCCGACCCGCTCCACTTCCTTCCTCACATTCATTCACTTAAAAATGCACCAAATTCTTTTTCCACACACCCCCTTTGGTACAAGTACTCACAAATCGCGAAGGACGTTTTGCAAATGATTGTTGCTCGTAAATTGTTGGTACACTTACAAGGCTTTCGGGCTTATGCATGTGCCATACATTTATCAGTGCAATGTGTCAAAATGAGCGAGAGTAATTTATTTCATGTTGCAAATACCAATTATGCTGTATTTTTTTTAAATAGTAGAAAATCCTCACTTGAAGTTTGTTCTTCGTCTACAACAGTCTCGCCATTGTCATCTAGCTCCTGTGGACTGACAGATGTGTCTGCCTTCTGTTTCTCATCCTTCTCTGTCTCCTCTAGCCACTGCATCAATCAGATCCTGGAGAGCGTCAGTCACATCCACCAGCATGATATTGTGCACAGGGACCTCAAGGTGAGCTGTCATACAGCAGTGGAGAAAATGGGAGGACCTCTTACATGTTAGCTGTACAAAAATCGATTACACAGTTTACTGCATAGCACCGTGTTGGGACTGAAAGATGAAAGACTTGTGTGGAGATTCACAACAGGTCTAAGCACACATGGACAAACTTGCACAGACGTCACGCTGTGACGTTTAAAACAACTTAAGGGATGAACGTCAGTCCTCTCCTCACCGGCTTTCTTCCCTCCTTATTTCTACATTGACATCTTTGTGTCTGCACCCCTCCTCTTTTTCATCTGCCCCCCCTCTCTTTCGTCTCCATCCTTCCCTGCTCTGTCCCTCTCCCCTCCCTCCCGCACTGCCGAGGAGTGACGAAAGCAGACCAGCTGCTATTAATAGCAGGTCGGTGGGTGAGATGACGGCCAGTGACGACTTCCCTTGCAGCAAGCTCGTTCACCCCAAGCAGAAACCAGCAGCTCTCCTCAGCTGTGTGATTTTAAATTAAATCAATTTTGATTATACAGTTAACAAACACAGCAAATCCACCTGAGATTTAAACACCTGGATAATTGCACCACATTTCTTTTAGCCGGCACTGAGTTCAGAGCCCCAAACTTTAAATGGTTTACTTAACAATCTGATCTGTTACTTTTATGTGACGGTGCAAAATCAAGCCATTACTCATTGGGAAAGTGGAGAAACATAACTGGAAAACAAACACCCAGTTTGTGGTGTAAGTGGATTTGTGTTGCTTTTCATTGATTTTTTCAGCTTGCACATGGACGTTGGTATCAAAAACACTTGGAGAGGGAATACTTTTAGAGACGATAATGAGGATGGATGTCCAGTGTGGTAGACATAATTATATTACATTAGTTGTTAATGTGCAACTCTGTTATCCAAACTCCAGCTACCATTATTGAAAACACGTTTTTCTTAAATGGTTTACTCAACAACAACAACAAGGAATCAATATTTTTCAGATTAACCTTCTAAGCTTCATTTACCTGCTGGTGGGTCAGTTATTACAAATCTATTCTGTGCAGCCAAATACTGTTTCAAAAGCACTCAATATGTCAAGATGAATTTGGGGGAAAAAGTGTCTAAAATGATGCACAAGACCATTCCAATCAATATAAACATCATTATACATTGTATTAAATGCATTCAGCATGCTTTTGCCCAAAGCAATTTACAACAAGTGCATTGTTCCCATTGTTCCCGGACTGTCAGACAGTATACATTCTGCATCAGTTATTAAACTGATCATTCATCAGTTATTAAACTGATGCAGAATGTATACTGTCTGACAGAGTCCAGGAACAATGGGAACAATAAGATGATTTTTCCAACCACAAACCATTTTTATGCCACTTGGGCTCAAATATGATCACAATATTTACATAATATCAACTTTTAGGTTGATATGGTGTATTTGTTAGCAAATAGTTACTAATTTCCACATTTAGCAGTTACAGAGCAACATTATCATTAATTTAGAGTAATTTTTTTGGCCACCTAATAAATGTAAATCCAAAAATCTCTCTTTTAGATTTGTTTGTAATCTCCCTAAATCATCCGAAATGCTCCACTGTTTTCTCCAGCTGGTTGTTTACCGTGTCGTTTGTTGCAGAGCAGGAAGTAGACAGTGGCTTTTTAGAGCATTTTCACTGAAAAAATGAGGCTAGGAGAGCAGTGAGAGAGGACCAAACATTCAGTGACAGCTGACCTATGCACTCCTCACTTTTTCATACTGTCACATTGTTTTAATGTCATTGGACACTTTCTTCTAATGTTAATCAAAGCGGCTGCATAGCAACTTAAAAAAAAAATTTGATAAACTGTTTTTACTGTTGTTAGTTCACTCATCGACCTTATGGTGCTCAGCAAAACAACTCTCAAATAAACTTCCATTATACATCTTGCCTAGTACCAGAGAGACAAAATCACCGACTACCTGGTGAACATAGTGGAACAATTAGCAAAGCAAAGCTAAAAGGAGAGTGAATATTGGACTGTGACTCTAATTTGTCTGCTGTATATGTAAAAGGGGAACTGTTTACAAACATGTTTGCCACCACAACATTCTGAATAATAGTTTGTTCTGCTGCTCCCAAGTGGCCAAAAACATCTATCAATGTTGCTTTAAGGCATGATTTTCTTTGAGAAAGATTCTTGGTAGAACAATCCCTGCAATCATCAGTCAGAATAAAACATCAGATTATATTTGATTTATAAAAATAATGCCAACAGAGTGTGCCATGGAGACGTGTGACCTCACACATGCACACACATCACATTTTTCCTGTCATCTTGGGAGGGCCACTCGCTGAAGGGAAAATAAGAATTAAAGAGAAAGAGTTGTGTGCCGGTGGCTGGTGGCAGGCTGGGTTGCCATGGTAACTATAGGGTGAGGTCACCCGGCTGCTGCAGCGCCAGTGTAGGGACTCATTATGCCACCTCCCATCTATCTGTCTGTATCTGTCCGTCTCTCTCTGTTCTCCCGTTGCTTTCTCTCCTGCTCTCTGTGCCCCCTGTTCGCTCTCTTGCCGGTTGTTTCAGCTCCGCCTGGTAGAGGGCAAAATGGTGGGAGCAAGGAGGGACGGATAACTAGGGATGGACAGAGAGGGAGACTGACAAATGACAAGAAACAGAGTAACAGCGCAAAGACAGTTTGTACAAGCAGCTGACATCCATCCGTCCGTCTGCATTCGAGGCAATGAGAACCGCTTACCAATACAAAGACTTTTGCCCTCAAAACAAACACACACACAAACACACACTAGGTCTGCCAGTCGGGACTTGTAGTTGAGAAGGTAGAGCCACTGCACTTTGGAAGAAAAACATCCGTTTTTTTAAACTGTTTCTCCTGTTCAAGGTCACCTGTCTGTCAGGGTTCAGTCAGACCTCAGTAACACCTGGTGTTAGCCTTCTGTTATCATTGGCCCTTGTGTTTACACATGGCTTGTTCACCTGGAGACCTGGATATGACCCTCACCTCAACAGTATTTGCATATTAAGTTCCAACTACACTCAAGATAGATGACAAGAACCTTCGACGTGAAGGTCATGTGACAGATGGAAGACGGCTGAAGGCATCTGTTGGCTACTTTTTGGTGGCCCTACTCTCAAGGCAAACTATGCTTGTACAGTAGTAATGGATTTATTCAGGGTTTTTTCTACCATGGCGAAGCTTAAGTGCACCATCCGAGCCATTTTGGGCACCACCAAAACCAAATAAATGTAGAATAATTGTGGAGAGCATCAACACTAACTCAATTTCCCAGATGTGGCTTTTCCCAGATCAAATGGATGTTAGTTGTTGCCCAGTAAACATCTTTAGCAAGTTTATCTTCAAGCTTTTGGAATGTTGTTTATTTATCATTTGCTCTTGCTTGTTCGAATTTTGGAAAATTAATACAGATGTGCTCATAATTATGGAAATTGAATATTTCGAATTGAAAAACACTGAATTTCCTTGAGGGAGGACTCCCAAAACGTCCACCAAACACATGCGCGCAAATCTTCAACAAATTTAGGGAAAAGGCTGAATTTATTACAAGTGAAGAAGCGTGCACACTGTCCCTCAATAGAGAGGAGTCATCTGAGGCTTTTTGGCAGGCTAGTAGAGATAGCAGGGATTGGTGGCATTAGTTGACCTTTCAGTTTATGAATCAGATTTCTGAGGGACAGAATCACACTGTACAATTTGCTTTTACACCTGGCTGAAATGTAATCACAGTACAAACCAGACCATATCCAAATTACACTTTGCCTGCATTTAGACCACTATTATGGTATTATTATTATATGAGGTGATATGAAATATTGACACTCTCTTTAAAGGACAACCAAGATTCAAATGAGGAGAACGAGGAAGCAACTAAAAAGGTTAAAATGTCCTGACCTTTGCCAAGTCCTGACTTTGTGCAGAGTCCAAATGTTTTGTTAAATCCTGTGACAGCTGACTGAAAAGGTCTTTCCTTTGGGGGAAGTCTTTGTAGATGGTTTGACCACATCATGCCTCATTACTACTGTAGATGTCATCGTGCTCCTGCAGCTCGTCCAGTCATGCAGACAGAAGCAAAGGGTACATGCTTATCTCTTTGCCCTTAATTAAATGTAGTTTTGTTTTCCTGTTGTTGCTGCAATTTATTTTGTGCCCTGCAAAACTAAAAAAACTAAAAACTAATTGACAAAGCAATTTTGTCAACCTCTCCCTGGTTTCAGCCTGAAAAATATTTTATCCCGACAAATGATTTGTCTCTGTGCGTTACAGCCAGAGAACCTGCTCCTGGCCAGTAAGATGAAGGGAGCGGCGGTGAAGCTTGCAGATTTCGGTCTAGCCATCGAGGTGCAAGGCGAACAGCAGGCATGGTTTGGTAAGAAATAACACGTTTTCTTTTTCTTTTTTTTTACCTCAGTCGCTGCATGTCTTCCACCGTGTTGACATTCAGCAGCAGTATTTGCTTCTGTAAGAGAAACATCACTGCCTGAGAAAATAAGAAATGTTATTGAATTAAAGAATTAGAGTAGAGAATTGAATTAGAAAAAAATATTATGTATAATATATAGAGCATACGTTTAGGACAACGTACTAAATAATCAACATTTGTCTCAAGGGGAAAAGATCATTTAGTTTGTGCATGTGTTGAGATGTATTGAAGTATTGTTGCGGTTTAAACAATCCTTTGTTGGTATTTCTGTTGTGAATACTAACGTATCGTTGTGAATATTAGTTTTACATTAAAAACAGCTATAAATAAGGAGGCGCTGAACTCTTGTGTCAAGTTTAAAAAAAAATGTATAGCAGAAGAACAAGAGAAAGGGGAGCAGAAAGGTTGATTTACATTCAGTGTGCTTATTTGTCTGTCTAAAACACACATTGAAAATATATATCTATGTTTTTGTAGTGCTGATACATAAACATAAGAAAGGCTTATGAATCCATAATCTTGCTCAAATCACGTGGTGATCAGAAGGAGTATTGTATATTATTATTGCTTCGTTAGTTTTATTGTGTTTTGGACAAATTTGACACAACTATATTTGTGTTTTTGCAGGTTTTGCTGGAACTCCAGGATATCTGTCCCCAGAGGTGTTGAGAAAGGACCCGTATGGCAAGCCAGTGGACATATGGGCATGTGGTCAGTTATGCAGCTTTCGTACTGCAGACACAACCTGTTCATATTAGACTGTTGTATGTTAGTCAAACCTTAGTTTTGGGTCCAGTCTGGGTCTGCCTCAGTGTTTCCATAAAAATCACTGCCCAGCCGGGCGTCACATCTGACGTCAGCACTGTAGAGGACATATTTTGTCCTCTGGGAAATGAACATCTGTCTCATCTGTTAATTAAGATTTATGTCTATCGTGCAACCACCTTATGAAGCATTGCTGCAACAAGTAAAGCTCTAAAATCGGTTTCAATCAAAGATATAATTGAGCGGTTACATCATATTTGTTTTTGTCAGTTTCCTGAATGGTAACCTGCCTCAAGGACCCGTCGGTTTGACGCAGGGTCTCGTGTTTGCCATTTATTTAGCCCCTTAGCAGGATTAACTTGCGTCACTGTGTCTGTCTGAGTGGACTGTTACCCATAATTCGCCTGTAGGTGTGTCTGCTCCTGAATTTATATTCTCACTTGTGTTACTTGAAAAACGTGAAACTATATTTTGCATACTTTTTGTACATGTCTGAATGTACAGTATGTTGATTTTGTTTTTGTGTATGTCAGGTGTGATCCTGTACATCTTGTTGGTGGGCTACCCTCCCTTCTGGGACGAGGACCAACACAAACTGTACCAACAAATCAAAGCTGGTGCATATGACGTAAGCACTTCATTCCTTTCCTCTTCTTCTCTACTCATTAGCTACAAATCTGTTGCTTGCAGCAATTTAATGCATTTGGTCCCGAAGTAAATAATAAGTTCAAGTAAAAGTTCAAATAATGACTGAATGTCAAATAATAGCCGGGTGCACAGGCGCCACAAACAACTAGAGGGAGATCCCGAATAAAGCTTCGATAAACAGACATCAAGGGGGGTGAAGTAACCTGTAACCTGCAGCACACACAGTGTTAAAGGAAAGCTGCAAGACCTTTTTTGTTAAACCGCTAGAGCAAGTGTTTCATTCATATTAGCTTGCTTTACTTATGAAAGTGATGATGTGGAAACAAACTATATACGTATATATATATGTATATGTATCAGGACGGCAGGTAAACATGGAGGATGTTTTAAGTAGGAAATAACTCGTGAACAGGGGAATTTACAAATACACGCCTGGTTCCTCTGCCCATGTGATAAATAAAAGCCATTTAAGAAATAACATTAGTCATTTGATCCATTATCAACCTAAAAATATTCATCAGTGGAGCCTTAATAACAGCTTTATATGTATGGACTTGTCCGAGGTTTGCTCACGAAGTGTCCAATTTGCAAATTTTAGTAACTGGTCCATGAAGATGAGAACTAAGGTCCGTAAAAAACTCCACCCGCGTCCATGAAACTTGAACTCTAAAACAGGATGTTAATTTCCTGTTTAAAATGTAATTCATGTGAACAATGAAAGAAAATCCCAGAGTCCGGAGACGAGCCCTGCAGGACACCCTCTCTTCAAGTCGCGTCAAATAACACACCCTGAATTCTGTCGTGCAAGTAATTTAGAAATTTAATTTTAGTTTTTAATTGCTTGCTGCTTGTTATTGGATAATTTTCATTTTGCTGAAAAAAGAAGGGATATACTACGAGAGAGCAATAGGCTTATTTATCAGATCTTGTCATAGTCCTCTGGGAGATAGGAATTTATCACCCCTATTAATTTCCATAAATGGAAGCAGCCACATTTAATGAATGTGCATAATAAGAGCAATGAGATGAAGTGACTGTGACAAGCACTTGTAATATTGTGCACTTCTTGAATATCATCTTTGTCATGCAGATACTTTGCATATCATTTTTTTCTTTTTGTCAGTAATTGACAGCTGATACTTGAATGTTTTAAGTGAATGTCCGTTGACAGCTTGCCCTGATTTTTAGTTGTAAACATGTTTACTGGCACTTGGTTGGAGGGATGAGGGCGGCGGATGTGAATGACCAGGAGAGACCACACTGACTTTGGAAACTCCACTTCTGTCATATCATCGAAATGGCCCATCGAATGTAGATAAATAGTTTCTCAATTTCCCATATGATTTATGTTCCAAAGCAAAATAAAAGAAAGTTAAATATCTTATAGAAAAAAAAGAACAATATAGCAATGATGAAGCTAATACACTTGAGGAGCTCTCGTCACAACTTTCTCTTAGCATTCATGCATTGTCGTGGTAATCTGACATTATGATTAAAAAACTTTAGCATAAATATGAATACATTAAGAAGCATTAAACACGTTCATACAAAGTTCAAACAGAGATGATGTGGTACAAGAAGATGAATCAAAGAAACACAATTATTCACAAGCCATTCAGAAGAGACAGAGTGAGAGTTATGGATGTTATACTGTGGTAATGTCAGTCAAACGCTTGTAAATGACTTCATGAAAGAAAGAAAAGTTAATTTTCAAGTGATTTTACAGATGGTTTAATAGTCATGTTTAATTAACACAAACCAAAACTCCCGGTCTACGAATCGCTTAGTTATCAAATATTGTGTTCGTTAATAAAAACAATTTATAATAAACTGTCATCTACAAATCCTTATGTAATGCATATTTCTCTGATCTTCAGAAGTAGAGATTATGGAGTACATAACCAACCTCTGTTGACATGTCCACACTCCCCAGAACACAGACAGTGCCGCTCTAGCATGTTAAATGTGTGGTGATGAATACAAGCTCAAAACCTGTCGTAAATCTGCTCCAGAAGCGTGACTATCGGCTACATCCTCCCTATTTGTGCACATGCATGTGTTATGAACCAGTTTTTCAGTCATAGTATGTATGTACATTCTTCCTCTTTCAGTTTCCTTCTCCAGAGTGGGACACAGTGACCCCCGAGGCCAAGAATCTGATCAATCAGATGTTAACGATTAACCCTGCCAAAAGAATCACCGCCGACCAGGCCATCAAGCATCCCTGGGTCTGCGTAAGTCACACTTGTCTTCTTCTTTGGTTTTCACATCAAGAGAAATCGTGTCCAGCATGTAAAACACTGGAGTGGCTGTTCATACCAGCTTTGGGAAAATGTTGCCACATTATTGTCTGTTTTTACTTTATTAAGCAGTCATACATTGACTTAATAACTTGGCAGGACACCATGAGTAGAAGCTCTTAAACACACTCCCAGAGTTACATTGTAAAATATGTTACGCAGTTTTGATGCAGCTGTTTAAAACAAGAACACAATTTGGTCCCATAGCCGAGTTTTAAAACTATGCACACACCGACTTCAGATACCAGAGTATCTTTTTTCTACTTTTGGATCAAATAAAACCCATTCAAAGATATTTGTTCTTTTCTGTTACACTTGACTGCATTTAAGAGCTTCAAAAAACATTTGGCAACACTGAAGCTAACTCCCACTAGTTGAAAAGAACTGTGTGGGCACAATACTATATTGTCCTAACATGAAGAATAATGGACTTTGGTGAAGAAAAAGGACAATACCTAGAGTTCTTTGCCTCCATCCCGTACATTATTTAGAATCGGACAATAGGAGTGACAGCTGTGCCTTCTCGTCCACATTCAAAGGGGACTACACTGAAGTTGGGTTTATTTCTAATGTTGTTTCCTCTCTACGTACAGCAACGCTCCACCGTGGCCTCCATGATGCACCGTCAAGAGACTGTGGAATGTCTGCGCAAGTTCAATGCCAGGAGGAAACTTAAAGTGAGTGAGGACACAGTTAAAGGCACACACACACACACACACACACACACACACACACGTAACACATATCCTTGTAATGATCGTAATGCTTAATTATTCTTTTTTTGTCCTTGTCTGTAGGGAGCTATCCTCACAACGATGCTGGTGTCCAGGAACTTTTCAGGTGAGTTTTGGCACATAGTTTAAAATTGTATACGTTTAGTAGGTAATCAGTTTGTCCTAATCTGATGTGTCTGATCAAATCAGTGTTGTTGTGCTACTCTACCTCCAGTCTGTGAACTTCTTCCTTTAACCATAAAGTTTTGATTTCGCTCGTCAGAGTTTGGCTTGGGTGGACCTCCCAATTTCTGGGCTGGACGATGGGTTCGCAAGCTAATGCGTTAATGCTATTGGGCCTGTGTTTATAGTCTTTAATGGAAGCAAGGCCATCCCCGTGGAATACGGCCAATTACTGCCTCCAGGTCAAGACTGAAGAAAGCAGACGGGCCATACCTCTGAATTGCTTTTGAACATAACCGAGTTACGTCCATGGAAATGTGATCAATATTTTGACTTGCAGGTATTTTAGTGCCAAGAAGATTTTCCAGCTACAGGTTCACTAGGTATTACAGGAAATCTTGTCTTTAAAATTAAATGTCTGGTGAGCAGCTCTTCTGGTGACACTGGATCTGCAGTCTTGATCCGAATCCCTCATGTTTTGTCGTTTCTTTCTAAAAGAGATTATATCCTTAAAAAATTTGAAAGAAAAAGGCTGTCAGACTTTAGTGAGGCTCTTGTCCCACCTCCGGTGCCACACTGAATCCCTCTCTGTCCAATAGTGGGACGGCAGCATACCAGCCCTGCCGCTACCACCAGCACGGCCGCAATGGCACAGGAAGGTACGTTTGCTGGAGGGGGTGTTGGAGTCGGGCACTGCCAACTTCGTACTCAGGCTATTGGCATGTGGCCTGGGCTGCTTGAACCCCTCCCCCACCCCCCCCAACCTGCTGTCTGCACACTGATGGACCACTTTTAAATGGTCATCATTGCACTGGGGCATCTTACACAAACACACAAACATATAAAAGGCAACCACAGATGAGGCTCAGCTCTCATGACCTTTGAGTACTGCTGCACTTCTTGATGCTCTAATGAACAGACCTCCTCTCCAGGACTGGCTGTTTAATTCCCTGTGTCGAACACAACAGCCATTTAACTGACAACCAGCATGACCCTCTGACCTCTTTCCAACTACAACGGCTGCCACCGAGCAAAGCTCTGCTTACGCATCTCTGCATTAACACAACTGTTGTAGGTCTTTTCCTCTGCATCAAAACCATTTAACCTTTTATATCACAAATACAATACAATATTCCAGCATTCAACCTCAGTAACATTCCCAGTTTTGCTTTTTTTAAATTGGTTTGTATCTACAGTCAATGCCTGCCTGTGCTCGCTGCAACCTTCCCTCCGCATGGCTCTGGCACTAACAGCCAGCCAAGCATGTTTATGAGCGTACAGTACAGTGCAGTATGCCAACCTGCATGGGAAGCTGGATAACCAGAAGGCACAGTGTCCTGTGTGAACTATTTTTCTGTGTTTCCTCTCTTCTGCTTGCCCTGTTGGTTTTGTGTGAACATATAAAAACACAAAAAAATTACGGAAGGCGTCGGTGTGCTTCAGACAGTGTTCATACGTATAATCAGTAAATACCAATTTGTGTCACTTTCTGAAACCAATGTTTGAGGTTTAAAAAAACGTACGAGACCAAAAGAAAAAAAGAGATTTTAGAAAGTAAAAAAAATAAAATAAAATAACATTTCATACAATAGATTTGCATGTAATAGTTTTGTACGTAATTAAATCCTTAATTCTGATGGAGTTCCAATCAGTCGATCTGTTCAAGGACTTTTTTGTGTATTGGTGAGAATATTTGTACCTATGGTTATTCGCAACAATAACCAATAATGCAACAAGCATGCCCACTTTTCATTGTCTGAAAACCTGTACGCATGTCTCGGTTTTATGGCTTTAAGCGCCACTTTTGAGTGTGGTGATTCAGGACACTTGGCCTTGGTAAAGGGGAAGAAATTGGTCCTGAATTTGCTCAGATGTCGACCTGGATCTCAGTTTCATAACGGTTGGGAATGCACTCCTCCGCACTGTTTAAGATGAAGACTTTGTTGCTGCATGCCAAACATGTTGATGAGCCACCATCACCGCATGAATCCCCATCACCTCTGTGAAAATGATTTAAGAATGCCTTTGAAGACGCAGTAAAAGCCTGACAGGTGTTTGTTCCTGCAGTTGTCATCTGCAGTTTTCAGTTCAGATGCAGATATTAAATACGTTACTGTTTTCTTGCCTTCCTCATTGCCCTCCTTCCTTCTTTATAAATGGAAGGTAAGGGTAGATCATTGGAACATCAGACAAATATATGTGTGTTTATTTTTAGTAAGTTTTTGTGTCTGTATGCATGTGACTGTTTTTAGTGAGTTTCCTGTTAGTTGTGTGTTGGTGTTATTTCTATTTAAGTCTGCTTATGGTCAGGTTTTTCCCGATTCATGCACACTGACATTATGTCAGTGTGGCTAACAGTCAGTTTCACTTAACTTTCTTTTTTAAACCTTTATTTAAGCAGGAAAAATCTATATCAATATCAACAATTTTAAATGAACTTATTGTAGTCGGTGGAGTCCGAAGTTTCCAGACACTTTTTACAAAGTTGTTCCAGCAGTATTGCTGAAGTTGACATTCATTAGCTGTAATAAAATAAACTAAATTTTCCTGATTTCAACAAGGCGATTTTGGATAGTGGCACTTCATAGGTTCTAGAAGTAGCTCATTCACCCATCCATTTCATTCATTAGTTAGTTATTCTTTCATTCATATTTTCTCCCTGAAAGCCTTCAGAAAGGAGGAAGGTTGTCTGCAGATTAAACACTGAACCAGGATCTGTGTATCTTTTTATAGTAGTACTGCAGAACTGTGTTCTGCACTTTTTGACACTGAGCTGGAACTGATGTTAGTGGGTTTTTTTCAAATTTATTTGTTTTACCTGCTTTTTAATGTTGATTATTTTAATTGCTTGACTGTATGAAGGATGATTTCACCCAAAAAGAATATTCAAATAAAAATGTTAACTCATTTATTGCTCTACAACCACAGATACACACTGAGTAATAGTTGTTCAAAAGAAGTTAATGGAAAGGGAAATTTGATCAAATGAAAATTAAACGTAATACCCGAACTAAAATTAAATTAGCTTAAATTTTAAATTGCAGGATAAATAGACAAAAAATGGTAAAAACATAACTTGAAAAGATTAAAGATAAAAGTCCTAATTATTATTACTTGTATTTTTGGGTCAACTGAGCAATAATGCCTCTAAATCCTCAAATGGTTTTGTGGAAAAAAAGGGGAAAAAAATTGTAGATATTACAAACAGACACAGTTATGTGTAATTAAAGTACTTACGGTAAGTCAGCTTTTTTTTGTGTATAATTTTTACCTACTAACATAATGTTGTTACAATTCTGACATTTCACTATTTTATGAATTTAACTATCTAATTTTTTGGGTAACTGTATGACTTGCCATGTTATAAATAATTACTTACAATTTTCACTTAATATCCACATTTTAAAATTCGCTCATTTTTATTTTCATTTGTTTTTAGTTTTTTAGATATTTCTTGTCTTGGCATACATGTTCCATAGAAACATCAACGAAGGAAATTGAGCCGCTCAAAAAGTTTATATTAAAAGATAATGTAGTAAAAATGCAAAAAAAAATAAATAGAAAGTTCATTCTCCATGCTCACTTTTCAATTTCAGATTTCTATTTCTGTATTAATGTCAAATATTCCTTTAAACAGTCCTTTTGTTTTACCTGATTTTCCTCAGTGGTGCAGAAAATATACTTTTTGGTGGGATTGTCGTTCATACAACAGTTCTGCTGTTAAATGTTGATGTGAAATCAGGTTTACTCGACCTGATACACCTCTTTTGGCCTACCTTTTTAGTTTGGCCTGCTGACTGTGTGATCTCGATCACTCCTCTATTTGTTAGACAAACGCTTCTCAGACTGCGTCCTCACCATCTTCTCTTACTTTCTTTCAGCATGCAAAACCTTACTAAACAAAAAGTCGGACGGTGTGAAGGTAAGTTCTCTGACCCATGAGGGTTTTATTGACGCTCCTGTCTTACTTAATCTTCCTATCTTCTGTTATCTCCCTTTCAATCTGTCACCCTAACTACTGTCTAATAACGTGTATCTGTGATATTATGAGTTTAAGGAAAAGCAGTATGTCCTTTAAATTAGATTACCTTTGTGCTCTGGTGCTCGATATTTCGTTTTTCTAAGGGCTGTTAAATGTGATTTAAGGATTTTTCTGGTTTAGGGTAAAGGATTCATTTTAAAGATAAAGTAGGTGCTTGATCATGTTTATGACTTCACAGTTAAAGGTTACACAGATTTCAGATTAAAGTGAAACTAAGGGACATAATAAACAGCAATAAGCCTTTTTTTTTTTTTACCACCATCTTTTTTCTTTGGCTCGTCGCAATTTTGCTTTGATCAACAGTCAGCGTCAATGCATGCAGTGAAGCGCCACGACCAACAAGGGCCAAAACAAAATTCCAATTACATACAGTAACCTAAACAATAACTAAATCCCCTTCAAAACATTAAAACATTCTACAACTAAACTGCACAACCAATGATTTAACTCTTTCGGTTCTTCTTTACAAATTAACTCCCCATATTTTTTGCAGCTGACTCTTTTTCTTACGAAGCCTTCTCGGCATTCCTTTGTCTCGTATTTGTTCCTGTTTAAGCTTTTTGCAGCCGTTTTGTTTTTCCTCTCTCTTTCGGGATCATTCTGGCAGCTTCACTTTTTTGCTGTTTCAATTAGTTCCTTGTTTCCTGATGACCCCTTATTTTTTCCTCCTCCTTTCCATTGCTGTCTGTCAGAAAAGGAAGTCCAGCTCGAGTGTTTGTTTGATGGTGAGATCGGCTCTGTCGTTTTCGTTCGTTTTTCATTCTTTGTCTCTCTCCTTCTTTTCAAGTATTTTCCCCCTACAGTCCCTCCCCCCTCCCCTTTTTTTTTTATTATTTCGAGCAAAGGTACTCTAGATGTCGTTTCCCAACTTCATCTAACATCCCTGCATCCCCTTCTACCATAAGCGCCACCAAAACCATATAAACTCCTGACAAATAACACACATACACACTCTGACTAAACTGCCCATGGACAAGATTAGGACTTTTTGCCTCATCCCAGACCATCACAGGAGTGAGGGACATTTTAATCACTGCAAACATCGATATTCAACCATCTTCCCTTTTTTTTTTTTTTTTTTTAACATATTTATTGTACCCTCATTATTTTTCATTTGAGTGAATTCTGCTTTCCCATTCCCCCTTAAATAAAACAGCTGTCTTGGTCATCTGCAGATAATCTTCACCACTGAAATAGAGATAGTTCAGACCTAGAAGGGATTTTTGTAGAAAGTAATCAAGTAGAAAACAAACATTTGTTTCAGTATTCTTCAGGAATTTGGTCTGTTGATGTTTTTGGTTCGTTGCACATTTACTTCAATGCATTTTCAAAGTAAAGCTTGTATATTGTTCATTACTTGTTAAAAAAAAAAAAAAAAAAAAAACTCGTTAAAATTACAGTATAGGAACATTTAGGTATCTATCCAATACTTTAGTTACCAGAAGGGTTTTTATAATTTTTTTCAGATTAAACTTTTTATTTTATTTTTAAATTTCAAGGCCTAACAATAGTGGCTTTACAGTGCTTATGGATTTTAATGATTGTGGGTAATATCATTGTAATATACTGTATTTCTCCATCCTCAGGGTTCAAACATTTCTCATTAATTGAAAACATTTCATAACCAGCCCTGAAATACAGTAAAAGATGGGAGAACTGTTGATGCCAGTGTTGCACATTAGTTTTTCTGTTAGATGTTCTTAGTCGGCCGTGGAGACTGCCAGAATACTGTTTAAAGTCACACTAGGGTGTTTGCTCATCTCAGATTTGTAGCAAAAAAACACCCGAAACCTCCCCAGCACTTTGCTCTTAACCTTTCACTGACCCAACCCATTCGTCCACACCTCTTAACTTTCCTGTGGGAATATTTGCATTCTGCTCTCCGTCCAGTTAGCCTAAGGCTGAAGGAAGAATTCAGCTCAAACTCTTGTTTTCTTGTTCACGTCACACATTCCAGCTAAAATCTGCAGCTACGATACAAACTGCACTTTTGTTATACAGCTGAAACACAACTGCAGCTCTCAGGCTTCAAAACAAAACAGCATCAAAATACGTGTTCGAGTAAGAAAGTAATACAAAAATTAATAGGATTCTAGCTTTCATTAAATTTGGAGACTCTTAAAGTACAGATGAAAAAACACTGAAGCATTAGAGGCCAAAATATTCTGACTCAATACAAGATCACATTTCTCATGATGTTCAGTGCAGTCAATGAATTTGACAATAAAAAAACGTAACGGCATATATAGCTCATCAGATGTTAATTGAGAAAACTATATTATGAATAAGCTCTGCAGGGGACCATTAAGATTTTGATTCAGTCTGAAATGCAAGTTTTTCTTCCATCCAACGTTGGCTCGTTGGATGGTTCAGTTTAAAAAAATCTGTAAAAGCAATAAAACATTGGGTGACGTAAGCAGTTACAATAATGTGAAAGTAGTTTTGCGGGTAAAATAAACCTGAGTATTGTCTTTGGTGAGGAATGACAACATACAGTACAAACCTCCACACACACACACACACACACACACACACACACACACACACACACACACACACACACACACACCACACCACTCTCCACAATTAGGTCAAATCCTTTCATCAAGGCCTTTCACTGCATGCACAGACCTGGACTGGTAACCATAATAAACTTATTTTATGATATATTTTGCCTTTGTTGCTGCCAGAAATTGGCCACCAATTGCCAGAACTTGTTTTAGATGCGAATGTAAAATTTCTTTTTTTTTTACCACAGCAAATGCTGATTTACCTTTTTCTGAAAAAAAAAAAAACAACTTTTGAAACATCCAGTCTGTTTATTGTTTTAAAAAATGCATGCGCTGACTAACTGCTCTCTATTTTTTTCCTTCTTTTATTATTGTACAATGTCTGCAAACATGTTAGACATTTTTTGCAGACACACTGTTTTATAATGGAGACAAAAAACTAGTCATGTCACTTAAAGGTGGTAGAAAGTGTCTGCGCTCACACTATCACCTTCATCTGTTTCTGATGAGCAAAAAAAGGGTCCTGTTATGGATTCAGTATTTAATTTTTAAGCTACAACAGACATAAGAATACAGAAAAAAAAAATGCTATTTAAAATGTATAAGGCAGTGAGATTGAGAAGGTTGATACAGATATTCAGATCAACGTGTTAAGCATTTAAGTCCTGCACATGCACCCCACTCACAAGTGTGCAGCTTTAAATCCTACTCACCTACAGTATGTGGATTATTTATATTGGCCGTGTAATGGCGCTATTCCTGTTTTCCACCTGCAATTCCCATCGGAGGGTTTATGGTTTAGACCCGGCGGGAGCAGAGGGAGTCACTCTGTGTTGTGTTTCTTTGCCCCAGTCGCAGGGAAACAACAGTAAAAACAGTGTAGTAAGCAGCAGCAGCACCAAAGACAGCAGCATGTCATCTTCAGCACCAATGGTACCTCATCTCTATTTGGTTTCTCTCACATTGCTTTTTATGGCATCATTTCGCTGTTTCCATCTTTTTAATGTTTACTCCTGTGTCCTTATGTTTTTGTCACATCCCATGTTAAGTAAAATCTTTTCTGTACTTGGTCCGGTCTCATCTATCACCCTCTGCCTCTTTGCTTCTGGTTTGAACACAAATTGTGATGTTGGCAGTGAATTTGACGACTTTAAAATTGAACGACTGGTCTGTGCATTTGAGTGTCACTCCCGGCCCGTGTTTTACCCATATCTCCTGTGGACACACTCATATATATATATATAAAATGGTGCACAACACTGACAGGTAGACAAATGACTTTCATTTTGTGGTACAACAGCAGACACTTCAATCAAGTTCTGCCCAGCCGCATCCTGGTGACTCCTTTGTGTGTTCAACTGTGTCACCTGAGCTTTGTTGATGGTTGCAATTTCTTGGAAAGCAGAGCTTGAACCTCTGCTACATCAAAACAATTTCCTTTTACAAATTGCTCTGCAATATGTCGATGGTAAACGATGAGGACTTCTGGGTAAAACAGGAGGTCGAGTGGACGAGTGACAGATCAGAATTGCAGGAGGATGCAGCCCCCATGTTCATATATGTGACAATAAATAGCCATATGTATAAAACATACAGTGGCGCTTGAGTGAGACTTGCCCCAGGTTCAAAATGTGGAAAATATGTCAGCTTAAACATGCAAACAAAATCTTAATGAAAGCCAAACCTTCCTTTCACCAGTTAGTTCAAGTCCGTCCTGTGTAAAATGACCGGAGACAGTTCACCCAGTGAGACCATGTCATTGAAATGTGAGTTTTAACAACTGAAGTGATTAAGATACTTAATGAAAATGATGCTCTTACAGCTGTCTACAGAAAATGTGGCTAAATCTATAAAATGATTGAATAGCTGTTAATCCAGTCTGATAGAACGGCCATGGAAGTGACTACATTTATACAAGTTACTGGATATATATATATATATATATATATATATATATATATATATAAAAAACATTGTTCCAACGGTTTTAAAGAATAATTATTAGTTTCAGGAAATTTGGAGACCGCAAGATGAGAGGAGTAACACCACTCTTATATTCAAAATGCTAAACTTGTGCCAGAAGGCGCTTAGCTTAGCTTAGCATAAGACTGGAGGCAGGGGAAAACAGCTGAGTAACAAAATCCACCTACCATCATTTCTAAGCCCTCTGATTAGCTCATTGGAGTCACTGTTCTGCCAAATTGAGTCCTGCAAAACCTCAGTGTGTCACTTTTATACTCCAGGTTTTTGTAGAGAATAAAGAGATATTGCGTGTTAATCGGTGAGCTTTAGGGATGCTGGGAGGTAGATTTTCTTCGTAAACTAGCGCCTTTCCCTCAGTGTTCAGTACTTGTGGTAGGTTTAGCTAACCGGCTGCTTGCGATGGCTTCAAATTTACCGTACAGACATGACATGGCAGTGGTGTCCGTCTTCTCATTTGAATCTCCAAGAAAGTTTTTAATGTTACAATTTTATTTACATGTTAAGAGTTCTGCACACTAGCAAATGCAACTGAGCATCTCTCCCCTGTCTGCAGTAAAGATTTAAAATGCCCCAACGTTACTTGCCAGATTTAAAAATCTCCATCATCCCATATGTAACTGAAGGGGCTGCATGTTCTCAGGTTGGTTCCAGCGTTGATCGAGATCAGGAGAGAGTGACTGACTGACGAAACCAGGAAACTGTGGGCTTGTTTGACAAACTATGCGGTACTTGGAGCCCTTGAGTTGCTTTGCGCTGAATGTCTCGGTGGCAGGGTCGAGGCTGAGGATGAGGAGTGGTTACACAAACACGCATGTGCTGATTTTCTTTATTCTGACTGATGATGAAATTGTTAAATAAACTGATAAATGACACAGTGTCTTTATTGACAATTTCAGCCCGAGGTCGCAGAAGGAAATCGCAGATGATTTGTTTAGGGACTTTAAATCATTTTTTTAGTGACTGTGAATGAGAAACTTTAGCAACAGTGCACTATTCAGGGGCTCTGCTAGATTGACAACATTTTATCAACTGGGATAGCAGCACTCCCAAAAACAAACCAAACAAATGTCAAGATTATTGGTTACAATTTTGTTTCATAATGCCGACATATTTCAATGGGGCCTGATAATGAATAGTTATTCTCTATAAAAGGAGGAAGATGTTAGTCTTGTGGTGCGTTTACAAAGCACAAGTGATAAAACGGTAAATGGTGTCCATATTATTGAGAATCCTTTGTGGTTTGAGAGTGCTTGCTACCCAAGGTTACTGTTCTATCAATGTGTTGGCATCAAGTTGGATAAATCAGAGCTTCCCAGCTGTAACTTTCACTTTGATGTTGATTCAAACTGCAATATGTTGAAACTGCAAATACATCCAGGTGACATGAATGCACCATGACATCTGCGCCCGCACTTCCATGCACACACTGCAAAAGCCTCCTCCTCAGTCACGTCCCTGCCTGGTGAATACGTGTTTAACTGTGTTCAAGCCTGGTTTTCGTTCATTTTGGAGACTCTGAAACGATCCTGTAGGCCGCAGTGCTGGTGAATGGGGAACGGACTGACACTGAGCGCCCTGACATCTACAGTTAATCACCATAAATGCTCCGCAGCTTCTGTTCTGTTGCTACTGTGCTTCGTCTTTGGTGTGCGCACCACGCGTCCGTTTTGTATGTTTGTCGTGGTGGAATATGTCGTTATTCCCTGGTGCCCCTTCAACCTCCCCCACCACCACCACCACCACCACCACCCACCCACCCAGCCATCCATCCCCTCCCTGCATGGTAAAGTGTCTCCTACCTCCCCCCAGGAAGCCCAGACAACTGTCGTACACAACCCAGCTGACGGCACCAAGGTAAGCCACTCCTCCTCCAACCTCCAGCCACCAGCTACGACTAACACATGTAGAGAACCTGTGGAGGATTTTCTCTCAATCTGTCCTCAAACATTACTGTTAAAACAACCATAATAACAATCTACCACTTCATTTCAGGTGGCATACTGCCTATCCAGGAAACAGAAGAACTTGGCTATTGAAATCTAAGATTTAAACAAATTCAAAATATATGAAAAAAAAAAAAAATTCATTTCATTTCATTTTACTTTATCTCACTTTTTGGTAATTTAAATGCATTTAATTAAAAATACCTTTTTAAGATGACAGTTCACCCAGATTTGTTGACTGGTCAAAACTTGATCTAGGTTAAATGTTTTTCTCACATGTCAACACTTGATTTTGACTGATGGGGCTGATTCTACTCAGATTAATTACTGCTAAATGCCGCCCTTTGAGATTATGGCAAATTTAAAATTTATATGAAAGAGAAAATCCTACAGCGGCACATGCACCCCGAAAACTACAATCTTCAACATTCATATACAACTTTTTACAAAAATAGGAAAAAATTGCTGCTCTGCTTGCACTGTCATTTTATACAAGCTTGCAAAATACTAGTGTGACTAGATATCTAAATGCCAGTGCTGTTACACTATTGTTCCTTACACTGACACTTTTCTCACTTTGCCACACAGACATGCTTCCTCTCGAGGAGCAGTTACACACTAACATACACTCCTACACTAATTCCTGATTAATTAGCTGAACAATTGCAAAGTGCTCACACACATTCTTGCTTTGTGGCTCTTTGCGCTTCCCCTCGCTGCTGTCTTGGCTGGTTTGTGCTCCTGGGAGGGAGGCATCCACCCGTCCATCTGTCCGTCAGGTTGTCTGTGTGTCTTTAAGTGTCCAAAGCTTCCCAAGCCTGTCTCAGTTACAAATAAAAATATATATATATTTTGTCTTGTTTTTTTCTCTTCTCCCCCAACTGTTCTCTTTCCGTACACTCCCTCTCTGTCCGACAATCTCTTTGTCGCAATCCTTTCTGTTGGACAGGGCTCCACAGAGAGCTGCAACAACACAGAAGAGGAGGAGATGAAAGGTAGGAAAGGTACTTGTCCAACTTTCACCTACTCTGCATGCCTCTTTTTATTCACTGTATATCTTCTCCAGATCAGATGTATAAACATGACAAAACATCTATTCATCGCTTTATATTGATGCATGTCTGCTGGGTAAATGTTTCGGGCAACTGTCAACTGTTGTTCCACAACAAAGAGCTTCAGTCAGGGTGGCGGAGGCTTGGAGATCCAGTGCCTGTTGCAGTTGGATGAGCATCACCAGAGAGATAAAAGTGACATCTAAACACAGCGCAGCGCAGTGCATGTGGAGGTGTTGAAACAGACACTGCTATCCTGGATAATACACTTTTGATGTTATCTCTGTTTACATCTCCTGTAAAAACTGATGAATAGGTGGTGCTTTGCTTATTCGAGGAGCCTTGTAACCAAAGTGCAGGTCACAGCTGCTTCGTCCATCCTGTTCAAGTGTTTTAACTTCTTTATACTCACCTTTCCAAAAGGGGTTTGTCAATTCACAGGACGGAGTATTTCCAGTCTTAAACATGTACATATGTGGTCCACTGAGAACCAGGGGATAATCCAGTAACGTCCTTTAGTGATTGTCTAATGAAGCCGATCAGCAAACTGTAAGATAAGCATGTCAACAAAGTTCAGTTGGATTATTTAGGTGAGTTTAATGTGTGAAAAGCAGAGCTGAAACTATTACTTAATTCATCAGCTTTTCACTTGATAGAAAATGACTCAACTTCAATTATTATTTTTTTCGATCAGTTGTTTCAGTAGTTCACTGCTTACAGCTCCTATATTAAAAAAAAAATGCTGGTATTCTAGGTTTTTCTGTGATAGCACAGAAAATATATTTAGGTTTTGTCCTGCTTGGTTTACATGGGGACAAAACAATTAGTTGATTGATAAAGAAAATGGTAGAACCTAAGAGAGTGACTGATAGTGACCATATGTAGATACCTTTACCACATTGGTTGGAGTGTCTGCATGCCAGCATCACAAGCCACCTTAAGCCTTTAATTGGCCGTCTTCAGCTCAGGATGACCCTTTAAAGTTTTCCAGATGATTGAAGTAGGACAGAGCAGCCTGCACCGTTCCAGAAAAGAGTTAATCCTGTTACTTCAGGCAGCAGTCCATGGATTTACCAGCACTTGATCTTACAGTGCTGTTGCGAGGCTGTTCCTCCTCCTCTGTCGGTCCGTTTTTTGATGAATTGTTCAACTCTAATGCTTATTTCAAACTGTCTGAGCTTACACAAAGCTGCTGCAACAGGCTTCTGATCTCCATGTGCCTCTGACAAATGACTGCACTTTATAAATTCCTAATATGTTGGAGGAACGTTTTCTCAGGCTTCCTGTCCGTGTGCATCTGTGTGTTTGTCTTGGGATGAGGACAGTGGCTGCCGGTGAGTCCACTAGTACAGACAGTGCAGGGTTAACACAGTGCAGCACCATTGAGGAACAGACCCCGGCCCCGTCTCCTCATTGCCCACCGCCCACCTGTAAGTTGGCAGCAGTTTACCTGATTCAACTCTTCGCTCTGACTTTTCCGCCCTGGCCTTCCTCTTTACACCCAACAACAGTCCTTCAGCAAAAATAATCTACCCTATAAGCCGACAAGACGGTATATAAATAAGATAAAATGAAAAATGTCACCCTTTCTCCTTTCTTTCCACCAATTTACTGCACCAACTCCCCTCTTCCCTCCTGTGCTGCCATCTACTGGCACCCTGATGTTACTGCTCCCTTTCCTAATTATCATCCGAGTGTCTGGAGTCTATTTTCTGACTATCACTATTTGATATACTTTGTTTGGAGTAAAATAAATCGTGAAGTTTAACATATTTGACAAGCTATGTGTTTACTGGGATGACTGTGCCTGCCTGCAGCCGGTCCCCATCAGGAGGCTGTTAGCAGCCCTCCTGTTCCTGTTGCTCAGACCAGTCCGGCTCAGAGCTCCTGGCCTGAACCGGAGTCCGCTCTGTCGCCCCTTGCAGGTAGCAGCAACCTGCAGCAGAGTAAGTGTCGGGGCAGGTTGTGCAGTGCTTGTGCAAAGCGGTTTTCATTGGGTTTGTTCTAACTTTCTGTGCCACTTGTTGGCAGAAGGTTGGAGCAACTGCATGTTAGCTTACATGATTTATAACATCCATAAAGTCTGGCGTGTGGTGGTTCTCTGCTGGATTATTCTGTCCCCAGCACAAACTCCAGTTCATTCAGAGTGCATCCATGGAGTTTGTGCTTTTGTGATGCGATGTACCACAGTTTCATACGGTTTATGTCTCACTCTTAATATCTGAACTTTGGTCACGATGCTCCTTCTTCCACAGAATTTAATATAATTCATTTTTAAGAACTGCACTGGATGGTGTTAGCTTGTGTGTGCAAAGTTAGTTTTAGTGTTTGTTTGGAGATATTTTTGGGGTTCAGTGGCTCATGGACTTTTGAGCATTACGTACTGTGTGTGGTGTGTTTTGTACAGGGTGACTTCAAATGTCACTGTCATTTTTGCCAGAGGCGGTGCCCATGTGAGGAATTAATAACAAATGTCAGGCAGTAAGTTGAGGGAAAGCATGGAGTGTGGGATGTGCATGTTCAACCTTTAAATCATTCCTGACTGTCTGTAACCTCTTCTGGTCTTCTTCTTCTCCTCCTCCTCCTCCTTTTCTATCTGTTTTCAGCTCGTAAACAGGAGATAATAAAGATGACCGAGCAGCTGATTGAGGCCATCAACAATGGTGATTTTGAGGCTTACACGTAAGTAAATACATTTATTTGTGTACAAGTCATCATTGTTTCAGCGACTTGTTAAAAACATTTTGTCAACTCTAACACAAAGAAACTCTTCATTGATTTTTATGTGAAATACACACCTTACAGTGTAGAGAATTTCCTGGATTCATTATACGTCCGTTCTGCTGCTTTTAGTCCCTCACATTCTCCACTGCAGGATTATTTATGGTTGTGTTTTCCTCTGACAGGAGAATCTGTGACCCTGGACTGACTTCTTTTGAGCCAGAGGCCCTTGGAAACCTGGTGGAGGGGATGGACTTTCACAAGTTCTACTTTGAGAATCGTAAGTTACTCATCGTGGTAGATTTGTTCCACAGTCTACTGTAGTGTTCGATCCTTTTGAATCTACTGGCAGGTAGTTGGTCTAAAATCAGTCTGTAATTATTTATTGGAGCAAAAGAAATTTGCACTCTAAAATCTGCATTTACACAGATTATTGCGGAGAAATACATATCAGTTGTCGACCAGTATATATATATATATATATATATATATATATATATATATGCATTATATGTAAATGTGAAGCAACGTGCACAGGTTTAACAGTGTGCCCCTCTATCTGTTTGAAGCAGCCAACATGTAGTATGATGCAGCTCCAACATGCTAAATGCTCACAAACATGGTTACTTGGCTGCACACTGCACACATCGGTTACACACAGCTGACTGGCACGTTTCTATCCCCCTTAGTTCTGAGTAAAAACAGCAAACCGGTGCACACCACCATCCTGAACCCCCACGTCCATCTGATCGGTGAGGATGCTGCCTGCATCGCCTACATCCGCCTGACGCAGTACCTCGACAGCCAGGGACGGCCGCGCTCCTGCCAGTCGGAGGAGACCCGCGTTTGGCATCGCCGCGACGCCAAATGGCTCAACGTGCACTTCCACTGCTCAGGAGCACCGGCTGCACCCCTGCAGTGAACTGACAACCCAGGCCCAGGTGAGGCGATAACACCCTCGCTGTGACGACAGTGCGAACGGCGCGGTGACAGATTCAGGCTCCGTTCAAGGACGGTGGCCGACTGTAAAAGCCCTTCGGCTCCTCAAGGTTCTTTGCTGTTTAAATCTACAATATGAAGCTCATAGCCTTAAGGTAGCAAATCTTTTATTTTTTATTTTTTTTATGCACGTGTCCTTGTCATCACTCTGAGGCCTCTCATCAGTCTCGTCCCTGCCCCGGAACTCATCAGGACTTCGGGGCAGGGACGAGCCTGATGAGAGACTTTCAGTGAATGTTGGTAATTTTCACAAACATCATTAATAATAACTTTGAAACTCATTTTGAATTCTAATTATTTGAATTCCAGCTATTAATCTACTGTTATTCAGAATTAGTTACAAATTTTGTGAAAGAATAAAATCTCAAAAATGCACTTCAAGAACAAGTGAAAGGTGCAGTGAAAAACTGTTTGGGATGAAAAACAGAGAGCTTGAAAACGCTCAGTCCTTCCAGAAATGCACACAGCTCATATTCAGCACGGTCCTCGGCCCGTCCTTTTGTGAGGAAGAAGAAACAGAGCGGTCACAAAACAGTGGTAGTGGTAGAGCTCCAGAGAGAAGCTGAAGAGGAGATATAAAACTACACTGAGATGTACTTAGAACAAAAAGAAATCTTCTTATGGAGATCAATAATGTGAATACAACCTTTAATGGTGAAATTAAGAGCTTATATTCTTGCCTCCTCACGGTAGGCCAGTCACAGAAAAAAGGGGTCGTGAATGTTGTATTCAACAAGCAGTTCTGATGTAGCACCCTGGCAGCTTAACCTGGACATCGATTCTGGAAAGATAAAAACACAGTTCCATTTACTTTACATTGAGCTTTAGGCAGAAATGTCTGAGGTAGAAATATTAAAACCTGAATATGTCGGATAAACGATAATTAAGATAAAGATAAACGATAATAAGATAAATAAAATATAGATAAACTATCTGCACCAGGACTAATGTTTTCCTGACGACAACAGCTTCCTCACTCACCATTGTGTTCTCTCCTCTCCAGGTTTGCCTGAACTTTAAAGCTATTTGGAGCATTTCTTCTCCGTAGTCGGAGTGGTGCCTGGATCCTGACCGGGAAGAGGCTGCTTGGAAAACACATAAGTGGGAAAAAATATATTACAATTCAATAAAAAAAAAATAAAAAAAAAAAATAACCATCAACCAAAAAAACCAAACAAAAAGCAAATTTCAAAAGCCTGACTGAAATAGCGACCAACACCAATCCAGTCCAACCCTAGCTAGATGACATCGGGGCCCGGCAGACGTCAGCCCCTTCTTGCAGATGGTGCATGCTTCTGGCGGCAACACAGGGGTGATGCTGTCCTGGTCCTGGTCTCCCATGGCCTTTATTCCCCCGTCTTTGTTTTTTGTCTGCCGTGTGGAAAAGTATTAACATGTTACAAATATATATATATATATATAAAACAACTGAAAAACAAGTACACTTCACACACTTAGTGAGTCTGAGTGGGGCAGCAAGTGGAAAAATGTGATTTATTTTTGTCTTGACGGAGCAGCAGAACGTTGACTTTATTAAAAGTATTGTTTGTTTTGCAGTTAACAGGTTTATGTGGGTGGAAGAGCAACTAATATCTACTTAATATCAGAGTTTCACATCGATTTTTAGTGTCAGGTTTGAGCATCTGTACACAATGTTTTTAAGGGGTTTAGGCGTTGTAATGTTACTGAAGGGACCTTTATTTTTATTTTGTCTTTTTGTATCGTGTTGAGCATTTTGTTTTTATCTCCTGAATGCGGGATATTTTAAAGTATTTTGTGTTGAAAATAAATTTTTATTGGAAAAGGGCAGTTTTATTTATCAGAATTGTGTATAAATAGATATTTATATAGGAGAGCCGGGGAAACGATGTAGGGAGGGGAGTTTGGCATTAGAGAGTGGGTGTTGTTTTTTTCCGGCTTTGAG
This sequence comes from Embiotoca jacksoni, assembly GCF_022577435.1. Taxonomy (NCBI): domain Eukaryota; kingdom Metazoa; phylum Chordata; class Actinopteri; family Embiotocidae; genus Embiotoca; species Embiotoca jacksoni. The sequence continues at coordinate 4,678,431 of NW_027185252.1, forward strand.
GTCCCGAGGTGTAAATACAAACAAACATATTCGCACACAACTTGCATGCACACACACACACACACACACACACACACACACACACACACACACACACACACACACACACACACACACACACAACAAACAATCAAGATCCCTGCGCTCTAGCCTTTGAGGTGGAGCCTCTCTTGAGCTTTAGACAACAACGTCCAGGCCTGCTCATCCTGAAGTTGCAGAAGGCCTCCCTGTCCTGCTCTGCAGTGTTTGAAGTCCGACACTAGGTGGCGAGATCGGTCAAAGTCTAAAGCTCCTCACGTCTGAACTACCTAATCTGAAAGCACGGACACCCTCACGCCAACTTCTTCCTTTTCCTTCGACCTGTTTTTGTGTGATTTGACGTGACGCATGATTTATTGGAACTATCTAATGGCCTGTACTGTTTTTGCACAGACACTTACGACTCGATGCTGTTGTGTCCGCTCTTCCGAGGGAGTGAACCTTTCTGCAACTTCAGGTTACGCTTGCCAAAATCCTTCCCTTCCACCCTACCTCTGCCCCTCTACTTCCATCATTCCTGCCTCTGATACTCTTTACATCTGTCGTGACCCGACCAGCCCCATCACTGTCTTAGTAGCACCACGCCGTGTGATGATGATGATGTCACCCTTTACCGCCAGTCTCTTGTTCTGATTGTGTTTTTAAAATTTGTATATCGTCCGTCTTGGCTTGCTGTACTTCTGTGTGAAGTCCTGGCACTATAAAAAAAAAAAAAAGCATGTTCAAAAGGAATGCAGCTGAGGGTTGGACAACAAAAACAAAAAAAAGGCATGATGGGAAGAGGGCTACGCCAACTAGAGGGCTGCGGGACCTTTGCTGATGGCAATCAATGGATTTGGTCCCTTTGGTCAGTTTCTGTTGTAAATGTTGTGGTTGTTCGTGTTTTGATGTTGATATTTTTATCAGTTGTTTTAACCAGAGCTTAAAAGAAAATATGATGGGTTGAAGGGTCAACCCTTTTTTAATATTTTAAATATGTGCCCGTTGTCCCCTCACACACACTGATCAACACACACTAATCAACACACACTGATCAACGCACACTGATCAACACACACTGAATGGTGAAATCTTGAGACAAAAAACCCCTCCTGTTGCTAATCATGTTGGAAAAAGCACATGAGATCAGAGATTCTCTCTTTAAAGAGGACAAAACATATGTGTTCAGCGTGGCAGCACTGTTTTTTCACTGTCGTAGAAACTTGTGTGTGTGTGTGTGTGTGTGTGTGTGTGTGTGTGTGTGTGTGTGTGTGTGTGTGTGTGTGTGTGTGTGTACGTGACGTCGTATACCAGCAGAGGGGTGAGGCTCGTCGTCTGTCCCGTCTCTGCGCCGCTCCATAGTAACTTGTGCACTATGTAGGCTGTTGCTGGTGGTCACCTAAAAGCAGAAACCAGGATGAAGCTTCAAACCGTCGCGCATCATGTCCGTGTACCAACACAGTCACACAGACTTAAAAAAAAACGAAACAAAAAACAATGTTGTGAATCATACGTGAGCCCCGTCCTACCGTATCAACCGCCTGTGCTGTGACATATCTGACATGAGAACTGTGGCCCCTCCCTTCTCTCTGCACCATGACAACGCGTTGTAAAACCAGTACTGAAACTGTGTGATGTTTTTTATGGTTCGGAGTAGTGCTGTTTGTGCTGTGGGCTCCGGCCCAGTTGTCTGTCGATGCCACCAATCTGAAGAGATGCTTTTCTTTCATTGTGTGTGTGTGTGTGTGTGTGTGTGTGTGTGTGTGTGTGTGTGTGTGTGTGTGTGTGTGTGTGTGTGTTTCCTCACAGTCATGGGAATGTTTCAATGGAAAGTGAGATGCGGATCAACTTTACAGGTTATTGAAAAAGGAGGGGGGAAAAAAAGTTTGCCAAAGTATTTGAACAACTTACATTTTTGTTTTTCATCGATAGATATGAAAGTTCACAGCTGACATTTTGATGTGTTGCAGGGGGGAAGCACAGATGTGAACAGGAACATTAATAAAGGCTGCATCCCATTCAGGTTGCCCATTTCCTGGGTCCTGGTCCCTCTCTCTGGGGCACTTCATGGATCTGAGCCATCATTAATGTTATTAGTTACACTTGTGCTTTTCCTGTTCACAGTTTTATCTTTTTTATAGTCGCTTGTAAAACAGTGTTTTCCGACTATTTTGTGTTGTGACCCCTTAAAAGGAATCAGTTTCTACTTGTGGCCCCTCGTCACACCTAATTGATTTTCTCTTCTGTTTGTTGGATTTGGATCATGATCAGAGGTCGGAGGAAGTGAAACTACCACAAAAACAAAAATAACAAGATTTTACATTCTAGTCTGTTAAAAGTTTTGGACCAATCGCAGAACTTACGAAGCGGTTTATTCTTTCAGTGGAGTGTGTGCACGTGCACACAGGAGACACAACACACACAGTGTTGCTAATGGTTTCACGTTATTCCACAACAAGCCACCATATGTGGTGGTAAACTGCAAAGGCTGCTTGTAAGTAAATAAGGATGTAAACAAAGCAGGTTTTAGACTTAAGACAATTGGCTTTGCAGATGTTTCATAAGGAAGGAAATCTTATCAAGAATACAAAGTGTTTAGAGATACTAAACTCTACAGGACACCTTTAATCAACCAGTTAAACCTCACCAGATTTATCCGACTCCAGGTTGGGAACCACTGTTTCATACTTTTATGTCATTTGACCCCTTTTTTTTTTTTTTGTGTCAGTTGAAATGAGACATGTTGATATGGTTAACAGTAGCTTAATTACACATCTAGCTCTTAATAAAGCAACATGATTAATTGTTGGGGATCGTGTTTCTGGTGGCCTGAAAAATGTCAAGTAATTTTTCGATTACCTTTTCTGAATTTGTTATTCTGGCTGGAAAAAAACCCACAAATCTTGAATTACATTTTTTAAATTGCAACGCTACAGCTTCAAAGAGGTGATTTCAAACTACATACATTCAGATAAATGAGTTCAGTAATGAAGTATTTCCATGCTAGAAATTCAGCGGTATCTAAATTTCTATAATCAGTAGTAACTATGTCACAATTTGAAGTGACTTTGAGATTTTTGCTTTAAAATGCTAATTTGTGCAAAGCTAAACTCCACTGTTCAGATACTTTGGCAAACATCTAACATGCGTTGATTAAAACTGCACGTGACTGAAACGAGGGGCCGAAAAGATTCTTGAGGGCTCAAAACAGATGATGAAAAAGGAGAATTTAAAAACCACAATCTTTAACAGCAACACTATATATGCAGTTTTACAGATGGAAGAAATATGCATGTCTACTTTCTGGTAATTTTTCACTGTTTACTTGATAACGAAAATGGAAGTCTGTGTTATTTGCATCCTCGAGGTTATGAAATGGCTGTCTGAGATATCGAAATCAAGGGATGTTATCTCGTATTAAAATGCATAAAAGATTAGCAAAAGCCTTAGCTTGAAAGTAAATTCATTGCATTGTAACCTTACAACAAAAAGGGGCTACATATGTCTATAGTCTGAGTTTCAATTGGATGCCGGATTTTTGCATGACCATACAGTTAATAAAAATCATACATTAAAAACTTGTTTTGTTTGGATGGTTGTTTTTCATAGCTTTGTTATTATTGGAAAATGAAAGAGTATTTAATAAAAAAAAAATAGCATTTCAATATTGATTTCTTGTTCAGCATAAAACAATCTTGTGTGGTGAGGCAAGGTTTGTTGGTTGCAGCAATTCATACACAAAAACTATATTTATATTTTTTTATTTGCCTGATCAAAGTGTATGTACATCACTGGAATGTGGTAAATTGCATTCAATAATGCTGTATGCACCTGTTTTATGTTACCCGCCCAGTCCATAAAATACATTTTATATAAAAGTAAAACAAATTTAAAAATATTTTCAAATGCATTTGTCATTGGTTAAATGAAACTTGCCCTGACACAAGGGCAAATTTCAGACAAACCAAGAAGTATCTCTGTTTTAAGTGCAGTACTAACAGTGGCCAGTAGAGAGCACCAAACGCCCAACAAATCAACGGAAAGCAATTCAGGTGTAGGCGGTTGGGGGCAAAATCCACAGTCTTCCTTTTATGAAATATAGAATAAGTATTCAAACGTAAATTAAATTAGAGCCACCTTTAATGGTACAAAATCCTCTTTTTGCATTTTTTTTTATCTGACCAAGACAGAGAACACAAAAACTCATTAAGGGATTTTACACTAAAAAGACTAGTTAATTACTTGATTCTTGTTTCAATTTTAATTGAACTTCAGATGTCGTTTTTACATATAACAAAGATAAATGTCTGGGAAGGATCTTTTAACAGCCAGCATATAAGAAAATGTTTTTAGACAATCAACCTTTCCCTGAATGTCTTATCAGTCTAGATTTAATCGCATTTGACTGAACATGTAATTAGATTGTTTGGCACTTTGAATCTCAACCACACCCACACAGTCCTGATTAAAAAAGTTAGTTGTTACGGCCCCATGTTTGCCAAGGCTGTGACCCGGGCGCGTTAGGTTTTTAGGTTGCCTGTACTTATGTACACACAGTGTCAAAGGTTAAAGGTCATTAGAACGTCACATTTTTGGAGAACGTGACATCTTCTGCACTTTTTGGGGGGAATTTCTTCAAATTTGTATTAACCGTTCACTTGGACTCAGGGATGACCCGATACGATGTTTTAGGTCAGTGTGACCTCACATCTGTCCCCTGCTTGTGAAAGTGATATCTCAGGAATGCCTTCAGCCTCGACAAACATGGACAGAAACTACAACTTGACTGGTTAATGCCGGCATGTAACCAAGATTATTGTAGTTTTAAACTCTAAACATACTTTCCCTCCCAAACTTTTATTTCAAGTTTTGCACATTCAGAAATTACTTTGTAATTCTTCTTCTTCTGTCCTCCCTGTTAAGTTTCATGGCTACGGCCTCACTCGGTGTGGTATGACCACAGGTTTATGGTGGCTATTGTTAGATAATGCTGGCAAACTTCATTACTGTTGCTTGTGGCCACAATGACTGCTGTTCAGAAAATATGGCATCGGCTTACTTTAAGATTTGAAAGAATATTCTCAGAGGCTTTAAATACATTTAAATATTATACAAAAAAAAAAAAAATTGAGCATGATGTGGGACACAGTGGAAGTTCTACAAAAACATGTATTATTTTTAAAGAAAGTCTCCCAACTGTCACTTTTGCAGCTCAAATACAATCAGACAAAATACTTTGAATACATTTGGGACTTTACTGAAGTCACTCCTCGATGTTAAATCTACTTTATACCTTGAACTGAGCCCATCTGTTCAAAGCAAAGCCTTATAACTGATGCAATGTCCAGAGTCAAATGTAGACGTTGGTGTAAGTAGCTCACAAATTAAACCGTTTTTGATTTTTACAAAAAAAATAAAAATTTAAGGGCGGTTTTAGTTTTCATTGGATTTTCAAAAAGCTGCACTTTATGCCACTTTATGGCACTGAGGTGCACTCACTTGGCTCACATCCCCCCAGTCAAACAAGTTTTTCAGAAAACAAGACAACAGGTCGACTCAGGACCTGCAGTCTCATTTAAAGCAGCAACAACAGCGACCGTTATTCTAAATGCAAATGAGACGCTCTGTTTGTCCAAGAGGGAATGTGCTTACTACAAGTTGTAGGGGAAACCTACAATAATCCATTCATTCTAACAGGTTCCTGAGAGGTAACCCTGGTCCCCAGTTCCCAAACCAGTGATTGTCTTTTAATTGGTTATTTGGCCACACGGCCTTCGCTCCCTATTCACACCGTCAGAGCCATTCATCAATTGTTGATTAGGTGTCTCCTTCCTCTGTGGTGAGAGACTGCATCTCTGGACTTATCTTTCAGTCATTACCTTACTGCTGATACAGCAGAGAAACACAGTGTAGTTAAAATAACTGGTTAACTTCTTTCAAATGTGTAGCGATGAGCCGCATATATCACAGTGACTCCTCATTACAGAACTTCATTCAGCAAGCACAAGTTCAGTTTGATTTTAATTAATCCGCCAATTGTATTATTTACTGCAACTTTTAAACACGGCTGCCAATTTCATTGAATTATTCTTTGGTCAATAAAATGAAAGGAAATAGTGGAAGATGGTGATTACAGTTTCCTGAAACCCAAACTAACGTTTTGAATGTCTTGACTTTCACTCTAAAACCAAATATTCAGTTTACTGTGATATAAAAACAGAAAAAAGCAACAAAGCTTCACATTGGAAAGGTGGAGCTGGTTAAGGTGAGGCATTTTTGTTTGGAAAATGACTTGAAGTAGTCATCATTTATCAAAAAGTAATAAATCTTCTGTCTTTAACTTAACCCTGAGTAATCATTTGTGTGTCACGTTATTTTGATAATCAGGTCATGGGTCAAAGTCTTTTTTTTCATCCCCCCCCAAAAAAACTTGTATTACAGTTAATTGAATATTTTGGATTTTAATCTCTCCGTCAGACAAACAAGACATTTTCAGATGCAACCTTTCACGCTATATTATGATGCGTATTATTATTATTATTTTTTACAGTTTTCTGATATCTAATCTATCCAGAAATGATCAAAGAAATAACCGAAAGATTGATTGATTGTGGAGATAATTGTTAGTTGCAGCCCAAATGCGATGCGTTCACAAGAAGAGTGCATCATGTGAGTGTGATGTCACTAATTTCTCTGACTTGACAAAAGATGTTTTTTAACCTCCTCTAAAGTACATTTACAGCCGTCTGTTCGCCACCCACCAGGTGTCAGTAGCCCACCTGCCTCGCTGCCTCTAATGTACTGCATGCTGTAAACGCAGACAATGGATCACCTGCATTTCTACCTGCCAATGAAGAAAAAAAAAAAAAAAAAAGCTTCAACGTGCCAGAACAAAGATACAAATGTGTCTATCAACATTAAAACTGCAAACAAACGTATTCCTCTTAAAAAAAACACAAAAAAAAAACTTTGCTTCTTTCCCAAAATGGTGATAAATTAATTTAACTGAGGCTGCATGACAAAACGTTTTCTAAGAAACATTACTCAGACTCGGAACAACAAAAAAAAAACGTGAGCAGGAAGGGATGCTTTGATCAGTGCCCTACTTTTCAGTTGGAGGAGAGGAGGCGGAGGGAGATGCGGAGGGGAGAGGCAGGGGAGAGGCAGGGAGGCGGGACTCCGTGTCCTCCAGTCATCCTCTCAACTGCTGCTCTCAGTAGTGTGCGGCGTTTGAACGCAGGCAGACGGGAGGAGGAAGAGGAGTCGCCGGCTCAGGAATGACTCCCCCATAAATAAGAGGAGGAAACCGAGCATTTCAAAAGCAGGAGCTGAAACCTCTGGATTTTTTGTTGTTGTTGTTGTTTTGTTTTTGTTCCCCCCGCTCCCCGCCGCCGCACACGCTGGATATTTTTTCCTTTGATTTAGGCGCGTCGGAGGTTATATTTTGGTGAGAGTCCTCTCCTCTGAAATCTTCGCTCCTTCAGCGTTAACCCATACCTGGCTCAGGTCTCATGTAGTCTTACCTTTTTAACGCGTTTGTAGATAGACAGAGAAAACCTTTAACTGAGGTTTATTTTTTTTTAATTATTATTATTATTTATAAACAAAAAATGTGACTCCGTGCCCTCCCCATGAGGTAGCCGAGCCCCGGTCGTTGGCATCTGCAACATCTGGGTCGTGTCGAGAAGATTGTGGATTAACCTTTTTTTTTTTTTCCTTTTTTTTTTTTTTCTTCTTCTTCTTCCTTCCTCCAAGAAACCCCTTTCAGTGGCCTTTAGCCAAAATGAGCGTCGATTTAATTGAATTAACTACATGAGTGGAGTCTGAACAAACAGATATTTCTCCCTCGGAGTGCAAATACTCTCTTTTTTTTGTTTTTTCCCATATCTGCGGAAATAAACGGCGCCAGGAAAAAAAAAAAAAAAAATATGGAAAGCGAGGTTTTCACGCCTGTGCTGGAGCAGTTCATGCTCACGCCTCTGGTCTGCTGGGTAAGCTCCCTAATTAATCATTCACGTGGGACTCGAGCTCCCCTAATTAATCACCTCTTGCGTTTTCTTTAGTGTTTATTGATTCTCTTAACACCTATTTGCATTGTTTTTGTTTTCAGGTGAAGACGGTGGGCCAGCCGACGGTGACCGACGGCACCCAGTTAGCGGAATATATTGAACTCGTGGACGGGATTTACCTGAACGAGATCATGCTGGAGATGTAAGTAATCTAGACACGCATTCAGAAATATGTGTTTCCTGCGTCGGGCAGCGTTGCAGCCAGATAAAAGGCAGGTGAAACCTTCTAAATGTATAAGATATAGCATCCGTTTACACTAGTTAGACGGTCATATATGCAGTTTGCTTCGTAATATAGGCTCCATAGGTGTGGAGGAGGGTTGAAATGATACGGGGGTGTGTGTGTGTGTGGGGGGGGGGGGGGGGGGGGGCTCTCGGTGGGGTCATCCCCTCAGGAGTAAATGAAGCCGCTGCAGCCTCTGTCCAGCACTTGGAATTGTCTGCTGAAGTGAATGTAGGCTGCACACAAAGGGACCCTGTATTGGGGGCAATGACAGGGCTGCACTGTCAGAAGTCTTTGCAGACAGTTATTGTCAGAGTCCACCATCAATCCTTGGTGCACGGGTGCAGCGTGCTGCTCCACAACCTCCAGTTGCTCCGGTTATTTTGTTATTTATTTATTTTTTTTTTTTAGTGCGGTCACACTGCACACACACCGTCATCTGCACACACACACACCGTCATCTGCAGCAGGCTGGAAGACACCCCACCCCGCCCCTGGAAGCTGCAGCACGTTTCCTGCTGTGCTGTAGATTAAACTGGAAATAGTCGCCTTAAGCAGAGGCACGCTGGTTGCAGCAGAGTCAGGATGTAGATTACACAGCGGCGCCGCACAGATGCACCTTTTTTTTGTTTGTTTTTTTTATTCAATTAAAAGGGAAGTAGATGCTTTGGTAGAGTTAGACGGGTTGTGTACAGGAGGAAGCAGAGGCAGTGTGTGTTAAATCCGTCTCATCTTTCCAGTCACCTACTAGTGCATGCGCATCATGCCAGGAGACGGCTTTCCACTCCTTTGTCTGACTCCAGGCTGCTACTTCCCGCTAGCGGGACAATTTTTCACATTTTCCGCTAATGCTCCGCTCTACACTGTCAGCATTTACTCGCCTGTGTGAGGAGCGTTCAACCCAGGCGCCTCCCGCTGGAATTGATTTGCGCTTCTCGAGAGATTATGTGTTGCACTCTCGGAAGATAAATGATCACGTCACCTCACATCAGTGTCTCGTATCCCAACGGTTAGATTGTCAGAATTGTACTGATAAAAGAAAGAAGAAGAAGAAAAAAAAAATCCAAATCCTCCACCCAAATGCTTCTTTGCATTTCAGATTTGAATGTGGTAACCAGTGTGGGTTGTTTTAGAGGGATTGAGCTGTAGCTGCGTCACACGAGGAACTGATTAACCCCACTGGCTGTTTCCTGTCTCTGGATGGTGATTCTCTTCTTCTTCGCCCTGCCTTCTTCTACTGTCCTCGACCTGTCAGTCTAACGAAGCCGCCTATAGCTTCGGGTTCAAACAACCGCCTCCACACCCCTTTCTCCTGCTTGTTTACCTCCTCCAGCTCACGACGCAGAGGTATCGAAACAGGAAGGTGTTTAAGGAAGGCTGTTCTGGGTTCATTTGGGCCGGGGCCGTCTTTTTCCGTTTCCACACGCGGCCTCCTCAAAATAGTGAACAAGTCGGCGGTATTTTCAGAGCGTTTTTTCCCCCTGTGGGACCTTGTGTAGTGGAAAGAAACCGGAAAGGATGTGGATAGGGAGGGAGAGAAGAGGAGTGAGTGATGCAGAAAATGATATGCCAAATACCAAAGATTAAAAAACACTTTCGACTCGAGGGGGGGGGGGGGGAGATACCCAAAGACACAGCAAGTGTGTGGAGAAGACTAATTAAAGCCCCGGTTTGACGTGCCGCACGGCAACTCCTCAGCTGCACACATTAGGACGAAGATGTTTGTCCAGGCACTCGGTGGGATTTCTGTCTGCAAATAAATGGAAAGAGCTGGATGTGAATGTCTTTTTATGGCTGGTTGAACGCTACGAGAGAGAACAGCCAGCTCTGAGCTAAAATGAACGGTGACTGGCTTGGTGATCGCCTGACAGGATGTCGGGGATTGCCAGTCACACACACAGCCCTGTGTGTTTATGTTTATGTGTGTGTGTGTGTGTGTGTCTGCGTGAGCGTGTGTTTTTTTTTTTTCTTTCTGTGCATTTGGTTTTGGACTGAGGCAGCTGTTGGTAGTCATCTTGCCCCAGCCGCCCTCCCACACAAAAGGGCTACAGTACTGGTCAGATGTGATGTTGGTGAGGCTGCTCTTTGTCTGCCTCTGTGCGTTTAAACTCCACGAGTCTCGGCTAAACTGGAATATCATGGTAGTAAAAATGCGTGTCACAGTTGTACATCTACCCTCTGCAGCTGCCGCTGCAGACTTCCGGACAATTGCATTGATCAAAGATGAATGTTTTTTTTTGTTGTTGTTTTTTTTTTGTATTTAAAAAAAAATGTATCTACCGTATTTTTCGGACTATAAGGCGTACTTAAAATCCTTAAATTTTCTCAAAAAATTGACAGTGCGCCTTATAATCCAGCGCACTTTACGTATGGTTACTTGTTGTGCTTATTGATCGATTTTTATGTGGTACAATGCGCTCAAAAATCTGTCGAAATGTGTAAGTACGACTTTGGTAAGGCAACGAAGCCGCTCCGCTCAATGGGTATTCGGAGCATTACGGTACGCCGAGTCGCGACCTGATCGGCCCGGGTAACAGGAATGTAAATGTCTAAACTAAAAGTGCATTCATGTGAGGCAGCCCGCGCCCGGAGTATGCGTTAGCCACAATAAACCAATCAGAGAACAGTATTTAGTACGCTTACCCCCTCCGCTTTTTATACATAATACTTACTGTGCTTCAACATTATATTGCAGTACATTTGTGTGTATGTAAAAGGACTCCAAAAATGGCACCTGTTAAGAGGCATGCTTACGAAGCGGGTTTCAAACTCCCAAGCAATTAGCTGCGCAGCGGAACATGGGAATAGAGCAGCCGCCAAAGAATTCAACATCGATGGATTTTGTGGAAGAGGAATGAATCGATAAGTGAGTGTATTTTTCTGTACCGGTATTTGTTGTTACAACTGAGTTGAATAAAGTTTGATTTACCGGACTGTGTTGTTTTGCTTAATGCGCCTTATAGTCTGAAAACTACGGTAGTTGAAATGGGACATCGGTGTGGAGTAAACGCCCCTCCCCCCCCTCTCTCCTCCCTCCTCCTCCTCCTCCCCCTCTCTCTTATTAAAAGTAGCTTCGAAACCACAGGTGAGTTTCCCCAACCTCTTTTGAAGGGCCGCAGGCGATAACGAACAGCGACTGTATTTGTTTGGCTCCCACAAAATCGCTCTTTGTCTCACTTGTACGCATTTTAGTTTTCTCCTCACCCCCCCCATCCGTTCCGACACCTTACAATATAGTGTAGAAAGTGTTAGTTGGAGGTGTTCTGCTCGCGGTTGATCCAGTCGTGCTAAAAAAAAACAACAAGTCCGCTGGTGTTTGCCTCCAAAAAAAAACGCCACACATAATACTGCGTTAGAAAGTTTAAAGGAAATGTTCTCTCGAGTTGAAAACAAAACTACAAAGATTGTATACATCTATTAGTAGATGGAAACATTCAGCTATGTGCTAAACGTAGTAGTGTTATAATTTGACTGTAAAACACACATATATATATATATCTCACGTATACATCTCATATATGGTCTCACTTGCAGCTAAAGAAACTGGAGCTTTTCTCTGCGGTATCAGTTGTTGGAGGATAAGCCTCGGTGCTGCCGTGTGAACGTCTCTATCCAGCTCTCCGGGAGAGAGAGAGACGTGGCCGAGCGGCTGGCAGCAGTTGTCATCAGAGAGAGAGCGAGAGAGAGACCAGGATTATCTAACGGTTTGGACAGACAACCAGATGGCACCGTGACCCCTCCCCCTCCCCCTGCCCCTCGTGTGACTGACATTACCCAGCCAATTAGACGGCCTCCGTAGTGCTGTCAAACCAATTAGCTTCCCCGCCCAGCAAGAAGGCACCAATTAAATTTTTGTCAGAGTGACAACTGTCCGGTCGAATTCTCCGCTCTCCTGCCAATTGTTCAGACCCGTGGTGTCTCCCGTTGGCCCGTTAACCGTCAACCGGTCAGTCCGTCCTCCAACAGCCCGCCGGGGGACGGAGTTATGCGACCGAGGTAGACGGGCACATTGGGTCGCGTTGTCTTTAAGAACTTTTTTTTTTTTTTTTTTTTTTACACAATGAAAAGTTGTGCAACCCAATTTTAATCCTGAAAATTAGTCCTGAAGAAAGCGTGGAGTATTAAAGCATTTTGGAGGAAGAATGCGGCTACACGCGTTCTACCGGTTCATGTTTCTGTTGGCGTGAATATCCAGACAGATCCGTGCATGTCTGTAGATCTGACGGCTGCACACGCTGCGAATGAGAGCGCGCATGAAGTGAACCGAACTGCCACCTATCGACGGTTTTCAGCTGCGTGTTTTGGCCGCAGACGCCATGCAGGCGAGGTGAAACCTACGGATCGGTTCATATTGAGGGCACATTTAAAAGCCTCTTTCTCTCGTGGCTACGTTTCAGCATAACTCCAGACGACAGGTCGTGCCGTCCTGTCCGCGGCCGGCATCTTTCAATGACAGAATTGGCTTTTCAGCACGTCAAACACTCAGAACCTTGACAGATGTGCTTGTGGAAGAGTTTTCGAGGGGGGGGGGGGGGGGGGCGGCACTAAATGACGCGTGTTAGTTTAAGTCCTGGACTGCTTAATGTTGGCTGTCAACTGGCTTCATTTCATTCTCCAAGTCATTTTTATGGCACCATATGGAGATTACATTATGCTTCTACTTTGCTTTGGTGAGCCTTTTGTTTCTCCGGTAGAATATTCAGAGGTTAGACAGCCATCTGGCAGAGTTTAATGTAGCATCGGGAAGAAAAAAAAAAAAATCAAAAATCCTCATACAAAGAAACATATGTGTCAAAGTGTCTCTACCTTTCATTTCATCATTCCGTTCATAATGATGTACTGCTTTTAAACTGTATCAAGCTCCTGTGTGTTGGAGATGGTTTGATGTCGAAATGAACATTTTAAGACATCTTTTTTACATGGCCCTTTTAGGTCTAATTAACCATAAGACGTGAGGCTTCTTAATGGGATTTATGAAAGATCATTAATATGTCATTTTGAAGAAAATGGGTAAAAAAAAAAACAAAGGAGATTCACATATTTCCGAATTTCAATCATCACTGATGAGACTTGATGAACATTGAACATTTCCAACAATGTTCACAAATGGTCTTTTGAAGATGATATTTCTTCCTTTGCTGGTTTGCTCCCTTGTTTCATTCATCAGATTGGACAGGAGCTTTGATTGGAACAAGGATAATCTGTCATAAATTAATTGTTTGAAGAATTTTTCAAGCAAAAAAAAAAAAAATCGGCGGCCTCGCTTCTTAAATGTGAGGATTAGTTCCTTTTCTTTGTCATGTTAGTGGAATTTCTTAAGCAATTAATGTAGAAAATAATCAGTAGATTCATTCATAATGAAAATTCTAATTTTGATTTCTAAATAAATTATAGTATTATAATTTTTAGCTGCTGCCCCAGATTGAATCATCTTATTTTCTCCCTTGCCTCCATCAACTCATTCGTCTCCTTCATTCTATCATCATTTCCCACCGCCCACCGCATCCTTCCTCCTGCTGGTGTCTTCATCATTTCTGTCCACGCCTCACCTCGGCTCCTCTCGCTCTCCTTTCTTTCTGCTGTTGTTTTTTTTTTTTTTTTTTTTTTTTTTGAGCAGCATGTTTAAGCCTTTGTTGGCTTTCTCCGAGGCGAGTTACAGCAGACATTTTTTGGATTCCAGCTGGAGACGAGAGTGGAGGCAGGCAGATCTGCTGCTGGGGTGTCAGTCAGTCTGTGCGCTTCCCCCACTGCTTCTGCCCAGACTGGGGAGAGTAGGAGGAGGGGGGAGAGGGGGGGGGGGGGGAGAGGGTTGAGCGTAAAGTTGGACATTAATCTCGCCGCACTCGTAATCATCTTCGTGCCGCGCCATTCCCTCTGCGTCTCTCGCGCAGGAAGATGCGTATCATGCGAGGCAGGAAACGGCAGCTGTGACCTTGAGAGGACAAAACTTTAACAAGGCTGTGTTAATGTGGGGCGCTCGGAACCAAGGGCACGTTTTACTCCACGGGGGCCGCTGGGGGAGTTTAGCTGCACATTTTCTCTTAGTTTCTCAGTTCTAGCAATGCAAAAAAAAAAAAAAAAAAATCTGATTTGAAGTTTTGTTGACACTTGAAGCCAATGCATCCTCATATTTCTGTGAATTTCAGAAAATTAAACTGTCGATTGTGCTTTCATTTGACTATAAATGAATCACAGCTTTTCACAATTTAGCATTGTATTTTTGGATGCACTGGTATTCATTCATTTATTTACCTTCATTTCAAATTTCCATTTAGACCTGCTTTATATGTGATTGAAACGTATCTGCTTCCATTTCCTGGGTTAATTTGCTGCTGCTGATGTTTCATGTAAACGCAACACTTCCTCCACCTGTTTCACATTTCTAGTCCTTGAGTGGCTCGGGTGACAAAAAAATCCCATCTGTCCCCCTGGAAGATTTCTGCCGTGAAACATCTGCAGGAAGTCTTGAGTTTCATGACCAGCAGCTTAACACTGGGAATTAACAGCAACGTAGAAATAATCGTTGACCGGGTGCAATATTTGTTCCAAAGAGGAGCTCGGAGCAGCAGATTAGTGAGTGAAGCATGATGGCGCACCGAAGGAGTTGTGCGCTCCGCTTTTGGCCTGTGAGACACAACATTTTTTGTGTTGAAGTGCTTGTAAAATACTCAGATCACTTCCAGCTTGGCAGGAATGAGTTTATAGGCAGAGGAGAGGAATGAGAAGAGGCCCCGTGGAAACAGAAAGACAAAGAGTAGAGCCGCGAAAAGCCAAGTCAAGGAAACAGGGTGATGAGAGCCAAATACCGATGGTCACATCCTCACTGGGCTGTTTATGTGGTGGAGTTCCCATGAGAAAAGGGGGGAGATGGTTGAGGGGTGGGGGGGGGGAATCTAAGAGTTGCAGTTGATGCTATTACAAGCATATCTTTTTTTTTTTTTTTTTTTTTAATGGTCTGTAATAATATAATCTGCATTTACTGCCCTAATGTGGAAGTATAAAGGACGGTGCGGTGACATGTGAAGCCCTGAGGTCACTGGTCGGTTCTTCATTAGTTTGAGACTAATCGAATTTGTAAAGATACTTTTTAGCTCCCGTTTCTGCTTTTCTGTATATTTTTTTTTTTTTTTTCGGTCAGTGTGTTGACGTTCGCTCCAGTATAACGGGATTAAAGCAGCTGTCTAGTTAGCGTGCAATGAGACTACTCGGCACACCAATAGTTCTCTATATAATTCCAGTTGTCCTACCAGCTAATCGGAAACTTCACTAACAAAAAAAACAACCTTGTTTGTGTTTCTACAACGCATATAAAATGTTCTGAAAGTATTCCCACGCTCGGGTCATGACTCATAAATACTGCCGCTGCGTGTCGGTTTTAATTTGTAAATCGGACTTAGATTTAACCTGAACTGAGCTGGTAACCTGCTAATAAGCGCTCATACCGCAGATTTCTTTCCTCCTACTGTGTGCGCCTCCTGTGTGTTTGTGTTCCCTCTCTCACATGGAGGCACAAACACACACTCCCCCGCTGTGTTTGGACAGTACCGCTCATAAGCTCTATCTCCAACACGTGGCCAAATGCAGCCTGCCTTCTTCTCTTTGTGCGTGTGCATTTAGCCTGCTTGCTGCATTTCTCTCTGTGTGTGTGTTTGTGTGTGTGTGTGTGTGTGTGTGTGTGTGTGTTTGTGTGTGTGTGTGTGTGTGTGTGTGTGTGTGTGGGCATGTGCCTGGCTACCCACGCTGACTGTAATGTAGCCTGTCATATATAGGTTAGCACTGCTCCCTAACCTATCCAGCCAATCAAAGGCAGCCGATGAGAGGAGAAAGCCCAGTGGCCCCCGGCTGTACATCGGGCCGCAGCGCCGATCGACGGCACCGATGGACCGGCTTATTGACTGGCCGTCTGGCCGACTTGCTGACTAGTTGTCTGTCCTGTTGGCTGTTGAGCTGGCTTTACCTGTCTATCGCTAATCTATTTGTCTATTTGAAGTCTTAGGTTTACTGTATCAGCAGGGGGGTGGGGTCGGGGTGGGGGGTGGGGGTGGAGGACTACTGTTGCTGTTTTAAGTCGCTGTATTTATTCGCCTGCTGATCCTCAGGGGTGTCGG
Source organism: Embiotoca jacksoni (assembly GCF_022577435.1). Lineage (NCBI taxonomy): Eukaryota > Metazoa > Chordata > Actinopteri > Embiotocidae > Embiotoca > Embiotoca jacksoni. The sequence continues at coordinate 4,694,849 of NW_027185252.1, forward strand.
CCCTTCCCCGCTTGTACGTGTGGCGTCAGAGATGGCTGCATCGTGTGGCGTTGTTGTTGTGGCCGCCATGTTCTCCGCTGACTGTGATGATGACGCTGGACGAATGTGTGAATGGGAAACTCTTTTCTTGCTTCTTTTTTTTTTTTTTTTTTTTTTCTCTCCCACCACCCTCCTCGCCCTGACAGGATTACAGCCCTCTTTAATTAATGTGTTAAATAGACCCCCTACTGTGGACCTCGAATGGGTGTGTGTGTGTGTGTGTGTGTGCGTGTGTGTGCGTGCGCGCCAGGGGGAGATGGGGTGGTCACATGACTGTTCATTTAGACCAGTATTAAAAAAAAAAAAAGAGCTCTATGTCCGCCTGATTAGCACGTGTGTGTGTGTGTGTGTGTGTGTGTGTGTGTGTGTGTGTGTGTGTCTCAGGGTGGAGGCTGATCAAAAGGCTAATTAACACATCCACACTGCAGCCAGTTGACCTAACAGACGAGCTTTTTCATTTAAAACCAGGAATTTTCTCTATTTTCTTTGCATAACAATATCTATTGTGCTTTATTCAATTGTGGATTTTTAGAGTAAAGCTAAAATGACGGTTGGGAACTCTGCATGTGTATCTTCCTCTTGGTACGGCTTGATTTACGTGAAATAGACATATTGTTATATTGTTTACTGTTTATTAAATCACTGTCCGTAGAAACAGAGCAGCAGGATTGTAAAGTGATTAGGAGGATGCAACCATTCAACCAGAAGTCCCCTTTGACTGCGAGCTGAACGTCATTGAAGCAAAATACATCGCTCACCTTTGACCTCGTCTTTCCGGGGGGGGGGGGGGGGGGGGGGGAGATTATATCCCGCCTCTTGTGTAATTTCACGATTATTTAGCTGCATACACAGACATGGCTGCGCTGTTCTCCATTTCAAGAATGCAGATACAGGCATGCACACACATGCGTGATATGATGCGCTACACACTGCATGCATGCATTCATAAGCCCCTTCCCCCTCCCCTCCCCTCCTCCTCAGGTCTTGTTGACCCTCTTATATAGGTCACTGGATGTACACGCTCTGAAGTCCGGAGTGTGTATCATGAAACCATTGAGCTGCGCTTTGACATTGCCGATGGAAGGCTGTGAAAATATGAAGTGTTGTTTTCCTCGACGATCACAGGTCAAATATCTGTAATTAATTGCAGAAATATGATTTTTAGGGTTTGATGGATTTTGCTTTGAAGCTAAAAAAAAAAAAAAAAAAAAATGACACGGATTGTGAAAATGTGCTGTTCCCGAGCAAATTACTATAAAGTTGCATTTGTCTCTGAACAGTGAAATGCACATTTCAATTCTGTAACAATATATTAGAATAGATAAAAGTGTTGTTTCTATTGATATCTTTATTATTTAATCATTAATTCATTCACAATTGTGTTTCCTTTGAACATGGCTGTAAGACTTTCTGGCTTTGGGTGTGGTGATGCTCCTCGTGTTTACTGAGCTGTAACGTTAATACTGCTAATTGTTAGATATTTCTTTATTCACGTCAGCTGAGGAGACAGCCGGCCCCGCACACTGTTGTATTGTTGTCAGTTGTGGTAGCTGGGAAACGTCACATGTACACAAACAGCAGAAATCTGTAATCATCTCTAATACATGAGAAAAATTGGCAAACATTTGTCGGGGCATTGAGTGGGAGATTAGAAAACTACTGGTGGGTTTTGCTGAAGGACATTAATTATGTGCTGCCAATGTTTAGAAATCTAGTCAAATGAGATTAAAAAAAAAAAAAGAATTCAGCTGCCAAATAAACAGAGTTTAAAGTTCTTCATTGAGGCTTTCTCACAGTTGAGCTGCCGCAGTCTCGGTCAACACAGGAAAATGTTCAAACCAGAACAATTGAATTGAAAAGAGTTGACTGTATTGTAAACATAAAACGCACACAGATGCATAGGTATAGGTGTAAAGTATGACAGCAAAGGGCTCCTCTGCTGCTCGGTGAAGTTCTGCTCTAAGGTTGCTGCCTTGTCGCCGCTTCGCTTCTGTGAGTCTAGGAAGCTGGAATTCCCCCCAGGGGATCCGCAGATATCACATTAGGTCCACAGGTCTTGCATAGCATCAGTGCGTTTAACCTTTAACTTGCCATTTCAACAAGCTTTTCATCGATCATTAGTCGTGCCGTCGCTGAACTTCACAGGCGAAACATAGGAAAGTGATCAGCTGTTAAACGATGCGTCGTACTGACAGATAGCCGGCATGTCAAACATTCCACAGACGGGCACAGAGACAAACTACTCAAATGATCTACCAAATAGTTTGAAGAAGGAATGAGGTGAGATGAGGTTTGGTATTCTGAAGGTAATTCCCAGATATGCAGATGGTTCATTGTTGAGCTGTTGAAGAGGCGGTGCTCTGAGAGCGTGAGGAATTTCGGAGGCTCACTGAAACATGTTGACACCCGTGATAACGTCAGTGGTCGTGCACGCTCCTTTTCAACATCCCACGGGCGACTCTCAGCCGCATAAAGACGCAGATAGCACTAAGGAGGTACTTCTTCTATTTAATTGAGACAGATGAGGGCAGACAAACGGTACGCTACCTCGTTGTTGCCTTAAAAAGTAAACGCCGCGTGGAGGCATTTCAATTTTGTTTATGTCGGCAATAAATTTAATTTGAAGGCTGGAGACGTTCCTGGTGCCAACAGATCGAAAGGGCGTCATTTTTATTTGTCTTCTAATGTGTCTGTGGTTCCTTTGGCACGTCGATGTCACTGGGCCTCCTTTAACAGGAGTCTGCTGTCACTGTGGTGCGAATGTTTCTGGCTCAACACACACCGGCTCCATCACACACAGCAACATGGTGTCAAACTGAAACATGCCGTCGGTATTTCAAACAATCCAGTGACACACTCCTGTAAACGATGATTTTAAAATGTGATGATTATTAAATATTTAATTTTCCCCTGCAGAAATCCGAAGGCCACCGTGCAGCGGACCAACAAGAAAGTGAACAATGACCCGACACTGCGCATCCAGAACCTTTCTATTCTCACCAGGCAGATTAAAGCCTACTATCAGGTCAGATTTCTCTTCTTTTTTTCATTCTTTTTTTTTTTTGCTCGATCATAAGTGAACAGTGTCCACGTTGAGGTGAAGGTTAGGACGTAGCTGCGGTCCTAAACTGTTCCCATGTTCTCTTCTGCCTCTGTAGGGGTGGTACTCATTCAAATGACGGGTTTTTACCACCGAAATTACAGTTTAAAAATATAATCAGAATTGGCTTTAACTCGCACAAGCCCATGCCACATAAACACCGAGCTGTATAAACAGAGATGTGCGTGCATGTGTGCGTGTGCGTGATGTGGTAACATGGTAACATGACCCCCATGCAGACATCAAATAAGGTGCAGTAAATACAAAGAGACATCAGGAATGTAGAACACACTGATGTGGTTATACATCTTCTTCCTCCTCTGATGAATGTTTCCTATTTATTTATTGATTCATTTGGTTCCTTCTTTTTTTTTTTTTTTTTATCTCAAAACTATGAATGTGCCGGCTTGACATCCTGTTCTGGACTCAGTTTGTCCCAGACAGAGCACACAGAACTCCCCGTATGCCGACAAGCGTCGGTCCGAGATGTGAAGGTGATATAAGCGCACACGTGGCGAAGTTTAATCTCGTGTTCAGTCCGTGTTTACAGCCGAGCACGTTATCATCTCATCAGGCCCTGAAACATGTCGCTTCCTGTTCTCGCCACGGTTGATGACTACTTGGACCAGAAGGAAATAATTAAAACTTCCCGTTCATATAATGAGCTAAGTAGCAGCAGCAGAGGAAAGATGAGAGGAGGGGTTCCTTGATGTCGAGATAATCAGAAAGAAAGCAGCCACACGCACACGCAGCGCTTCCAGGCATGTTCGGTGCACCGATCACAACTGGAAAGCTGTGAACGCAGGTTAACATCGCGCTGATACATTCGCACATAATCGATCTTGATCTTCTCCGGACCGCTTTGCACATATCGGACACCACGTGGGTGATTCGCCTGTGTCTTAAACAACTTGATTTGCAGCCCGTAGTGGAGGCCGGATGCCAAATAGTCTTCTATCATCCATCTGTCTCTGTGGCTGAGTGTAAAATTGTACTTCTTTTTTTTTTTCCTTCTTATCAGTGCTCATAATTTCTCACAGATGATTTCAAACATGAAAGATGGTGGTAATACAGAGTATCAGTTTCATTTTGATGTGGATATATGAATCCACCTGCATACATTTTAGATGCAGTTTTTTTTTGGTATGACTTGAGATCCTGAACTCTAACTGACCCCTTGCAAATGCACCTCGGGCTTCAAATAGCGAAACCGAAGCCTGGCTGCGTGAACGGTCCGAGTCTCCACACAAACGAGAAGCCGTGGCAGGACGCCGTTACAGTTGTGCAGTTCTTTGCCTTCATCATGTTTTCGTTCTCACGCAGCATTGCTTCAAATCCCACAGTCGGTCCTTTACCGTGTGCAACCGTTATGCCAATTGTGAAACCTGCAAGCTTCGCAAATCCAAACAATCCAGAGAGAATATGATTCACTGCTGCAACCGTGTCTGATCTGTGTTTATGATAACCGGGAGTTTGGCGCGACTCGGTGTGCTGTTGCGACAGCGCGGTGACTTCAGGAATGTCATCACGGCCGAGCAGCAGCGCTGACAGAAACACCGATTTTAAACACTTCAGATTTAACACGGTGAGCCATCTTGTTGTTGGCTGTGGCTGCACAAAGCCTGTTGAACGAAACCTTTCACATAATTTGTAGTATTTCCATTTAAATTCTTTTACATTTTTTTTAAAGCATGAAATCGAGAATAAATCATTTAAACGGTAAGATACCTTTCAGCTGAACGTCATGACGTTTTCTCTGTAATTCTGTTGGAATGAATCTCAGCAGGCCTTAATATTGTTTTTATTTATTTAGATTGTTTATTAATCTGCTGCCTGTATGTCTCAAGTCCCATTTTTAATTTAGACATTAGTAAATTAGTGAATTGCTTTGGTACGTCATTAATTAGCTGCCTTGTTTCTGAACATCCTGTTAATCACCCCTCAGTCATCTTATTTAAACAGGCAGCCTATTGTGTAGACTTCAACATTTATAAGCCGAGAAAAGCTCCGCTACTCCTCCTCAAATGGCCGGCCTGTCACAAGACTCGGTGTTTGGGTCAGCTGAGGGTTAAGTAGTGACCAGGACAGTCTGTGGATGATGAGATGATGGGCAGGGTTAAGGACAATACCCGGGGGCGACATGGGTAACTCTGTTAGCCCCCGTATTTTTAACGTTCTGCATTTTGGTTCGTTAACGCCATAATATCAGGCTTCTTTTAGGAGGCAACTTTCAAAATAATAAGCGATTAACGATTGTAAACTTAAATCTCGTCTATCTTTGAATTTTGCCGTTTACGTTTAGCTGCGTTTTTAGTCCCGTTTAAAGTCGTACACCTGGTCAGCAGATTTAATAACGTCTTAAAAACGTACTGAATTAAATTCAGATGAATGGCCAACTTTTTTGACCAATTATTAATTTAAATTCCTTCCTTCTTTTCTGAAAAACGTGTCCTCTTCTGGGATGAATAATTAGTTGATCGTTCGACATGGTGATTCTCTGACTTCCTGCTCGATTACATGGAAGCAGGTCGACGAACGCGGCTGAACGGGCGTTGTTTTGTTTTGTGTACACACTGCCGTGTGGTTTTAGCTTCAGGTGGACATTGTACGCCAACAAAGAAACCGTTGTTGGTCGACGTTGTTTGATTAATCTTCCCTATTTGTCAGAGCGTCGCTCTGTTGACCTCCTCGTCACGCCATTGTTCAGCCGCTGGTGTCTGCAGGCTCAGACTCGGAGACCACCTACAGGTTTAATCCCTCATAGTGGCCTGTTGTCCTCGCTGTGTGCCCCGTGATGGCCTTTTAGGGACTTAACTGACCACCAAAGGGTTCCTTGTAAAATGCATTTGCCCGTTTTAATTGGACATTTTAATCCATATTTTAGACTGAAGCCAGGCTGCGTGACTCACTATGTCATTAGAACCTATTAAGGTGAGACTCACTTTGTTTGCTACTTTTTTGTACGTTTGATTGGTAATTGGTGATCGGTCTTTTTACTATATCAGATATGCCTTTCACTGTATGGCATGTGCAATAATTGTAGCAGGGAAATACATTTCGAAAGGGCAAATTTAGAGATTAAATCTGGTCTGAAGTTGGCCAAGATCCAAAATGCAGGAGCTCTAAGGATGAGAAACCGTAAGATGATACAAACTGTCCGCTCTTTGGCGATAAGGCTGCGGACGAAAACACGAGTACTACGAAGCAGACACGCATGAATTCGTGCAGTTTTGCCCCGTCATGCATGTGTTCAGCCTCCCGACAACACGCGTGCAGCCGTTGTTCTTGTTTTGGCTCTGAACTGCAGCTCGCTGCATCGGAAATGAAACGGTGAGTTAAAGATGAAAGTATTGACTGTCAGCTTTTAGGCGAGGGTGTTAACACCTCCATATCTGTTGAACGTTGTGGGAGTTATGGCTTCTTCTTTTTTTTTTTTTTTAATCTATAAATGTGCGAGTGTCCTACTCTGTTTTCCCAATTTAGCTCTTCAACCTCTGTCACAGTTTCGGAGCCAAAACAGCGGAAAATGTGTCACTGTCTGAATTCCTTATGGAAAAATGGCTTTGATTTTTGCTTTATGTGCTGGTCACCGTTCCCCGTGATTGTTTTCTCGCTTACCGGTTTCACGTTTCTGCAGACCTTTGGATGAAGACGGTACCATTCATGTCTCAGGCTGATGGAGTTACCAGGTTTTCAGTTCACTGTGCTGCTGAGCAGACTTGAAGTGAGTTGAAGCCTTGTACGGTTGGATGCTTCCTGCGAATCGATAAAACGATCTCACTGTTTGAACTCGCACTTTTAATTCAATTCGATAAAGTGTTTTTTCAGGTCAGAATCTGTTAGAAACAATCTCAAACGTTTGGTCCGCTCGTTGGACAGAAGGCAGACAACTCAATAGGTGATTCATGATCTGACGTTAATGCAGCGATGCTTTCTAAACACCCGTGCACTGATGTGTTGTCTCCTCCTGTAAAAGCTTTATATTTCGCGTCCGGAAGGAAGGAAAGGACTTTATTAGATTTGAGCCTCTGCTGACTCGACAAAAGATCTTCTGGTGTCGAGACTAAACTAATTTATTAACCTCGTTTTATAGCATTAAAGCCAGACAGTTGTGGATTCTTCCTGGGACTTTCCTTTGTCCCTCCCCCCTCCCCTCCCGTCCCCCCCTTCCCTCACCCCCGTGGCCTCTGTGTGAGATGTAATCCAAGGAGCGTGTGTGCAGAGGCTGCGAGAAGTGTGTCGCTCAACAAGGAGCTCAATAATGATGGTTTTCATTTCTGGGGCTCACGTTGAGCTCAGTTTGTGTCGGAGTTTCTGCGTTCAAAGTCTCCATCATCGTTCTGCCAGAGTAGATTGTGTAGGAGGAGGTCGACGTCTAGACGGTCTTCCACTATGATTTGTAGAATCTGGTGAACACATCGAGGCTGAACTGTAAGCACGTGTGCGCTCGTCCGTGTGAATGTAGTTTTTCATGTTCAACAGAAGCTGGCGCAGTGATTGCTGCAACATATTTTCGAACAGTGAGAGAAAGGGAAGTTTTCCTGCTAGCAATTATTGCATTGCTGTTTTTGTGGGATGTTGACTTTTCTGGTTACTCAGTCATTTCTGAGCAGCGGAGTCCACTGAAGGTTTCATTGCTCTGGTGGTCAGTCCAAATATATGCAGGGCCTCTTTTTAATTTAGTGGCCTTGGTTTGGCATCCTGAAGCGGGCTGTAACGTGGAGCCGATGCCAGCCGAACTCAATTCTTTGTGCTTTTACTGGATTTTCTCAAAGCCCGCTAAGTGAATCCCTTTATCCTGGTTTATAAACATCAGGCCCGGAGAGCATCTGGCGTCATTCAGTGTCAAAACGGATCAGTCGGACTGATGGGAGCGGGGAAAATATGATTCTTAGTTGTTTACAAAAACGTGTCAACTGTGGTGGACGTAATCAAATAAATGTTTGGCTGATTTGCACAGAAATGTGTTTCTCTGCTCCCATCCTTAAAGCGTTAGAAATTACTTTAGAAAATAAGAGCACCTCTGTCCTCTGTGTGCCACTGCTTTGGTATGGGGTATAGGGTGTGGCGTGAAGGCCGGTAGCTCTGTTTTGACGGTTTGAAGGGAAACATAGGCCACCATTCATACGCAGGGTGCCTGGCACCAGACCTCTGTGAGGCTCTTTGGTATATTTCCCAGTAATGTAGGTTATCAGACCTTCTTTTTCGTGTGATATTGGTTATCATCTGCAGACCAGAGACCAGCCTGAGAATATTTTCATTCCCCTTGGGCACACCGAGAGGACGTTTCACAGTCCCTTTGGCCACTTTCTCCCGCATCCTGTCTTTCGCGCTTGTTTTAAAATGAGCATTCAATGTTGGAATTTGTAATCCAGATGTTTATCGGTCTGCCGGCATTAAACCTGAACAAGCATGAAACCTCAAGATAAGTTCACTGCCTTGACTCTTGCCAGTCTGTGTGAACGTATGTGCTTAATTATTAACATCAAGCTTTTCTCCTCACCTGCTGTCTGAATCACGATCTATTATCACGCGTTATACGCCATTTTCCTCAAAGTGTTCTGCCGGGAATCCGGTGACTTCCCCGTGTTGGATTGGCGCACAAGAGGCCGGCTTTATTTCTTGTTGACCTAAAGCCTCACAAAGATGATGTTTTACTGTAGCAGACAAACACTAACACGCATCCAGGACAAAGTTTCACCATGAATCATGTGCAGACATGAATACAGTCTGCTGCGACTGGAGCGACGGAAAATAGTTTTTCTTGTTGACTCCATCAAAAATAAAGAAATATTTTCCCATCCTTGTTATTACAGATTTTTGCATCGAGACAGTGTTTTATTTTTTATTTTGTATTGATTGCCTTCCAGTGAAACTAAATCAAAATGTATAAATACATTCTTTGTTTTGTTTTATACAAGTCTGAAATACCCCACTGCTCCATTCAGCATCAGTCATGAGCGAATCAGTTTATTAGGGCATGTGCTTGCAGCCGCAGGCTAAATGTGTGTTGTCATGCAGACTCGCATGCTAGCTCATCTGAATATCCTGCTGACGGTGTTAGCTTTCTGGCTAGGTTTTTATAAACACTCACACAGGTAGTGGGCAGTCAGACATCACTTCGGGGACTATAAATCAGTCTAGAGGTGATTCACATCGATCTGTCTGGCTCACAAACGTCAAGCTTTTAAGCTTCATTTCCTTGTTCTGTTCCTAAAACTTTATCCTTGCTTAATGAAAGACAGATTGAAGAGCCGCTTAAAAACGACAACTTCCACACATCATTATTGATTCCCCAAATCAAAATTTGACTATATTAATAAGAGCTATCATGTCATCATATACTTAATTGTGCACCGTTGCTAAAAGTAGTCGTCGTTACTTTTTTCTTGTTAAGTTGAGCAGATGCAACAACCGCAAACTGAATATAACAGATTAAAGTAGAGTCGGTCGAACACGCTCAGTTCAAGTGAAATTGATTTACAAAAAAAAAAAAAAAAAAAAATCATCTTGCTGTGGTGCAGATTTTTCTGGTTTCATCATTCATGTTTCTTTTGTACTTTTCTTGATCTGAAACAAGGGACACATTCTAGTAAATGTCATTCAAGTGTCACTTCTTGCTGCTGGCTTTCTAATCAGCGACTTACTGTAAACACACAGTCGCTTATCTTGAGAGTCATATGTGGTGTTTTTTAAGATGTTAATGTTGAGCGTTGTTCCCTTTTTACACCCAGAACCGCTCACCGGTCACGTCATGTAATCACAGCCTTGAGTGGGAAGTGATCACGGCCTAACCAAAATAACGCCGTGTTCTCGTATGTGCGCACACGTGTCTGCAAGCAGTTTCTTTGTGCATGTCGCCTTGTGAGGCAGAGCACATGTGAAGGGGAATTTGTGGCAGATATGGTGTAGAATAGGTTCCCATATGCTGAAAGGGAGCTATTTTTAGGCTCGAGCAGCGCTGCTGCGTTACGTGGGAGAGGGGGAAGCTAGAAAACTGGGTTCTGCTTTTCCATGACTAAACTGGAGCAACTATCTGCGGGAGTCACAGCTCTGTTTAAAAAAATAAATGAAAAAAGGTCAAATTATTATTTTTTTTCTAATATTCAAACACGAAACGGTTTTGAAGGTGTTCGTACCGTCTTAACTGAGCAGTCGCACCTTTTATATTTCAAAATGTCAAAGAAAGGAAGCCTACTTTTCCTCCAACCTCCCAAACATCCAATCCGGCAGCAACACATCGACTTTAAACCGTCACTGCAAAATCCAATTATCACAACTGCTCTGCAAATGTTGCTGCTACGAAGCCTTTCAGTAAATTAAACCGGATTGCAAACAGCCGATTAAGAAAAAAAACAACAACAATCAAGCTTCATTTAAGTGACGCATTAAAGATAACTGCATTGATTTTAAACTGTGTGAACTTTAACAGCCAGTGTGAAGCAGAGCCCTCTGGGGTGATGGGGGAGGGAAGGGGGGGTGAGGGCGGAGGGGTCGGGCTTCCCTCCGACCCACCTGCCTCCACCTTTGGGACGAGCAGCAGGATCGGCTCGTCCGCTCGCTGCGCCTCGGGCGGGGGCTCTGTTTGTAAAAAGCACTCTAGCTGATAGATAACAGCAAAGAACAAAAGAAACGGGGCACTAATGGCGCGTTTTCTCCTCCTCCTCCTCCTCCTCCTCATGTAAGCGATGATCTGTCCATCTGGCCAGCAGGACACTCTTGACTGCTCTTCCTTTCAGTGCAGTTTTTATGACCAAGAGCAACTGTTGATTTCTGGGTTTTTTTCAGTTCAAATTAGCTGTTGCACATTGGCTTTGTTTCACTTCTTTTTTTTTTAATGAAATTTGCATGTGACCAGAATTTAGGTGTTAATTATTGTTATCAATTCATGCCTTTTTAACTCTCTCTTGTTGTTCTGCAGGGCTTCACTGACAAAAAAAAAGAAGAAGAAAGGTAGAAAGATGAATGATCATATTTGTTTGATGCGTTCATATCCAGTCTCCGAATTAAACAACGACTCTCTCAGTTGAGGAGAATAGACGTTGTCATTTCAGCTGTTCTTTTTAATCTTCTTTCTATGAAAGATTAGACACTCTGGATGAGTTACTTTTGCTAACGATCCCTCTAACAGATCATTGCTGTTCTCTTCAAGTAATAATTGTAGTTTCCAATAAGCTACAAGGTCGATGCTGATTTGCTCCTTGAACTGCAGTGCGCAAAACTCTTTTGTGTTCTGGTGTGTTGCAGCGCTGAACAACAGGAAAAGCTCTCTTTGTATGGACGCAGTTCATGGGGAGGTGTGTGTGTGTGTGTGTGTGTGTGTGTGTGTGTGTGTGTGTGTGTGTGTGTGTGTGTGTGTGTGTGTGTATGTGAGAGAAAGCGGAAGCATCTTCCTTCCCATTGTTGGCGGTAATAACCTTTTGAAGTTCATAATCGCTGCAGTTTTTCAGCAGCAGAGAAGTCCGCAGAGGACCGTGTGTGTGTGTGTGTGCGCATGCACGTGTGTGTGTGTGAACATTTACTGTAACATGTGCGTCAGACTCTCGAGCATGGGGAGAATAAACCCATCTCCTCGTTTCTATGGTAACACTCCCATGTCTGCAGAGTAGGTGTGATTTAGGGTTCAGGCAGCATGTGTGCACACACGCACAAATGGACACGCACACTTGCACCCAATCACACACTGACACACTCACACAGCAGTAGCAGCACAATTAGTTCCTTGTTAAAGCCATGCCGGTAGCGGAAGTTGTGCTCGGGAGGAGAGATGGGTAGGACTTGTAGGCAGGTGTGTGTGTGTGTGTGTGTGTGTGTGTGTGCATCGTCTACTCAGCTCCTGGTGGATCAGCAGAATATTACCTCTATTGTCAGCAGATGCCAAATAAGCTTAAGACAATAAAGCATGATGCAGAGCTCAGAATCCTTTGGTTGTGAATCATTTCATCTTAAATGCATCATATTATAGATATTTGGGTTTGAATTGAGGATGCAGAGATTCCCTTTCAAAAGGAACATCCTAACATCGTAGGGAGGATGAAGGCAGATCGATATTCAGAGCCAACTTGTAGATGGTACTGCTCCGCTCACATGACGCACAATCGCTTTGCACACCTCGTGTGCACGGACAAAATGTATTGAGTGAACAAATTGCATCGTGCTCTGGGGGGACGTGTCGGACGGAGTTGTGGACGAGCCGGTCTTAAACCTGCACCTCATTCTGTCAGTCCGTCTAAAAAAATCTCTGAGGGATGGAAGAAGAGCCAGTGTCGAGGAGCTGCGAGTCCTGCTGGAATCAATAATACAGCAATATAGTGTCAGGCTAGGGAGAGGGAGGGGGGTAGGGGGGTATAGGAGGGAGTGAGGAGGGGGCGAGGGTGGCGGGGTGTGGGGGGGGGGGGGGTGGGGGAGATGAGAGGAGAGGAGGAGGCAGCTCAGCCCTGCGTGCCTGGAGTGAGAAGTGATGGAATCAAAGCTGCATCTCTCCCTTGTTCCGTCCACGTCTCCCTCCATTTGTCCGTTCACTCCGTCCTCCCCGACATTTTAAGGTTCAGATGACTTTCACGTTCCTCGTGTGTGAAATGAGCGCGATTAGACACGTTGGAAAATTGAGGGCTGCCACGTCGACCGGAGACGCCTCTTGCATTGGGAAGCCGTGCGTTCCCGTGCGAGCCTCCCAGCGTTGGTAGCACATCGCCGCCGCGGCTGGTCTCTCTCCTGCAGTGTCCGTCATGTTTTATGTATGAGCGCTAAGCCCCTCGCCAGCTAATCTCAGCGCTGTACTAGGCTACTCTAGTTTTGCCTTGTTATTAGCCTCTTGCTAATCCTCAAAGCGTGTTATTACCCACATCTCTCAAAAATGTAGTCCATTTTACTTGCAACATATTTAAGGTGCTGTATCAGCAGAACATTCATCATCCAAGTGGTTGCTCTTGATTTTATTGCTAACCTCCTCGTGTCCTTTCCATCTCCAGCTCCTAAAGCAGTCGGGACCCTGTAGTGTGATAATATATGGACATCCTGCACCAGTCTGTGCACACTGGATGGGGGATGATGAGGATGTGACAGTGCTGGGGCCTGCAGGAAAGACGCAGCGACACTGGCGCTCTGAACATCCATCACTCCAGTGGTCTGCATCGGTCCTGCAGTGCTGCTGTCTGTCTTTGAACTCTTATACAGTCAGGGACACAATACATATTAAAGATAAGAGGAAAATACATTAAAGCTCATGAGATGTTTTTATTTAATTTTTTTCTACAAAGCTGCGAGCTAACACCCAGGCAGATGAGACAAAGTGCAGTTCACTGGACTCTTGAGTAAAGAAGGGGATAAAAGGAAGGGAAACTGAATAGGCACAGCACTGTTCACAGCTCTGCTCTGCACGGTGTACATCATTCCTTTGTATACTCTTTAAGTGAAAAGAGAGGAAATCAGTTGAAATGAATCATTTTGTGTGGAAGGGAAGTACCAAAACACCGTGCGTCATGCACCGACGATAAACTTCCCTGTAATTGTGCCTTGCAGTGGTGCACAGTAAACGATGAGTCATTCTGGAAAAGATAAAAAGCAATGTGCAGCTTTCGTGATAAACCGAGTTGTCCTTACTTTTATGTTTGGACGGTGTATATATATATAAAAATTCTTGACAAGGCGTGGCCTGACATGTCCTGCTCACACAGCAAACACACACTAGCCATTGAAGAGGGACAGGTGCGAGCACGAACCGACGGGGAGCAGTGGTCAGCAGTGGGACAGGTGGTGGTGGAGAGAGAAGTGTGTGTGTGTGTGTGTGTGTGTGTGTGTGTGTGTGTGTGTGTGTGTGAGGTTTTGTCAAACTGTTGAAGACTTTCTCTTCTCTATATTTTCCTGGTATTGTTTCATCATCAAAAACAGTCCGTGTATAACCCTCCACACAGCAGCATCTCTCCCCAAAGCTGAGCTCTCTGCATTGTAAGAAACAACAAAGGAGTCACACTGACATGTTGGAGACCGCCCAAAGTGTCCCGAAGCTTCAGACAGAGTGACTCTGGGCTCTGCAGTTTCCGTTTGATGATGTACATTTTGCTGTCTTGATACTTTTAAAATCCGGTGGTTGATTTTTGCCCAAAGCGGCTGTCACGAGTTGTTCGTGGTGATTTGGCTGTCGGGCGCACCAAATGCTTCTCTGAGACGCCAACTGTGGCCGTCTGAGCTGCACTGGTTTCCCTGTCTGACACTTGTTGAGTCGATGTGTCTCTGTCTTCAGACGTTACGGCTGTTTGGTCGTTTCGTCCTGGAACCGCCTGATATTAGTCATCATCGTAGTCAGTATCACTCCTTGGCATCGTCGGCGTTTTTCCCGTCAGCATATGTCATTTGCATCTTTTTCTTTTTTTTGGGTCAGGAAATAGCTTGACTTTTTTTTTTTTTGGGGGGGGGGGGGGGGGGGGTTCCTCAAAAATAGCATTCGAAGATACGATAACCTCTCACCCAGCACGCTCCACACATCAGTGGAGACAGAGATAGACAGGCGGGGCAACCAGGGGTCAGTCCTCTTATCGCCACCGAGGGGAAACCATGGCAACCATGCTCCTAACCTATTAACCATGACTGCCCCTTACTCCGATCCAAACTCTGACCTTCACCTCAGCTGCCTGTTTGTGTGAAAATGCATCGATCTATTAAAGTGACTCTTATAGTTGGTGTCATAAAGTGTCATAACCTGTTTTCCTCAAATGAAAATCAGTTTGTGTGTGAAGCACAGATGCTCTTATAATCATAAAAAAAACAATAAAGACACTTTACGATACATCCTCTTCTCAGCTCCTTGTCTATGAGACGGTGCTATTATCTGCTTGAGACCACATGTGCGTGGATGCGCTGGTCTCCTGTCAGCCCGCGAGCCGCATCTTCCTCTGTGAACCGGTAATTTTCTGTCTCTGCGTCAAATCAAACAGCCAACAAAGGTTTAAACGACCGCAGGCTCAGAGCCTTCCACTGCTGCAAGCCTCTGATAAGGAGGATATAGCTGAAGTTGTGTTTGCAACTTTGCTGAATAAATTTGCCTTGACGTGGAGAACAATGGCACGTGAACAAACACAGGTGTACGGGAGATACTGAAGGAAACCTCAGATGAAAGGGTGCAAATTTGCCATTTTATTTCAACTGTAACCAAGAAGCGAGAAAATGTTTTCGAATGTTTGCGTTGCCGTATACTTGAATTTTTAATATTGACCATGCAGTTGTAGGTACGATCACCCTTCTTGCAAAAAAAAAAAGCTTATTCGTTCAAAGAAGGCCTTAAATCTCAGACATGAACAGCTCAGCGTTATTTTACACATTGGCAGCAGTTTGCCTTTTTTTCCGTAACCCTGCAGCACTTCTTGGTGTAGCTTGGATCGAGTGGATTGTGTAGAAGCACTGCTGGGTTACAGTTCTGAATTCATCACCTCTCTGATTCTTTTGAGAATGAATAAAAAAAAACAACACAGATATGTTTCTTTTTTTTGTCAAAACCACCAACTGATGTCAGATTGCCCGCTGCCCCCCCCCCCCCATCTTTACCTCCCCGATGAGGTAATGCAATATGAATAGGGCAGATGGTTACGTCTTCAAAACCCTTTACTTATATAAGCCTCTTTGTCATGACTTCAGCAGTAACTGGCATCGGGTCAGATGAGTTCAAGCGGCTCTCTGCCATCAGATAGACATGAAATATTCAAGTTTACTGACCTTCATGTCTTTTCCGCTTAAAGAAACCAGCCTTTCCTTTTCAGCACAGCTCTGGTTTGAAGTTGGTCTATTCTGACTTGAAAGGTTAAATATTTTGTCAACCGGTTGTTGACTCGTCGTGTGCATTTTCAAATGTATTGCCCCACCAACCTGCCAGCATGACTCTTTATGAATGTAATGTATATATTGCATCGTGTTAATGGGCACAGATGAGGCTCTATTTATAATTGAGACTAATTGTACGTGCAAGTCATTTACACCGCATGTCAGTCTGTGTACATGTACATTTTGGTACGTGTCTCCATGAGTGCTGAAAATTGCAGCTCATGGTTTCATTTTGGTTTTCATGATTGACATGTGAATGGAGGGGCCCCTACGGCAAAAACCCACACCAGGAATTTAACCCACATAAATACTGCTGTCACTCGCATCATCATCATCATCATCATAATCATCTCACACACTCGGTGACCACCAACGCACTACACCGTCACTCCCGTCCACTACAGGAGTTCCATACTGTTCATTTTTATGTTGGCGCCGTTAAAGCTTCAGACCCCCCACCCACTCTGACTCTCTTTGTTATGAGGTGATCTTATTCTCCATTACAGACGACACCTGCAGGCTTTCACACCGGCAGACCCCGAGGATCATGTTTTTGTGTTTGTGTTCTTGCTGTCGTGCCAAAAAAGACATCTCGGATGGCGATGTGCTCTGAAAACCCTCCTAGCTGCAGTACACATTTGTTAGGCTGTATGGTTTTTTTTTATGTTGAGATTTCACTCAAGAACTCTGATGATTTAAATGAAGTTTCTTGGTCTCGGTTCCGGTTTGTGTAAATCGTGCCAGCGCTCTCCCTTCCTGAACATTTTCTTTTCATTTCTTTGCAGGAGACCCTCGAGCAGCTGGTGATGATGCCTTTACCGAACGTGCTGGTACTGGGCCGGAACCCTCTCTCTGGTAAGTGTCAGCAAACTCAACAATGCAGAATTAAACAGTACTACTACTTGGACCAGTTTTAATTTGAGTGCTCCAGGGCGTCCCTGTAGTTGAGTGACATGGGCAGCGAGCGTTCAGACAGTTCACGAAGCGGACACATGCAGATTTTGCAGCCCTTTTGTTGCTCCATCAGAAGGCAACTCGTGTTTTAATTACTCAGAGCTTTGATGTTTCATGTGACTTGTCTCTCTGGCTGTAGATTTCATTTTTCCAGCCGCTTTCATTTCTTTGTTTCTCCATGTGCTCATAATTAGCTGATCATTTGACCGTCATTCATAACCCGCCGTTAAAAATTGGACGTGGTGGCAGAACTTAAACGACGAAAAATGGACAGATTAATCGGTTGATTTCAAGCTTCCCTTTAGAAGAAAAAGGAAAGAATGTTTCCTCGGTCAGTGTTAACTTGCACTGTGTATTGCACTCCTATTCGCCACAGGGACGAAATTTGTCGAGTTCTATTACCTGAAGTGTTAAATCCATTCCACCTTTTTGAAGCCAAGCTGTGACCTTCTGAACCCGGCCGCGCTATTCGATATGTCTGAGCGGCCTGAAAGCGACAGTGGTCCAGTGTCGAGTGTTTGAAAGTCATGAAAACAGTATTTGAGCAGCTTGACCTCTGCAGCCCAAAGCGCTACTTGATATTCCTACGAACATGACGAAGGTACTGAGGAGAGAATAACTAGTAGCAGGTCATCATTTAAGATCGTGGTATACAGGGTGTGGACTTAAAAGATAAAAGAAAGACAACATAATGACAAAAAAAAATGCCTCGTAGAACAAAACAACTTCTGCTAAAACCACTACAAGGTTATTGGAGTGGTCTCCTGACTTTTGTAAAACTGTGTCCACACAATGGCTCACAGCCTTTGTGTACGTCTCTGCAGATGTAATCATCAGCTCTTCAGAGTGAATTGTTTCCATGCTCAGCTCACGACCTCGT
Source organism: Embiotoca jacksoni (assembly GCF_022577435.1). NCBI lineage: Eukaryota > Metazoa > Chordata > Actinopteri > Embiotocidae > Embiotoca > Embiotoca jacksoni. Next base: position 4,712,635 of record NW_027185252.1, read on the forward strand.
TGAAAGATGTCTGCAGCCTTTTTCAGCAGATGAAACGGCTCCTAAATCCCTGTCCTGCCTCCGCTGCCTTTGTCACACTTTCACCACAGCCATTGCTGTTATTTTGGGGTTTTCATCGCCTCTCAATGGTCACAGTTAACCTCTTTAATTTTCATTCGGCTTTGCCAGCATGAAAGGTAAATAAACGAACAATACGAGGGAGAGAAGCGCACGTTTGTTTGCATCGCTCATTGGCACCATATCTCATAACTCTTGAACAGCCTTTTCTTGGTGTTTTTATTAATCCCTCAATTCAGTGCTGCTTCCCATAATAACTCGGTCTAGTTGCTGTGAAGCCAAGAGGGATTCTTTCATGAGCAGAGCTCCCAAAGTAATCTCTGTTTGAATGTGTCACAGCAGTGCATTTCTGAAGATCTGCTGTGAGGACAGCACTTTGAAAATCTTCCAGGTCAGCATCACGCAGGACAAAAGTGAATATTAAGCGAAATACTAAAGTCGGCCCAGTGCAGACAAGAGCGCAGCGAAGCCTCAGGCGAGTGGACCGAAGCAGGCAGAAAGCATTAGACTGCATTCCTCAAGGTCTCTTTTGCCCTTTACCCTCTGAGCCTGTCAGATAATCAGTCAGCCAGCCAGTCAGCCAGCCAGTCAGACCAGCGGTGGAGTCTGGTTCCGTGGCCGCCAGCTGAAAGTCATTGGCCATGTGGCTTTTATTATGCTCCCGTTAGGGGGCAGGGGACCACTCTGCATGTGTGTGAGCACGTGCACGGGTGTGTTTAGTTGGTGGATGGGGGAGGGGTGTCTTCACAACAGTGAACAGTGGGAATGCACTGTAGTACCCCCCAGGCTCTGACTTACCCCAGTCTGCCTTGCATAAACATGCACAGTGAGATGCACAGACAGATACACGCACGCACACACACACACACACACACACACACACACACACACACACACACACCCGCACCCCCCCCCCCCCCACACACACACACCCCCTTGTGCATGCAAGTAGTGTTTAGTCAGTATGGCTGCATGCACATGTCAGAACACACACGCAGAGCGCCTCTTTTGTTTAGTGTGTCATAAAGTCTGTGAATTATCAGCAGTGATCTGGACTTGTTTTCTTGTGCGTTTACGACCGTCAGTCTTCTTCTTCACCCTAGAACTGATTTCTGGATCGTTCGCTAAGCTGCAGCTGCTTTTCGCAAGCCGTTCTGCGGGGTTATCATCTCAGGAATATGGACCGCAACTGCTGTTTACAATAAGCACACAGCAATAACTACATGGCAGCTGACCAAAAAAACATCATGCCGTCTCTCTCCAACGCTCCGGCTGAAGGAAAACGGCACAGCAGCCAAATCTGTGGCGCAAAAATATATTTTATTAATATGAATACATTTACTGAATAAATGTGGCCAAACATATGGGATGAGACGAATCAAAACACGGTTCAGATGATTTACTTCTCATTGGACAGAGATCCTTTTGACAGGAGCAGCAACAGGAAGGACAACTGTTGGCAGCTGACAGGAGGCGTAAACGGAAGGGCTGAAAAGTGTGTGTGTTTGTCAGGTGTTTCTAGTTTTGCTGTCATGTGTGCAGCTGAATGTTTGGTTCCTTTATGTTTTTGTTGTGGCTACCGTCTCCAGATGAAACAACAGTATTATCTGCATTGTGTACAGATGAGACGATAAAAGTTCTCCGTTAGCTTTGAACGGCGGGAGAATTAAACGGTGGAGATAAGCGGGAGAAAATAGCAGTTTATTGCCAGAGTATTATTTTACGGTAATCCTTCAGTGCTCCTGGGTTGAAGCGTATCGCTGTCTGTGACACCGACCTCAGCTCCCGGCTGTTTTTCGTGACACCGTATCTCGTCTTATAAATCATATATTCCAGCAAAATAATCTGAACGTAAGGTTCGGCCAGCTCTGCCCTCTGCTCCAATGAGATTGCTTGAATGCATTATGGCATGCTGTCAAAGCAATATCTGATCGCGTCCACCAGTATTATCACTGACATGCAAGACATGGGCTCCAGAACGACTCTATTCATCATGGCAGTGGGGGGAGGGGGGGAAAGCGTTGCATGTGCACGCACATTTATTTTGCTTCATATTCACTCACATCCTCACACACACGGATCCAACAATGGCGTCGCAGGAAGAAGCGTTAGTCACTGTCCCCCTGACCTCTCGTTTCCTGCCAAGAGGATAAAACGGGGAGGGAAGGAAAAGGAGGCGGAAAAGGAAGTCTATACGAGCGAATTCAGACACTTGGGAGGCGCAGATGATTTGGAACAATGTTACGGGAAGGAAGGAAGAATGGGTGGATGTGTGCTGCAGACAATAAATGGATGGATGAAGTGAGTGTATGTGAAGGGCGGAAGAGGGTGATAGAGAAAAGAAGAGGCGAGCAGAGAGCCTCCATGAAGCCTCCTTGCTGCTGCTGCTGGAGGGAGATTTCTATTTTCTATTTTTAACCTTGCCTCTTTGCCTTCCTCCCGCTCCGTCTCTCTCTTAGTTTTCTCTTTTTCTATATTCTCTCCCTTGTGTTTGTGTTGCTTGTGCGCGGCAGTGCTTTCCCTCTTTTGTCTCTTACATCTCTCCCGCTTACCGTTTCTCCCTCTCTAGCCGTATAAATAATTTATCCTATGAGGTCCCTTATCTTTTCTTTGGTTGCGCCAGTAGATTTGCTGAGCTAAATCCCTTCCCTGACTACAATAGGTCCCTATAGCTCTAATAGAGTTTTGTTAAGCCCTGCAGCTGTGAGAATGAAGTTTTATCTGCTGTCACCCTCCGAGGCCTGAATTCGCGCATTTTCTCCTGATATGTTTCATATTTCTTTTTATATCATGACCGCCGGTGCTGATGAAGTCAGACATTTATTGACGGAAACTGACTAAGCACTCCTCACTGTCCACTCAGTGGCACAGCACACCATCACCGAAGAAAACTCAAGCTATTAGTTGATCAAATATTTATATCCGCACTCATTCAGGCATTTTGAAGTTTTGTTTTCTTTACATTAGGTTTGGTGACTGACCCAAGAGCTGGAAAGCTTCCTTCAGAGCTCCAGAAAAGCAAAAAGTCTCCATCTTTCCTCGGCTGCCGTACAGCTCTCAACAGATACATTTCCATATCATGATACAAACATTTAAACACACACCAGACTAAATGAGTAAATCAGCAGTGAAAAAAACAGGAAAGAAAAAGGCTGCGTAGCTCCAGGTTTTCACTAAAACAACCTGCCTGACATCACTTATTAGTACATAAAGATCACCTCAGCAGCCGTTTTCTCTCCGTATTCCTGTAAAAATTCAAACGTGTATTGACTCCAGTATGGACCTCGAATTTAGTATTAATTGTCACGAGTACATCATTGGTCTCCTACTTAAAATATGATCATTTAACCTGCCACATTGTGACCACATGGGAGTCTCTGCTACTCAATAACACATCGACTTGAGTGGATCTATTGATTCAGGAGGAATGAGAGAACGGAGATTGATTTGATTGTCGGTAGGATTCATTAAAATGGATGGATACATCCTGTCGGTGGGGGACTGGAGGGGTTTTGGGGTATCGAGCCATCGTGAAGGAGCCGCCGGAGGTTCCGTTTGTTGTTGCTCTAAATGGCTTCTTTACAGGCTTTTTTTTTTTTTTTTTTAAACAGTTGTTATTCTATAGTTTGTGATATTGCTTCAAGTCCTACAAAGATTGAAGCTGTAAATGAAAATGAATATTCAAAATGCCTTTTTATTTAGCTGTTCCTGCTGTGATGATTGGCCCATCAAACAAACAGAGCACCCATTGCAGAAAACATGTTGTCTCTAATCTGGATTTATTATCATTAGAGCTGGACAGTGTTAGCGCTCGCTGGCCCCTGGGACACATGATGGGGGGGCTTATAACACACACACACACACACACACACACACACACACACACACACACACACACACACACCATGATTCAAACAGGGAAAACACACAGTCCGACCACAAACGTAGACACAGATTGACACAACGAGCCTCTACCACTTAGTCACTGTAACACACTCACACACACCACCTGGTTTACTGTTGCTGTGCCCTAAATCCCACAGATGAGCTCACGCCTGTTGAACAGGCGAGCAGCTGTTTGTGTGTTTCAGCAGTTTCTGACAATATGTCCCGACATGTGGAAGAGTGCTGCATGTTCGTCCTGCCAGCCCGCTGCACTGTGGAAAACACTGTGGCACTCCGACCGGATGGAGAGCTTTTATAAGAGGAAACTGTAACAACCCAAGAATTTAGATAATTGGAAGTAAATGTGGGAAAGATGGAACATTTATCTCCGCTTTAAAACGAGGCACAACTGGAATTCTCACCAACTAAATCTACATTTTAACAGGAACATTTATAAAAATGTTAGATAAGAGCGGGCAATTAAACACAAGCCATGACATATATATAGTTATAACTCTGTTTGGGAAAAGAAAAAAAAAAAAAAAAAAAAAAGATTGTTGCAAAACACTTTGTAAAGCTTTATTGCAAAGAATTCTTCTAATAGTTATTATCTTCCATCAATAACAGATCTCTCTGTTTGTGGTGAAACGCCATCAAGAAAGCATCAATCAGGAGAATTTACTCTTTTATAAAACCCACAAAAGACGATTAAACCGAATGTCAGACAAGTCCAAACTGAAATAAGACTTACTCAGAGTGATAGCAAATATACTAATGAGTGTTTGGGTGTGAGAATAATTTTGTTTTCATGAAGACATATTTAAAATGGTTTTCCTGTTGTCATAATACTCCGTTTGCTTGGTGTGTGTGTTTTTTTTTTTTCTTCCCTTTTAGAGCAAGGTCTGGAGGAGATGAAGAAACTGTTGCTGCTGCTACTCGGCTGTGCTGTCCAGGTAAGAGCTCACCTTCAGTCCACCTACACACTTCACATGTGAGCAGGTAGTTCAGGTTTCAAGCAGCAGGAGCAAAGCAAGTCCGTAACAGCCGGTCAATCAACGCTTATGGTTTTGTGCCTGTGAGTCATGATTGAAAGGGTTAATACTACAAACTATAAAAGAAGGGACTTCATCACTTTCAGTGGTTGTATTACAGTAATTTAATTCCAAAGCCACAAATCTGATCTTGGAAGAAATCTCTGTTTATTTCAATCTTCACTGGTTAATGCTTTTTGTTCCCTTTGATGAGTGAACGATGTAAAGAATGACATTGCAGGGCTTTTCCTGTCTCATGACAAAGCCCCCATTCAGAACCTCTGACCTTTCATCAACTCCTATTGTTTTAGTTAAATGACTCAGGAGTTGCATTCATGCAGCTACATCATGTGTCTACATCAAACCTGCATTGAGAACAATGCTTCCCAGTAATGAATAATTATAATGACCATGCAGTGAAATGGAGCTTACATGTTCAGTGAATCATCCTGTTTCTAATCTCATTTTCTGCCAGTAAGACAGGAAAATGATCTTCCTCTGACCCCAAAGATCTCCTTTCATTCAAAGACTTGGCTGCATTCCTAAATTCTGCTGCCTGGAAACCTTTTTTTTTTAATCAAATTAACTTCTGCTTTGTGTCTTTAGTGTTGTTCTACTAACCTCCTATTGACCCCCAAACCACTGATTGAACTCTTTAACATCTCAAGCTCGTCATCCTCTGCTTCTCTTTATTGAAGAGTTTAACTTTTACCCACCTCCCTCCCCCGTTCTGTTTACAGTGTGAGAAGAAGGAAGAGTACATTGAGCGTATCCAGACTCTGGACTTTGACAGCAAAGCCGCCATAGCATCCCACATCCAAGAGGTATTTCTCCTCCGTAGTAAAGAATACTGAAGGAAATTAAAATATTTGACTTCTTAGACCTATTTTTGGCTGAATAGATTAATTTACTTTATTTCAGTGAGAGTTTTAGACATTGAATGAAACATTTATTGACAGTATTTTGGTGGTGATTTTAGGTGACTCATAACCAGGAGAACGTAGTGGACCTGCAGTGGTTGGAAAGCGGGGAAATGCCTCCTGAAGATCTGGACGGCCTCTCCAGAAACCTGGCCTTCCACCTCAAACGCCTGGTGGATGAAAGAGACACGCAGCTGGAGGTAATAACCCTTACATATATATTTATATTGTGTGTGAGGGTGTGCGTGTTCATAAAGATTTATTGAGCGCTATTAGAAATTATTTTTATTAGGCAAAAAAACAAACTAGATTAAACAGTGCAGAGCAAAGTGCAACCAGGAAAGTGTGGTACATTTTGTGTCTTTTTAAAATTCTGTGTCAGTGCTGTTGGGTGGAAATTATGGTCTGTTTGTAGCAGGGTTATGTGGAAACTTTTCCTTTTTTTGTTGTTGCTGTTACCACAATAGAGAAGCCGCAGGAAGGAAGGGTTGAAACTGTTAACTGTCTCGTGTGTGTGTGTGTGTGTGTGTGTGTGTGTGTGTGTGTGTGTGTGTGTGTGTGTGTGTGTGTGTGTGTGTGTGTGTACGTAGACTACATGTGTCATTAACTGAGTTTCCAACCCATAGGGTGCAGATCTACTGATATAGCTGATTTTACATGTGTGTGTCAGGGGTTCTAATAGCCTCCAGATTATCACTGTGTAGTCCAGCCGCTCTCAATTAAAATCCCATTTCCTGTCACGGGCACTAGATCAAAATAGACCATGTGTCTGCGGGACTGTATGTACTTTTTTTTTTAATCCCGATGCCTGTATCCTAGTTTTGGGGTGATGGGAGTGCTTTGGTTAAATCCATAGATCTTTCCTCTTTGTTTTTCAGTCCATTCGCATCCGATTGTTGAATCACGGCTTCATCCAGCCATTTGACATGTAACTGCAGCTTTTCGCCTACACAGCACCTCACCTGTTTCCCTCCTGCCTCCATCCAGACTATAGTGGAGCTCACCCAGGAGAGGGACTGTGTACAGCTGTCTCCGCTGGCTCCCTATGCGTCCCAGTCTCCCGGTGACTCCCCCAGCATGAGGAGGACAGAAAGCCGACAGCACCTCTCCGTGGAGCTGGCTGATGCGAAGGCCAAGATCAGACGCCTCCGGCAGGAACTGTGAGTGCCGCAGCCTTATCGGCGAGATAAATGATTATTTAAATTGGGCAAATAGGACATAAGTGGATGAGAAACGGGAACTGTAAGAAGGTAGAACTAAACAAGTCCAAGAAAGACACACAAAAAGGAATATGACAGCAACTATCGGCCCCAATCATGTTTGTTACGGTAATTCCCATTTTCGTATCACCGCAGCTTCTCCTGTTGTCACAGATGTGACGTGAACTGGGAAGATAAAATAATACAAAATAATACATCGTCATAGATGTCCTTATTTACACTCTTACGTCATCATTGGTCAAGGTATCTGTCGGTCCAAAAAATAAAACCCAAACTTGATTTGTGACAAAGTTGAAAGTTTCCACTTCCTTAACATCCAGTCCGACTTCACTGTCATGCTCAAATTGAACAGAAGGTTTTTCCACTGGTTGTGATGAGAAACCAGATAAGTTACATCTTCATAATAACTACATAGATCAATGCTTTCGGTAGTGCAATATTTCTATTGTAAACCTTAAGTGATTTTTTTTTTTGGGGGGGGGGATTCTTGATTGGATCATGCTCTTAGTCTAATGTAGGTATCTGATGTTTTAACAACTCAAACATTATACTGAAAGAATAACAGTAATGTGGAAGAATCCAGGAGTCCATTTCCTCTCTTACTGCTCCCAGGAGATTTGGCTGTTGTGATGTCTCGCTGCTTCAAACAAATACACGAGAGTGAACCTGCTCTCACAAACCTTACAGAGGCTTTCTAAATTCTATCTATGAATAATAGAGCTTCCTTTTTAAAGTGCTATAATCTTCTGCTGGACAAAGACTTAATGGCCAACATAGATCAGTTACAATGAAGGTTTTTCACTTCAAGGGGAAGTATTTCAATGTTGCATGAACTTAGTACCGAACTTCACAGACTGGCTGGTGCCTTGAAGTTGGTGTTAATATTTACAGATTTGACAGGAATTATTTTGTTCTCACTGAAATAAAGTTGGATTCAATGTTGTTTGGATAACATGGAGTTTCTACTTCAAGGCCAACATTTGCACACTTGAATGGATCTCATTTCTTCACAGGAAGTCCATCCATCACCTCAGTAGCATTTAAATGAACACAACTCCCTGGTATTTTACAAATATCAGGATTTCTGTCAGAGCTGATCAATTTTATTTATAAAACATTTAACAAAACTACCTGCCAGTTAAAGTTTAATTTACATCCATGTATCTCTGTAACAAGTGCTGAATATTGCAGGTTTGTTAATGCAGTGGATGCTGCTGTCCATCGCTTTATTATTTAGTGGAGAAACACTGAGAATGTTCGGTTGCAACAGTTGTAAAATGTATTCAAAAAGATGGAAAATCTTATTTAGCTGCGGATTTCAATGATTTGGGAAATGCTTGTGTATTGCTTCGCCTTGCAGAACGCCGTATCATTCAGACCCTGTATTTAGTAGGACATGTCGTTTTGCTTTGCTTTGTCAAAACAAAGGTCTCTGTGCGGGCGACCTGAAAACCTAAATTATGGTTCTTTAACAATTGGTTGTGACCCAGAATGGAGAGCAGGTCACTGTCTGCTTTGTCACATGAAAAAAGTGAAAAGCCTCTCACCTTGTTTGACCCTAAACTAATTGATTTCAGCTCTTGTACTGGAAAGGTCTGACATTAATCATTGCAGACATCTCCTTTCTACTTCCTTGACCTACATTATGACGATTTCTTCAGCAGACCTAAATATGTCGACGGAGCATCAGCCGGCTAGAAAATGAGTGATTTTGTTTGTTGGTTGCCATGGTGTTGTTTACTAGTTCCCGTGGTGTCTGTGACAAAGATATTATCATGTGATGGCATGACAAGGAACAAAAAAAGCCTTTAAGTCTGTCTGTACTGATTTACCCTGGTCACATGACTGCTGTTTCTTCTGTGTCTGTGGCTGCATGCACATGCACAGATGCAGCCTCTGCATACAAATGTAGGTGTGTGTGTGTGTGTGTGTGTGTGTGTGTGTGTCCACTGTGTGTGTCCACTGTGTGTGTAACTGAAGGAGACCAGGTCAGAGCCAGGGGGTATGGTTCAGTGTTCCCACCGTGGTCCGCTTGTTAATGTTTCTGGTAAAGATATGGCGGCATGGCTGCTTTTGCTCCTCCTGTTGAGTTTATCATTGTGAAACACATTTACATTCATTTACAACATTTATTTTGTACTGCCTCCATTTATCTGCCCATAAAAGTTTAGCTTATTAGCCTTAATATACACGTATTGTTCTTGCACTTTTTAAAATACATTTAAAATTGTGATTTAAATTTTGACTGACCTACAAACACAAAGTCTTAAAATCTAATCTGAAATATGACACTAAGCTTAATTTTATTTTCAAGAGTTAAATCATTACTCGCTTACTCCTACTCGAGCAACATCTTTCAGAGTTTGGGGTCAACCAGCAAATGTCCATAGATCTTTACAGTAACTACGACTTATTCTGAGATGAGAGGCAGGAATGTCCCAACCAAACTTAATGTGAACATTTTGGCTCTTGCAAAATTATAACAAATAAAGTCCTAAACCGGTCCGCTGGTTTAACATGCTGAATGCACTATTTGCTTCTTGTAGAAATGAAAACTGAAGGTCTGTAAAGTTGATTTGCCATTTATCATGTTGTAATGGTTACCAAGGTCAATCACTTGTAGACGGTAATAATATGATATTCAATACGTCACGATAGTATTTGATGTTGTAGCTTTACACCTGAAAACGGCATTGACAGATTGTATTGACAATCCTATTTATAACATTTTTTTGTTCCCAGAAATATAAAGATCTGTTTTTTGGGATAAAATCAAGATTTAAATTTATGGAAATATGAAGATTAGGGTTTGCAGGAGGATAACATTAAAAACGTATTAAAGTAGGAATAAAGGGTGCTTTAGTTTTTTTTTTAATATAGTAGTGCACACAAGTGTTTGTGCCAGTGCAAGACGCAATGCGCGGTAAACGATTACCATAAGCAGCAGAGCCAGCTGCATCCATAATATGAGCCCAAAGATAATCTGCCATGCTAGAGTTAACAGGTGTCTACGATTTAGGGGGGGGGGGGGGGGATTCTGACTAACATCCTGCCTCAATATTGACTAACATCACCCCCAAAAAAAGATTAGCTTCGGGAGGAAGGAGGAAATGAATGATAAAGCAAAAACAAAACAAACAAAAAAAGACCGCAAGAATAGAAGGATGCCTTTCCTTATTGAGATGCACACCGAGGCTGCAGAGAGCTGTAATCAAATAGGCCATCAGATGTTCAGTGGAGCGGTTTCATGCACACACCGAGCAGCATCCCAGGAATGCAGCCGTTTTCCTTCAAAGCAGCATGACACTTTCTCCCTTCGTGGTGGGAGCCCGGGCAGCCTGCACACAGAGAAGACACTCACACATACAGCAAACGCCAAGCTGCACTATTTCACTGCCACTTATTACAAATGACACAGAAGAGTGTTAGACGGGGGACAGAATGACCCTCCTGTTGATGGTGAAGGAATCATACATTTATGTCTGTGTTTTGCCCCACTTCCTCAACCAGATGTAAAACATGTATCTCCATCTCTGTCTTCTAGCTGAGTAAAGGAGGATGAGGGGTTTCTGTTTTTTAGTTGTTTTCTTTCGAGTCTCGTGCTGAGTGTGATGTCCCGCAGAATTAGGTTGTTTATTAGTTTAAATTCAGGGCAAAACACAGGAAAGACATTGTGTTCCGACCGCCAGAGCTCGTACACTCCAGACACCGTGGGCTATTTTTAATTAAGAAACTGGGTTAGTAGGTTTACTGATGTGTTTCAATCAACATGCGAGTTGCTGATTTCCTGATCTGTAACTGCAGAGAAGCTTCGGTAGCAAAAGCCATCAAAACTGGACTATATAACCTCCAGAAAGTTGAGTGGAAATGCTTTAAAAGACATTTGCAGCTCGAACTACCAGAGCTGTCATTACCTGTACTTCTTATATGATTAATAGCTGTAATTTTGTAAAAGAAATAACATAGTTTATCCACTGAAACTAAAATACTGAAAGGACATTTTGTGCAATGCAACCTTCCTGTGCAACTAATGGCTTGCCTCCATTAAATGATTCAGCTAAAAGCTTTGAAATGGAAACAGCCCTGAAGGAATGTCCTTGTCTCCGATAGGCCCACTTGAAAAAAAAAACATCTTGGTTTTCAGTGCAGAGCTTCATGTTAATCATACTGGCAGACACACAAAGCATATTTTTCTTGCTTTTCTGGTACAGAAACATCAGTTTCGTTCTTTGTGTGCTCTCTTCATGTCGCCCTTTCTCATCTCGTCTGTTTGTTCTTTCAGAGAGGAGAAGAGTGAGCAGCTTCTCGACACCCGGCAGGAGCTTGAGAACATGGAGGTGGAGTTCAAGAGACTTCAGCAAGAGGTAACGCCAACAGACACACACACACACACACACACACACACACACACACACACACACACACACACACACACACACACTTCATCCCCCCTCCACCTGCTCCTCCCTTTCTGCGACATTGCCAGGCTTTAATCAGCTAGTGACTTAGCTCGTTAGAGGCTATTAGAGCTATCTTTAGTCAAGCAGCAGCCGCACATGGCTTTTGATTTGGAGTGGGCGGCAATCTGACTGGTGCACTGCTGTAAACAAGGTGGATGTGTTCAGGCCATGGAGGGCAGTGTGTGTATGTGGATGGGTGTGTGTGTGTGTGTGTGTGTGTGTGTGTGTGTGTGTGTGTGTGTGTGTGTGTTCTGTTCTTCACCTGTTTATGTAACAGACAAGACTCTGGTTGTTAGTTATTAATAGATAATCTATTTGTCATACAGGATTACAGACTCATTGAACTCGCTGACTGTGTTTTTTGACGCAGGATCGTACATCTGTTTGCGTCTTTATTCTCGGGATTCCTTATTTAACGTCGGTGCAGTGAGTTTGTTTTATGAATCCACATAATCACGCACCTATGTTTGGCCGTCTCCTCCCGCAGAGCTACCAGCTGCTGTCCGACGCCCGCTCGGCTCGGGCCTATCGCGACGAACTGGATGCGCTCAGAGAGAAGGCGATGCGAGTCGACAAACTGGAGAGCGAGCTGACCCGATACAAGGAGCGACTTCACGACATCGAGTTTTACAAGGCCAGAGTCGAGGTACGCAACTGCGCACGATATCTCTTAGTTGCGGCTGACGTCAAAGAATCCAGCTTGAAGCATAAATAAGTCTGAATAAATAGTCGTACAAATTGGGCACAAGCACCCTGTAACCATATGAGACCCCAAATCTCAAAGTACAGCACAAGTAGCTTCTTTTTTTTTTACAATAAATATTCAGAGACGTATTTGCAACTGTTTTCTCACCACGCACACTAAGTACACTGTTTGTACGTTCAACTGAATACATTAATTTAAGCAACCAATGCATATCAATCAATCAATTAAAATCTTTTGTTTTTTGTCGACCTCAAAGAGAAACATACTCTAGGACTAAAGTTGAGCAAGTTGTATTGATGCATGTCAATACAATGGCAGAAATTTCAATTTGAGCTTCATGTCTCAAGAAATAAACACAATATAAAGAGAAAAATGTGTATTTTAAACCTTTGTGGTAGAAATGCCTCTATCATTAACCAAACTGTAAAGAGTAAGCGCTGAAACATCTCACTATTTTGCCACTACTACTATTCTAACAGCAGTAGTGGTAATAAAATCAGACACATTTTCTGAAAAGGACATTTTTTTGGTGAACTACAGTTTCCTTGTTTTGTTGTTTCACTTGTGTTCTCTGTTGTTGTGGCTTCTGCAGGAACTGAAGGAGGACAACCAGATTCTGCTGGAGACAAAGACCATGTTGGAGGAGCAGCTGGATGGCACCAGGACTCGCTCTGACAAACTGCACCTCCTGGAGAAAGAGAACCTGCAGCTCAAATCCAAGATGCATGACCTGGAGATGGTAAGATTTCAGTGTTGGTGTAGATTGGAGTGAGCTTCAAATAAACAATCAGGATCAGCAGTAAAGAGTAAAAAAATAGCAGAAGGAGAAGAGTTAAAAGATGGGGAGGGGACGTTATCTGAGGACACCCGTCAATCCTCTCTGTTCTCTCCAGGAGCGGGACATGGACCGTAAGCGCATGGAGGAGCTGCTGGAGGAGAACCTGGTGCTGGAGATGGCCCAGAAACAGAGCATGGACGAGTCCCTGCACCTCGGCTGGGAGCTGGAGCAACTATCCAAGACACCAGAGCTGACTGAAGGTGAGAAGAGCCAAGGATAAATTAAAGAAAAGGGCTCACAGAAGTGGTAGAAAAGTCAACAATGGAAAAGATGGGATTATGTAGTTACGATATCTCGCAGTTGGCTGTCACCTGAGCTGACCAGGTTAAAGGCATCCTGGCGTCTTCCTCGTGGTCCTTCTGCATTTGCCCGCATCCACTGGGTTTTCTTTGCACTTGGTTAAGAGCTGTAATTAATATTCCTGAAAGATAAGCTGGGTGTGTGGATTATGAGAGCTGTTAAGAGGTTTAAAGAGCCAGGGATAAGGATAAAGACTTTGTGTTTGTTAAAGTGGCACTTTAAAAGCATTAAGACCTGTTAAGTCATGCCATAGGGCATTGTATTTTTTTTTTTTTTTAATCTATTGTAATCTCAATGGTATCAACTTTTTTTTATTGTCTCTGCTGCTTTTACTCTAAACACCAAAAACCTGAACAGAATTAAATTGTTTATTATATTATTAACTCGCATGTTTTTGCTGTCATCGACTCAGCCCCTCAGAAGTCTCTGGGCGAGGAGGTGAACGAGCTGACCTCGAGCCGCCTGTTGAAGCTGGAGAAAGACAACCAGACCCTGCTGAAGACGGTGGAGGAGCTCCGAGGAGCGGCCAGTAAGGACACCGTGACAAAACTGGCCAAAGTCAACCAAGAAAACCAGAAACTGAACCAGAAAGTAAGAAAGAAGCTTTGTATTAATGTATGTTTCTATGTTTGTGTAGGAACCGCTTGACAGTTTTAAGTCATTTCCTGTTATTTATTCTGGGGAAGCATGATGTATGACGTTTGTTTAATGACTCAATGGAGAGAAATACACCAGCATGCTTGGATTTTGTAGTTTTTTTCAAGGAAATTGGCTGTGAAGTAAGTTGTGCATCGAGAAAAACTGCAAGGAAGTCTAAGTGAATCGTGAAGTGGTAATAATGGAAGTTACAAAATGTGTTTAATTTCTGTGACTTAAAGAAAGTATTGAGATATTTTATAGATATATTCACAGCACTTAACTTTCTGCCCCTCCTCAGGGTAACCACCGAGATTAGCATATTGCACCAGCCTTCCTCCAAAATATATCACCACCACTTGTCTGTAGATGTTTTCACACAGCGACAATGAGAAATAGAAAGGGAGAGAGTATAGAGAGGGGTGGATTGGAGGATGAAAGCAAAGCTGTAAATCTAGGCATCTCAGCGTTGCCTTTTCTTTTCCTGTCGTTGACACTCGAATGCCCCTCGCTAAGAGAAGTCTCTCAGCTATTTTCAGAAACATAAGCCTCTCTCTGTGCCCTACGAATAAAAAGCATGAAATTGTGTTAGTCTCTCACAAAGAGCAAAAATTCAGAGTGAGAATTTTATTTCTGAGTGACTCGAGGTCTAGAGCCAAAAACACAGAATGTGAACGCAGCTGCTGGGGGACTCGAACCACAGAAGTCGTCTCATTGGAGACTGTCTGTGTGTGTGAATATTAACTCGTGTTTCTGCCTGCAGAGTTGTGACGGAATGAGGTGATGTGTTCTGTGTTTGTATCGTGGATTAACAACTGCACCAGCTTCTTCTGTGACTGCAAATTGCCCTGTAAATTCTTGGCCACAATAATACGAGGTGATACTGCGAGATCATCCACAGTGCATCATGATATGTGGAACTGAAGAAGAAAACAGCCTCGACAACAAATCGTTGACAGTGAGCTGAGCCACCAGTAGTTTTTACAATGAACACCAATGAAAACATTAAAACACAATTAGTCTGAAAACATTGTTACAAACCTGCCACAGGCCGATTATTTCAGTCGACAGGCTCCTCCTTATTTTGCTATCTGTGTTTTTTTGTTTTTAAAGTCCCCTTCGCAACAACAACAACCTGTGATCAGCAACCTACACACTGAAAATGGCAGGTTCATACAGAGATTTGGATCATGCAGGAAGTCAGGCCTGCTCAGTGCTTTCTGGTCTTTTTCAGGGATTCAGTCATTTTAATGCTCCCTACCCGTTCTGCAGATGTTCCACCAAAACAAGTTCCTCCTGGCAGCATTTTACAAAGGCACCGTTGCCACCCCCCCACCCGATTGCAGACTGATATATGTGCATTCCAGCGCTGGCACAATCAGGCGGAGATAGGTCTGACTACGTGAGCCTAAAAACCTGATCAGTGTTTTAAAATGTTACTGTGATCATTGTTTACAGTTGGAGCAGCTGGAGACCGAACTGACAGCAGACAAGGAGTCGCTCCGCAGCGCCGAGTCACTCAGCACCGACCTGATGAAGGAGAAGGCCTTACTGGAGAAGACTCTGGAAACACTCAGAGAAAACTCAGAGAGACAGGCACGCACACACGGGCGCACACGCGCGCACACACACACGCACACACACACACACACACTCACAAAGTCAGACAAGGATTTCATTTGAGTATTTTATCCCAAGCTGTAAGATTGTCAGAATGGGTATAAAAATTTGACACCAATCAGAACTGAAAAGCAGTGCTGAACATCATGTTGACATTAATGATTCTGCTGTCAATACTGGAGCAATTACATTAAAAAAAAAAAAAAAAAAAAAAAAAAAAATACATTTTGTATTTACTATTGCTACATCACTTGCTCACCACTTTTAATGATACCTCATTGAATTGTTGTGTTTGAGATGTGACATGTAATAATGTGTTAGAGAGAAGACTTTTCTGGAAATGATGCATTAAGTGCTTTAAAACGTTGCCGTCTATTTCCCGGACGAGTTTATGGTGAAATAGTTGGACACATTCAAACAAACCGGGCTTTGATGCAGCGTTGGCACTGCTCTCTGCACAACACCCTCATTGACCCCTTCCAGCAGGCTCCCAGTAAATAACATGACTAAGCTCCGTAATTTACTTAAGTCTATACTGACTTTTCTTGAGAGCACTCTTTGTGCAATTGATTTGCGTTTGGCTCAAAAACTATTCAGTGGAACTCCCACTAATGTTGTATTGACTGTACAGATTTCTGACTCACTGTGGCCAAGATGCAGTCGTTCGCTCGGTGCGTGTCTGCCGGGACTTTGTAGCTGTTAGACCCAAATCTGACACCTTTGATTAGTTTAAGCGTCTGATTTGTAAAATCCAGCCTTGATGAGCTACAAAGGCCGAGAAAAACACGACACCCTCACACTCACAGATTACTGTGGCCTTCTCTATCCGCTTGTTTCTAAATATAATGGGATGTAACTAAAGCAGGTCTGCTCCATAACACGCGTTGTTCAAATGAACTTCGGCCCTCATAAGCTTTTCTGTGTTTTTACACGCTATCAATTGAACCAAGTCTGCCAGAGAAAGGTCTTAATTAGTCCAAATGAAAATCTCTTTCTCAGACATTGGCTCGTAAAACTCGCACGTCAATAATAAGTAAATCACACATGAAATCACTAAACCGAAGCTTGACCCTTGACCCTTCATTAAAACTCTGATGTCTGACCTGCAGCTGAAGGGTCTGGAGCAGGAGAACAAGCACTTGAGTCAGACCGTGTCGTCGTTGCGTCACCGCTGCCAGGTGGGCGCCGAGGCCCGGGTCAAAGATGTGGAGAAAGAGAATCGCGTTCTCCACGAGTCCATCTGCGAGACAGCCGCCAAACTAAACAAGATGGAGTTTGAGAGGAAACAGCTACGTGAGTGGCATCTTTAATTTCTAGTTTTTGTGATTCAAAAACTGATTCAGTTGTAAAACTGTCATTTTTTTTTTTAATGCAGGTAAGGAGCTTGAAGTGATGAAGGAGAAAGGTGAGAGGGTAGAGGACTTGGAGATTCAGATGCAGAAGCTGGAAAGGGACAACGAGAGTCTGCAGAAGAAAGTTGCCAGTCTTGGGATCACCTGTGAAAAGGTCTGGTGAATGTTTTTTCCTGCCCGTTTGGTATTTTGAAATGTCGGTGTCTGTATTTTCAGTTTCTGCACATTTATGATTTTCCAACATTGTTTAATCTCACTGTAATTACATAGAAACATACAATTTACACTATATTAACATGAAAAAGTTGGGGTTGTCAGAAGTTTAGTGTTGTCAGACATAAAAACTTTACTCCTCATCTTCATGTATTACGTCTGTGTCTGTAGGTGTCTTCTTTGGAGAAAGAGAACACTGAGCTGGAGGCGGAGGGCCGGCGTCTGAAGAAGAAACTGGACGCCCTGAAGAACATGGCCTTCCAGCTGGAGGCTCTGGAAAAGGAGAACTCCCAGCTGGAGCATGAGAACCTGGAGCTTCGGCGCTCAGCTGAGAACCTCCGGTCCGCGGGGGCCAAGGCCGCTCAGCTGGAAGCCGAGAACAGGGAGCTGGAGTGTGAGAGGAGCCAGATGAAGCGCAGCCTGGAGCTGCTCAAAGCCTCATCTAAGAAGACGGAGAGATTAGAGGTAAACCAGTAGGGCAGGAACACCTGTGACCAGAGAGCAATGAGACGCAGCTGAAGTACGGACATGTGTGGCAGCAAGGTTTCTCTGAGGAAGAAAAGCTCATTTATGTTATTTTCAGTATTTAATCGGTACCTGTGGTTCTTGTGTGCCGTCTGGTCCTGAACAGAAATTATTTGTCTTTATAATGAATTGTACAGAATGTCTATAAAGTAATTTTCACTGCTGAATATTTTTACGAATAGGTTACAGGGGATCTGGTATATAATAACACCAGGGAGCGGCACAACTAGTTCATGGATGATTTCAATTTCCTAATCTGGCTACTCCTCTCCCAGGTGAGCTACCAGGGCCTAGATACAGAGAACCAGCGCCTGCAGAAGGCTCTAGAGAACAGTAGCAAGAAGATCCAGCAGCTTGAGGTGGAGCTGCAAGAGGTGGAGACGGAGAATCAAACCCTCCAACGAAACCTGGAGGAGCTGAAGATCTCTAGCAAACGCCTGGAGCAGCTGGAGCAGGAGGTGGGCACCAGCAACACACACATGGTCTGAAATGCAAACAGAATCCGTGTGAGAAATTAGACACATATTTGGACTGCCGTTTTCTCTGGAGAAGAACAGGTACAACTAGTTTTACTGACACAGCTCTGGGTACTTTGTTTGACTGTCCGTATTCTGCCGAGTCCATTTCAAAGTCACACAAATGTGTAGCTGAGGCAGACTGAAGGCAGTTTGAATCATTTTAAATAAGTAAACCGTGAAAATGTGTTTACTTATGGAACGTTTAGTCCAATTTAGTTCATTCTGATGAAATTACTGTATGTTTCCCAGCAGAGTTGGATTATCCCAGATTATCAGTAAATTAGAGTTTTGGCCCTTTGCGTTAATCTTTGCGCACTTTTAGCCAAACATCTATTTACAAGGCGTTTAGACTAACAGTAATCCCATCAAATTATTATTATTTTTTTATTATTATTTTTTTTCCATCTGTCTGCTCTCTATTATGTCGCAGAACAAGACTCTGGAGCAGGAGAGCTGCCAGCTCGAGAAAGACAAGAAGCATCTAGAGAAGGAGAACAAGCGTCTGAGGCAGCAGGCCGAGATCCGCGACTCCAAGCTGGACGACAGCAACCAGCGCGTCTCCTCCCTGGAGAAAGAGAACCGCACCATGGGCAAGGAGATGATCTTCTTCCGGGACTCTTGCACCAGAGTCAAAGACCTGGAGAGGGAGAACAAGGAGCTGGTCAAACTGGCCACCATCGATAAGAAGACCCTCGTTACTCTCAGAGAGGTGAGCGCTGCTGTTACTGCAGTGTTAGACAGACATCATCCACAATGTTTTCAGTTTCAGCATCATGTTCACAATCCTTTGTTAGTGATGGAAGCATGAAACCGATTTATAGACAAGTGCTTTGAAAGAACTGTATTCATAACAACTACAATGCTAAAAGTGAACTAATTAAATAACTACACAGAAAACTGATGGTTAGTGATGGAAGTTGATTGATTTTATTTGATCATCTTTGCTTCCCTTTGACTATGATGATGCTTCAGTTAAAACTTTACAAGTTCATTATTGGTTGTTGTTTTTTTTTTTTATAAATTGCAGGCTGCATGTTGTAGTTGATTTTCAGGAGCGCTTTAAAAGTGTGTGTCACTGTGTGTTTAGGAGCTTGTGAGTGAGAAGCTGCGGACTCAGCAGATGAATAATGATCTGGAGAAATTGACCCACGAGTTGGAGAAGATCGGTCTGAACAAAGAGAGGCTGCTGCATGACGAGAGCTCGGATGACAGGTATCAACTTCAAACTTTCAGCTGGGGACTCGGATAAGAACTGAGTGTGCCGTCTCGGGATCAGAATCATTAAAAGTGATCATAATACAATTGGGACTCCACAGAAATCAGGTCTGTGGCCAATTTGAGATCATGTGCTGTGGTTTTAATTAATCTGTTTTTAGCAAAATCTCCCTGCGGAGCCAATATCTCCCCGCCTGCTTGCTGTACAGTGGTTATGATGATGTTTTTTTAAACTCTACGATGGGCACACAGACACACACACACACGTGGCTAACCGAACCTTTATCTTTAGGTTCAAGCTCCTGGAAACCAAACTGGAGTCAACTCTGAAATCATCTTTGGAGATTAAAGAGGAGAAGATCGCTGCGCTCGAGGCTAGACTGCAGGAGTCCTCCAACCTCAACCAGCAACTTCGCCAGGAGCTGAAGACGGTCAGCAACACAAAAGACTGAAATCAAAACACATGGTTATATACGTGAATAAAGAATATACAGTGTTTTAGACATGTTATATTTACAGATGTTTTTGCACAAACCCAGTGTAAAACCATCCCCAAACACTGACCTCAAAGACGAGTCAAAACAATCTTCAGCTCGTCCACCTGAGAACAACGCGTCCTAAAATCTCTCCCTCACAGTCGAAAACATAAAAACACTGAAAACAACGAGGGCTTCTCAAGGCCAATACATTATTAATTCGTCTACTCTTGCACTTCTATCGGCAGTTTATCTATTCATGAGTCTGTGAAAGAGGCAGAGTGGAGGATTTCTGCTTTCCTTTGGGGAGGTGGTTTTGTTTTGAACTTGTTGACACAAATCCAGAGTTTGAACTGTGAAACTGTAACGGATTCTGTCTTTTCATTTGTGTTTGTTCAGTCAAACCTGGAGCCGTATCTCATTGGGTTTACATGCATGTATATGTTAGTGGATATCAATGTGCAGAAGGAGCAGCAAATATCATGTGAAGTTATTTTAATTTTGTTGATGTATTTGTCTTTCCCCAGGTGAAGAAAAACTACGAGGCGCTGCGTCAGAGAGAGGAGGAGGAGAGGATGGTGCAGAGCTCGCCCCCAAGGGGAGGGGAGAACCCTCAGGCTGTCAGTAAATGGGAGAAAGAGAGTCACGAAACCACCAGGGAACTGCTGAAAGTCAAAGACAGACTCATCGAGGTGGAGAGGAATGTAAGTTAGCAGAATATCAGGAATTTAAGATGTAAGAATTCTGAGCGTTTTGGTTGTGCAATTTCCTGTTTGATATTCTTTTACATTCTTTATTTGGATCCCTATTAGCTTAGAGTCCACACAAAAACAACAAAAAACTACAATTAACAATGAGACAATAATATAGAAAAAGACGGAAGCAAAAATGTGAGAATAAGGAAACATTTTCCTGCATGAAATTAAAAGAAACTATATATATATATATTTATATATTTATATATATTTATATAGTACAGTATATAGTACAGTATAGTATATAGTAACGAAACAAAAACAAAATTGTAACTTGATGAAGGGGAATTGCAAACAAAAGCTCTGTAAAGATTAGTTCTCATCGCCATTACAATTTGTTCGTGGACTCGGCACAGCCAAATGACCAGTGTACCATCATATGTGTTTTTTTTCCCAGAATGCCACGCTGCAGGCTGAGAAGGTGGCCCTGAGGAGTCAGCTCAAACAGCTGGAAACTCAAAGCTCCAACCTGCAGGCTCAGATCGTGGCCGTGCAGAGGCAGACGGCCTCCTTACAGGAGAACAACACGACGCTGCAGACGCAGAACGCCAAGCTGCAGGTAATCCCCGACATCACACTCAGAGTCCAGCTAGCGAAGATATGAGTCCAGTCTTACACAGCAACACATTACAGATATGAAGCGATTACGAAATCGTCCCTTTGGTAGCCCTTTATGGAGTTTTCGATCATGTCACATGGTCTTCATCAGCAAATGTATGTCGATTGTTTTCCTCAATCACTTTTAAGGACTCTTTGCATATCTTGGTTTCAAAGTTTTGGTTCTTGACCTTTTGAAACAGCCCTCGACGAGGCGGTCTCATTGCAAGGTCCATTTAGTGGCTAGAGCTTTCTATCAAACTGCATCATCTTCATCAGCAGATGAAACTACAATTCTAATGGAGGAGATATTTTTAGGATTCATTTTAAGGAATAAATAACTTTTAGGCTGATATCATTGCTAAAAAGATGCAAAAAAAAAAAAGGTATTTATAAACAGTTTTTTTTATATATGTATCCAGTGGAAAATTACTAGTCATGATTTTGCCTAAAATGGTTTTATAATCTTTGAAGCATACAACACTCTCCATCCTCTGATCAAGATACAACCTATGACCCTGTATTTAATATTTAAAAAAAGACCATAAATGACAAACATGTATTGAATAAAGATATCATTATATGAGGGTTATCACAGTGCGCCATTTAGCAGTACAGTAGTAGACCCTGTAATACAATACTACACAAGTGAGCCTACATTTTAAACTCAAAATGTGCTGCTCTCCAGGCCTCTCTCTTTAATG
Source organism: Embiotoca jacksoni (assembly GCF_022577435.1). NCBI lineage: Eukaryota > Metazoa > Chordata > Actinopteri > Embiotocidae > Embiotoca > Embiotoca jacksoni. Next base: position 4,734,663 of record NW_027185252.1, read on the forward strand.
CCCTGTTTGTACAGTTGTCTTGCCAGACTGCTCGGCTCCCTGGTGTGGATTTAGACTTGTACTCCCTGTTTGGCCGCCATTCAAACCCTTCTTATGGGAGTGGGATTTACACTGACCGTACAGTAGCTGCTAGCTGACTGTGGGAGTGTTTGTGTGTGACACTTTATGTGTTAAGTGGGCCATGTGTATGTGTAACAGTTCCTCTCCAAACGCACAGAAAGTGTGTCAGCACCTGGACTGTGTGTGTGTGTGTGTGTGTGTGTGTGTGTGTGTGTGTGTGTGTGTGTGTGTGTGATAGTGTGAATAAACACACTAGTTATGATTGTAGAGGGATTTGAGACGAGGGAGCCGCTGCGACGATAAAAGAAACCTGGAAAGGAACCTGCCTGTGTTTTGTGCATGGACTTTACAGCAAAGCAGAAGAAGAGATTGAACTGACACCACAGCGCCCCCTCTAGACCAAAACGTCAACAGCCTCCTTTCTTTGTACTGATTTTTTTTCCCACACTTCCATCTTCTCACTTCTTGATTTGATGCCTCCCTTTGTTCCTCTTCCTCCGTCCTCATCTGTAGGTGGAGAACTCTACCCTGAGCTCGCAGAGCGCCGCCCTCATGGCCCAGAATGCCCAGCTGCAGAGCCAGCAGAGCAGCGTGGAGGGAGAGCGCGAGGGGGCGCTGAAGGACAAGGAGGAGCTGAGGTCCACCTACGAGCTGCTGCTCCGCGATCACGAGAAGCTGGCGGCGCTCCACGAGAGGCAGGCGTCCGAGTACGAAGCCCTGATCGGGAAGCACGGCGGCCTGAAGACCTCCCACAAGAGCCTGGAGCAGCAGCACAGGGACCTGGAGGACAAGTGAGATGTGGTTTAGGAGCATGGGATGGGCACAAGTCTAATTACAGATCAAGTCTGAGTCATAGTTTTATACTGCCCTTTGACTTTCTTTTGTACACTGAAGCCAGTATTTACCAATCATAAAAGGAACTATGTGAAGTAACTAGAGGAAAAATGGAGACGCAAGGGGAATTCTGGTGTTCTTTTCTGTCATGGCTGTAATGTGTGTGTGTGTGTGTGTGTGTGTGTGTGTGTGTGTATGTGTGTGTGTGTGTGTGTGTGTGTGTGTGTGTGTGTGTGTGTGTGCGTGCGCAGGTACAAGCAGCTCCTGCAGAGGAAGGGGGATCTGGAGGAGTTGGAGAAAAACCTGAAGGAGCAGCAAGAGAAGATGGCACTGCAGAACCACACCCATCAAGCAACAGCTGATCAGTACAAACTGCTCAAAGAGGAAAATGACAGGTCAGATTGATGTGTATCAATAACGCTCTACACACATTAATGACAAGTTAACAAAGTGACTGATGTACATGTCTATATGTTGAGGAGTCCCTTTGCCGTCTCCTCAGACTGAACACTACGTATCGTCACCTGGTGAAGGACAATGAGAACCTGCAGCTGGACCATAAGAACATGAAGAGCCAGTTGAACAGCGCCAAGCTGGATCAGACCAAGCTGGAGGCCGAGTTCTCCAAACTGAAGGAGCAGTACCAGCAGCTGGACATCAGCTCCACCAAGCTCACCAACCAGTGCGAGGTGAGGACAGTCTTCTCTTCTCCTCTCTTTTGCCCAACTCCTGCCAAGGAAAATGGCATTCCTGTTGCAACCGCAATTTTCTGAGATAGAAATTCGAAACTTTTCGTCGAGTGTTTCCATTTGGCAGAGTTAGCAGGCACCAGGTGGCCGGACGATTGCATCAGTCTGGTACGATTCTGCTATTTTAGTTTGCCATTAAGAAAATATTTTGCCACTTGCGACAAGGCCTCGAACGGAAATTTTCTTTCCTAAAAGTCCATTTTGACAAAAGGGAACAAGGCTGACATTTGGGGTGTCAAATGGAGACCTTTTTGACACCGTGGCCATTCCCTTCGGATGCCTGTTGGGAATAAAACTGCAATTCTGGCTGTAGTTTGGTACTAGTGGGCGAAGTTAAGAAGGTTTACACAAATAGCAGATTTTTTTTTAATTATCCTATTTTCTCAGGTGATTTTTCAAATGGCCTGAAAGTTGGAACAAACCCAGATTTAACACGGGGAGTGCCGATTCTGTAGCTCATTTGTGGAAGTGGGTCAACTTTGTGCAGCAGCCTCTATTGTGGGACATAAATAGATTTCATACCAGTACATCATTAACAAGTCTTTATTTGGAGTTTTGACATTTTGGAAATCTGGCCACCCCATCAAAATAATTTCTAAATGTCAAAATATTAATGCCAGAAAAGTTCCCAAATGGCCCTTTCCTGTCCTTCTCTGCTCTTGTCTATATTCAGGTGGTTTCCCATTTGCGTGCCACTTTTAAACCCAGCTGTCTTTGCCTGGTCTACCTCTTTTTAATGTGTCTTAATTGCTGATACAACATCTTAAGCCAGCTGTGTTTTGGCCGGTTTATCCTTTTAACTGATCATACTGTATTTGTTGATGAGCCAGGTGTCTGAACATCTCTTCAATATATCTCTGTGTGTGTGTGTGTGTGTGTGTGTGTGTGTGTGTGTGTGTGTGTGTGTGTGTGTGTGTGTGTGTGTGTGTTAGCTATTGAGCCAGCTGAAAGGAAACCTGGAGGAGGAGAACCGTCACCTGTTGGACCAGATCCAGACCCTGATGCTGCAGAATCGCACACTGCTGGAGCAGACCATGGAGAGCAAAGACCTGTTCCACGTGGAGCAAAGACAATACATGTAAACCCCTCATAATAAATATGTTGCCTGAATTTACCCCTGTCAATATTTTCAGTATATTTTATAATGCTACATCTATATTTGGATTGCGTGCATTGTTTATTGGACCTCCTTTCTTTTGTCCAACCTTCAGAGACAAGCTGAATGAGCTGAGGAGACAGAAGGAGAAGCTGGAGGAGAAGATCATGGACCAGTACAAGTTCTACGACCCTTCACCTCCACGCAGGTAAAAAAACAAAAAAACAAAAAAAAAACCATCCAGTTACAGAACAGCTGACTAAAAAACTTAAAACACAACGGAGATCAAGTAACGTGAGATGAACCATTACTGATGTACATCTTTACATGTGAATCAGTGACTCAAATAAGCAGATCCGCCTTGCTTGTTGACTCTTAGACGGGTGAAAAGGCAGAAAGCGCTGCAGCTGCAGGAAGCGGTGCATCAAATATTTATGGTCTGCAGAACATTAAACGGTTGTATACTGCAACATTTTCTACCTCATGGATCATCTGAGGGAAGATTTGGAGGCTGAAATAAATACTTAAAGTAAACACATGATACAAATCAGACAGTTAAGAAATATTCAGCCCTCATACTCGTTTTATGTCGGCGTGCATCGTTTTTCTATCCTGTTTTTCTATTGTCTTCCGTTTCTTGATGGTCTCACTCTCGTCCTCGTCTCTCCTTTTACAGGCGCGGCAACTGGATCACTCTGAAGATGAGGAAGCTGATCAAGCCGAAGAGCCGGGAGAGGATGCGCTCCCTCACGCTGACTCCGTCTCGTTCGGAGTCTGGCGACGGTTTTCTGACGTTTCCTCAGGACAGCCAGGACAGCTCATCGATTGGCTCCGGCTCCAACTCGCTGGATGACTCGCTCACTCAGAAGAGGAGCAGCAGTGAGTTCAAAGGAAACACACAAACACACACAGATGTCGACCCAAGTCTGAGTAGAATCGGCGTAATGGACTGACGGAATTTGTCTCTCCAGATAAGTTTCTTGTATAAACAACCGTGTACAGTAAAAGAAGATCAAATACTGTTTCTTACACAAATGTACATGCTAAATAATTTGCGAGCATGTACAGTGTAATGCTGCCGAATACTGATACCCTCATCTATCCAGACTGAGAAGCATACTGCTGTTTGGAGTGTGTGTGTGTGCAGGTTTGTTTGCCTGAGTGGATGAACGGATGAACGGTTGAACGGTTTCTCCCCTCCTAACTGCTCCTCTGCTTTTTTATCTCTCTCTCTCTCTGCGAAGGGAGGAGAGGGCAGCAGTCCCATGCCCAAGTGCAGGGCTCCTCCAATGGTATGCTGCGGAAGGGGAGGGTGGGTGGGGCTTATGACCCCACCGTTACGTCTCTCGGGGCATGTTTTCGTGAGTCCATTGTCCGTGTCACTCAGCTGTCTTAGAGGTTACAGTTGAGCTGCGCAGCACCACAAGGTTGACTCAGACCTGGTTAGAAAAAGTAGAGGCATTTCTTGTGTTTGAAACAACATTGGGTGTGCTTGATTTTTGTTGATTTCTACTGGCTGTGGCTATAAGTTATGAAAAAAAACCCATCACTGTCTGACATTTAATTTTACTCCCAAGAACGATATATTTTTTTATTGATTGAGACGACGACATTTTAAAGGGTCGCTCCACCAGTTTTGCATATCAAAAAGTTAATTTTAGTATTTTTTTGATCAATTTGTTGGTGTCACTTGAGTTAGAAAGTGATCATATCTAGTTAAGCCTGCTGAAACCAAACTGTCAGCAGTCGATTTGCATTGTGGGTAATGTAGGCGCCAGTTTTTGACAATGTGAAATTGTAGCAGAGATGTCGTTTAACCTTGATCGGGTGTTAAACTGAATCAAGTGCACCTCATATGGTTCAAATATCGGACTACAGGTAAATTTGGTCCCAGGTCTGTTTCATTGTTAACATCCTCCTCTAACTCTTCTAAGGCTCGTTAGCTCTCAGTTACCGACATGTCAACCTGCTGATCTGTGCAGCTCACCTGTAGAGAAGAAAGAAACCCCCTTTATCATAGCGTCATAGCTATTAAAAGGTGCAATGCAACGTTGCTCACTTACAGGTCGGTCATGTTCATTTGTACTTACACTTATTACAATAAGCATATACTGTAAATCTACTCGCTTCAAGGTGAAACAGGAAATATATTTTCCGTATATTTTTCACATCAGTGTCAAGTCACAGAACTGTGTACAAAATATGTGTTTGAAAAGTTGTAAGAGAAGGGAAATATAGCTTTTAACATCCGTGTAGTACAATGTATGATACAACAACTACCACAGATATCACACAGTCGCAGTAAAACAAATTAGCAGCTTCTTATTCTTTGTTGTTCTTGAAAACGTCCGCGCTGGAAACGCTGCAGTCGTCACCGGTGCTGTTAACCTCGCCCCCCTTTTCACTCTCCTGATTGCACCCTTTAATACTCCTCGTCCTCTGTCTCATCCAGAAGTGGTAATGTGTCGACAGTGGTGTTGTTGTTGTGTACAGTCAGTCGCTAGTTTGGTATACAGCGGTTTAAACCATTAACATGAGAGTGTGTGTTGATGATTGTGTGCTGAAACAAGGTGCGTGTGTGTGTATTTTTTTAATAATGTGTTTACATTTTTATATTTGTTTATATGATGTGTTTTAGTATATAAAAGTCTGCCCTTTTAAAAGTGTTATTCAGATTGTTTTTTTAAAAGTCAAAGGGAAGTCTTTCAGTCCACCCAAAAAGGATTTAATTTAAAAATCAAAAACATGAAATGGGAAAAAATAGAAAGAAATTAGTGGGTCCGAGGAAATTAAAGCGGTAAAAATGTACGAAGCCATCTTAAAACAAAACGTGACGTTTGTTTTTGTTGAGATTTTTTTCAGCTCCAATAACTTTATCTTGCACTGATATCTTTTTTTAACAGCATTTTAATGATATCCCAGTAAAAAGAGTCTATTTGTATTGATTGGAATAACTATCTATCAAATAAGCTTTTAAATAATGTGATCCTCCTGATTTGAAGTCATATTTTAGTGTCTGTGTCTATTGCATTGTTGTCTGGTGTCCAGTTGAGTGTCCAGGGGCTCAGCTCACTCTGCATCTCTCCCCTGGATCTCTCTGTGAAAACGTTAACCACATCCCTCTGTTCTGCCCTCCTCTTTTTTTTTTTCTTTTTTCCTGCACCTCCCCGTGGGCTCGTTCTGTTCTGTCGCTGTCCCTCCGCTCTCCCTCCGCTGTCTGTCTGTCTGTCTGTTTGTCTGTCTGTTTCTGTCTGCGCTCTGACAGCTATAAAAAGGTTGCCTTTCATGAGGAACAGATCCAAGGACAAAGACAAGGCCAAGGCCATCTACCGGCGCTCCATGTGTAAGACCTCCGTTAGCCGCCGCGCTAGCCTTCCCCTGCTCTCCTCTCCCTCGGACCGTCACGCTGGGAGAAACAAAGAAGGAGCAGTCACTGATGTCAGGGCTGCAGTGTGGAGCAGTGACAGCTCAGGTTTCAGTCACAGCTGCTGTATTTGGTATTTAACACAGAGGGTCGATGTTTTGGTGATGTCAACTGATACGTTTGAGATTTAAAAATTTCACTTCAAAATTTGTCACACTGTCACCCCTGCTGCTTCCGGTGACATCAGTGACTTGTCCTTGTAGTTTGTTCCTAGTCATCCGCACCCCTCCATCACCTCCTCCGCCCTACGTCTGCCGCCTCCACTCTCCTGTAGAATATCATCTCTAAGGCTTTATTAGCTTTCACCAATGTAGCATCACTTTGTTCTCACCATCCACAGACAAACTCATAACTTTTTCTCAAAGCAATGATGTTCAAATAAATGCATTAGGACTAAAGTGATAAAAAAAAAAACTAAAAAAAAACTGACATGACAGTAGGAATTTCCTCTGTCTCTAGATGCGTCTCTTGTAGTGTCATGCTGTTTGATTTTCATCTCTCGACCAAAGCTTATCTTTCAGTTCGGTCCCTCTGGGGATCGTTGCGTAATGGGCAACTTATTGGGCAGCTTTTGTCGTGTGCTCTGTGGTTTCATTTTGTTTGTGTGTACCGAATGAAAGGCTCAGTGTGTGTGTGAGGGTGTCTGTTCAGGTGAGACAGTGGGGAGAGACTGGGTTTGCTTTGCCTTTCATGCGCCTGTGGTGTGTTTGCTCTCATCTTTGATTTCAGCATGGCAAAAAAAAAAAAAAATCACCAACCGCCTGATCAACACTCGCACTCACCATGGAGGACTTGAAATGGAGCCTCTCTTCTCTCTCTGTCTCTCTCTCTCTCTCTCTCTCTCTCTCTCTCTCTCTCTCTTCTGTCAGCGTGCTGCATTTCAGATCTTATTCTGCTGACATGGACTCGCCTCGCTACGATCTGTTGTGTACACTTATCACTGTTGCTGTTGCACACAGCAGCTCTGCATGCCTCTCTACCGTTGCACTCGGCTCAGCAAACGAAGTGCATACAGACAGTCAGTTATTGCTAAAGTTTATCTGGCCAAGACAGGCCAGGATGAGCCAGGATGCAAAGCCGTGCAGCTGCCATCCTTATGCACTTTGATAGACATCAAACATACTGTATGCCTGCATGTGGCTTGAGTTCTTAAAGGCTTGAACTTGTGTGCTATGAGATTCATTTAATATTGAATACTGAGTTCGTTGTAATTTTGATCATGATCTCGCCAAAAAGATAAATTCTCTGCCATCTTTCCATGCTTACTGTTTGAGTTGAGCCTCCGTCTTTATGAGTCTGTTAGATTAAGTCCCCGTGAACAAGTTAAGTCCAGTTCAGACCAAAGATTTGTGAAGAAGTTGCAGCAGTGTGACCTGGCCCATCTCACCTTGACTCAAACCAGCTGAGTCAGGTTGCAAATTGGCAGTTTTAAAATATAAGGCACCTCTTTCAACAGCCAATCAGCTCGCAGCAAAGTGAGGCAACACCAACTCCTCTGAATAACAGAACTGCTCCTGAAAAAGATGAGCGAAACTGACAAAACAGAGCAGATCTCTTGTCTCAGTTTCGCAGCTTTCTTTTGCATAAACATTGTGGATATTTCGTTAAAACACATTTGGGAGGCACCAAGTTCTTGACCATGAAGTTTTTTTCTTTGTTTGTTTTGGTTTTGCATATTTTAAGACATTTTAAATTATATCCAGCTATTAAAAACCCTACAAAGCTGGGAGAGAGTTGTTGATACAAACCGGCAGCTTTAAGGATACAGCAGACTGGTGAATTGTAATTAGCTGCACGTTTCAGATCATCTTGTAGCAAATCTTTGGTCTTAACTGTCCCTAAATTATATTTTATAAACCCTTTTAACCCCCCAGTTTGTATCTCCTTCATGTCTTAGAGGATACAAAATCTCTCTGGCAAAAACAGTACATGGATTTAAAAAAAAAAAAAAAAAAAACCAACATTATTTGGCTGTAAAATTTGGGCCACGACTTGAGGTGAGATAAGAGGTAGAAAAATATCTAATTGTAGTACTTCATCTCGCCATCCGTCCATTCAGCCATGAACGACCTGCTGCAGACCATGGCGATGGCGGCCAGTCCCGGGGCTCAGTGGGCCGGCAGCTCAGAGAACCTGGACGGGCCTGAAGGCGGAGACGGCGGCATGACGGGCAGCAGCAGGCGCAGCGGGCAGCGCATGAAGGAGCTCGCCTTCTCCACCAACGCCATCGACTGCACCGCCCTCACCCTGCCCACTGCAGGACGCAGCAGGGCCAAGCTCCGGCTGCAGGTCAAAGGTCAGGATGCTCCTTTTTTTATTCTCTAATGACTTCCTTTTTTGTTTGGTGTTTTCTGACCGTGTTTTAGAATATTAAAATTTTGTAGACTAGAGGTGAAAAAAGCAGCTCTTGAATTGCTCTCCTCTATATCTCAACAGATAATGCCTCCTGCGAGGACGTTGCCGGCTCCTCAGAGGACCCCAAGAGTCATGGTAAGACTGGACACCAGCGTAAAACTGCAGACGTGTCAAATTAAAAGAAAGAGTGTTTTTAGTTGCTTGTAGGGCTAGCAGGGAATCTGAAGTCCCTTCAAATGAGGAATGAGACTGAACAGACCCCCAAAAAGCAGGTCATGTCCTCCGAAGTGCTTCTGCTAATCTTTGGGCTGCTTTTCGATTAAGCCTCATCTACGGTCGCAATTTTATTTGAGAGCAAAAAAGAGAGAGATCAGTAGGATTGACTCTAATTCGGGCGTTAGGCTGTTATCCAGGGCGGTTAATCTGCAGATAGGCAACTCTTCATCAGTCCTGTGCCACTCCAATGTAGATTACCCAGTTGTTAAAACAGCCACCAAACTGCTGGCACACATTTCTATCACTTAAGTTCAGTCTACACCGTGTTGCAATTAGTTTTTTCTGTCCTTTGAATTAATTTTGAAAAATGCATTTTGTATATTTTGGTTTTCACAGTTGGATTATTCTTACGCAGTCTAATGGACACAACTGACCTTTTAATGACCCTTTGTTGGACCAAATGGTCATTAGACTGCTTCTCCAGAGATCCCATAATGCGCATTGCTATGAGACCCAGTTCATCTTTAATGGCTGAAGGAAACTCGCACACCGGACGTGACTTATAATGTATCGGCTATGAGGTCATCTTTTTGAGACGTTATTATGAGTAAAGTCATTAATGGTAGTTTGACGTTTTTAGTTTGTCGTGTCATCATCTTGGTGTGTTGCGTTGTGTATGTACTGTATGTGTGTGTGTGTGTGTGTGTGTCTTATCAGGCCTGCAGGTGTATAGCAGTGCTCTGGCTTTGTGTCCTTCTCCTGTTGAGCTCAGCGCTATGTGCAGAGTGCCCTGTAACATCTGTAGTAAGTGAATATTACTCGGCACTGAAGAGCACTCGGGGGGGGGGGGGGGGGGGGGGGCACAGACAATGGGCTGTTTTTGTCTCTTTTTTTTTTTTCTTAGACATAATAACATCTCTATTCAGTAGTTTGGTGTCACCCACGTCCTGAAACCCAGATGGAAATGATTTCACGGTCACCTGCTTCCATATCAAACTGTCCCTGTGACCACAGGAAAGACCAAGGTCACATTGTCATCACTTCTGTCCTTTCCTCATCTTCCTCTTCGGTTCCGCTTTCTCATCCCCCTCCTCACTTTCACTCAAAGCCTCCCACTTCTTCTTTTATTACTGATTGACTCCCACTCTGTCGTCCTCTGTTTTTCACTACCCCCGTTTCCCTGAAGTGGACTTGTATTTATGTGTCCCTGCCCTCTCTGTCAGTAGTTCCTTTGTTTATTGAATGGCCATATTGGGGCTGCAGCCTGGCACCGAGCCACCCTTCCTGTCCCTCTGCCTGGCATGTGCCATCTGCTGCCTCAGCGGGAGACGTTCTGTCAGACTGTTAGCGTGCGCCTACGTGTTACTCCCCGTGTTAGTGCATGATGCCGCGGATATAAATCCTAACTGTACGTGTTTGTGTGCGTCTTCCCTCTTGTCCCTTCCCCAGCCTCCAGACCCACCAGTCTCCATAGCAACAGGACCATCAGTAGTAACAGTAACAATAACTCCCACCTCATCTCTCCTCTGGAGGTCAAAGGTACGCTCCTCCTTCCTCTAACCCTCTTCCTCAACCTCTCCTCCTGTCCACTAATAGTTGAGTCTTCCTCTTCTGCTGTTTTTTTTCTTTTCATGTTTTTACTCAAACCTACTTTAAAGATGTAGTCAACATCCCGTGAACATTGGATCAAGTCAGTCTGTCCTGATTTAATGGTTAAAGATGACCATTTTCTTTTCTTTATGGAAGTTTCTCTTTACTTTGCTGCAAGTGATTTATTTAGCAAATCCGAGTAGGACAGATACAATTTTACAACACAATAGCATAAAAAAGATAAATTAATTAATATTCGATATAAGTTTTGATTTATTTTCAACTCGCAGCTTATTGTAATTTCATTACATTCTTCTCCTTTCTTTGATTTTCAAGCATCAGTAATGGAGGAACAGAATAAATGTGAACAGATCTCACGTGCAAATGCAAATAACTAAGTAATAATATCACAGCATTCTGCTTTACAGTTCCCTTTCTGAAAATGTGGGGATGTTTAATCAATACTAATCCTAGCAGTGAATGATAGCAGTCAACACAGTTCATCGATTACTTTCCCCATCATCTAATCTCCGCTCCCCCCTCCGCCTCCCGCAGGCACGTTGAACGGCAGCCTCAGCAGGCCTCACAGCGAGAGCAGCGGCGAGTTCAGCCTGAGTCTGGACCAGGAGGTGTGGTCGAGCAGCGGCAGCAGCCCCGTGCAGCAGCCCATGTCCTCGCGCTCCTCCCACCAGAGCCCCCTGCAGCTGCGCCGGTCCCTCGACCCGTCCAGCGCCGCGGGCAGCCCCGGCCAGACCCAGACCCAGATCAGGAAGACGGGCTCCCCGAGCAATGAGGTGCTTTCCCTGCAGCAGTTCCTGGACGAGGGTATCGATCCTGCAGAGGTGAAGCCTCGTTGTAAACCTGCAGAAGTAGAAGTAGATCAAGATTCTGTGGAAAGCTGAAGTTCAGGATACATTTTTAGCAACAATTCATCTGCTGATCGTGTTCTTAATTCATCATCTTATCTGTAAAGTGCAGCAGTATTGACATAATTTCTCAGAGCTCATGATGATGTCTTCGTCTCCTTTCTTTTGACCAACAGTCTAAAAATCAAAAAAATATATTTTGTAAATTAACTCGTACTACAGAAATCTTTGGCCGTTTTGTGAAAAGAAAGTTACTGGAATGCTTTTTATGAGTTTTATGCTGATTAGTTTTCACTCAGTCAACTAATTCAAAACGTAATCGTGGACTAATTCATTTTCAAGACATGACGGGGTGTTAAACATGATCAGACCAACAACATAAAGGATTGGAAGATGGTTTTAACAGTTCTGTTCTTGATGCTGTTTCTTTGTTTTGTTTGCTCTGTAGTCTGGCAGTCAGGAGAACCTCACTGTCGACTCTCCTCGCCTCTCCACCTCCTCTGAGCATGTGCAGAAAGAGCGCACCTTAACAAAGGGGCGGGGCATATTACGCTCGTCCAGCGGGAGAGCAGCACCAGTCAGCATTGACCGGCCCCCGCGATCCTGTGGACAACCGGGGCGCCCCACCCTGCGGAAGGCCGAGAGCACCCGCGTGAGAGGCTCCGCCCCCATCCGCTCCAGCCTGTCCATGCAGGGCAAAGCCACGTCGGTCTCAGACCGCCTGGACTCCGCCTCCTCTACGCTGCCCCGGGCCAGCAGCGTCATCTCCACCGCCGAGGGAACCACACGGCGCACCAGCATCCACGACATGCTGTCCAAGGACCAGCGGCAGCCCGTGTCCGTCGACACTCATCCTCCTGTGGCTTCCACCAAGGCCGGGCTGCGCTCCCAGCCTACACCCAGTGAGTACCACCCCACCAGCACCAACCGAAAGGGACCCCTTACCACCGTCACCTCCCCTCTGCCCAAGTCACTCAGCTTACCTTGCCATAGCTTGGAGGACCCCGACCTCTCCACCCTCGAGTCTTTCCTCGGCCCTTCCTTCACTGTAGAGTCGGTGTTCATGGACTCCATCTTTAGTGAGCCAGCAGACAAAAACCTCCCCTTCCTGTCTCTCAACCCCACCCTAGTTAGCAACATCAGCGGGCCCCCTGTCACAAGTAAGCCTCCCCCTCCTCCTCCTCCTGTGCCCAACCACATTTCCACCCAAAACCAGACCCCCCCTCACAGCCAGTCGAACGGCCAGAGCCGGTCCAGCTCAGCCAGCGAGGATGTTGAGCCCAGTAATCTGAACCCAGAGGACAACCAGTCTCTGTGGTACGAGTACGGGTGTGTGTGAGTGACGGGGGGGGTGGGAGGTTTCTGGCTTACTAACAACGGGACACTGAACGGATGGATAAAAACCAAACCCTTCACCTCTGCATGTGTTTATCAGAGCCCTATATGTCTCTGTGGTGCATTTGGGTCGTTCTTTTCTGTTTGCTGTGGTGCTGACTGATATTTTGTTTGGTTTTTTATTTTACTTTTTTCCTCTTCTGTTATGTGAGGTGGGACTTTGACAAATCCTCCGTCCATATTATTGTTTCCTCATCAAATCTGTTTCACTAGCTAACACTATACTATTATCTGCTCCAGTTGGGTTTATACATCGCACGCGAGTATTTCTGCAACGAGGAAAAATATATATTCATATATTGGAGATTCATCAAAAATGTTATTTCATATGATGCCAAAAACACACCGAGTCATGACAGAGTCGTTGAATTTGTTACCAGGATCAACGAAAAGCAGCAGAACCTCTTCATGTCAAAAATAGCTGTCTGAGGGAGAGCAAAGCATTGTGGGTCTTGCAGTGTCAGATAATAGATTCACTTTCCACTGATGTTTTGCTGTATGAGAGTCCTCTTCACTGTTTTTGCATTATCCACTAAACTGCATGGCTTCGTTGTCTCTGAAACACTCATTTTGATTGCCGTGATCAAAATGGTTATCATGTTGTTGTTGGTTTTTTGTTTTGTTTTGTTTTTTTAAATGGTGTGTACTGTGTTTCTTTTTGTACATTTGAATACCTTATCTGTATTTTATTTCATATATATTCTAACTGGACCCTTTTGCTCGCTGGATGATGGGTTTATGATCTGCCGGATCTGACCTCTGAGCCTCTTGGGGCTGGTGACAAAATGATGAAGCTTCATTCCCAAATTGATCAGAGAGGTGTCTTTAGTTGGATAACTGAAAGTTGACAGTGAAGGTATCAGGATAAAGTTGAACATCGTGATTGTTAAATTGGGGTTTTAAGCGGTTTTTGATAGTTGTTGAAACACAAAGTCAATACTGTAAGTTGAGAATAGTTTCAGATTGTTTTTGGGAATGAAGCTAACATCATTTCTTTTGGTATTTGGAAACTTTGATTTACTCCTCCTGACGCACCACAACCTGAGATAATGTTTGATGATGTGTTTCAGACTGACAAGATCTTGTACAGACTGTTGTAACCGTTAAGTTATGATCAGCGACGAGCACTACTTCCTGTGCCAGTACTAGTAGAAACGTCTGCTTCTAGGTCCTTATTTATTTCTGCTTTTGTACTCTGTAGTTGCTGTTTTGAAGCTGCTTTATTATATTTATCTTGATCCACAGTGTATGCAGGTATAAAGAAAATGAAACTGTCTTCTGCAGATGTAACATAAACATTGCCTTTGTCCTACAGATGTGGAGGGCAGAAAGTCTAAAAGCAGGAGCGGGGAGCCGCAGCAAAGCTGCTAAACCCTGCCCCCCCCCCCAACCTTCCACCCCCCCACCCTCGTCTGTCAGCTACCATGCTGCGAGCGCGTGGTGAGTGAGCGCTGCTTGAGCGGGAGGAAAAAGGGGAGGGGGGTGGTGTCGGTCTTGTCTCCATGGGAACCTAAAACATGGTGTAACAGATGTCGTCCATCCTGCTGTGCACTTGCCTTCCCTGCTTCCTTAAGCTGTTACCCAAAAGCCGCCCCCCTCCTCCCCCTCTCACTGTCCTGTCCGTCCCCTCACTGTCCCTGTGGTGCCAAACGCCTGTTCACAGAGCCTGATGGGACCCTGGTCTGCATGGCATATGGGCCGTTTTACCATGTTGCTCCGAGTGGATGAACGCTTTGCCTGTTTTTTTATTTTTTGTATTTTTGTATTTTTCCCTGACTCGAGGAGTTGTGCGGCTCCAGCAGCTCACCGTATCCCTCCTTCATGATGCGTCCTGTGCTGTTGGTGACTGCTGAGTGTTTTGTAATGGTGATACAGTTGCTGTTTTCAGGTTGCTTATCATTGCTGCATGGCTTTGGTGTAGCGCTGAAATCCTTCCCCTCCTCCTTTGCATGTAGATCCAGGCTCGGCTGCTTCCCTCTGTCTCCTCGTTACATCACTGTCTTTACCGATACAATTTCTGACTCTAACCTTCTTCTCTCTCTTTTTTTTTTATTCTCTTTGTTCTATTTTCTTTCAACTTTTCTTCTTTATTTTTCTTTCTTTTCTATTTCTTTCACCTCCTCTTTGCTTGGTTGGGACTCAGAGAGAAAGGTGGCCTTGGAGCTGTGTGTCTGAAGCCTAGTAGAGTTAATCTGCTGAGACCGTCTACAGTGAGAAAAGATTGTATATCCCAGTTTGATTCCTTTTTTTTTTTTTTTAAACCCAGGACCATTCAGTAGAGAAAAGTGGCTTCCTTCTCTGTTTTGTTTTTCTTCCTTGAATCAAGGAAACAACATAAAAATACTAGATGTTGCAGTGACAGTTTTTTGTTTTTTTTTCCATAAAGACTGCTGTGGCAGATTGCACTGCCTCTTGTCCTTCAGTGTGGCGGACAGCTAGATGTGCACTAGTCTCTGCGGACTAAGATTAAAGTGCCAATGTTCACACAACAGCCAAAAGGGTAATCTTAAACCAGACTGATGATGACTCTGTTATGGATCTTCTGCGCAACTTCAAAGTCAGACGGACCTCTTTCTGCCTAACGCTCATAAAAAATGAGTCCTTTTGAAACAGGCAGACGACACAAGCAAAAAAGACATAAAGCATGTCAGCACAGAACATTTCCAGCTACTGCATCGGACTGAAGAATCACAATCTGCATGGAGCAATCAATCAGCCAATCATCCCACTTCCTTTATCCAATCACAGAGGAGGACAGTGTTCAGTGGGATTTTTACTTGCCAGGATGCCAAATGGACTTGGACAGGAAGCCATGACAGCTCTGTGATTGGTGTGTATCACGTGCCAATCATGAGCAAAGCTTGTGTTATCTGAGAGAGAGCGTGAGAGAGAGAGAGAGAGAGAGACTGATCACCAGAGCATTCCAGGTCACCTACAGTTGGCAGCCATGGCTCACGCCACCACAGATAAAACACCCTGAAATAAACCTTCCTCACTGTTCATCTTCGCTTATTTCATCCGGGATACTCAACCAAATGGTATCATCTCATTTATTGCTTCCCATCCCGTTCTGATAAGAAAAATAACAATAAAAGCACACGCACAGTATTTCTAACGATGCACTCAGTTACGTACAGTTGATAAATCAGACTGGAGTATAGGTGACCTGCGACCTGCCGGGTACGTACAGAACAGCTGTCTGTTGTTGTGTTGAACATGATGGTGTAACGAGACCCAGTGTTTTCCTCCTTTTCAACTTTTACATGAATTCATTTGATGTAATTAAAATTCATCAGGACTACTGTGTGCGCTCTGTATCTATTTTGTCCTTACAGGTGTTAGTCTAACCCTAGAAATCGACTGATGTTCATAAAGATAAGGTATTTGTGGGGAATGCCGTGACTGAATGAGTGAAAAGGATGAGCAGAGGCGACACCGTTTTCTTCCTTTTAGTTTTTGCACGAAATTCAGTTAAAACTGCTGAAAGTGTTTCAGAGAGTTTGGTCCAACTTTATGATCATTTTGATCAAATATAAAAATTCTGTGTACAAAAGTATGTATCAGTAATAATTATCCAGCCTAGTAGTGGATCATTTAAACTATATTCATACATTGTGTTGCCTTTAAGTACTTAAATAAGCTAATATCCATTATTACACAGGACTTTCTATATTTCTATTCATTTATTGTCATTTTGACTTGAATTATCTGAATAATTCTGCTTCTGGTGTTGCGTTATACGAAAAATGTGTTTAATATTTTGTCCACCCTATTAATATCATAGAGGCTTGACTGGGAAAAAAACCTGTTTTTTTAATTTTATTACGATACGTTTATATTTACATTCTGTGATCGATTTTGTAGAGCCTACAACTGATGCGCTATCACTTGCCATATTTTGTCCATTTCTACTTAAAAACAAAAAGGTTCAAATATTCTGGTGCCCCTCATGGATGAACACGAGGGTGGACAAAACAACCTGAAAAGACTTGCACTCCTACAGCAGTGACGGGCTCGTGGTAGACTTTTTAAAGACTTAGGAACTTATGTTGTCGACACATTTTTTTTATTTCCATGAATTTGCGCTTTTTAGTTTACGGAGCCGGGAATGGCCGTAGAGATAAAAAAAAAAAAAAATTCTAATTGACCCACGAAATGCTAAATCGAGGCCATGATTTAGTATGTTGTGGGAACATTTTAATAACTCGTGCATGATTTAGTATCTCGTGGGAACAATTTAGTAACTTGTGGGCACGATTTAGTATCTTGTGGGAACAATTTAGTAACTCGTGGGCACATGTTTAAAAAAAATATTTTTTTCCATCTATGGCCGCCTATGGCCACTCCACACAAAACTAACCAAATTTTGTAGATAAAGGTTGAGTTAATTTTCATCACGTTGCTCAGTTAGAAAGTGATTGAGAAAATTGGCTCAATTATCTTTATCTTACTTTACCTTAATTGTGTGAAATATAAAGAGGAATGTGCTTCAGAACCTGTGCAAATCAAATCAAATCTAGCCCCTTTTTTTTGTGGCGACCCACACACATCTCTGCTGACACCATCACCTCCCCAGACGATTAAACACTGACGCAGATAATGAAAACCTTTCATGGCTCCCAGTGCCTGCTTACCCACACAGTAGCGTGAGCACAATTATTTTCTGCTCAATTACTGTGGAGGCTTAGATGGATATTTTGGTATAGCTCAGTGTTTGTGTGTCAGCGTTTGTTTGCCTTAGTGTGCGATTCATTAACTCTGTATTGAACCAGGTGCTCTTGTCTGTTGCATCAAAATCTATTATTCATGATGGTTTTAAGAAGTTTTGTCGCAAAGCAGGATCCACCTCCTCTTAACAGCTCTGAGTCTGTACAGACCAACAGCAGCATTCTGCACACACACTCAGTATGAAAGCAGGCAAAGCTGGAAACCCACAAACCACCTCTTTTGGCTATACACATGGAAACACATGAACATTTCTCCTCTTTTTTTTTTTATTAATCCAGCCCGGGGATAAAATCTTCACCGACTACGAAGCAGCGCTGCTCTCTCTGAACCACCAGATGATCTACAGCTCCTCTTTTTTTTAACAGCCGCAGTTTCCTGTTAGTTATTTCACAGGAATTTACAAGTCACCACAAACATTTCAATTTGGGCTTGCTCATGTGGCCCTGAATACAGGGTGCGCTGACTAATACTGGGTAGAATTTCCTCTCGCCTCAAGTAACATATAATCTGTAATGACCTCCCCAAATACGGTAAAAGGACTATGAAGGTGGTTGGAAGGTTGATAAAGAGAGCTGAGTATTAAATCTTTTGAGGCCACATAAACAAGTCAAAACTACACAGCATTTTCTGATACTTTCCTTTACTCTGAGCATTACAATCTCAAAAACATGACATTACGAATGTTAGGCTTCATCCCTCCAGTGTTGAACAAACAGACCAGCATCACCTGCCACAAGCACATAATAATTTAAAACTGTTGAGGACCATGTGGTCGCAGCTTGATATCACACGTGTAATATACCTCCGTCATTCCACTGGAGGATACTGTGTCGGTGTCACGCTTTGACTCGCAGAGATGTGAAAAGTACCCGCGCACAAATGAGCAGCATCAAAGAAGAGTTCATGTGACGGAGGTCATTTGATGATGAGTCCACTAGTTTATTTTTAAACTATAACCACAAGCTTTTTGGTGGCTGAATCTAAGGCACCCTGCAGCACATGCCTAGATGAGATGACTCCATATCCTAAAAATGAACCATCACAAACACAATAATAATAATAAGGTATGTTCTCATGGGAGAAAAAAACAGCACAAAAAACACTTTTGTTACACGTGTCACAGATCATCATACATTCCTCCAGCATTTCTGGATTAACAAAATAATTGAAAGGTCTGACCTCTGTCCTCGCAGTGGAGGTCAGTGATCATCCTCCCTGACACTGTTCGTCTCCATCCGGTAGCGCTGTCAAAGGAAATCAATGCCAAACTCTCCCATCTCCAGTTCAAACGAATGAGACCCCCTGTGGCATGGTCAAATACTAATTGCATAACATTACAGGGCAGTGAGGATGTGTGTCTTGACCTTCTACCTCCTGCAAATATATTAAAGATGCTGATACATACCTTAGCTTGTGTAAATTAAGTGTTTTATTCATAGACACATAGAGATTATATTATCGTAGAGATTACATTATAATGATTACAATGTAATTTGCCCCCCAACTCCATCACCAAGCTGCTAAATTTAGTTTCTGTCTGCTTTATTGCTTTATCTCGATCACCATGAGCACAGCAGAGTCTGATAGTCTCAAGATGAGCCTTAATGACTGCGCATTAGTGGCTGCAGACCAAAACGTGTTCAGCTCTTTGCAGTCGAGGCCTCCAGCCTTTAAATCTCTTGTGTCCTCAGTTTGAGAGGCTTTTGAGCTCAACAACACTGCAGAGAGCCAATATTTAGGAATGCAGGGATCAGAGCTTAAATGGAACAATTTAGTTACACTTTATCACAAAAATCTAATTAACACTGATTTTGGCAGGATATTTTTTTAACGAATCTGTGAAGATTATTCTCGGTGTGGGTTTTTGTTTCATGTTTAAACATAAAAGTGAATTTAGGTTTATTATGACTGTTGTAGAAAACATGACCCATGACGGTATTATCAATACAGGGATTGAAAAAAATACCCATTTTCTAAATTTTTATCTCATATTTTATCCATGTTATTAATTAATCAATGAACCCTGGTCTGATTGATTAGCAACGCATCAGCTTCTCTATTGTGTATCCTTCAGGCTTAGACATCCACCCATCTATGAATCATCATTCATATTGAGACAGTCTACACACACACGCACTCAATAAACTGACTGACAAAGCTAACATGCTACTGATATGTATATGAGAGCTGGATTTCTTTTGATTTTTCTAATAATACCTGGTGTACCATAATAGGTAGGGCCTACATTGGCCCAGTATAAATATGTTTTTATCTACCATAAGGGGAACTGTTGTTAAAGTTGCCTATGTGATTCAATCCTCCCAAAACTAAAGAAATTTACTTTGACGATCTGATAAAATGTGATGCTTATCGATGAAACTGCATAACATGTATAATAATAGAGTTGAAATGCATTTCTATTTCTAATTTCTTTTTTCATTTCAGCCATTTCATGCAAAACTGCCAACCCTTTCACAACTTCAGCCTCTAAAATGCGAGGATTAATCCTTCAATCATTCTTAGGTTAACAAAATTAAACAGTGGGAGGGTGTTAATATTGTCTCAATAATGGTGATTCAATGGTGGTGGCTTTGCTCACAATTCTCTATATTTTTACATACCAATCAATCAGTAAAATCAATGAGAAAGTAATCAATAGATTAACCCACAGTGAAAGTAAGTAGTTCATACCCTGTACAAGATAGTTAAAAAATAGCTCTAATTGATTCAAGTACAACAGTAAAATGCTGCTTACATTTTTGATCAAAAATACTCATGACATAATTTATGATGGTTTTAGACACATAGAGGCCATTTTATAAGTTTTATATTTACATTTTTGTGATTATACCATTTTACTTCTACCTTAGGAACATTTTCAATTCAGGGCTTTTCTAGTGATGTATTTTTACAGTTTGGTACTTTTACTTAAGAAAAGGATCTCATCACCACTTTTTCTGTATCCCGCTGGCCAAGCAAGAAGCTTTTCCAACAGCTTCGGTTCTGCTCGACTTTGATCTGAGAGAGTGGAACGTCATTACGTGGCACCTTGCCATGTGCTATAATGTAATTATCACGCTTGTGACAAAGAAAATTATGCCTCACCGGTTCAAGTAGCCAAGAGCTGTCTACACGGTGGTTCATTCAAGCTTATGCATGTCCATATCAATCTGATCAATTACTATTTTCACTGATAGAAGAGAAAAGTAAAAGGAGGAAACTAAATGCTGCAGTCTTTTCCGTGCAATGAAGCTAAAGGAGATACAATAAATATGGATTTCAGGTTTACACGTGAGAAAAGTCTGTTCCGTGGATGTTTAGGGTGAGAGATAATCTCCCTTTAAGGACACAGCCAGGTCCACGTCTGGTTGCCAAGGACCCATCAAAAAAAACCTCAGTTCACACCCCTGCTGAAAATCCCGTGGAATCGGCATGCGTGGGTGTTCATGTGTGTATAACGGAGATCATTGCAGAGCTCAAGCAGCCGGTCCTGTTGTCACCTCCTGAAACACGACAGCATGAAAATCATAAAATCACTTAAACCCTTTCAGTCCTAAAGTCATCGAAGCATACACACACACACACACACACACACACACACACACACACACACACACACACACATATGCATAGCATACACACACACACACACACACACACATATGCATAGCATACACACACACACACACACACACACTGAACATATACAAATAAGTGAAAGTCTGTTCAGGCAGGTTTAATTTTGCGTTCTGTAGTGTGTGGTGAATTTTGCCTCGTCATCACACATATCTCATCAACTACAATCATCAATTAGTCAAACTGTATCGACGTTTTATCTCTACAGAGCTGATCCAAATCATTGAAAGGGTCACAGAGGTCGTAAAATGACTCCTTGGTGGTTTAAGAATGGATCTCGATTGACAATTGACAGAACTGTATGTTTGTCCATGGACATTTACGTTTGCAATATTCTCTGAAAAGTAAAGCCTCTTCGAAGACCAAGCAGCACAGCATCCTCCACTGAGCTGTTTATGAGCCTCGTAGTTCACCGTAAAACACTGCCTGGTCCATTACACACTAATAGACCACGGCTCTGCTTGGTATTAATGAGATCTCAGTGTGTCCCAGAGCCATGGAAACAAGATAATACTGGTAGAAACATTATTAGTAATGGGAATGTGCTCCTGTGTGTTTCACTGTGTGCTTGAGCGAATTCTCCCCTGCAATTAGCTGGAGTGTGTGCACGTGTGTGTGTGTGTGTGTGTGTGTGTGTGTGTGTGTGTGTGTGTGTGTGTGTGTGTGTGTGTGTGTGTGTGTGTGTTTATTGCGTCAAAGTAATCTGGAGAGTGTTGGAGATGCTGTTAACACTCATCTGTTGCCATAACAACTGCAGCAGCCCCACTGTTATTGAGCTGGCTCACTGACTGACTGGAGGGCTTTGTGCTCGTAAACTAACTTCCAGACTGACTGTCTGATCTGCAAGGTCAGTTATTTACAGGCGGATACACGGGCAGACGACTGGACTGGCTGCTTGAAGCTACATTATTTCAGCAACACTTAAAGGAGCAAAAGCTACTTTTGATCATTTCTTACCTGCTGTGAAATTCAATTGAAAGTGTCTTAATGTTTCAGTGGTGTATGACAACAAAGTGGTCTTTGGCTGATTGAGCAAAAACAAAATATCAGCAAAAATTATGAAAAAAAACCACATTGATTTCTACCGTGATGTGCATGTACAATCTAAAGGCAGTGGCTGTTCAGTTTCTTTGGTATAAAGTAATTATTATCTTAAGGTTATCTGTACAATCTTGACACCTAGTGGTCACAATTTTAAATTGCACATTTCGGTCTCAATGCGACAAAAATATAACAATGTTAATTGAGTCATCAACCCATAGAATTTGTGAAGTAGATTTGTTTTACTTTTTGTAACTCAACAATTATTTAACTACAGTTTATACAGTACAGAAAACAATAACTTATAAAACAGGATAACCATAAAAAGGCACAGAATAAGAAATAAAACATGTTCTGGTAATTATCAAATCAAATAAATAATAATTAAGAAAACATGTACATACATACCTACATAAATAATTAAAATCGAGGTCTTTTCAGAAATCCAAAAAGTTATATTTTTATGAATATATTTAGAACTTTGTAGAGCTTTCTTAAAATAATAATTAAAAAAAAAAGATTATTAAAAAAAAACAAATAGAAGTGTTATATGTATAATTACACATTTGTGAAAATAGTGCTCGGCCAACATTTCCAGAGAAAGAAAAAGGGTCCTTTTTTTTCACATATCCAAATTTGAAATAATTTGCAAAATAAAACACTTGCAGTTAATAAAAATTATATATCATTGGGGTTTTGTTTTTTTTCCTCATTAAAACATTTCCTTGTAATTATTCACAGATAGCTCATTCGTATAATAATAGATAAAGCGGAACTGATTTACATCGGTTGGGAGGACGCTTTTGATGTGACACACTCGATTCAGTCGGTCCAATCAGAAGACACGGTCACGGAACGTCATTCCGTAACACGTGATAATCTGTCATGGAAGCCCCCACGCGCACATATACACCGTAAAGGCACGGACTGTACGCAGACATCCTTTTTTTTATTTTTTATTATCGTTTGTTTTGTTTCGCGGTCTTTAAATATGAGATATTTGCTCAGACTGGGCCGCTCGTTTGCCCGCCTTCACGTCCGTTTGAGTCACCGGAGCGTTTACAGCAGCCACACGAACCCGCGGACGGTGGGAGTGGACCTGGGAGACAAGTGAGTTTGACTTTCTCGGCCTCCGTTCTGCAGACAGCCGCTGGTTTCGGTCCACATGGTTGAACACGGTGAACGCCTGCGTGCTCCTGCTGCGGGTCAGGATCTGAGACTCTGTGGTTTGTTGTTGTTGTTGTTGTTCTTGTAGGAAACTTGAAATCTCTTCAGGGAGGTTTGCCAGATTTGCTGATGGATCTGCTGTAGCACAGGTAAGTACAGGTACAGCGCAATGTTTCTCCAGAAGTGCTCTTCTTTCATCCACATTGTCGTTTTCTTTATTGCACTTTCCATACTTAACATTTTTATGTTGCTTCTTTTTAGTTTTTTAACCTTTTCCTTTAAGGCTCTAACTAAAAATATTTTACTTTATTTGTTATTCTCTTTACAATGATATATATATATATATATATATATATATATGATAAAAAACAGCAAATCTCCCCTTTGGTGATGATGAAATCTGCAATATTCTGCTTTTTTCCCCTGCTATTTTTCCTTAAAAAAAAAAAGAAAGTAGTTGCAGATTATTTTTTATGTCAATTGAGAAATCAATGAGTGTGTTATTCTTTTAGTTCCACTCATGTTGTATAGATTCTAAAGCCCTCTGATTTGTAAATCTTGGCTTTACATGATATGACTGTTAGGTATATCAGCAGCACTGCAACACGTTAGAAATGAATAGTATAATCTACCAAATCAGTTGATATAGTGTAAAATACATTATCTGACGTATATCTTTTCCCCGCCTGTAGCTGGGAGAAACCTCTGTGATGGTGACCGCTGTGAGCAAAACCAAACCTTCTCCGTCTCAGTTCATGCCGCTTGTGGTACGTTCTCCAACACGGCAGTAAAACTTAAGAACGTGTGTATTGACTTTGTTGTTCATGTCAGAATATCCACTTTGACTGACAGGTGGACTACCGACAGAAGGCGGCTGCTGCAGGTCGAATCCCCACCAACTACCTGAGGCGAGAGCTGGGAACCACCGACAACGAGATCCTCACCAGCAGACTCATTGGTGAGTTAATGAGAGCGTGTGAACTTCCGCCGTCTCACATCTGTGTGCTGATGTTGTTCTGTAACTGACTATCTCATGTCTCCGTCGCTCAGATCGGTCAATTAGGCCACTTTTCCCTGCTGGTTACTTTTATGACACTCAGGTCAGTTCAGTTTGAAACTGTTTTCACCATTTTGCTGTGATAGTGTTGCATTATTTATCTGAACAAAGAGGATATTAATTGGTATCTAGTCTAAAACTCTTTGTACGTCTGCTTATGTCTTCTGAAGATCCTTTGTAACCTGCTCGCGGTTGATGGTGTCAATGATCCAGATGTGCTGGCTATTAATGCAGGTAAATCTAAATCACAGCCACCATGTACTCCAAAGAGCATCAGTTTTTGTTTTTTTAAATCCTCGGATAAAATGATATTGTCTTTCATTATAGCTTCTGCTGCTCTGGCCCTGTCTGACATCCCCTGGAATGGACCCATAGGTGAGGAACGCAAATTTAGTTTTGATTTAACGACTTTATATCATAGTTTTCCCTTGTTTGATAGGTTTCAACCCCTGAAATATGAAAAAAAAAATGTAACCCCTCAAGTCAAAGAACAATTTTAATATTTGCCCCTGAAAGAACGCCATCAAATTTAGTAACAGCTGTACACCTGTAAAAGGAAAAAACCTTGATCTTTCTGAACGAGAGACATTTGGGAGAATTTCTATTCATTATTTCTACTTACCCTCATCAACAGCACAGAGTGAGATTTGAAATATTCCAGAACAAATTTGAAGAGCATCCGACGTTATTGAACTTATTGAACTCGGCTGCAACTGCGACAAATTTGATGCTATAAAAATGAAGCACAACAAAGGCTCCGTCCATATTTCGTCATAGTTGCGCCAGGCAGTCTCTTCAGTGAGCGTGCCACCTTCCACTTACAGGTGCTGTGCGTGTGGGCATGTTAAACGGAGAGCTGCTGGTCAACCCCACCAGAGCACAGATGGCTTCCAGCAGCCTCAACATGATTGTGGCTGGAGCTCCCAGCAGTCAAGTGGGTAAGTGGACAATCACTGTAACACCTCCAGCAGAACATCTGCTGTTTACAGCTGCTCAAAGTTTAGGTTTCAAGCCGAGCCGCTAAAGATTCTCCCAAAAACCTGCTGCTATGAACACCTTTAGAGGAATGGATGTTTATTGTACAAATTATTACAGAAGTGGGAAATGTAACTTTGATGTCTTATGTTGTAATAATTCTTCAAGAAGGGGAAAAATTCAATTGTTTACCGTGTAATGACACCATGAACTCTATCTAACAATATTTAGTATTATTATTTCTAAACCAGCCACTGAAATTGTTTTAAACCTTGTTGCCAGGCAGTTTAATCATGTGATGAGACTCATTATCCTGGTTTTATTGCATTTCTACTTCTTTCAGTCACAATATCATGTGGGCTGATCAGCAAAGCTCGAGCATGCTCAGATATTCTGTAAATTGCTGAACTTTAGACGTCATCGTCCCAAATACGCTCAGCAGCTACAATTTTCAGCATCGCAGGTTATTAATCAGCGTCTCTTCCTCTGCCTGTCTCACGATCGCATCATACATCTCTTGTGTCTGCCAGTGATGATCGAGGCGTCGGCTGAGAACGTGCTGCAGCAGGACTTCTGCCACGCGGTGAAGGTGGCAGTGAAACACACCACACAGATCATACTGGCCATCCAGCAGCTGGCGCGAGAGCAGAAGGTCACCAAGCGCACGCCGGTTAAGATGTTCTCGGCGCCGGCCGACATGGTGGAGCACGTTCGGAAGTAAGACCCCTAATTTTCTGTAAGTTAGGAGTGATGAAGGTGGTATGTGCGGGGAATAAAAGCAGCAAGCGCTGCCTTTAGATGTAATATCCAGAATAAGACAAAACAACTTTCAGGAATGGGAATTTACTTAATGAAGGGATATCTGAGCATAATTTCGAAAAACGAAGTGACAAAACTAGGATTCAAGTTGTTATAGATGTCGGTAGTGACCTTTTCTTCCCTTGTGTTTCAGAATATCTTCCGAGAGGATCTATGCTGTTTTCACTGACTACACTCACGATAAGGTTGTTAATTTAAATTCAAATCTTATATGTGTTTCTTAGCTTTCTCTCTGTGACTCCTGTAATCATTTTGATCTCATCTTAGTTAAGTATTCAGTTCTCTGATTCTGTTGTGTATTTAATTTAAATTCAAATCGCCAAAGTTTCTCTTCTTTGTGTTAATGTATGAAGATGACCTTTTCTCTTCCTCAGTAACAGTAATAATCTTATCGTAATCTTCTCTTAGATTTCAAGGGATGAAGTGATCAACAAAATTCGACTAGAAACAGAACTGGACCTAAAAGGTCTTTTCATGCTGCAATCCCCTTCACTAAGTCACATATTTACATTTCAATACAATCGGCTGAACGGTGTCGTTTGATGTCTTTCACGTGTAGAAAAGTTCCCCCAGGCTGAGCCCTTTGAAGTCATTGAATCCTTCAACACCGTGAGCAAAGAAATCTTCCGCAGTTTAGTGCTTAATGAGTACAAGAGGTGAGCACAGTCTGTGGTGAATGTCTATTCTCCTGACGCACCATTTGGGTTTATGAATGAAGCAAAGACTCCTTGTTTTCTTCTTCGTGTGTTTAGGTGTGACGGGAGGGAGCTGACTGCTTTGAGGAACATTTCTTGCGACGTCGACCTCTTTAAGCCTCTTCACGGCTCGGCTCTGTTTCAGAGAGGACAAACGCAGGTATGAAAAGAGCATAACGCCAAAGTATCAAACGTTAACTCGAAAAATGAGTTTTGTAAAAGAGGAAGTCACCGTAGTCGATGTTCTTTCATAGACAGATGTTTGATGCTGTTTTCTACAACTCTAAAAGACAAAATATTGCAGGGTGGAGGAAGACAGCTGACTCTTTCATTCCATAGTCAAGATACAGTACATGTCTGTTGCATTAAAATGTTTGTTACAGTGTTTTAACCTCATTCTCCTTTACTTCCCGTAGGTGCTGTGCGGCGTCACATTTGATTCCCTGGAGTCCAGTATCAAAGCAGATATTATCACCACAGCTTTAAGGTAAAGTTCAATTGTTTATGTTTTTGTAGAGGCTGTGTTCAATAATCATGATAATACTCATCACTGTAAATGTGCCGGTGTTTCAACCTTTGATCTTCGGCAATATGTTAAGTTTAAACATGTGAAATCAGAGCAGGAGAAAAACTGTTCTTTATACTGTTGACATTATAATATAATCTTGACTACTTTCCTGTCAAATATGAATACGATAGTTCTCAGAGAACTGTCCTTTTTGGCAAACTCAGCCTAAATTATACGAAGACAACTCAATAAAACAGTTTAACACAGGTCTTCTACTCATTTT
The DNA here is from genome assembly GCF_022577435.1 of Embiotoca jacksoni. Lineage (NCBI taxonomy): Eukaryota > Metazoa > Chordata > Actinopteri > Embiotocidae > Embiotoca > Embiotoca jacksoni. Next base: position 4,762,157 of record NW_027185252.1, read on the forward strand.
CTTTCTGCAGTGGCATCAAAGACAAAAACTTCATGCTTCATTATGAAGTGAGTAAAATCCTGTTGTAATTTTTGTAAATGTTTTTTTTATTATTATTAGATGTGTGACTCCGACTCTAACATCCGCCTTTATTTTCAGTTCCCTCCATATGCAACCAATGAGATTGGAAAGATGGGAGGCCTCAACAGGAGAGAGCTCGGACACGGTTTGTTTACATCTTCCATCCTCTGCTTGTATCCAGTCTGTCGGCTGCTTCTTCCCCTCAAGAGACTTTTTTTTAAACGGCCTTGTTGTTTGTTTATTTGCAGGAGCTCTGGCTGAGAAGTCTCTGAGACCAGTCATTCCTAAAGACTTTCCTTTCACCATCAGGGTCACAGCTGAGGTGCTGGAGTCCAACGGTGAGTCGAGCGATGCAGTTTTTAATGTGGAAAAACTGGAAATGTGTTCATTGTCTGAGACAGAAACTTGACGTTACGTCATGTCTGATTGCATTTTGCTCTTTTTTTTTTTTTTTTTTTTTTTTTTTTTTCTTCCCTTAATTATTATCACCTCTTTACCTCCTCTCAGGATCCTCTTCAATGGCTTCAGCATGTGGAGGCAGCCTTGCTCTTATGGATGCAGGTACTCGAGTTGGAATTAAATTATCCTTTTTTGATAAAACAGTCAATACTATAGTGGATTGAAAAGCGTACATTTTCAGAAGTACCGAGTAAAAATCATGTGTTTTCCAATTGAAATTTGAAAGCTATTTTATTAGTAAATTTAATGACATTTTCAGGGTTGGCATTAGCAATATAAGGCTTCTGTCCATTTCACAAATACTCAACAAACCATAAAACTAAAAACTGCAAATAATATTTACATATTATACCAAAAAGGCATTTTGATCACTTCCTATGATGAAAGTTAAACCAAAGAGACATAACTATTTAAAGACTGGTAGCTGAGACTGGATGGATGTTTTTGCTTTAGTGTTTCTATCAACATAATGATATTTGATGTGATAATATGAAGCTAATGTGTCTGTTGGCAGGTGTGCCCATCTCTTCTGCTGTGGCGGGTGTAGCCATCGGCCTCATCTCCAAGGCCAACCCAGAGACACCTGCTGAGATAGAAGACTACAGATTACTAACAGATATTCTGGTAAATACTGTACAGCTGTGACTTGTTGATTACCAATTGTTTATTAATAAAGGTAAAAGAAAGAGTGTATTTAAATCCTCTCCTGTTTAATTATGAGATGTTGGTTATGAGCTAAAAGTTCTTTTCTTTAAAGGGAATAGAGGATTATCTTGGAGACATGGATTTTAAATTGGCAGGAACAAACAAGGGTATCACTGCTTTACAGGTATGGTGTGTCTTTATGTCTCTGTGACTTGAAAGGGATGAAAATGAAATGAATATTCCTGAAAAGATTTCATTTTTAAGGAAATACTCCATCTGTTGGTGTTTCAGTGTAAATGTATTTTATTCTGTGTTGTGTAAAACATTCAAGAAGAGACCAGTACAGATTGTGTTTTAATTGAATTTAGTCTTTGTGGTAAATACATTTAGGCTTACTTTCTTTATTATAATAAACTAACACAACTCTGTGTTGAATCATTGTGACAACCAGCCAAACTGGACGCAGCTTGGAAAACAACATTGTTTGGCTTGAAAGACTGTTTGTTAATGATTAAATCTCAAAGATTTCTAAATTGTCCATGTCCTTCATGGTCTGTCTGCCAAAGATGAGTGGTGGTTTGTGCTTGACTGGTACTAACAGGAAATCAGTCATATCTCAATACTCACTGCAGTTTCTTTCCTCACCTTATATTCAACCTGCAGGCTGATGTGAAGATCCCAGGGCTGCCTCTGAGGATCGTCATGGAGGCGATCCAACAGGCCACAGGTAATCCAAGGATGTAATATTTTACACTCGAGATTAAAAGGACTGCATTTTGTGGTGGTTTGATGGCCTTTGTTTTATTGTTTTTTTTGTATTTCAGTGGCAAAGAGGGAAATCTTGGGCATCATGAACAAATGTATCGTAAAACCCAGAGAGAGCCGGAAAGAGAACGGACCTGTTGTTGGTAGGTTTTGTGTTTAAATATAGGTAAATATTTGTATTTAAAGAAGGAAGGGATATCTTCGGACCCTTGTGAACATGTTGTGTTCTGATGCGAGTTTAATTCTGTGTGCAGAAAATGTGCGGGTGCCGGTGTCGAGGCGAGCTCGCTTCGTCGGTCCAGGAGGTTACAACCTTCGCAGGCTTCAAGCTCAAACAGGTGATGTTCAAGTCTGAATCAAGCAGGCAACCTCACCTGTGACGTCTTTGTCGATGATATGTGGGGTTGAACAGGAAGCACAGTCTCTTCTGCACGACACAAACTGTCGAGGAGAACGTAGACACTTTATATTTTCATTCCTCAGGTGTGACAATAAGTCAGGTGGACGAGGAGACGTTTTCTGTGTTCGCTCCGACGCCAGGAGCCATGAACGAAGCCCAGGAATTCATCAGTGAGATCTGCAAAGATGACGTGAGTCTCCACCACTTAAAGGGTTCACTGCTCTTCACTCTTTATCTCATCACAAATGATCATGAATGAGTAAATTTATGAAATACCAACGTATAGGATAAATATATTCATACAGTACATGCATAAACGTCAATCTGTATTTCTGTGTTTTCGTTTTGCAGCAGGAACTGCAGCTGGAGTTTGGTGCCATCTACACCGCCACCATCACAGAAATAAGGTAAGCTAATATATCACATTACTTACTTATAAACATGATCTAATTATCATTTCACAACACTGATAAATAGATCTATATATGAATAAGACCTTTTAGCCTTCATACAGTTCCTCTGGGCTTTTCCTCCTCTGATTCAGGGACATTGGTGTGATGGTGAAACTTTACCCCAACATGAGTGCCGTCCTGCTGCACAACTCGCAGCTGGACCACAAACGGGTCAGTAGATGTTCCTCCCTACACTGTGTCCATGTTTTTATGAGTGTTTGACAATACATAGTAGAACATCTCCACCCAAAGATCACTGCTTTATATTTTCCTCTTTCAGATCAAACACCCAAGTGCTCTGGGTTTAGAGGTGGGACAGGAGATACAGGTATGTGTCTGTGAGTGCAGACGGTGTTGTCAGAAGTAGCCTCCAGTGTTCACATTCGGAGCTGCTTGCCTCTAAATGGTGTTCTGCCAACAGGTCAAGTACTTTGGGCGGGACCCAACAGACGGCAGAATGAGGCTTTCGCGGAAGGTGCTCCAGTCTCCCGCTGCAACTGTCGTCAAGACGCTGAGTGACAAACAGAGCATCTCCATGGGTTTAAGCAACAGCCACACAAACAGCACCGAATCGTGACATGACATAACACCACACAGGTCTAAGTTTTGGTTTCGGAAAGCAGATTGAAACTGAAAACATTTTTCTACAAAGGAGTCGTGCTGTGAAATCTGCCAAAACCAAAAGCATCAGATCTGGTCATGACAAAAAAAACATACATGAGGAAGATTACTCGGCTCGGTGAGTGTGGAAGTGACAAATCACAGAGTCCTGCTCGCGTCGTGCCTCGGAAACTCTGCACAAACTGAGAGACGGATGATAATGAAGAGGAAGCCAACATGTTTAAACATTGTACATGTGTTGTATTTTTATGTGTCCTTTTTGATTTCTGACTGCATCAAGCAGTCAAGGATTGTTTTTTCTTTTGGTTTCTGTCATCACAGCACAACATGTGTGATAATACTGCATCTTGTGCTATGAAGCGTCCATATTCAGGATCTGTTGTAGCAGTGTGTCTCTATGCTGCCAGGAGCAAGATCAGAAGTGCACAAGAGAAGTGTTATTATTATTATTTTTTTTCCTTTGTAGTGTTGCACTTATAGTATATGTGTTATCTGTAAATAAAGCAAGTGCTTATTGCTTTATGGTGTAAGATTCACAACTGTTTCTTCAAAACAAAATGTGCACACATAAAGAACACAACTTGACTCTAGTACAATGTTTGAATGCCATATTTTGTTCAAAAATGTCAACAAAGAATTGAACTTTAAACAAATTGTACGCATATGTACAAATAAAAAATTGATTAAAAAAGGATAGGATGAAGAATAAAGGAAATACAATTAAATATAGTCCTACATTTATTGAAAAACAATAAATTAAAGATGAGATAGTTTTCAGTTGTACCTGTTTCTTTCTTTTTTTTTTGCTGGGAAACCTGAACGTTGGGGCCCCTTTTAGCAACCAGTGTCCATTCAGTGCTCCACAATTTAAAGTTTTCAGACATCTTCCATCCGCCCTGGAGCAGACAATGGGGGGGGGGGGGGGGGGGGGCAATCAATAGGACCTCCTCACCAGTCATGTTCCAAGAAGACTACTGCTTCACACTGGCAGGTTTCAGCCAGTGGGCTCCTAAAAAAACAATCTAATGAGACGTGCAGGGTCTGAGACTCAAGAAAGAGGGAAATACTCATGTTAGGAGCTGCTGTGTCACACCCTATCCAGATCTGGTGCCTTATTAATGTTTTATATGATAGAACATGGAGGTGTTTTTCTTGTGGAACTGTAACTGCATTTAGCGCTCTGAATTTAAACCCTAACTCTCTGTACAACACCAAATATAATTTAGGAAATATGCACCAAATTACATTTCATTGATGCAGACAATTTCATGTGCATTGAGAATTTATAGAGGCTGGGGAATTTGGAGATGCTGTCCAATACTGTGTGAAACATGATCAGCTGATTTAAGACTCACCCTGGGCTACTTTGGGCAGAGAAGGTTGCGCGTAAGCCTTGCAGAGCTTACTGCAGCATGGGGTGTCTGTTTTTTTTTTTTTATAGGCTTGAGACATATTTTTATTTTATTTGTTTTTTGTGTATATAGTCTGTGCGTGTGTTTAATTCATTGCTCTTATTTTATTTTTTTCTAAAATAATTCTTTTTTATCTACCTTATTTCCTATATTTCATAAGTATTTGTAAATTTGTTCATATTATGTACACTTTTTTTGTTTTGTCTTCTCTATGCTGCTGTGACAAGTACATTTCCCCACTGTGGGATTAATAAAGTCAAATCTAATCTAAATCTAATATCAAAATAGATTCTCAATAGTTGTACAAAAAAAAACCCCATTTATGCATCTGTTTGGCTTATGTCCCATTGTGAAGTGTTGTAAAATGCTTAATGTAAAACTATCTTGATCTATATATATATAAAAGAAAAGTGAATAATTGATATTTTTCTATTTTAATTATTTCAAACAATTTATTATGTTATGTTGCAATGACACGTTGGTTTTAAGATATAATTTTGTATTGTAATTACCATGAATTAAAATGTAACTAAATAATAAGCATCTGTTTTAATTACATCCGTTCATCATGTCTACATGTATATACTGTGCATTTCATATTTTATATTTTTTACTGCTATTTTATTGCTTTTCTATGATTCTATTATTATCTTATTGCTTCTGTATGCTGCTGTAGCGACAAAATTTCCCCTCGGGGATTAATAAAGTAACTACCTAACCTACATCTGCAGGTAGCCGCTGCTACTGCTGCTGCTGCTGCTGCTATCACTTTCCTCGCCCATAGAGGGCGCGCTGAGCTGCTGGCGCTGCGGGTCTGCCATTGGACGATACCGCCCGGAGGAGGAGACCCCGCGGCGGTTCGCGCTTGATTGACGTCGAAGAAGAAAAAGAACACAAGATCGGATTACAAGATGGCGGTCTGTGGACGTTAGCAAAGGAGGCCGTTGGAGTTGTAGTGTTCTCTGTGGATTTTTTTTTTTTTTTTTTTTTTTTTTTTTTAAATATATATATATACTGTTAAATATCAGGCCTCCTCGTTGAATCTGTCCCACGTCGCGAACGTAATGTGTTTACGAAATAGTGGGCGTCCATGTTGTTGTTGTTTTTTTTTTTTATAACATGCGGGTGGAAACTTAAGTTTGGAGGAAAACGCTAAGACGGGGGTGGAGGCGATAGCTCGTTAGCGGCCGGCTAGCCCGACTCGATAAAACCATGTCGGACACTCGGCGGCGAGTTAAAGTCTACACGTTGAATGAAGACCGGCAGTGGGACGACCGGGGCACCGGACACGTTACGTCTACGTTTGTTGAACGTCTGAGGGGGATCTCGTTGTTGGTTCGGGCCGAGTCGGACGGTGAGTTAGCTCGTTAGCTTAGCCGCGGGGGTGCGTTACGACGGCTAGTATTAGCATGCTAACGTTAGCCGACGTTTCAAGTTGGGCTCTTCTGCTTTGGTTAATTCAGGAGACTCTTTTTTAAATTTTTTTATTTATATATATATATATATGTGTGTGTGTGCGCTTCAACGCTTCAAACCGTCGATTTCAAACTGTCGGGACACGCAGCGTTGTAATAAAATGTAGTTTATTGAATACGTGCTGCTAGCAGACTGACGACGTGACGTCAGTAGCATGGGGGCCCTCAAAGTCTAGTTTTCAACGTACAAACTTGACATTGCTCTTTTTTTATATAGTGAGATCTTACTTTCTCATACCCAGATGACATAACATTAATAGTATTTGATTAGGATAGCAGTAAATCCCAACTTTGATTGTATGCAACATTGTTTTATTCAGTTTTTTTTGTTGCATGTATCTGCATATCGCAATGTAGATTAATTGTTATTTATCCCTCAATGATTGGTGGTAGTTTGTTTATCCCCACCTCCTCCTCCTCCTCACTGGCTCTTACACTCATCTCTTGTGTTTCAGGATCGCTATTGTTGGAGTCGAAGATAAGCCCGAATACTGCATATCAGAAACAACAGGTATGTATTGATTAGTTATAAAATGCATACACGTGCAAACTGATTGATTAAGCACTGGTTTGAGACTTGTTGCTGGACAAACATGACGGGCAGACCATTGGATCTACTGTCTGGTCCAGTTGCAAACCTAGGAAAGGATTAAGCGGCAGGTGACACTGACTGATTATAATTGCATCATTTTAACAGTCAATATTAAATGATGATGCAAAAAAAAAAAAAGAACTGGGATAAATGTTTTCCTTGTATATTGTAGACGTAACAATCACATTAATCAATTTTAAAGTGATTATTTCCAGGTTAATGTATACATTCACAGGCATGAGAGCTTGGATGCGCTCATAGGTGAGACCTCACTACTTTGAAGCATGTCTTCAGTATGTAACCTTTGTGTGGGGCTGAATGCAACCATGCGCGTGCACCCAGTAGATGAGATGAGCGTCTCTTTGCGTCTAGTTTTATGTTTTTTTTTCTTTTCCTTTCAGGACACACTGATCGTCTGGTCAGAAGCAGATAACTATGACCTCGCCCTAAGTTTTCAGGAGAAGGCTGGCTGCGATGAGATCTGGGAAAAGATTTGCCAGGTAATGTCAAACCCACAAACTGGTGGTGCTGCCATTTTATTGACCCTACCACAAGGGGCAACAGGCAGTTAACTGATACTTCTAGCTTGAATATTGATTTAATAACTACCAACAATGTATTGCTTAGGTTCAAGGTAAGGACCCCCGCTCTGGACATCACCCAGGACCCCATCGATGAGTCAGAGGAGGAGCGCTTTGAGGAGATTCCAGAGACAAGCCACCTGGTGGAACTTCCCCCTTGTGAGCTAAGCAGACTGGAGGAAATCGCTGACCTGGTTACCTCGGTCCTGTCTTCGCCCATCCGGAGGGAAAAACTTGCCCTGGCCCTGATGAGCGAGGGCTACATCAAGAAACTCCTGGGTCTCTTCAGAGTATGTGAGAACCTGGACAACAGGGAAGGCCTACATCACCTCTATGAGATTGTCCGGGGTGTGTTGTTCCTCAACAAAGCGGCCCTCTTTGAGGTGATGTTCTCTGACGACTGTATCATGGATGTGGTCGGTTGCCTTGAGTATGACCCAGCTCTGGTTCAGCCGAAAAGACATCGGGAATTCTTGACCAAGACGGCAAAGTTTAAGGAGGTGATCCCCATCACGGACTCTGAGCTGCGGCAGAAGATCCACCAGACCTACCGGGTGCAGTACATCCAGGACATCATCCTGCCCACACCATCGGTCTTTGAAGAGAACTTCCTGTCCACACTCACGTCCTTTATCTTCTTCAACAAGGTGGAGATTGTCAGTATGCTGCAGGTAAGGATCCAAACCAGATTATTTAGAAGGTACACTTATCAGCAAACCTTTGTCTAATGAATTTTCCTGACCAGGTTTCATTGTTAGTGGGTTCCAGTTTTTGGTCAGCCAGTTTTTTCTTAAATAAACAAAATAAATCATACTTGATGATAAATGAGTAGCTGACTTTCCTCTCCCCAAATGTATTGATTTTTATTGGGAAATATGAAATGTCAAATCATGTGGAAATCTCAAATGTAAATTCCAAACAGATTTAAATGTTTAAGGATTATAGTGATCTGCCAGTATAAACAATGTATATGGCCGAACAAAAGACTTAAGTTTGTGTTTGTCCACAAGTGAAAGATCTCTGTGTCTGTTCTTTAAAAAGTTTATTGACCAATTAAGAACATCTTTGAAAGGTTAATCAGTGAATGTGTTACGATCAATTGTAATGCTTGTAAATGGATTTTAATCTAGAACTGATGTGATGCATGTGTTGTACCACACTATTCTTTTCTTGATGTACACAGTACTTGGCAGTCCAAATGTCTGTATTTGTGTGTACGTCTCTTATGAATCGCTGGTTGATCTGTGTTGTTGGAATAATTCTTTTGATTTTTGTAGCAGCAAAACTTGAATACAGACTGAGACTAAAGATTAGGTTTTTTATTCCTCTTTTGTTTGTCTTCATATTTCGGTCTATTATGTCTTCATAGTTATGATTGTCTAACCCTGTTTTGACTGTGCCGCAGGAGGATGAGAAGTTCCTAACCGAGGTCTTTGCACAGCTCACAGACGAAGCCACAGAGGACAGTAAAAGGAGAGAGCTCGTAAGTCAGATAATTATAAAAATCTCCATGCAGATGTTGTGGTAGCATCTTTTTCTGGCAAAATGGAAAGGTCTGACGCTTTTGTGAAGTTGATTTTCCATTGCTGTGAGAGTGAAATGGTTTTGTTGTATGGATTGACTCTATTGTATGTGCAGCCATATCTTTCACATGGTTCAAATATTCACTGACTTTTCAGCAGGAGTTTCTGTTCTGATTTTGTTGTGAATCAACTCAGTCTGTTGGCTTGTTTTACAACACCTTTGACAACATTCTTCATTGAACATGTACAAACTTACATTTATTGGTCCATACATGCAGTTGTCATTTATTCAACTTAAAAAAAAGCTTAAAAAAACTGACCGATCTGTTCTTTTGTTTTTCTCTCTGCTTCCCAGGTGAACTTTGTCAAGGAATTTTGTGCGTTTTCACAAACGTTGCAGCCGCAAAACAGGGACGCTTTCTTCAAAACTCTGGCGAATCTAGGCATTTTACCTGCTCTTGAAATAGTCATGGTACGTTCCTGTAATTGCATGAATGCCAACTTCTAAGTTGGTTGTAATAAAACACTTCTTTGGTTTAACACGCCTTTCTTGTTGTGTCATGAATGCTAAATTGTGTGTATAATTGTCCCTCTGTGTCGTCAACTGGGTTTTTCTCCTGTTCAGGGAATGGATGACCTGCATGTGAGGGCAGCAGCTACCGACATCTTCTCTTACCTGGTGGAATTCAGCCCCTCCATGGTCAGGGAGTTTGTCATGCAGGAGCCGCAGCAGACAGACGACGTAAGCATCTAAACATCACCATAAACATGCAAGCTTGCGCTTTTGAGATACGAGGCCGTAGTTTTTTAAACCAGGATTCAATTTATGAAACTCCATATTTAATAAAATTGTGTATAGCACGGGTTGGTCTATACTTGTGCTGCTGCATGATACATACCTTTCTATCAAGTCCCTAATGCTGGTTTTTATGTCATTGCTGTATTAATTTTGAACACATTTTTTTTTTTTTTTTTTTTTTTTTTTTTAGCATAAATGAATTTTAGAGCAGTACTCCTCCCTGTGCTCTTCATAATTGAAGTGAACTCTAAATATTTGATTGTGATGGTTATGCTGCGTGAATGTGAGCAGTTTGCTTTACTGCGGTCTCGTGTGTGTCTGATGGGAAATAAAAAGTAGATGGACAAGAGACCCACAACTGGCAGGGAAACAGTGGAAAATGTCTTGAAAGAATTTCTGGATCGGAAGAAGCTCCCACGAACTAAATTAGCTACATTTAGGAACAATATGTCTTGTATCTGAAGCAGTAATTCAACAGTTTGTTTTTAATAAGCTTGATGTCAAACATCTGTCTGACATTTGTAGCTCATTTGATGACTCACCCAATCACTGGTTTCAGCTTTGATTTTACTGTAGGTGTTTCCTGTTCAGTGGGAAAAGCCATTAGTCATTGCAACACACAGTCACTATTCCTCAACCATTGAGACATGATGGAATGTAACATGTATGTATGTATGTATGTATGTATGTATGGCACACAGACATGTATTATTATCATCATAATCAACATTTTGATCACTGACAGACAGCTTGCTGAGCTTGTTTAGAAGTGGAGTTGATCCACTAGTTTTTATTAAGGCCTGGTTTTTACTGCTTCCACTTCTATACCCAAAAGATAAGGTTCAGGCAGTTGTTCAGGGAATCCACGTTCTTTGAAATAATGCTTTTTCCAGTACGATTAGGTTTCCTTTCATGTGTCATGCAAAGTTTTTGTTAATTTTTTGTTCAATCTGAATGCACCATTGGACCAAAACTGCATTGTGTTGACTGTATTTTCTCTTTGTATATGTTCCAGGATGTTCTGCTGATTAATGTCGTGATCAAGCAGATGATTTGTGACTCTGACCCAGAGTTAGGAGGGGCTGTCCAGCTGATGGGTCTTCTCAGGACACTCATTGACCCCGAGAACATGCTGGCTTCCACCAATGTAAGCATAACCACCTCGGTTGGTGCTGATTTCCCAAATGCATTTATTTTATTTTTTTCAATCAGCGATCTTTGTTGATCTGCATAATTGACTGCTGCTTATTTTGAAGTAACCTGTTTGTGCTTTATTTTGCATTGTGCAGTCTAACAAAGCCCATATCTCCGTTGCCCACATGCCTGCTGCCACTGCTTGATTTTTGCCACCGTGTGTTTGTACACTGGGTTCATATGCCTCATGTAACCCTGGCTCCTCCCCTCTCCACGCTCTTTACCTGCAGGGTCTGTTACTGCCAGGCTGGCTCGTGTCTTTAGCCGATGCCTGTAGTTCCCCTTCAAAATAAACATACAGTAAATGTCTGTGCTTTATTGCCAGTTGCATTTGTCTTCAGACGTATACAGCAGGGCGACTGTAGTGTGTAAATCTCCGTTCATGAGAACGACCCTTTTAGCTGCAGACAGACTTTTATGATATGATGACGACATTTTAAAACGACCCAGAATGCAGATCAATGACAGCTGCTTTATTCTTGAGATTGACTTTATTGACATCTAAAATGATCAGCGAGAAAGTTACATCTTTACCCCTCCCTAATCAGCCTTGCTGGGTTGCTGCTGAACCTGAGAGGGATATTTATTTTTCAGCCTAAATGATGTCTCTGAGACACGCTGCAAACTCCTGTTGGCTTTGTCCGACTCTAAACCATCAACTGTTCTATCAGTTTGCTCTCATGTGTTTTCTTTTAGAAAACGGAGAAGACTGAATTTCTGAGTTTCTTCTACAAGTACTGCATGCATGTCCTGACGGCTCCTCTGCTGGCCAACACTGCACATGACAAGAACTCAAAAGGTGAGCTGGACAGGTTGAACAGCAGTATTTCAGACGAAGATAAAAGCAGAATTTCACTGATGAATATGTGCCATGGACTTTCAGATCTGCAAGAGGGATCAACAAAGATCAACCCAGTCTGTCCAGGTGGGTGTTCTTGAACTCATCATCCATTAACCCCTCAGCGGTCCGATATTTGTGTCAGAGTTGCCTGGAAGATTATTCTCGTAGCAGACGGTAGTCTTATGTTCATTGTTTCACCTGCACACACTAAAAAGGGTTCAATAAATGACCAGCGCCTTTTATATGTGGTTATATTTAAGTGCTTTAAATTGAAGAACCACTGGCTTGTTTTTTTTGGACAAATATCTGGCCTATCAGCTGCAGTCTGGAGTTTAAATGTGAATTTTAGACATGTCGCATTGTATATTCACGATATCCTGACGTGAATGTTGCTCTGTTGTTTGTGTAGACAACTTCCAGACAGCTCAGCTGCTGGCACTGATCCTGGAGCTGCTGACGTTTTGTGTGGAGCACCACACGTATCACATCAAAACCTACATCATGAACAAAGACCTGCTCAGGAGAGTGCTGGTTCTCATGAACTCAAAGCACACCTTTCTTGCTCTTTGTAAGTCCACGTGTACACACACACACACACACACACACACACACACACACACACACACACACACTCTTGCATCTCCCTGCGGTTTCCTGTTTCCTCCTCAAACTCTTCTGTCAACGGTTACCCTACTTTCCGCTTGAACCAAGTACACGGGGGGTTTTTCTCATCAGACCTAAGATGAGGATCTGCTGTCTGCATTCGAGCTAACGCCGATGATCCCGCTCATGGCTGGTTTTCTTCAGAGTTCGATGCGAACTCGGCATCACTGTTTTACAGAGTCGTTGTGTGTCTTTGTCCAAGGTGCCCTGCGTTTCATGCGCAGGATCATCGGCCTGAAAGACGAGTACTACAACCGTTACATCATCAAAGGGAACCTGTTTGAGCCTGTCATTAACGCCCTGCTGGACAACGGCACCCGATACAACCTCCTCAACTCAGCCATCATCGAGCTCTTTGAGTTCATCAAAGTGGTGTGTAGAAACACAAACTCTGCCCCCCCAATGAGAAGGTGTTCATGTACACAAAAGAAAATGGGATTTCTCACCACATCTGTTCTTTCCAGGAGGACATCAAATCTCTCATAGCTCACATTGTGGACAACTTCTACAAAGCACTTGAATCCATCGAGTATGTCCAGACTTTCAAGGGCCTCAAAGGACGGTACGAGCAGGAACAAGACCGTCAGAGTCAGAGACTCAACAGGTCAGTGGCCCGATTGGACGCGAAAGTCAAGTCATTGCCGTGATCGTCGTTGCCGTGTGTGCTTCACGAAGTCATCTCCCCACCCCCCACCCCCCTCCATAGGTATCGCAGAGATGCGCGGTCGTTGGACGAGGATGAAGAGTTGTGGTTCAATGACGACGACGACGACGACGACGGAGAGGCGGTGGAGAAGAGGATGGAGGACGACTTCTCCGACAGCTACGGCAAGTACATGGAAGCCAAAAAAGGTAAGCTGCGCCGGTGTCGCCGTGCATCTCCCCGGGATGTGTTGTGTTCCCCGGTTGGCTCCGTGATCCAGAGTCTTGTGTTGCTGCAGGAGCTGCCAACGGAGCGAACGGTGCCAACAACAACGGGAAAGCTGCCGCGATCCCACCTGCCTCACCAGCCGTCACTCCAAACAACAGTTCGACTTCCTCTGTCAAAACAGTCGCTCTTCCCGCCACGCCGGTCGTGAAGGTAACGTGGGCTCACAGATAGTGTTGTGAGGTCGAACTAACGCGGCTCCACCGGCTGCCCCGACTCGGTCCCGAGCCCAGAAACACTTTAACATCAATGTTCCTGTCAAACTGTAGAAGACGGAAGGTTTTCTGTATTTGAGGGCTGCAATACTGAAATAATGCTTCAAAATGGTTGAACCTTACTGTGCTTGTTGGTACGTTGGCATTTTTGTCACTCGTTTCTCCCGTTTCTCTTTAGACCGCTCTGGTCGGTTTGGTGGACTACCCCGATGATGAGGACGAAGAGGAAGAGGACGAGGAGGAAGAGCAGTCTCCGAGGAAGCGGCCCCGTTTGAGCTCTTAAGGCTAATTGTCCTCTGTTAAGCCGCGGTGGACGGACACCCGAGTCCCTCCCATCCCCCCTCCTCTGGTCGTCTCATTGGTCCTTGGCCTGCCTGTGCCACCTGTCAGTCTCGCTGAGGAGACGGGCAAAGACGAGCTCCCACCTCACTCGGTCCCTCCCGAACTCCTCCCGTCTCCCTCTGTGGAAGGAGAGGGAGCGCTTCTCTTCTGGAAAGAAAGACAGCTCGGTCTGTTGATTTTTTTTTTTTTTTACCTCTTCCTTTCACCAACGGCCTCCTCAAGGGAGACGCCCTCATCTCCTTTTCCTCCTCCCGAGGAGAACCCCATTTACTCTTTGCGAAGCCACCCCTCTTCCCCTCGTCTCATTTCTCTTCTCACCACCCTCCTTCCCCCTTCACCCGCCGTCGCACCAACCGGAGGCTGCGGCGGAAAAAACGGGCGCCGCGGCGGCTCCCGATCGCGTCGCTGTCGCAACAGTAGCAAGGAAACCGCGGTACCGCAGCAGCCCCGTCACACGTTCTCATTTAAATTCTTCCCCTTCCATCCCTTTTCGAACCCGAACCAATGAGCTCCAGAGACGGAGGAAGCCAGAACACAACCAGCCGGTGTACGAACTGCTCAGCGGGCCAGTCAGGCCAGCGGGACGAGCCGTCACAGTTATAGAAAGCTTGACTGGCTGAAGCCGCGGGCGCGCGCGCGCCGCCCCGCCGCGGAACGACTTAACTTTTGTCGGGGATAGAGGGATCGAGGCGACATAGAAGAACTAAACAAAACGTTGAGCGACGAGGGAGGTGGCGAATCCAACCGGGACGAGAACTTCGCAGTCACGATGCCGAGATCCAGAGGAGCAGGACTCAAACCTTCAAAAAAAGCCATGGCGTCACTTTGGTCACGGCACACACGGAAAAAAAAAAAAAAAAACAATACACGCAACGTCGCACCCACAAGACTGCGTTAGCCAGAAATCCTGTATTTCATGACTTTGTTAAAAAGTACTGTACAGATGTTTTTTTTTTCTTTCTTTCTTTTTAATCATTTGCCCCTGATGTGATTTTTAAAAGGGGAGAGAGAAAGAGAGAGAGAGAGAGAGAGAGAGAGAGAGAGAGATACCTACCTGCCTGTGTATTTTTTGTTGTTGTTGTTGTTGCACAAAAAGGTGGGGGTCACTGTTCACCCTTTAAGTCCAGTTCATTTGATTCAAATGTAAAATGCAGAGAAGTCGCAAATGCTGGTTTTAAAAAGTAACATTAAAACTGCAGTAAAGTCCTTTTTGCAGCCAATATTTTGAGGATGTCTGGAGTTTTGTATTTTTTAGTTGATTTGAGAATACAGCGGCCTCGTTGTGACGCGCACTTCCGTCGTCAGCCCGGTCGTTCTTTCAACTTCGGTGGCAAAGCCCGAGCCGTTGGTGTGCTTAGAGTAGACTTAGTGCACACTTGCGTTTCAGGAGGTTCGCGCCTTTGCACCTTCCCCCTCAGACAGATCTCAGGTTCAGAGTTTAATTTCCATCAGAAACTAAAAGCCGCCTCCTCGTCTGTGCACGGAAACGCTGCTCGCGGGTGAGGAATCGCATTTACTGCCGGCTAGAGAACGATTTTAGTGATCTGAGGTGCTCGGGGGAAGGAGGGGAGGGGAGGGGAGGGGAGGGGGGCTTTTGTCCAAGTTTGACGGTCCATAATGTTCAGCAGCAGTTGATCCGGTTCAAATCAGCTTAGTCCCACATTTAATGGCTGATTTCAAGTTTTCTTTGACCTATTCAAAAGATTTGAGGAAGGAAAACATTATCTTTTTTCTTTTTTACGGTTTTTATTTTGAATGAATGAGCTGTTTTTTTTTATTAGTTACGATAAACGATGATTATGATAACCCTGCAGCGGAGGCGAGTGCCGCTTTTCGAACGGTGTTGTCCGAGCGCTGCATTTCTGACGCCACGCCGCAGGTTTGACCGACGTCTGAAGGCAGCGGGAGATTTCAGCGTCGGGTCGGATCGTTTCTCGCCTCGTGTCCTCTTCTCCCGGTCTCACCGCAAGCACACCGAGAGGCAGGTGAAGGGAATCCAAACCGGCTTAAAATAAATAAATAAAAAAAATTAAATGCTTTTGAGTTTTGAGGCGCGAGCAGCAGGGCAGCGGGAGCACACGCGGATTTATTATCGCCAACGTGGTTTTCAGGAGTTGAGCGGCGGGGGGTTGTCTTTCCTCCGACGAGCGTTGGCGTCACACACCGGTATGACTGTTTCTGCTCTCCCTTGATGAATTTGTACCAAGTGCATTTACTACCACTATCCATTCTTAACATTTGTATGAATTTATTTGATAAGTTTTGAAATTAAATGTGACCCTGACATTGAACCTGTGAATCTAGCCTTGTTTGAACAATTTACCGATTGGCCACGGGGGAGCTTTTAATACTTCTGGGAAGCGTTCCTCGGAGTTCACGCCGTTTGGTTTCGATCCGATCTCCATTTATAGTCGGGAGGGTTTCGACGCGTCCCCCCCCCCCCCCCCCCCCCCCCCCCGATTGGAAAAAATATTCACGCACAATGTATTCTCTACTGTCAATACAATTGTGAGCGTAGTCGTTTGTTCCATCAAACCAAACAGAAAACAGATTCGTCTTCAGGCGTAAAACTTGACTTGGCACCTGTTAAGACCTTCACTTTTCAGCTTTCATACACTCAGTCGGGAGCCCAGGTAGTTTCTGTAAAATGTGATTTATTAAACGGCATACATGATATCAATATTACATAGAAACTGGTGCATCAAGATTGCTTAAGAAGACTCACGATTGGTTTGGGGATAAATACCGCCCTCCGTAGAAAGCAACGCGGCGTTCTCTTGGCGTTCGTCGCGACGACTCCCAACAGAGCTCCCATTTTTAACCGGCGTGAGCTGCTACGGTGTAAAAGATGTACCAGGTTCCCTTCCGGGGGGGACGCCGACGAGCGGAAAACAAGACCGCGGCTCTTGTCCCAGCTCGCGTTTGAAACCTTCACCTCGACAAACGACTCCCGGTGAAGTCACTCGCCGGTGCTCCGAGGCCAAGCTGCTGCCGACACGGAGCCCGACTCTTCTCGCGGCCCAATTGGTAACGGTTCTGTCCACAGAGCAACGAGGCCGTGGCCGCAGGCGAAGCGAACCTCCCCGTGCATAACGGTCACCGGCTGACCCCGTAATAAGTCGTAAAATGAAGATTTAAGATACTTGTGATTCATTTCGGTGCGATTACCGACGGATGTAGTGTTGCGTAACAGTAACTTTGACGTCTACTCAAGGCGAAGCATTGCAATGTGATTTTTAGGGCAACGAAACTGTTAGTTTCATTGTTAATCAGATTTTCTTGATTAACCAGCTGCCTTCAAAATATGCAACTTTAAAAAAAAAAAAAAAAAAAAAAAAAAAACTGGTTGAATAGCTCAGTTTGATTAACCAACATGCAAATTCAAATACTTTTTGTTTACCTTCATTTTGTGACAACACAATGTTTAACTCCTCACATTTGGGAGGCCGTTGGGCTTTAAAAGTGGATTTAGTGAACTGATCGTGTCGGCTCTACGTTCGTAGCCAGTTGTGGAACACCGTGAGCCCGTTTTTCATTCCAGTGTTGTAGTTTTTGAGCGCCATCAATTCTGCGCTGCTCGGAATTTGGAGACTCCAAAATATCGTTAAGAGTAAAATGTAGAGCGCTTCATGTTAAATAATGAGTGATTATGGACACGGATCGGGTACATTTAGTAATGGAGACTCAAAAGTCTTGTGAAAGCCGGCCGGGTCCTGCACTCGCGCCTCGTGTCGTTGGCGTCGTCCCGGCCCGTGTGCTTTTCGGTTCGACATTTTCCGAACTTAATCGGTCCAAAAACACGACTATCTAACTGATCTCTGAATACTTGAGGTCTGCCATATATTCAAAACGCAACAGAGGATGCACCATTTTGCTCTCTGGACAGCAATGAAAAGAAACTGAAGTAGGAAGATCTCATACTGTTTGACTCTTTGGAAGAAAGACACAAAAAAAAAAAAAAAAAAAAAAGCCCTGACCTCGGCGGCAGTGTAGAGGAAGCCTCGTGTTTGATAGACAGAGTAAAGAGGATAGAAATGAGAGTATTGCATTTGGAGGGGGGGGGGGGGAGGTTACTTCTTGATCACTTCCTCTTTCAGCTTGTCAGCCAGATGTTTTCTCTTCTGCAGCTTCTTCCTCTCCTCAGCAGTTATCTCCTGTGTGAGGAGACCAGACCGGGCAGTGAAGTTAATGATCGGCAGCAGACGACGTGTCGAAGTGACAAAGCAGCCGGGAAAATTCCTGAAAATACAACTAAGCGTGTGTGCGTTTACGCGTACAAGCGAGAAAACGAAATGGAAGCGGCTAGTTTCGGAAACACGGCAACACTGCGTTTGTATTTGAAGGGAGTTTCAAAGTGGTTAGTTTGTGTGAGGGACGACGGGAGACGGGAGGGGACGGCGGGAGACGGGAGACAAAAGCAACGCGGCAAAAACCAGACGAACACGCAGGGCGAGAAACCCGTATTCGCATCAGGCAGAGGGAGCCGATGGATCACCTTCTGTTTGGAGGAGCTAGAGTGTTGCGCTGGAGGAAGAGGAGGATGAGGATGAGGGGAGCAGGCCCCGTTCCTCTGGGACTGCCCCACCGCCTCCTGACGGGCCGGAGCAGATCGGACACGGACGGGGGAAATGAAGAAACGGACGAAAAGAAGCCGGGGAGAAAGAAAAAGAAAGAAAATCAAGGGGGGGGTAGAATGCGAGTTAAAGAAAATCAGGTGAAATCAAGATCAGATGAGAATTCGAAGATTAAAAACACGATATTAATAAAAAAAAAAAAATGTGCACATGATAAAACCACGTTCAAGCTGAAACGATACGTAGCGTTTACTAGATAATGACTTTTTAGGAGGCGAGTGTGAATACGATGCGCGTGTCCAATTGGGACCGCTCGATGAACCCGTCTGCGTTTAAAGCCGTCGCCGTGTGCGTTAATACCGCGGCCGTTTTCAGGTTCTGGTTTCCACGGGTGTTTCGGGCGACTAATCCGGACCTCTCTGCGAAGGCCACGGTGCGAAGGAGCCGGCCGTATTTACCGGGGCGGTGCCGGGCGGCGCCGGCGTGGGTCCGGCGGGCGCCTCCTCCTCCGCCGTCGCCGTCTGCCTGGTTTTCTGCTGTTCTTTCCGCAGCGCGTGCAGCTTGTCTCGCTGCAGGCGCAGATACGCCGCCCTCTGCTGGAGCTGCTCCTGCTGCGACGCCGACAACTCCTGGAGGGGGAGGAGAAGGAGAAGGGGGAGGAGAAGGAGAAGGGGGAGGAGAAGGAGAAGGGGGAGGTCACGCAGCGAAACGAGCGACTTTGAATCTTCACACGGTTCAGAAAGTTCGATCTGAAGGCGTCGGTGGGGTATTTGTGGCGGAGCTGCACTTGACTGCGTTTGTCATACGGGTGAGAGACCCACGCTCATCTCCAGATCCTCAAAAGATGAGCGATCAAGAAGTTCAGAGACCGCATCTCCGGCGACCGCAACACTGCGTTTAAAACACTTTGGTTCCAGACTCTGACGCGTGCTCTCTGCTCCGGCTACGAGTCTGCGGTGAAACCGCGACGGTGAACGAGCAACGGTCACGAAAACGCGTGCGACTTCGGCACCGACTCGGATCGAGTGGACGTGACTCGGAAGTCTTATTAATGGAGGTCACTGCTGCTTCTTGCTCCGCGCGCGTCGCTGCCGCGCGTCGCTGCCGCGCAGCGTTCATTCGCAACAGAAGCCGTCTCTGAACTTTTTGATTGCTTCTTAAACACTTAAACAAGTATCAGCAAGCTACATTTAAAAAAAAAAAAAAAAAAAAAAAAAAGTCTCTCCGCTTGAAATTGGACGCGAGGGAATCCATTATTTTCACACAACTTTGCTCACTTGAACATTTTTCCGTGAAAAAAAAAAAAAAAAAAAAAAAAAAAAAGAGAAGAGGTCGTCTCCAACGTTTAGTCGTGACAGACGGGTAGGTTGCTTTCCATCCAGTAAATCATCATGAAGTATACTCCTCTGTCACAGCTGCTGTCGTGCACGCTGCAGGCTCACGGACTCACGGTATACGGCTTAGAGAAGCCGGCCTCCCTGTGCGCCTCCTCCAGCCACGACTCGGCTGCAGTCTGGCTGCTGCTGCTGCTGATGATGATGGAGGAGGAGGAGGAGGAGAAGGAGGAGGAGGGCTCACCGGACTTCACTGGAGCTCTCAATACCGGAAGTACTCTGGACTCCACACCGCTGCTGACAAAATCTACACACACACACACACACACACACACACATTCAAATCAGATGGATTTAGCTTGCAGATATCTCATCTGGGTTCTGTGTTAATACCTCAAAAAAGTAATATGTTAATATTATGAGTAGGCCTGAGCGTGCAGCTTCTTTACGATGCAAATTTTCCTTCAAAAAATGAAATGTAAAAAAAAAAAAAAAAAAGTGTGGAATTCATCTTAATTTGATATGTTGCCGGCAATCCACGTTTTTCTTTATAGGTTTGAAAACTATCATTTGGATTCATTTAGGGTTTTCTGAACTGAAAGTGTGAAGTGGAGTCGAATGGAAGAAGCTGGTTCAGAGTCGGCGGTGAAGCTGTTACCTGGTGTGGCTTTAGAGGACGAGCTGCTCACGCTCACTTCTTTTCTCACGGGGTTGCCGTTGACCTGGAGGGAAGGACGCGAAAGGCGTTCGCACGTGTTGTAACGACGACACAAACACCGCATCAAGTTCAGCCAACTTGTGATGCTGGAAAATTCACCAGTCAGGTAAAATCCTGGACTGTTGAATAACTCGGGTGTGTTCATTTAAACCCTTCCCAGTCACTCTGCAAATATTTAAGCAAATGAGAAATCTAATTTACAGTCTTCAAAACTACAAAGCTACCACACGACCAAACCACTACGCAGGCTATGAAACGGAAAGGTTACTATGTGCCCTTTGAAATGCACTGATACCCAGATTTTGAATATCACTTCAGTACTGAAGTACCACACAGTCCACATTAGAGATTCTCACTTGTTAACAAGTGCATGGCAAACATCTAACCAACCATCTTTCTTTTTTTTTTTTTTAAATCATTTTCACTGTGTTAGTTATTACAGATACAGTTGGGGGTATTAATGCATCCTCAGACTGGGCAGCAAACCGGGCGGTCAGGTCACTCATTAAAATGTTACGACATGGATGATTCAGTTACCAGAATAAATTCTCTGGCAGTGTTTCCGTTCACTAGTTGGGGGTGGCGACCATTACTGGTGCTGCTGCTGCCACCATTCCCCTCGGCTTTGGCCTTAGCATGAAATAAACAGCACATCGGAGACAATGTCACGTTATAAAGGAGAGAGGGAGCTTTCGGGGGAAAACGGGGTGTTTGCAATGGCCATTAGCGTTTGTAGAACCAGCGAAGGAAAAGAATTTCGATACTGCGGGTTTAGGGATATCATTTATCTTTTTTCACTGGAAAGGTTTGTGGATTGCTCGCACAAAAAAAAAAAGCCTCACCGGGTTCAAAAGAGGTTCCACAGTCTGGCCGTCTCACATGGCTCTTGATGCCTTACCTTGGCAGATTGGTTCTGTTGGCTGATCGCGGTGGTGGTATTCTGGGCTCCACCGCTCTCTGCCATTGGCTTATTGGTGCAGCTGCTCGAGGTCGAACCAACCTCTTCCTCTAATAACAGCCGTCTTGACATTTCCTCATCGTACTCCTCTTTTGACTTTCTGAGGACAAATTCATGGGAGAGAAAACAAGCCGAAAGACAAAGTCATTTATTTCGCTAAGCCCGAAATGTCCGAACAAGTTTTACTCCAGAGCTTCCAAGAGCCCCTTTGCTCTGATTTGGAATATATTTAGTGTGATAACAGCTTTAGTAATCAAGAAGTAAGCCACATCTATTAACTATTAGGCCCTTGGCTGGCAGCACATATTGACAGACAGACACTAGAATAACAGCTACGTCAGGTGATAACCACACTACGATCAGCAGGACGCCACACATAGATCCTTTAATTTGATTTATTTAATAACTTTAATTGCCGTAGTGGAGTCTTCAGCAAAGCTTTTACAAGAAGGGATACTGACACAGAGGGAAATACAGGCCCAGAAACTGGTACTGTTACTGGGAATGTCAATCGTGCTTAAAATCATTACTGAACTGCTTTACAGTAAGGAACAGAACCATTTCTATAAATTTGTTTTTTAATGAAGTATTATCTATTTGACAAAATCTTGGAACTTGCTTGAGATTGGTAATTCAAATCCATCATGGTAAACATTTCGTTGTTTTAAAATTCTCCGCAGACACCGTACTCCATATATCATTGCATGAAAATGCAGCTGCAATCAGAGATTGAGGAAAATAATTCCTTCACGGTGCATTCAGGTGCCTGAAGAGAAGCCACATGCAGAAAAGCAGCATATCAACAGATTATGTCAGAAAAGGAATCACAGAAGACACAATTTGTTGGTTTAAACTTGTTAGAGACCCTGAAATCCCGATCGAATTAAAATAAACTGAAATCAGTGGTGATCTGGAAACATGACAAGGCAGCGCTGGTATGCAGCAAAGGTCCCCGGGTAAGAAAAAAAGGGGATCGAAACCATCAAAAGACTCCTCCAGCTCCGCTGTCACAAGGACAGATACAGGAGATCGTTCCTGCCCACCGCAATAAGACTGTACAATAACTCACCTCTAGCAAAATCCATCACACAACAAGAACACCGTTTGTTGTCCGTTTTCTTGTTTGTTTAAATCTTTGCACTATTGTTTAGTTAGTTTTAATTATTCAATTTTATTTTATTCTATTTATTGTATATACTGTGCATTTTTTTTTTATATTTAATATTTTACTGTTGTTTTATTGCTTTCCTGTACCTATAATGCTGCTGTAGCGAAAAAAAATTCCCCTTGTGGGATTAATAAAGTAACTATCTATCTATTTTTTTAAGGTGCCCGTTGAGTGTCAATCCTTCCAACCTAAATTAGCTGGACCCTAAAGAGCTTAACTGCAGTCCCATTAGACGCGGTGTGTTCTACTTGGCCAGGCTGTCACGAGCAAAATCCCATTAGAGAGCAGAGATAGGAGCTTCAAAACACCGGGGCAGGAAGGGGCAGTAGATGCACTCAGAAAATGTGGAAAATTTTGAACAGTTAAATGCTGAATTTTTTTTTTTACATGTAAAGTAAAAATGGCTATATTATTTATTTAGTAAAAATGAAAATTAGAAAAAAAAAAAAAAAATCGTAATAATTGTAAGAATTATTAAGAAGCATGTTTCCATGTCAGATTTATGTAGTTGTAATGTTTTAGCATAAATAAATAACAGAAAAAATATCTATTCACTTTCGGAAGAATTAAGAGGAGTCGAGCCACATGAGGATAAGATTAGCCAACATCACATCACTGCAATTTATGGATCATAATATGTCTTTGATTCTTCCTGTCAAACAGACAGCCAATCATCCAGGTAAAATTAAAAAAAAATCAACTAAGGATTACATTTTGTGGTTCTTGTACAATAAAACATCGTGCAAACAATTTGTTTGAAAAAAGCCTTTAAAAAAAAAAAAATCCAAACAGGGAACAGTTGAGGGAGAAAGAAAAAGAGAAGAGGTGACTTACTTGAGAACCTCCTGCAGGATTTTCATCTCTTGCTGCTGCAACTCTGTCATCACGTCCATACCATCAGTCAGACACTCTGGGAGGGCGCCTGCACACGCACACGCACACGCACACGCACACGCACACACAGTTTAACTTTGTAGCTGTCAATCCACGAGTGTGTGTTTGAATATGCAGAATGTGTGTGTGTGTGTTCATCCAGCCTACCGTTCCTTTCTTTAATGACTCTGAGGGCTTGAAGCTGCAGCTCCATGTTCTTCTGGACCATCAGTGAGCGAAACATCTGGAAGTCATCTGTAGCCAGGACTGGCTGGAACACCGACTGAACAACAAAAACACAAACTGCTTAAAAAATACACTGAAGCCACGATCATGATTGAACAGCATTAATATTTCTAAAAGATATTCTGTGACTGTAGAGGATGGGTAAAAAAAACCACAAATGTATAAACACAGCATATATTTTGTACTCTGAAGTCAACGCTACATAACTTCGTTTTAAAGTACTTAATTTATTGGATTATTTAAAAAAAACAAAAACATGCTGCTATCATAGAGTATGTTTAGATATTTGTTGACTAAATTGAAACTAAAATCGTCATCCAGCTCACTGAGGTCACAGAAAAACAACGGAGATGCTCACAGATTTGCGTATCTTTGTCAGTGATTGGCTTTGAGTTTGAACATTTTCAAACAAGTTCCCCTTTACAGAACTTGATCTTTTATTTCATCACCATTGCTCTCCGAGTTATTCTCACCCTGCTGTCCATCAGTGGATCAGGACAGGATGTACTTCCAGCATGGTAGGCATTCATCTCGTGCCCCTACAAAAATTAAGATGTTTGGAAACACGGTAGTACTTAGGCCTAATCTTTCACATCAGCTTCCTGTCGCTATACAGGTCTGTGTCCCATGTAGGCTAATGCTAGACAAGTCTCTCTGACTAACCTTTACGAAACGCTCAGAGCTCCCAGTGCCAGTAAACTGGGTTACTAGCTTCTCTCTTTTTCCTCCACACAGTTGAACTCTTATCCCACATTGTTTCTGCCTGATGCCCAAAAGCTACATTACATCCCAGTTCTAATCACAGAAAAGGTACAGTCAGCCAAGGTCGGTAGACTGCAACTCCTTCCTCTGAAGCTCACAAGCATCTGTCTGTCCACCAGTTTTCTTTAGTGACACAGTTCAACAAAAAAAAACTGACATCGTTATCAGAATTTCAACTATTTTTCAGCCACTGGTCTTTCGTCTGGTCCCATAAATCACGACAGAGACGGTCATCACTCACTACATAAAGATTTCCAGCAGTAAGAGTGGAACCCCGGTTATATTCTAGATTGGAGGTACAGAATTCGCTGCTGCTGCATTGCAATATAGCAAAGTTATTTTCAACTCCATGTATGATGGGTAAGGTGGTGTTTTTTCAAAATGAAAATCAGAGTACCACATTTAACTCAATATTCAGTCTCGGTTTCTGAGTGCAGATATAATTTTAAAAGTCTTCTCAAATGAACGACTTAAATTATTTACACAAATAGTTTACTCATTATTCAGTGATGTATTATTCTTTATTTCTCGAGCATCTCTTTTCCATTAAGACTATTAATGAAGAGCTTGTCAGTGCTTCATGAATATGGAAGTCCAGCTACAAAGACCAAAATGAAAACCGTTTTTGAATGTTTCCGCGTGGATAAACAAAAGGAATGCATACAGAAAAGTTGTACCTCTGCTGATGTTAACCTTAATCTTTTAGGAGAACTTGACCTTCTTTGCGGACATTAACTATTTATCTCGGGTAATTAGTGAGATCCAAGTCTCCGGAGGATTGCTATGAAATCCAGGTCTCCATCTCTGCCAATCTGGCACAGCCATGTAACACCTACTGGTCAATGCCAATGAAACGCTATGGATAGACTCTTTAAACACCAACTAAAATCACCTTAAAATTCGTATTCAGCCAAAGTAATATAACTTCATGTTAACTGAGGAATCAAAAACACAGACAAAACCGCTTGTGTCCACAGCACTTTTTCCAAATTGTTTAGTGAATTAGCAACAAATCTTTTTATGAGAGAACTGAACAGTTGAGATTGTTCCTACTAACTAAACAAAGGGGGTCCACTGGTGAGGATGAATCCTTAAAAAGGACATATTAAAAAAAATAAATAAACTGATCTATTTTGACAATTGCTTTGCTGTGGCGGTGGTTCGATTAGTATAATATACATCCAGCACACCGTTTTAGTGACACACTTCCAGCTGACAAAGTCACGGCACTTACATAGGACAGATCGAAAGTTAGCTTCAGACATGAAATGAAAATAGAGACGTTAATTACATCACAAACTGACTTCCCACTTTGATGACCTGTCAGGAGAACAGATTTACCTTGAAGTAGGCGGCAAAGAGCAATCGAGTTTAGCGCCAGATAAAAAGCAGTATAACTGGGGTTATGTGATTTGCTTACATAACTCCATCCTTGATTGTGCATTAAGGTTAGCTGGCAGGCGGATAGTGGTGTGACAACAGGGAGCTTAAA
The DNA here is from genome assembly GCF_022577435.1 of Embiotoca jacksoni. Classification (NCBI taxonomy): domain Eukaryota; kingdom Metazoa; phylum Chordata; class Actinopteri; family Embiotocidae; genus Embiotoca; species Embiotoca jacksoni. The sequence goes on from NW_027185252.1 coordinate 4,788,249, forward strand.
TTACCTGCAAAGTTTTGGACTTGGCAAAAGGAGAGGTGCACGCTTCCAAAAACTGCTGCTCGTTGATGCCAACCTCCTGCATGTAATGCTCCAACAGCTTCTCCACCTGCAAAAGCAAAGCAGCTTACAGCAGTCAAGTTTGACAAATCGGCATAACGAAATAACTCGTGAGTAAAGTTTGATGACACAAAGCACGGAAATGGGACACTTTGAAGAAAGCAGCAGCTTTCAGTTGACATGTTTTGCATATTTGGACCAACGTGTGTACTCACCAATTTCTTATACTGCTGATGGATTTCTGTGTAGGATAACTTATTTTCATCTTCATCATCGAAAACTGAAGAAAAAAAGCCAAATTAATAACAAATAAAAGAGTAATTCAGCTTTGACAGTGTGTGCACACAGGAGACATTTGACAAACACGTCCTGAAGTCCCCTTATTTAGCTCGTTATTTCACGTCAGTGTTTTTGCAGCGTTAAGTGCACACTGGAAGTTAATTCTGACGACACTGCAACCCTACCTCGCAGCGAAGTCAGTCATGATGTAAAGCCCAGCTTTCAGGCGATTAAATGAACAGATATTACGAATACACTACCAACGTCAACAACAACAACAACAACAACCTCAACATAGCACAGCTTAGCGTTAGCTTAGCCACCAAGGCTAACGGTGCACAGCTACAAGAAGGCTTTGTGTTGTCGTATATCTGAAAATTAAATAGTTTTTTGTTTTTGTTTGTTTGTTTGTTTTTTTTACCTGTGCACTTGTTTTCCATGAAGTCTGTGACAGGAATGACCCATTCGGGACTTCCCAGGTAACCAACGATGCTCTCTATAACCCATTCACTGTCATCCTCAGCCATGTCGGCCGCCGCTGGTCGCAACAACAGTACGGGCAACACGGATGTTGTTCTTCAGGTCGGCGCGTCCAGTTCAAACATGCACAACCAGAACAGATGAAAAAAGACATCTGGTTAATTGTCCTTCGTGAACTAGTCCCCCATTGCTGTCCCGAGGCTTGTTTGTCCTCTCTCGACGAGACGGGGCTGTCTCCGAGAAGAAATGCGCAGTCATGAATTTGAGAGTCGAGAGTGGTGACGCCTAATCGGTTGCTAAGGTAACCGTTACGTCAGCCCGCTGCAGCTGCTCCTCCACCAGGTAGGAGCCACGCGGAAAGCGCGGCTGTTGTCTCTCTGGCTGTTGCACACGTTTCTGCCCCGTGCAGGGTTTCCCCATCAGCATGCAGCCCCGACAGCTAATCTGGCGACCAAGTCTCCAGTTTGCGCGCATTTTAGGGACAACTTTCTTTCAACGGTAACATGTCACAGACTGAACACATCAGCCAACAACAATTCTTTAATTTATTTTTCAACTTCAACCAAGATTACATTCCAACAACAAAAAAAAAGCAATGCACTTCTCTTTTGCGTGATTGTGCTACCGCACAGTAGCCCATCATTTCGAGAGCACAAAATCCATCTAAAGTAACTCCAGTACTGCAGTACAAAAACTACAGATATTTATATGATAATAATATACATACTTGTTTCTGATTGCAAGATGTAGATATTCAACAGTTCTTGTCCACCCTGTCTTTAGCTTTGCAGTGCACAAGACTATTTCTGCAGATATTTCAGAATTCAATGCATCCGTATCTGATCATGTGGTATTAGTCATTATAAACTTTTCACCTCCATGAGGGAAAGCATTTTGCTATGTGGCTGAGTCATGGAGAGAAATGTGGAAGCAACAGTGACACTGTCCTGGATTTTTATTTTATTTCTATGATAACCCGAATGCTCCTTTTCTTAGAAACCGGTCCATTTAGGCTACGTATGGGACCTGATTAACAGCCTCAGTGCAGTGAAGTACTAAGGATTAACTTCTGAGGTAAACCACCTTGCTTTAATTAACTGGCTTTGTGTTAAGGAAAGCCAAGTCACTTTAATCTAAACAGATAAACAAACACACTCAAGCACATGCACACCCAGAACCAAAAAACTAAGATATTTGTTTTTTATTAAGAGTAAAAATTGAGTGCTTATATAATTCAGTAGTGTGCATTAACAACGATATTCAATAAATATACATTCCTTCTGTATCTTTAAAGGTATATAAGATTTCAGTATTAGCATAATTTCGAGAAAAAGGCTCACAGCTACTGTGCACAGTTCATAAAGGCAGGGCATGCAAGCAGCAGTCATGCCGAAATAATTCAACATAATAAAGGATATGCGACATTAAAAAGCTTTTAAATTCAGTATTCAAACTCAGTCATTACTGCTTCATTCTTCTTAAATGTGCAGCTTCCCCAAACCTGTCTACCCTTCTGACTTAAAGAAAAATAGTTTATTTTATCTGAAAACTTTTCAGTGTTCTTTAATCTCACTGCATGATGAAATGAACAGAGAGACTATGTAGAACAGAGGAGACAGAAACAATCCTGTTTTGTTTTTCTTTTTGTATGTAACACATTGTGCAAACCATTTCTGATTTCAAACCTGGGGGTCTGTGTCCTCTGTTCTCAGAGTTAAAACAAGTCTCCACTGACAATATGCCATTAAAGGTGTAGTTAGTCCTGGTCCCTAGTTATCAGAAAACAGTCAAGATTAAAATAATTTGAAAAACAAATTATATGCAAAGAGACCTAGGCAGGATGCATTAGCATCCCCATGTGACAATCATAGATAATAGCATCATAAAATAATAAATCTGACTACAGGCCAGCTGTCAGATTAGAAATACAGTGTGGAAACATAATGCTTTGCAAGAAAATACATAAATGGACTTATCGAGAATAAACTTCTCAAGTGCTCCTCACTTTGTAGGAGAAATGTTCTACAAAACAGACAAACGACTGACCTAAGATAATTATTGTGCAATTAGGGTGGACATACAGCAGCAAAGGGTTTTAAATTATATTATTCATTATTATTATATTCTTTATAATCTGACACAATGAAGCTTTCACTGTAAAATTCAGTTAAAATTTTGGTAGAAAAATCACTGACATTTCCATGAAACAGCTTAATAAATATCCTGTCTCATGACATCCCCTAGATGGCAGAAGTTATCCATGAAGTCGAGTGTAGTGCAGTGATATGTTTTTGGCCAAGTAATATTTGATCTCCCATGATTTGGTTTTAAACGTCATGTCTGTATTTAGAGGAAACATGTTATGACATAACTGAGTCTGAGTAGTGGCATAGATTTGACCTGTGGCATAAAAACAAGCCTCTGAAAAATGTTGGGGCCATAGTTGGTCCGAAATCCTAAATACATGTCGTTTAACAATATAAAAAGCCAAGAAAACTGGCAAATATCCGCATTAGAGAAAATGGAACCAGTGAAGTTTTGATGATGGCAATTACTGATTGTTCATTTATTAGCAGAATGATTGCCAATTAATTTCCTGTCTTAGACAGTGATCGCCTGTTGTTCATCTTTCTGATAACAGCTGGGCTGTGTGTTCATTTTAGTATCAGTTTATTGGCAGAATATAATTTTTTAAATGAATTCAAAGAAAACACTAACTACCACATGCTGCTTCCATATTAAAGCACTGACCATAACAACCTGTATATTGTTGATAGATCTCACTATATAGCTCTCTCCGGTAACTTTTTCTACATTCAATCAACAGCTTTGGAAGTGAAAAAAATGCCTCAACGTAAACTATGAACCCCACAAGCATTATTGATAAAAGTTGCATTTGTAGCAAAGAGTGTGTAAACTGACATGCAATCATTCAAAAAGCAGGTGAAAGCTGTTATAAGCTTTCAGTCAAGTGTAAAACATTGTTCACTGACAACCTTATATTTTTAGCTCTGCTTTGTAAAGGGAATATACAGGCGTGATATTACAGGCCAACATGTCCTTGAGGTTAAACTGCAGCAACTGTTAAGCTCTGTTAAAAATTCATTGTATTGATTTGGCTGACAGCAGAGACCCTGTGGCCCCTTCTTCTAACTGATCCTTCACCATTTGTTCAATAAGTCACAACGTTGCATTTGGAAGGAGATGATGAATGTCCATTCAGTTCCTCTTACTTCCCCAAGATTTTGACTTGGAAACAGCAACGATTATCTGTAAGGACCCTCTCCAATCAATAGCCCGTCTTCCAGGGGAAAAATACCATCCCTTCCTTCGACTTAAAGTAGCGAAGGCTGTAGTTTTTTAGTAGTAGTGACTGATTGAAAATGTTTGGCTGCAGTACAACAGATGCATCATGTAATTCAATATCAACCTCCATAACATGAGACATTTTGATGTGCGCCTTTTTGGTGTGAAACGCTGCATCGTGTCCTGGATCGGTGTAATGGTGGACATGATTTGATCAATTCCTTTAGAGCCTCTAGTTCCCATTGGGTCACAACTCAGAATGGGATATGGGGTTGTTTACATTTCAAGACTAATGGCAATACACACAACTAAATTAATTAAGTTGTCTGCTTCCATGAATTTAATTTGACCAGATTCAACCATTGTCTATTAACCTGGTGGATTCTTTAAAAATCTAAAGTTCGTTGTTGTAGTAAATACGTTTGGAATTTAGCTTATTATTTTTATGAGAATACTGCTGGAGATACATAAAACTATTTACATGAGGCTAAAGTATCCACTACTATTCTGAGCATACTAGATCCACAACAGCTACAGCTGTGTGGTAAATCCTCTGCTACTTTGGAGTTCATGCGAGATGTAGTGAGTGTAGCTACGCATGCTACATTGCCTCCTGACTCTGCATATATGCATGCAGGTGTCATTCCCCCTTTTAAAGGGTGATAGATTATGACTGCCACAAACAACTCAAGTGGCATACAGTGTTCAGGCAATCAGTAAAATTTCATATACTTCCTTTGCTTGAGAGACATGAACAAGGACAGAAAAAGATTAAATAAATAGCAGGTTTGTAGGATATTATTAGCATTAATCAGTGAATCTTCTAAACCAAAATGTTTGGGTGCCATTCTTAAAGAATCCGTCAAAAGTGCCAGACTGCAGTGGAAGGTTTTCTTTCTCTCCTGAGTTCCTCCTTGGACATTATCAAGTCCTGCAAACCAGATAAATCTTCAAAGTGTTTTTTTTCTACAAAAGGAAAATAATAAAAAGACCCAGTGATGGACGTCCATCTTCAATGGAGGAGGACAGTTCTCCAAACAATGTTCTGTGAAAAGAAACCTTCATTCATTGCAGTCACGGAGCTCCGCTGGGGATCTCTCTGAGGCCGCTGCTCTCAGCTGACTGACTGGGTACATCCATTGGATTGTCGTGGTTGTTACCTTTGATTCGTACCTGTCTGTTGTCCAAGTGGCCCATCTTGACATGACCCCTCTCTTGGTAACGGTCTATAATAGGCAGCAGTCCATTGGTCATTCCTTGGTGACTAATTTTGCTTAGTATGTCGTCATGGTGCCTTGTTTGGTCTGAAGTCTGTCCATTGACTCTGTGGTGGTTTCTCATTGGTGCAGGTCCGTTATCATGCTGGCCTTTTCTGATAGGTACTGGTCCATTGTCTAAACGGCCGGCTTTGACCGTGACCGGCCTGTTGATCTGGTGTTTGTTGCAAACAGGGATTTTATTAGCTTGCAGCGAGTGGCTGTAACGTGAAAACCAGTCCCGCTCAAACGTTGCCTGTAACTGCTCCACCACTGTGGAGTTCCTCTCCTCGACGCCCTCCAGCTGACTGATCACAAGGCCAGCTCCTGCATTAAAGGTAAACTCATTCCCCACCCAGTCAAGGTTACCTGTATGGAAAAAGATCAGAGTGAGAAACTAAAAAAGACACGACAGTTCTGGGGACCATGAGTATGGAGTTACAGCTGCGATATGCAATTATTATTTTATTATTATTATTATTATTATTATTAATTACGCAATTATGAAGTTAAAAAATATCAACCCCTCTAAAGCTCACAAATTAACATTCAATAAATAGATACAAGTTAAATTAGCTGTTGAAGATAAACACCTTTGTGGTGCTCATTGATGTATTTCTGACTTTTTAAGAGAGCCAGGGTGGTGGATTACCCCTAATCCCAGTCTTCATCCAAAACTATTCTAATTTCCTCACAGCTCTAGATCCCTACAGTAATATTGAGTAATAGAGTAATATTAATCTTCCAATCTCCTTTTTCGAAAAGATAAAAGATGTGTAACTATACCTTTGAGACTGCTGAAAATTATAGCAGCAAGAAGTGAATGGAAGCATATACAAGGTCACAGTCTTACAGTGTAGTCGATGAGCTCACCTAAATAAATGGCTCTGTCTGTAACCATGAACCTGTTGTGGTTAATTCCCTGGAGACTACCATCCGTCTGCACTCTGGGGCTGAAGAACTTCTACACACAGAGACACACACACACAAACACACATGCACACACAGTGGTGCAGTAAGCATTGATAAAGTGTATCTGTCAAATTAAAAAAATAGCACAGTGGCCTTGAACTTACAGCTTCCAGTGAGCAGTTGGCCTGTTCCATACACAAACTCCTCAGGGACCAGATGAAGTTGAAAGTAAGTGGATGAGTCTGCTCCCAGCAACTTATCAGGAGACGGACCCGCACCTTCCTCAGGATCAGAGCCTCCCTTATGAGACCATCAATACGAGACCAGTACCTTGGCACAGATACAGACATACATTCAAAAGTGGGCAGACAGCCAGATGGGAACATGGAGGCATGCACAGAGTTTAAACTCTTAAATCAAAGCAAGACATCCAAGCTTTTGATGATGAATGCCGGCCAAATCACTTTACAGTCCTAGAGCGGCTCTGACCTGTGGGTGCTGCTGCCGATGAGGGGCAGGTAATCAGTGATGGAGAGGTATATGAAATGGACAGCCTCCTGGATGACCTTCGAAATGGCCTCGAGATCAGTGCTACGATCTCTGGGGATGAAAACATCTGGTGAGCTCTGTCAATGGAGGAGAGACGGCAAAGACAATCTGTTGAAGTGTTGCTGTTGGGGGTGGAGAGATGCACAACTGCTGACTGTGTACCCCTCTTTAAAGAAACACAACTAATTCAGGTCTTATGATCATTATTGGTCACATAAATGAGCATTAAGATTTGATTTTTTTTATGTGTGTGTGTTTGTGTCTGTTTGCATGTGTTGCTTTTGTAAAAGCTTTGAAGTTTCAGTTTTTACTTCTTGTTGACAGGCGCTGCACCCTGTGAAGGATTAACTCTGAGTCTGCTTTTTGTGTTGATATTAATCTTCTGCAGATGGACAGCTGAGCCAAATCAACTTTTTTCTGCAGCAGGTAGGATGACATCACCATCACTCATCTCCAGGGACAAAATGAAAGACACAGGATCCTGCTGAGACCGAGCTGTCACCTCCAGAGTAGATGGGTTGTGTGCTGTACACATTTACAGTCGACACATTTTAAATTAGAATCCCCTTTTTTTTTTTTTTTATCAAACCTAAATATCTAAGTTCAGCTATTATGTATTGTAAACTGTTTCTGATTATTTTTCACAGCAGGAATTTGGATTGGTTGAAGCAGGAAAAGCTGATAACACTAATGATGTTACTGCTCCATTTAAGGGTCCCACACACACACACACTCACATACTCACATACTCACACAGGTGTTTTCATTTGTTTGCCTGGTTAGTCCTTTCCCTCAGACTGCGTGGGCATGTACAGATAATGCTTCACTGACATGTCCCACAGTATCATGCTACACCCGTTAAGGTAGGACAACCATTGCTATTCTTTCTGATGATGTCACATAAATCCCAACATTGCCCACTCAACTTTAAACTGAGCTGCGTTCACCTCATGGGAGATGGTTGTACTCAACCAGAGTTGGCCGTGTGGGATTTAAAATAATGTACACTGACAATCTCACACCACATCTTTTTAATTTGGGCTGAATCCTAGTGAACAACAGTATTTAGTTGGTGTGAGGCGCCCATAATTGCTTAGGTTTCATCCCAGTATTATCAAGCTTCAAGTAAAATTTTGAGGCTCTTAGAAAACTCTTGAATTACAAGTTGGACATTGAAATAAATGTTATTTACAAGTTGTAAACTCATAATTATGATAACACCAACACGACCTGGATGCAGCATTAGTCTGGTAAATCAGAATACTTTTAAACACCTATGTTTGTTTCTTGGGCTGTGTCTAAAATCACTCCCTCTTTACAATAAAGAACACTATAGTTTGAGTTTTCTGATTCATGGTGCACTCAACAGTTTACAGAATGGAGGGAAAAAGTAGTAAAACTATTGAGTGTTTTTCTTATCTTGAGTCGCAAATGAGTTTTTCAGTTATTTTTGGCCACAGTTCTGGTGAGTCATAATAGTGAAAGAAAAAAAAAGGTACGAGTGTGCAAAAACAAAATTTTTTTTGCAGGTGCTGTACTAAATGAGAATTCTTCATAGCAGGAAAAAGGTAGTTAAGGTCTGCACACTCCTGTGCTCCTATAGTAGTTTACTGCTACTTAGCGTCCAACATTTTAATCACTTATCTTCTTCAACACTGCCAGCCAATTATCTGTAAAATGCTGTGGGAGAACAGCAGTGTGTAGACCTTGCCTTTTTCCTGCCGAGTCATGATAAAGAGCCAGTTTCCACAGTAATGAAGCTCATATACATTGCAGGTGTTGTTGATGTTATTAATTCCACCTGTGCTTTTCTTGATGCGACGTGTCAAAAATATCTGCTGTGAAAAAAATTATGATGGCAAGATGCTTGAGGCAGAAGACCTACACAAAATTCAGCCGTTAATTAACAGTCACCATTACACCTTCGCTTTTCCTCATTTATTATGCCCAAATGGCATGAACCATCTGTTCTAACCTCGCATTGCAAAAGTGATTATGCTGATTTATGAACTTTTAAACATTTAATTTTATGACACTTGTAATGGTGATATCTTTTGAGTGAATCTTATATATAGATTCTTCCTGGTTGACTTGGTACATTTGTGCCTGTAAAGTATGTCTTTAGACGACAAATACTAACCATGGTCGTAGTGTCAAGAAAGAGTCAGAAAACTGACAAATGTCGAGTGTTTTCAGTGATCACTATACAGCAAATTTCACTTAAATGTTTTGGGGACTCTTTTATACAAACCTTCCTCCTTACAAATGCCTAAAATGGTTCGTGATGTATACTTATGTATCAACCAATAGTTCCCAAATTGTGAAAGCATTGCTATTATAGAATATTATTTTTTTTCCTGACTCTAACGTACAATACAGACCAAAATGATAAGTCACTTACAGAGATGTAGGCCTGAGCTTTTGTGCTGTTGAAGGTGAGGTCCAGTGGTGTGTCCCTGTTGAAGAGGGCAAAGAGGCGCTTGGACCAGAAGGAGGGGATGAAGTCTCTATACTGGAGCCCCCAGTAAAGGCTGAACACTTTGTGGAGATCCAGAGCCAGACAGCTGCAGTTATATACCAACACACCCAGCTCCTTCCTCTGGAGAAGAAAGACAAACCTTTTAGAACAATCAGCCTCGTGATTGTTGTCTTTACTTTCTCTATTATCAGCAAAACTGCTGTCCTTCACGTCCATCAATATTTCCTTTCGGAGTCATATTATCCTGTCTGTCTTTTAAACATCCATCCCCCTATACATACAGCATAGACCTTCCCCACATTGTCCACTACTCTCATCCAATTACATGTCTCTGTCCATCATCACAGCAACAGCAGAGAATGAAAAGACACTACAGTGCTTCCTCTCGCTGTTTATTTCTTTTCTGTCTGCAGCATTTTCATTTCAGAGGCATTTCTTAGTTTCACCTTCCCAGCTTGTAGCTTCTAAATTACCTTTTTTCATTTCTGTCTCTTCACATATTTGTTCTCCCCCAGCAGTATTTGGTTCTTATAAAACTTACACTTACTTACGAAAGTCTTGTTAGACACACCCTATTCTAGCTCCCTCAAAAGTGACTCCTCAAAAACACAGTCCTTGTCATGTAACTTTTTTTACATAAAAAAAAGGAAAGAGTATATATAAAGAACTTCTAATTATTATAACTTTAATATTTGCCATTTGACTCTAGGTGAGGAGGCATGTTGCATCTATTATGTGCCATGAAATACAAAAAAAACCAAACAAACATGGTGCTACAAGAAATTCAAAGTAAACATAAAATTGGCTTTTCGATTTTCAACCTTGAGCTCCTTGTATTCATTGTCCAAAATCAAGGGCCCTTATGCTTTTGATGTCGAAAGATAGATGAGGGCAACTAAGAAAAGGGTGCACACTCTAATGAACCGTCCAATATACTAAGCTTTGAAGAAGAAGATGAAAGAATGGGCGCTTTCTATTTTTGGATGGCATTAGCTACCCCCACTTACCACCCTCAGCAGCCCATACAGACACAGTATACACAAATGTGTTTTAATATGATTCGTAACTTTTACATAAATGTAATAATTTATATAAACATAATGACAGACTGAAAGAAAATCTAAATATGCCATCCGCAAAATGCAACATTCAGGGCATCTTTATAAACACTGATGAGTAAACAGTTAAAGCACATAGATGTATCACCCATGAGGTATATGCAGTGCTTTGCAAAAGTTTAAGGCATTTGAGATTCATAACTATTACACAATACCATCAGGGATACATCTGAGCACAAACAAGGCGGAACAAGGAAGAACAAGGAGTCCTGCAGCAGAGATGGCTGTAAGTGTCACAACCTGCTCCCCTCACATGTTTTCCTTCTTTACTTTTTTTTAAATTTTTAAATTTTTTTTGAGCATTACCACTTCCTGTTTTATTTTTGCGGACTCACATCTCTTATCTTTTCAGAGCCTTGACTTCCTGCCTTTGTCTGATTACCTGCCCCGCCCTGATTAATTCCACCTTTTTGTCTCTCATCAAGCAAGTAACACCTGGAGGAGTTGCTTCTGTATTTAGTTCATCACACCAAATATTGATGTGATTTTTCTGGTTACTGCACACTGCGGGAAGTTAAATGATGAAAATGATTATTATTATTATTTTAAATAGCATACAAACTTTACTTTTAGGGCCTGATATTTTTGCACAGTATTGTACATGCTCAGTAAATCAAAATATTCTGGCTATATCTGTCAAATAAATTGATCTATGATCAAGGCACTGGGTGATTTAAGATGAGGCAGTTTTTAACAGCTATATCGCTTTTGCATAAGAAAACCGAGAACTATGTTGCACTTCTAAGTCTGAGCCAGGACATCATTATCTATACACTTTATATTAGTGCATGGATAATTTGCTATTAATCTGTAAAGTTTGTACAGGTTATACTGCGCAGTTTTAGAATTTACAGATCTGAGGTTGGGATTATTTCCTGCTACATCCTCTGTATAAGTATTTGTGTGTATTGTAAGGTGAAGTGGGTCTACAATACAATGGCCAGTGATCTCCAGTCCATGCTGGCGCTGCCGATGTAGAAATGTCTCCTGTCCACCACCCAGAAGGAGGAGTGCATGCTGCCTTTGGTCAGGGCTGACATGTTAATATAGTGAACTTCAGCATCTAGAAATGGAGAGTGAAAGTGAAAACAGAAAGAGAATTGAGTTAAAGATAAAAGGCAGCAAGAAAAAGATGGAGGTTCCATGTGAGACGAGGACAGAGACAGATCTGGCTACAGATCTAAACAGAGTGAAGCTACAGCATGTTTGAATACAAGCAGGCAGAATGTATGAAGCAGTGAGAGTGAGAGCTGACTGTATTTGGCGAGTGTCTTGAGCTCAGTCGAGTCAATCATCCCGCTCGAGATCTTCAGCTTGACCCCTTTTGCTTTCAGTCCCTGCAGCCTGGACAGCAGCTCTCTGCCCTGGAGGAAACACACCAACATACCACGGCTGTCACATTAAATCCAACCACCGTGGATTCACACAAGAAAAAGACCAGTCCAAGTGCTTTGATTTTATTTTTTTATTTTTTAAATGTTGTGGCATCATCTGAACTCATTTATGTGCTATTTTTGTGCTACATTTGCCATAGACTTATCTGCAGACAGCTATATACTATGATGTCTTGTTTATTTTTTTTCAAGGAGTTTTGTTTTGATCAAGTATTTATATCTCTAGATGACACTCTTCTCTTTGCTTTTTCAGTCAGGGTGACAGTCTCATCTCATTTTAACTACCCAATAATGTACCTCCTGTTGTATATTTAGAACAACACATTTTTATAAAAGCCAAGGACAAGATACATCAAGGGACTCAACCATCCAATTTGTTTCTTTTAATCTCAATCAATAATTTTCAAATTGCAGTTATCGTAAAACAACACAGAACTAAAGGACCTTTAAAGCTGTGAGACATCTGGGATGTAAAATTGGGTAAAATGGGCTTCTTTTTAATATCCAGAAGATGTGTCTCCCTTTCTTTTGTACTCTCTATCTTTTTACACCAAACCTTTCAGAGGACACACTGTTCACATTGGGAAGTTTGTTGTTTCATACCATATTGAGGGGTTAAAGAATGACTGCTATAACTCCTCGCAGAAGTTTAATTGTACACGTCATGTTCAGTTTCCTCGTCACAACGGGTACTAATCAGTCCGTAAAACTGTTTTTAAAATTTTTCTTTCTGGATTCGGGAGGGAACTTTCCCTCTCATCATCAGTTTGGGCTGAGAAAGTTCACAATTTTATTGGAAAGGCTGTTACAAATGAGTAATTTGGAGATTGAAGGACACGAGTATAAATGCCAAGCGATATAATGGAATATGCTATTGAGATGATTTGGTTTCCAGAGTTTCTGAGGCTTGAACCACAATATTTCAGGCTCTCCTGCCTCAATTTTGACAATTATACCTCTTTACGAGATTAGAGAGGAGTGAAGAGTCATTTTACGTCTCTGCAGATAGTCAACAAACACATTACAGTGTTGCAGTGAAATGTGGCTGATCGTTTTTCACAGCTGAGTTCATGAAACACTTAAATCTGTTGAATTCCTTCCATTCGTAATGATCTGAGGTGATATTACAGATGCTGTTTTTTTTAAGTTTTTTTTAACATTTGTGTGTGAGAAACACTATTGCTAAAAGTTCAAGGGTCTCAGAATTCAGTTTATCACTTCTATAATATGTTTACAGAACTTGTTTTTAAGATTTTTTTTTTTATGTCTCATATGTTTTCCTTTACTCAGATAAAGCAGTGGGGATGGACCGGAAATGTGAGCAAAGACAGCACGCCAACGGCTGAACCAGGTACCAGTCCATAGGGCATAAACCCTAACCACTCAATCACCAGGTCTGCAGATTCTTGTAAGTGTGCATTTAAAACATATCCATGTGGTGTGCTAAATAATGTAATCATGTCTCTTTAATATTTTTTTACTGTTATTTTATTGCTTTCCTGTGTCTATAAATGCTGCTGTAGCGAAAAAAAAAATTCCCCTTGGGGATTAATAAAGTAACTATCTATCTGTCTATCTATCTAGTCATGGCAAAATTAACATTCACAGTCTGAAGACACAAACAGACACATGCAGTGTTACGAGAGCATTTCCACCTTCACCACTTGTAACTTTGCCATTACTGTATATCAAATTGAATATGCTGTGTATCAAATTTAAAATTTAATGTACTGTAAATTTTGTAGACTGCTGCAGGCTGAGAGGCCATTAGCTCCTCTCTGGCTCGAGGCCTCTGAAAGGGGCTATTACTTTCCGATCATCGGCCTCAGGCTCTGATTAATTCTGACGTACTCGTGTGCGTGCCTGTGCGTGTGCGTGTGTGTACGTGTACACAGCCTGGTCAAACCCTCCTGAAAATAGTAAATAACACACATCCAGATCAAATCCAAAATAAATACTCTGCCTCGGGCATCATGAAAACAGTCTCAATCGGCTCCTTACCTGACCAGAAAGTTCAACTCTGAAAGGATAGCTGTTGATTTTATATTGTGGTTATCAATTCTGGCTGTTCAATTATATCATACTGTCATTTGTTGTTACACTTCTTAACTTTTACTTCTGGGAGATTTTTAAAGCAGGGCCTTTATTTGTAGTGGAGTGTTTTTTTATATTGTTGTGCTGGTGTCTGAGCAATTCTTTTTACCACCGACTATCAAGTAGAGGAGGCATTCAGACACAGAAGACACAGAAAAGGAGACAGGGAAAATTTCAAATGTGCACAAAATATAAATTATAGTCAAAAATTTTGAAGAGTTAAATCTCCGTCAGCTTGCTGTGGTTTTACCTGTCTGGCAGCAGGCTGGAAGCTGGATTCATAATCAGAGGAGTTGAGGAGCCACAGTGGGGAAACTATCTCTACGACCCGGATAGCTCGGTCCAGTAGGTTGTACAAGCCTGCTGAGAGAGGGAGGTGCGATGTGCCATTGTCTAAGAAGGAGATGTCCTCTGGGATGTTCTCCACGAGGACAAGTCTGTGGGAAATAATGGGGAAAAAACAAGAGTAAATAATAAAAATTAAAAAAAACATAATGCAAAAGAAAATACATATCTACACGTAGAAATGGCCTCATAAAAACTGCAAATCCAAAAGCATCTTCGCTAGAGACCTGCTAATGGAAAAGTGCAGGGGAAATTAATATGAGATTTATGGTCCTTCACAAAGCAATTATGAGTTTGCATTAGTAACAGTGTTATTATGAGATCTGGGATTATTAGGTTATATTTCGTGTTTTACTACCCCGTGACAAATTGGCTAACTGCACCATTCTCCCTCTATCTCTGGATCGTTGGCTTAATGAGACAAATCAAGGTTCCCAGACCACACATGCCCTCAGATTCCATCAAGCATCATTAAATCGTGTACAGGTCGCCTCTGGCAGCGCCGAGAACAATGATGGCTGATGTGCAGAAATGTCAGCAAGGCAGATTTAATTACAACCAGTCGGGGAAAAGTGACACATTTTGCAATATCCTTGTTGCTTTCTCATAAACACTTCTCTCTTCACTATCACATGGTGCATTTTTTAATATAGTCATCTGCAGTCTGGTGTAATATACTATAGGTGCAGCAATAATGAAATCGTATAAAGAGGCTGTAGCAATCTACTGTGTTATATTCATTGGTTTGCATGAAATATAATATACTGCAGATATATCCTTGAAATCATCTGCTTAAGAATCAGTGCAGCCAGGTACTCTTTCTCATAAAAATGTACCATGAAGCTAAAAGTTAAATGATGGGGAAAATGTTCCTCCTGATAGTTGTTTTGCTCTTTAATGTTTTGCATACATAACTGTGAAAATCCAGTGACTCCGTATGAGTCTGTATGTTACCAGAATGCCTAAGTATCTCTATCTATCGATCTAAAATGACAGGGGCATTAGCGCTGGACATGACAGATTGAATTAGCTGTGGTCCAGATCTGCAGCCACTCAGAACCAGGCTATTATCAAGCTCCAATGCTTCCCACATTTTCTCTGCATCTGGTTTTAGACATCGATTTCTGCCAATTGGATTTTAGAGAGAGAAATATAAAACAGGAAGGAGAGGCTGTTCGGAGGGAGAGCAGCAAAAGAAGTAAATTCTCTTGCACTTCTGTGGTCGATTACGTCTCTGGATAAGATGTTGTCCAAGAAAATATAATTTACTCACTTATATAGGAGGGATTGGACCATAGTAAGAAATATGATGGTAAATATAGTGCAGATTGGTTTGGTGGCTCAACAGGTAAAGCATGCACTTATAAACTCACACAGTCTACGGCTTATTAAATATGACATTATTTTAATCTAATCAACGCTACAATAAAATGAAACACAGGTTAATATTATCAGTATAATGCGTGGGTTTATCAGCTTCTTTGCTGAAAACAAACTACTGTATGGTGATGACAGTGAACCAAAACCAAAACAATTAGCTGAAAGGGGCAAAAGAACAGGTACACGATAATTATGGGTTTGTTATAAGCAACCTCTTTCACAATACATGTATCTTTTCAAACACTGCTAATACAACAGTATTGATCAGTACATTTTTTAAACTTTCCCATTCTCGTGAATGGCACAAGTATCCACTTGGACTTAAGGATGGACGGAGTAGGGTTTGGTAGCCAAAAGTCACTCTGACCTCACAAAATATTATGGCCATAACGCAAGAATTTATGTGCTAATTATGATAAAATTTCACCCATATGTCTAATAAGATAAAATAAGGATGTGATAATACTTCCATCTTAAATTCAAAGGTCAGCTTCATCGTAATGTCATAATGTTTGCCAAAAACACTTCCCTGGCCATAATTCAACACCATAACACAGGAACAGAGGGAGAGATTGTGACAATATATCACATTCGTTCGGCTACTAAACTGGCTAATCTTAGGCGTCCACTTTGAAACTGTCCTGATTGTATAGATCTCCTGTCTGTCAGGTTTACGATGTGTGTGAACTATTCATGTGTTCGAATTTGTTGCTTCTTTGCAGCGACATTCATATTCAAAGTATTGTCTACTGTCAATCAGCTTTATTGGCCAAACATCTGAACACATACCTGCATAAAGATTCGCAGAACGTTGTTACGACATATACTGTATGATATTAAAAACCTATAGCACTTTTTTGTTTTTCAAATTTCTGGCCAGCCAACGAGTGACAGCTTGGGGTTTACCGAGTGCTTTGACTCAAGGGCACACTGGAGGGAGCTTGAGCTGCAGGTGATAATGTAGTGGCCTCACATTGAGAGGCCGGTTGCCAGCTCGCAGCTTGAAAATTTATTCCTGGCTAAAGCAGAGCAAAGTCAGGATTTGGGAAGTTGCCAAGGGTCAAACTGTAGGACTCGGATGCTCTGTGATCATAACATGCCCATATCTCCACGAGGGAATGTCAGTCGATATGTTAAGTGAAGCAGAGTTTGGGATAATCACGAGTAAAGCTGGCTGATATGTGTTTCTGAGGGTTTTATTTCAGTGGCTGTTCTCCCATCTGTCAGTCACAGAGCTTCAGGACTGAACTCTGACAGTGAGTTAAATGAAAAGGCACAGAGAAACCAATAGAGCGAGCTGTGGTGAAAATTTAGAGAAGATTTACGTTTACACCACAAAGCGCAGACTATCTTTTGTTCTGAAAAGAAGGCAAAAAGTAATACAGCTGCAGTAAACACCCCACGATAAGGAAAAACAAGGATGCATGGAAAACAGATTGAAGAGGAGGAAGGGTAATCTTATTCTAAGAGGAATCCTCTCAGTCCACTCTAATGGCTGCGAGGTATGATGAATAGCGATTTTGACTAGTTCAAACAGCCAGACGGCTCTCTGTATTAAAAGTGGAGAAAGCAGGGAGGCAGCGCTTGTTTCTTCCTGCAGAGGATTCATCGATTTATGCAGTGTGTGTTGTCCATGACTGGTTACCTCCATGGTAACCCATCTGCGCACTCATGGGTGTGATTCAGCCCCAGCCGCCAATACCTAAGTGGTGTAAACTTCACGGTGTGTGTGTGTGTGTGTGTGTGTGTGTGCATACATGATGCAGTGAAACAGAAAGATAGGGTGTGTGTCTGAATGTAAAACCTCACTCTGAATGACAATGGATTCTTATCTTCACAGTGTGGTAGATGAGCACAGCTGGATCACTCTATTCTCTTCAAGGGGATGCCCTCCCTCCTGATGTTTTATTCCAAAAAAGCAGAACGTATTTCACAACATTATAGAGCTGGAAGGGCTGAGGCAAGTTTACATGTCAGACATACAGAAAACAACATAGAAAACTGCAAAAAAATAAAAAATGTCTGTGGTACTGCCTGCAGAAGCACTGAGAGTAAAAGCTTAGGATCGTGTTGAAAATCACATTGTGCCTTAGTCAGTTCCTGATATCTGATATAAATTATCCATCCTCTCATGAGCTGCCCTGAGCTCTGGGTGTACAGCAGCAAAGACATTAATATGGGTATCACAGACATGGAGCTGCTGCTGCTGCTGTGCTCCCTGCAAGCGGCTCATTTTAGTTTCTTCAGGAACAACCAAAAGGCTCGTCAGGGTAAACAGTTCAATCTGTTATTTAGATACGATTTATTTGTGAAATAACTGTTGAAATAATGTGTTTAATGCAAATGAATTAGAACTGAGTACTTCTTTTATTATTGCTGTTAATGTCAGTCATAACTGCTGTTCCAGGTGTTCACCAACGTTTTGACTGATGGTCCATAGCTGTCTCTAACTAACCATCGTCATCAATACTGCTTCACTTCAGTGCACTACAGCATATATTGTAAACACACCTGTTCAGATACTGATTGCTGAGTCTTGGAAATGAGTTACGATTTACGAGTTATATTTGTTTAGTTCTGCCGTCTAATTTCTTTGGCTTGTTGCATTTATTTCCACTCCCATACTGGCTGCAACTTTGTTGTTTTATGTCGGCCTCTGTATTTTGATTTTTTTTTTAACAGTCAATAAATTTAAATGGATGTTTAATGAGCATTTTGCGCGCCCCTGTTTGCACTTGTGCATGAGCATGCGTACGCTCCGGTACTTCAATAAATAGCACTACACCCGTGGTGTTTATTAAATAGCGAATTATGTAAAAGAAAACAGTGGCTTCAACTAAATGCACGTGTAGTAAAGCAAACTGAACGTGCTAGCTTAACTGAAAAAATGTTAGTGTCCTCCATCAATAATATACACCTGCAGAATACAAAAGACAGCGCAGAAACTGTAACTTCTGGCAGTGAAATCTCATTCAAGACTACATTTGTAAATATGCTCACAACTAAAATCCAGCCTTGGAACAGATGTTGTGCAACTCACTTCAAATGTTTAAATAGACAGTAGTTTCTTGAAAAAATAATCTTTTATTGTGGTTTATATTTTTACATTTATATTTTTAGCAGCCTTTAACGAACACCATTTCCCATTTGTCCAGATGTTGGCGGGCTAACGGGCTGTGTGGACTCCTCAACAAAGGAGGTGATATCGTGAGAGAGTCGAAGGGTTGCGTTTACATCAGACATGTCTGTATTGACAGCAAGACATAGAGGACTGAGCGCTGTAGACATTTTTAGGCACCTTAATTGTTCGCCCGCAGTGAGAGCCAAAAACGTTTATAGCTACTTTACTTCCATGCCTTACGGCCCACTGCATGTGCATTAGTGTTTCCTCTTTTGGCCTCGACATATTGGACGACCTCGAATAAAACTCACTTTTTTTGGGGGGGGGGGGGCTTTTTACAAATATGAAACTTTCATGGATAAAAAATTCATGGTAGGAAAGAGTAAAAGCCAAACGGGTTTTCAGTTCCAAGAGTTCTGTCAGCAGTTTTACTGACATTTCTTCCGTTGCAATACCATGAGTGGCCAATGGGGCAAATTAGCAACAAGACGGAGGTGCCGTGCACAGCTCTCTTAACACACCTGACACATTAAATGCCACAAAAGTATTGTAGTTTTTTTTTTAATGGGGGCTGTAATTTTTTCTGTCCACAGAAAGTAGTTATTCTTTAACTTTGCTAAAGTCACAAAATATTAACTTTGGTACATAAGCTACTTTTTAACATACTAGCAGACTAACGCTAAACCCAGACTTGACGTCATGACTTAGCTCTCTTTAGGTTTTAAAGGTGCATCCCAATCCCTGAAAATAGCCAACTACAAACTTAGTGATGAACCTCACACAAGTAAAATATTTTCCAATTTGAATACACCTGAATCTAATTAGCTGTACCAGATCATGTAGCTTACAATATATAAAGGCTATAAACATGTCAACATTTTAATTTACTGAGAAGCGTAGCTGTGATTTCTGAGCCTACCTTATAATCACCTCTTTTTAAATGTCTGTTCAAGGAAACATGACAGGCTGCCTGAATACTGATTAAAAGAAAAGCACATTTACAAAAAAATGATTTGAAGTGGTGTGTCCTGAAGCAGCCGACTGCTCACAGATATTGAGGATGAGAGAAGTCTGGTTCACCAGCATCATTTCTGCCCTTCTACAAAGTAGCTGTAGATCAATACTAACCTTTTTATCAGCCGGCTGACACCAGGCAATTACACGTGTACACCAGGGATACATCAGACTGGCATTTGGATACGATCAGATGAGAGGGTATAAACTGCTATCACTTCGCTCCAATAACCAAACCTAAGATGATGTATGTTTTACTTCCATCATCGATTACGTTGTTCCTCATCACAGGGGAATATATCAATCCTGTTCATTTTTAATTAATCAGGTTAATTTGATTGTGCTGCCAGACATGTAAAGCAACTATCTGCATTAGTGGGAGAGATGTTTTTTTTTTTTTTTGTCTATCTCAGGTCTCTCGTTACTGAGGTGAAATAATTAGCATGACTCATTATGCAGGCAAAAACAGATTAAAATGAAATCGACATGACAAAACAACCAGCTGACGTGTCCAAATTACAACATCACAAACAAAAAAGATGCTGAGTCATTATTTGGGCAGCTAAAAGGCTCAGAAGGCTTTTTTTTTTTTGTGAGCAGTAGCTACAGAGCGAGTGAGCGAGGCCGGTCTGCTGTATTTACATTATTCAGGGGAAGTCTTTTCAGTCTTAATCAGTGGATCATTTTCAGAGTGTGGGCACTCGATGTAAGAAATGCCGATGACTGAAAAGGGCTTTAAATGCATTTTCTTTGCTGAATTTTAGGAGTCTAATCTCGCATGAGCCTCAATGCACCTCCATTATAAATGTGTCCGTGTCTCGCAATCTGGCACTTTTCCCATTTTGCAGCGGAACTTGCTTTGAGCAAAATGCTCTATCAAGTCATTAATTACACACCTTCTAGTTCTTTCAAATGATGCATGTCACAGTTAAAAGTTCAGCATGCAGCTTATGGGAAATAAATAACAGTGCACACGGTCTTGGAAATCTGACAGCACACATTTCCGAAATTTGTTTGGAGTCTCGGGTTTATGAGACCTCCGTCATCCCAGACAGGGAGCCAATAGTGGCTGATGAATCTATTCATCTCTCACTCACTGCAACCCCAAATCTACCCTGATAACCTCCTCTTCTTCCTCCATCTGGCTCAACCTTCCTCAATCATGCCTCCCTCGGCCTCGTATTTATCTCTCATTCTACCGACAAACTTAAGGGACACTTCAAAGAGGAAGAGTTCGATTCAGCTACACAAGTTGGGATTAGACTTTCAGCCTTAAGTGGAAGAGAGGGAGCTCTCTGAAAGCTTGTTAATGGCTGATTTAAGGAAGAAGAGGGAGAGAGAGTACATGGACGCAGACATAAAGAAAAGACAGAGCGAGAGAGGTGGGGAAGTAATTCAAGGCTGAATGTTAAATTGAATGATCAGAGTCTAATGGAGGGGAACCAGTAGGAAGTGGAGAGTAGGAGAACAAGACTGCTGTATCAGCCCAATGCCTGCTGATCAGCAGTTTTAACTCTTGACCACCACGTCGTACTGTGGTGGTTCTTTGATTATTTTTTTTTTTTTTTTTGTCAGGGGATCCATACTCTTAAAACTTGAAAAGACTCTAGGAACTTAGAGAAGTAACTTCCAGAACAGCGTGGTAATCATTTCAGGCCATAGAGGGAGACTATAAAAGAAGCAGGCTGAGGGATTAGTTCCTCTGTTTTAATATGAGATAGTTAAACAGTTCAACACAGACACAGGTTGCTTTATGTAATACCTGCGTTATATCTTCCTGTTTTATTTTGGGATCCTTCACCTTTAGTACCCATGTGTGCTTTATTTTCTGCCATTGTTTATCCCCCCCCCCCCTCCCACACACATACACACACACACACACACACCTGTGTCTCGTTTTCCCATCAGGTAGTTGTGTGTGTGTATTTAGTTTCCAGATTGTTTTGTTGGTTAGTGTTTGTAAGTGCCGGTGGCTACTCGGGTTCAGTTCTTTGTCTGTCTGTTTATTCCCGCTTGTGTTTTTGGATGTCGCCTACTTTTGGATTCTGCTCCAGCGTGCATCTTGTGTTTTCGTTGACCTGCCTTATTTCTTGTGAACCATGCAGCCTTTTCTGTGTGTAAAACTCGCTTTGCTTTGACCTACTGCGTCGGTGTTGTGTTTTTGGGTCCTCAATCTTCTTGTGAACTGTAACACTTTATGGTTTAAACTGAGCTAAAACAGTCAACAGTGGAAGCTGGTGGAATGAATCACTAAACATTCAAAACTACACACAGGACAAGGCTGAGGCAAACCAAATGTATGAAAGGAAATGTAGGTTTAACTCATGAAAGCTATGAGAACCAAAGGTCCCAAATCATGTCAATGTTTTACAAGTATTTTCTTTTTCTTGTCTGCTTTGCTTTACACAATGAAACTCTGATAAGTAAATACATTCTGTTGTTTCTGAGTGATTGTGAACCAGGAAAAAACAGACAGATTGTAATCAATAAATTGCTTAAGACTGTATTTGATATAATATTCTACTGTTAAGTGATCATTTCTATTAATTCAAACCAATCTTCCTATACCATACACCATCCGGCTTTGTGCGAAATGTCACAAAATACAATGGGCACAATCGGATCTACTGGAAAAACGACACATCTCTTTATGGAGGCAGGAAGCCAACTGGGACAAAATTTGTTAGTTAATAAGAACTGATAATAATATTAACATCTAATACGGCATGATTCAGTGGTTCTGAGTGTCAGGACCACCAAAGGACTCCAGAGAAAAGATGATTAAAAATGGAAGAAAAATGTCTTCGTTAAACAAATTGTGTTTGTTTTATTCTGACCTCTCTTTCAATTTTGCTTTCTTATTGTGAAATATTTGATATTTCTATACCTCTTCAGACGTTTGAAAATGCTATACATTAGATATTCTAGTGAAGAAAAAAACACTCTTTGGCTGAACTGTTCACTAATTTGCCACATAAACTTGTGATGAAGCATTATGTGTCAAAAAGTTTGGAAACGACTAACAATAATGTGTGTGTTTGTGGTTCTTTTGCAGCTCTCACCTGCAGTCCTTGCTGCAGTTCTCCTCTGTGATTCCGTCCTCGTCTTCACCCCAAACGTCTACAGCTGAGAAAATCAGTGCCACCAGAACAGCGAAGCAGCACACCAAAGCAAAGATCACAATGCACTTCTGCTGAGACTGCAAGACAGAGAGGGAAAAACAACATTGATTACAAAGGTGAGTTTTTCTACTCTTCAACACTACTGTAGAAAAAAGACCAAAGTTCCCCATCCTACCGTTAGCTGGCTTTCTGAGTGACCTGATTTAATGCACAGCTCAGCAGGTCATCACATGATAGAGGAGAATTTAACACAAACATGTTGAAGGTTCACGTACGACCTTGTGAGTTCAGGTCCTCATATAAACAAGAAGCAGGAACGAGAAGAAAGCAAAAAGGGAAAAGAGCAGAGAGCAAGGAGAGAAATACCGAAGATAAATGATCCCATATGGCTGAGATGGAAGTAAGGGTCGCCATGTGATATACGGGCAGTGAGGATGTGAAGGAGACCGAGTCCCAGCTGTTACTGCTCACTTCAGTCCATCTGCTTTCAGAGGATGTGGCCCTCAAGGTGATCAACTTTGGTCTTACTAACACATCTCGACACCATCAGACCTCTTTATGTAAATAATCGGGGGTAAAGTATTGCAGCGATGGTAGCTATTTATGGAGATATTGCTGTTTAATGTGATGCACAGTATATTAAGCTCATTACCTCTGCCAAAGAGGTTATGATTTACCGTAGGTGCAATTTTTGTATGTAATTGTCAGCAGGATTTAGGAAGAACTACCAGCCTGGTCTTCATTAAGCACGACGAACGAGTGTAGCATTGGCAAAGTAAGAACCAATTAAATTTTGGAGAGGATCTACAAATCATTTTTCGCTTTCAGTATCATTGTGAGATAAGGAATTTGGCCTACTCAATGCCATAGGTCTTAAAAGCCAATAGATGGCAAAAAAGTTAAATAGTGGCAAAACATAGGCCATTCTAGAAATACTGTGACTCCATATCACAATCCATATTCACATACCAGTAATCCTCTGGATACATATGTACTTCCTCAAACTTAATACATTAAGTCCACAAAAGTTTAATTTTGAATCAAAGTTTCTTTGTTTTGTTTCCATGTTGATCTGCCCTTTGTACCGAATGGCACTCCAAAATGTGGGTTTGGCTCATTTGGCGCGTATTGGTGACCAATTATGTGAAAGAAAATGCAATATCTGGAACTCGTCAGCCAAAAAAAAACCTGCGGGCACAAAACTATGGAAAAAGAACATGATCCATTATGGCTGACAGGAGGAGGGAAAGTGTTCCTGTTTCTCACTACAAATATTTCTCGGGGTTTGTGGACCTTTGGAGGACCTGATGGCACTGACAGAAAAATAAACAGTGCAAAGGTTTTGGTTGCATTGTGTCATGTCATAAAAACACACTAACAAAGACATAAATAAAATAGCTTAACTAGAGGCTACAGATGATAAATGAACCCGCCAATTAATTTTTTTTTATTTTGTTTTGCATTACAGCATTTTTTTTTTTTAACTTACTGTAAAAGTACACAAACCTCAGACACTGATATGAAGTGCAGAGCTCATGCTAAATGTTTGACTATAAGAGAGCTTATTTTGCATGTCCCTTCTTTGTTAACCCACTTTCTTTCATAGCGGTATGTTTTGTGCTTAATTTGACACATTTTATGCTGACGTGGGTTCATGTCACTTCACCTGCAAATCAGTGACTGTGTGTCACTGTCTAAACTGCACTGTCAGCTCAGGTTAGTTAGAAGAGATGAGGCAGCTCTGTGAGAGAGCTTCCAAAGTTCAAAAACTGGAATACAGTTGCTGTTTGTCACTTAAAAACTGGTGGCATTATAATATGTATAACTATGGCCTTTGAAGTGTGTTTAGCACAAACTGAGATTACATTATGACAAAAACAGAGCTACTTCTTTATCGCGTGCATGTTTCTGCCTTACACCAACAGAAATGAATTATAAATGCTTCAGTACGCTTCAAGAGGCTTTATTTTCTTATGTAATGCAATACAAAATAATACATAGTCTTTTAGTTCGAGTCGAGCCTGTCTTTTGTATTTGGCCACAACTTGCACATATTTGGATACAGACATCTAGCATTTATCAGACATGGGAATTACAACATTCCACCTCAATGAACACTCTTCTGTGTGGTTGAAGTGACACCATCCTGGGATGTGCTGTCAACCACTCTGGGAAGAAAGACAAGTGGTGAAATGCCACATCAAATACAAAATGTTCTGGATTCTGCCCCACTTAGCCCTGTTTCCCTCACCTGGAACAATTTTGTGTTGTGTTTTTTTACATGCAATAGTATGTAAATATGTGTAATTTTACAGTCTGAGTTAAAGAAACAGTCTTAGAAACAGTCTTAGAAATTTGAATATGTGGTTGTTTGGTGTTAAAACAATAAAAAGGGATCCACAGTTTATCGACTTCTGTTGAGCTGGCCGTGTGAAGAATAAAAAAAAAAAAAATGGAATTGGGAAATATGAGTAAGCAAGTGTATTGAATGGTAAATAAACCTGTTTCCCCTACTATTCAATGTCAAAATATCTGCAGTAAAAAAGGTATTTTAAACATTCCTCCTGGAGAACTGCGTATTGAATTTTTCATGAAACTGTCATATAGTACAGTGACGATATAAGCTTTCACAGTGTTTAGGTCATAACACAACCAACAGTTTAGCTTTACAGTTCTTTTTGAATGATTATATTTAGGTTTTTAATCAAATTTATGAATGAGACCCAACAACACAGCACAGTAAGTTGTACCCTCAGCGTGTCCTCACCATTACTTTTACAACAGTGAGCAGCTGATATAGAGTAGATTTGGCCCATTTACTGGGAAACGCCCCAACTATTTGTAAATTTATAACAAATGTATCCTGATCCCTTTGAAACCTGACAGAGGAGCCAAAACTAATTATCCTTGAACACAGCAGATCATTAGTACACAGTCAAGCTAAACTCATTATCCTCAGAGACAAATCTCATATCATACACCATCGACCTCTGTGAGCAACACAGCCTGGGTTATTTTAGCGTGTTTATTGTTGCTAATGCTCATGGGTCCTGTGTGGGAATTAAATTAATCTCCTAGCCAGTCAATGGAGTCTCCTCAGTGAACCAAAGTAGCAGGAATATTCAGCTACACACTCTCAAACACACACAACCATCTGTCTGAGCTGATGTCTGACATGGGAGGAGTGGTTGGTAGTCCCATGCAGGGATATTATACCTATTTCATATGCGCAGCCATAGTTGACTTAACCAACTCCCAAATCTCTGTATTTCGTGCTAGTTGCAAAAGCTTTCTGCAGGGTTGACAGAAGCATGAAGGTTAAAGTGAATGACCTCTTGACCCAACTCGTCCACATCTGCAGACCTGATTGGAAAAAAGAAACACTGCTCTCTGCACTTAAAAAAAAGCCCACTCAGTACACACTCGCAGGGTAAATGGAGGTTAAATCAAAGCTGTCACTCATCTGCTGGACCAGACTTACTGCAATAAAAGCAATTATAGATGAAGGTCCACCTGCAGGAGACTTAAGCACGGCCTGCTCCTCATATTTCCAGTGTTTGTCGGCCAGCTTTCACATGTGGTGGGGTGTGTGGGTGAGTGTAATGGCAGATATATGAAGAGGTCAGACTGAAAGTGTGCACAGGACGGCGTTACCTGACACTGGGGCACAGCTAAGGATCAATATACCTCAAATTACCTGAAATACTCTGCAACTGTATAGAAAATAAAAAAAACAAAACTAAAGCTTCAATGTAAAACGAAGAAATAAATTAGTGATTTATCTTAAAGTAAGAGTACAGTTTTGACTTGTGGCTTATATTTTTAAAAGATCAGTTTAACTCTCAGTGGTATCTTGCAACCCATATGATATATGGACAGGCTTTTGCGATATCCCCTGAAACCTGTAATTTTTATGTCACAAAGCCTTAAAAAATATTTGAAAAAGTCTGTATTGTGCCTTTTCATAAACATCTACAGACCTCTCTGTCAACAGTTTTCAACATGACCATCTATTTGGTTGAGTTCTGCTGCAAACCCTTCACTGTGAAGTCTGTAGATTATTCAGAGAAATGTGGGGACAAATAAGTTGCTGTTGAATTTTGTAAACAACAGTTTTCAAAGCCGTGTGCAACAAAAAAACAACAACAATTTAATCCTATTGTAGATGGAAGCAGAGATTGCAGGGACAGTTACCTCAAAACCATGAAGAGCAAATTAAAACTATTGCCATGGCTATAAACTACAATGAGTGCAAGTTTTTTTTTAGAATTAGGGTGAATTGTCCCTTTAACAGCTGATGATAAAACACTGTCGTTGTTTCACTGCAAACTGTCAGTTTCCTCTCTAAAGAAGTAACTCTAAACCTCTGAATCCCACTCAGATCTTCTTCCAAGCTAAAATATAAAAACTTTTTTTTCTGTTGCTGCTTTCAAAAAGCTTTCTGGCTGTTTACAGTTGATTTTGGTGGCACATGGATGAAAAAAAAAATCCAGTCTTCCATCGGAAGCAAAGACAGCCTTGAGTGACTTAAAAAATAATTTAAAAAAAAGAGTCATAAATAACATGCTTTAGTGAAATTGCTCGCTGGCCGTTTTAAAAAGCTCCCTGGTGTCCATCCAAAAAAAGACTGTGCAAGGTGGATGGCATGGAGCCAGATTCACTCACTCCCCCACACACACAAACAAATACACACCACAACTTATACTCTCTCCCTACCTGGCTTTTTCTCTGCGCACAAAAACAAACACAGACATACAAAGGTGAAGGCCATACCAGAGAAGGTGGATGTTTATATGCTCAGATCAGAGGCAGAGGTTTTAAAAAGAGGCCGTCTGACCTTCTCTCTGCAACTCTCTGCCAAACTTCCCAGCATGCCCCTTGCTATCTGTTGAAGGATTGGCTCTTTCTGCTCATCTACAAGTGAGATGGAGAGTGTTTGGAACAAACAGTGTCTAAAAGTGGGCTGAATATTTTTCAGGTTTGTTTTGTGCTGCTGTCACCATACAGCATGGTGAAGTAAAGCAGGAGACTCAAAATATTGCAGTGAGCTGACGGTTGGTGAACAGCAATGCAGGAAGAACATGGCCCCTGTGGCTTTGGAAACACATTTAAGGAAATCTTAAAGTGTGCCTTCAGAGGAGCAGAATGAGAACCGCCTGAGAAAAGTGTCAGGGCTGCAATTATCCTCTTATGTGTGTTTCCTCTTTGTCAGGGCATGGTGACAACAAGGAGCCATGTTGCTTAGAGGGAAAGAGATGTTTGCACCACACCACACGACAGAAAACTGGGCAGACTATCAACAACATGTATCCCGGGCTAATTTGTCTAATGAGCACTCTGGGTGCTGCAGATGTTGTGTGGATGTGAGGAGGGTGGAGGAGAAGCTCTCCACATGCAGCCATGTTCTCATCCATGAACTCAGAGGATTGTAAAAACAAGAGAAGAAGAAGAGACAGGAATAGAGGAGACAGTTGAGGCTTTCGTCTTCATATTGGATGGAGAGTGTGGCGGGACATTGAGTGGATCAAGACTGACTGATAATCGCACACTGAGTGATAGGCACAAATGTTTACTTGGTCACAAGGACGAATTTATTAGATATTGGGGGTCAAAGGTCAGGGTCCGAGTGACCCGACGTCCGTCCAATCTGTCCTATTCTCCTCAACATGATAGGTACACCTTAAAGGAATTTCTTCAAATTTGGCACAAATGTCACTGTGACCTAGCAAAACACGCTTGCGGCCACATCTCCAGAATTCACATGCTAACTGTGCCAAAATTTGACACAAATATTCTTGTAAGGTAAAATGAGGAATTGACAACATTTTGTATGCTAAAGGTCAACCTCAATGTGACTACAAAATGTTCTGCAGAAACCCTTTCCTATTCATTATAAATCACCAATAACTTAGAAGCAGGAGGGTATTTGGGAACATATTGAACATCTGGTCAGATACTGAATTGGTGACACGAATCTTGGATGTCAAGCTTGAATTGGTGGTGATTACATTGATCTTTGATGTTACGTGAGTCTGTACAGATATAAATGTACTCTGCGACTTGACTGGTTGGTGGAGGCATACAACTGCGTGGCAATAGTTCTTGTTATGCACAATATAGTGCCAAATTCATGACTGCCGATAACGTTAGTCAGCATCCAAACCTAAAATATAATTTCGCAATGACTGGCAGAAAACATTGCGACTTATGTATTAAGCAAAATGTCACACGGGCACCCTCTCTGCTGTAAACTGACCACTAGTGTCTGTTTTTTGTTACCTGTCCATCCCTCTTTCTAACACTGTTTTCTCCACTTCGCTGCATCCATTTGTGGTTTAATCACATTAGTGACGAGCAAAGTGTCCTAAGTGAGAAAACACATGCTGTTCTGCTTCTGGCTCATCCTGCAGGCAAAGGCAGATGGTTCACACAGCAGCAGGAAAGTTGCCGACAGCAGATCACGCATGGAGTGACAGAATGCACACGATACACCTGCAAGTGTATCAGCTGCACGTACAGCAAGTGGGATTGAAACCACATGAATAATTATTACTGTTTTTTTTAAATTTTTTTTAAATTTTTTATACCTTTCCTCACCTTGTTGAAAAGTATGAGAACATGAATTTCTGAGAACTGTTTTCCATGTTATGGTGTGAAGGTGGTAATTGTGTCAGATATGAGGGTTTGAACACCAGTGTCATCATGCTGTGACAGAGCAACAAGTCTGGTTATGTAGATTCCTCTTTACATAATAAATAAGAGCATCCCACTTACTGATTACTGCAAGATATTTGTGCAGGTGCATGTGATGTTTCCAAACACACACTAGCAGTTTTGAAATGGTGAAGTAACAGTATTGTAACCTTAAATGAATCAGACTGTGGTGATTGACTGTTGGGAATGTTGGGAAACCAACATCCTCTATACTGCATGAGGTCAACATTTCGATGCTTTCTTGTATGTATGTATGTATGTACGTATGTATGTATGTATGTATGTATGTATGTATGTATGTATGTATGTATGTATGTATGTATGTATGAGCTGCATATGCCTGAGCCTGAATACTGTGGTATAAAGAAGAAATGAAATCCACCCTAAGCACTAAACCAGTGGTAACTAAAGCAGACAAAGATGACATCACAGTAAGATACAACTGCACTTATCTTTTGTTGCAGAAAACCTTTCATCTGTCCAAAGCACTGGATGTCAGTTATTGGTGTCAGTCCGTCAGTATTAAAGAACAATGGCTTCTTTATGGGCACAGGCACAGAGAAACATTTATCTCCACGAGGCAGAGAGACAAAGTTCTCTACCGACAGTGAATCTGAAAGGAACTTGATAAAGCCTTCATGCTTTTTTTTTTTTGATAAGGGAGAGGTTGTAACTCAAGTGCCACAATGTAGGCCTCCTGTAATGTCTTCTGGGAGCTTTGTTTTATATTAGCCTCTTGTCTCTCTTCCCTGTCAACTATTAATAATGTCAAAAAGTAAATGCAACACCTACTAGCAACTGTAACATTAGATTCTTTCATATTTCATTTCTTGGATGAAGCCAAGACAAACCAGGTTTGTACATTACGCAAAAGGTTAATTTCAGTCTAACTGCAGATACTCTCATCAGGCTTTAATTTGTAGTTTAAGGCATCAGATTTCTGCTGTGGTAAGCATCACTGCAAACACCAGATAAATAATAAATTAAAAATTTTACTGAAAACAAGAACATTAATGAGTCTCTCTTCAATTTATTTTCTTATCAATCTCCACTAGCTTTAGAAGCTGCAGGAGAAAACACAGACAGCCTACGCTGACGAGTTACAGTTCCTGTCAATTCAAGCATGTGTTTCCTGTTTTGGCGTGATCCTCAGGTGGTTCCAACATGATTGCAGTCCCGAATTCACCTCCTCTCTGACAAAGTGACAGAAAGCACAATTTATACTGCAATACTGCACGACACTAAGATCAAAATTAGAATAACCCCATGATAGAAAAAAAGTAATAATACTTAGAGGGAAACTGGGACTCTGACATGCAGCTCACTATATCACACATTAGATGTGCTAGATTTATTTTTAGAGATACTGCATTTATATATATATATATATATATACAACATGTATTGAGTTGAGTGTTATTTTCACTTATCATCTGGACACTGTACTACTTACTGTTGTGTATATCTGTCGATTAAGGCTGCAGAGTTTGTGTACTTTCAGGTGATGAATAATGTTCACACTGCAGGTGACTGTGACCAGTTACACCAGTGTCTCCTCCAATCACACAAAAAAGCACTTATTATTCATCTAAAGTTGTCATTAATACATTAAACATGTATATTCTTCATAGCAGGAATCTGGAGGAGCAGTTGCAGAAGACAAGGACAATGAAACACACACAAACTACACAGTCACACCTTATAGCTGCTTGCTGCAACTTCCTTCTCGGCTTCTATCATCAACTAATTTATCACGATCATGACGTCAAACTAATATACTGCAATACGATTAAGCCAAGTATAACAAGCAAAGTTGGCTGGCATTTCTGAGTCTAAAAAACAAATTAAAGTTTCTTGAAATTGATAAACCGATCTGGCATTTCAGTGTGGAAAAAGAAAAGATACATTATATAATTTATAAGACTTATGTTGCACACTTGGACACACAAAGGGGACTTCCAGACATGCATAAGTTTTGAACATTCCTTTACTGGAAATACATAAACACAAAACACATCAGCTCAGCATTGCTTCATACCGCGGGCTGTCTGTCTGCTAAACAGACACGCCCCCCTCCCTTGCTCAAAAGAACCTCTAAGCTGCCCTAAGTGCTTGTGTGAGCCCAACTAATTGTAACCATTAATTCACCTACTAGAATATGAGTTGCGATTGCAAATGAACATAAATCAGGGTGTGAATACACAAAATAATAATCCAACACAATAAAAATAGAACAAAAATAATACATGAGAAAAATAAAGGGGGGTGTCCAGTGTCCATTATGACAAACATTACTGTGGCTCCCACACTTATGTGTACTGTCTTGTTTACAAAAAAACATCTGTAAATGTTTGTACTTGTTGAAAGTGTTTCAAACACACAAACATTGATTAGTTTCCAATAAAACCTTACATTTCAACTTCCTCACCAGTGTATTTGTATTGGTTTTGTGTACTCCTCCAACCACTAAGTGGTGCTTTCTTTTTTTGAATGATCACCAAAGGAAGTCAAGGCTGATCAGTGACAGGTGTGGCTGATTCATGAGGAGGCGTCATGTTTTGTGACAGCGCTCCCTGCTGTACCTTGTTTTTTTCCCAACTAAATATAGGTTTGGCACTGTTGTGGAATAGTTTGTGGACAATGTTGAAGATGAGCAAGTGGTGAGCTGAATCTATCTGTGTAAGAACTTTGATCATGTGACTTTTCGAATTTTGACTGAACATGAGACACTACAGATCATCAACAGCAGCCCCTGAGTGACTCTAAATATAATAAATACACTAGTAAAGCAAGCTTTACAACATCCAAGGGTGAGCTCGCATCTCTAAACTAAAATAAAAATGTCACTTCTATACCACACCAAGATTCATATAGCTGAAAACAGTCAATTGTCTTTAAATGATGTGGCACATTCTGGATTTAAATCTGGTCTAAAATCTTCATCAAATGTCTTCATAAAACCAGGATGTCAAACACTTAATTAACAGCAATATCAACTAAACTTGATTGGAATTGTTTTTTGTATGTCATTGCTTTGTGAGTCCGTGTGTGTTTTTATGTACAGTAGCTTTTGAGTGCCAGCGGTGCAGAATGACTGACAGTAAGACAGCAATATCAGACAGTGTACTGTCGTGCTTTCCAAGTAAGTGCTGAGGAGGCAAGTTTTTCTGTGTGTGTGTGTGTGTGTGTGTGTGTGTGTGTGTGTGTGTGTGTGTGTCTGTCTATTCATGTGCGTGTCTGGATACTTTGAGTAAAATGCTGGGAACACAGTTCATTTCCAATAAACTGTCTGGTTGCTCCTCTCACTTGCCATCTCTCTTTAGCTCTGTGTGTTGAGGTGAGCCAGATAAGTTATGCTTGTCATTACACTACGTTCACTGTCTGAGTTGGAGTCTGTGTTCTGTCTCTTCCATTTATGTCTCTGTTTCTCCTCTGTGTTTTAAATGTCTTCATTTTATCCTTATCAATCTGAGTATCAGAAACAAAAAGAGTGTATACTCTCAAAAATAGTGATATGTTCCTGTTCAGTTTGAAATCTTCTGTCAGTGACGACTGGACAACTTCCTGGGAGGAGTGAGTTTATTTAATGAGTATTTTGATTAGAGCAAAAGTTTGACAAGTTTGGAAATGCGGTGGGAAGTAAGAGGGTTAGAAGAGCAATATAATGAAATATTACCCCACAGCTGTCAGCTGGTTAGTTTAGTTTAGCATCAAGGTTGGAAACAGGGGGGAAACAGCAAAAAATGCATCATATTTTTGATCAATCCATACAAGAACTGAAGATTAAAAACAATAACTCAACATTTTACTGGAGGTTATTTGCTACTCACGTATTCTACTATCAATGTATTCCTGTTGTGAGGCCTCACTAAAGAAATATTGGTTTGAGGTGAGTTTTTTTTTTTTTCATTAAAGCAACAACTACCTTTGTTGAATGTTGTGTAAAAGCTGGAAGTGCCTTCAGATAAAATTATTATAATAAAGGCTCCAAAAAGCATCTAACTGTATGTAAGAAAGTAATCCCATCTGCTCTATAGAATTGAAAAATAAATGCATTAGCCTCACTTGTTTGCCCATGTTGCCAAAATTCAGATTCTCTGGTCACAGCAAGTATTACCTCCGACAACCATGAACATCATGCTTACTGTCGATGACATCATCTGTTCTGTATCGAAGTGACATTCTTGTTTCAGTAGAAAAAGGTATTGTCAAGTATCTGCGTTTGTGGTAAGCTTTTGAGTGGTGTTAATCTTAACTCTACTTGCTGTTATCAGCCCCTCAGACCCTGTCTGTCTTTGCTGCAAGTTAGTCATTGCATGAAGGGATTCTGCACAGAAACAGAGCTGGTTTGATTTGATGTTAGATTTGAAGGTGGCTGTTTAGCCTTATCAGGTCTCATAAGTCTTCTTTACAGTCTGTGATCAAGGTGACAGCGATGTTTCGCTCCAGTCTGTTGGGAGACGATGGCCCCCTGGAAATTCATCCAAGCGGAAAGGAAAGATGTTGAAGGGATCTTCAAAGACATTCATTTTCATAAGTGAACTTTCAGTGTATGAATATTGGAAATGTTTACATCTTTAGACGACACAGAAGTTCAAAATGAAAGACGGCACAACAGGCAGGAGAGATGTTGATGATGATCACTGCGTTTGAAAGGCTGAGTATGCACATAGGTGATAGACAGAGTAAGCAATGCAGACTGACAGGGCAGTGGCAGCTGGAAGGGACTCTGATGCACTCTGGAAAAAGCATTTCTGAATTTCTGTTTACAGAGGTTTTCTTCTTGTTAAAAGGGAGTTTTTCCTTCCAGCTTTTGGAGTTTTTCTTCCTGTTAAAAAGGGAGTTTTTATTTCTAGCTGTCGCTCATTGAATTGTTGGATTCCTCTCTATATTGATGTAAGGCTCTGTGGTAAGGACTTTACTATGTTAAGTGCCTTCAGATGACTTGTGGCTGTTTGGTGGCTCTGTATGAATAAAATGGAATTGAATACACTTTTTGCATGAACAGTAGACGGGTACACGTATGAATTGGAGCCAGAGCTTTTTTTTAAAGCATGTGTTGTAACAAACAGCTGTAGCCTCAGTCAGACATAAAGTATGGCCAAACTTCAACAGCACGTTTGTGATGAACATGACGGTATTGAGTAAGGACTGGTGTACAAAAACACTGAATGCATACTGTTTCAAAATTGGCCTTTACCCCAAGAAGTGGAAATGTGAGTTGAACATGTTTAAACTTGAGCAAAACATTCAGGCTCATACTGCACCATTAAGACTCACTTTTAGTCTGTTAAGCTGATAAAATGTTTGTTTCTAGAACCAGCAGTTTGTTCGGTGCTATTTTATAGCTTTTTACTGAGACAGTATTCTACTTACTGCACTAGTTTGGAACTTGCATTTCCATTTAAAGCCTGTGAGCAGAGAAGAAGAA
Source organism: Embiotoca jacksoni (assembly GCF_022577435.1). NCBI lineage: Eukaryota > Metazoa > Chordata > Actinopteri > Embiotocidae > Embiotoca > Embiotoca jacksoni. The sequence continues at coordinate 4,823,300 of NW_027185252.1, forward strand.
ATTCTCCTGTTACTTCTGCATAATGTTTTATGCAAAAGTACACTTTGTCATGCAACTATTTTAGATGCATTTCACCCTGCATCATCACTTAGTAACTGCAGTATTTTGCCCACATGCAGCAAAAAGGTCTTCTTCTACCACCTGCCCTCCATGTAGCTCCATTGACCAAAGATGTTTTTTGCCTTTAAGATTGATTTTTAAATTAAGGGGTTCTGCTACCTCCTAACATGCTTTTGTTAGCCAAAATTAGTCAGTGTCATTACAGGCTGTACTTGATTGCCCTTTTGCTTTGCGTGAGATACTGGAGGGAAAAGACAGAGGCGCAAAACAATTAATCTGGTTCTCTCTATTTAAAAACAGTGACTGTGCTGCTCCATTTCTGCTGTCACCTACTGTCACCTCTGAGCCACTGCCAGCTCCTGCCTTATGAGAAGTGACATCAAGTGCTCCTCTCCGGAGAGGCAGCTTGCTCTTAGTTCAGCTCAGACTGTCTGTTCGGGTCTCCTGAATGAACCCAGGGCTCCGAGTTGCTCTGCCAGCCGGATGAGCTGTCAAACAGCTCTGCCCTCATACTGAAGCACAATCACAGAAGCTTTATAAGATTGTGACTTCATAATGATAGGGCTTACCTTTGCAGAGGAAGATGGTTGTGTTTATGGATATTCCTTGTTGTCCAGGTCACATGAATTTGATAATGATTAATGCAACTGGCCATTAAGTGCAAAGCTGACGAGAGACAACTGATGATAAAGTTTCATAGACAAGTAGGAAATATTCAAGACTACAAAGTAAATTGAGTTAACTTTGAATTACAGCGTGCTGTAGCTGGTTGGCTGAGGGCCCTTTTTCCATCTCTGCTTAATTTGACAAGGTGTGATCACCTCAGCTTGAAACCACTGGTCAAATCAAAGAAAGCAATGGATGAGATTCTTGGCGCTTGGTTTGCGATGGCTGGAAGCCCAGAGCAGCACATCTTTGAAGATTTTCCACTATCAGTCTGTTTGACAGTTCTGTCAAGTCTTGTGCATTTATGGATCTGCTCACCGTTGTGTTGATGACTGTGGAGCAGAATCTGTTACTAGAAACCCTCGCAGCCTTAATTCATCTACCGCAGCGAGATATAAGCCATGCATATACAGTCCTGCGTAAAGGTTTTGGGCACCTTTTGATGTTTAGATTATTTAATCCATCACATATCAACAGCAGGAAGGCATCACTCAGAAATTCATTCTGCAGCATGACAATGATCCCAAACATACAGGCAGAGTCATAGAGAGCTGTCTTGTCATTCTGGGATTAAACAGAGAGGCAGAAGACTGAGCTTTAAGGTACTCGTAACAACCCGCCCACCAAGTGCCTTGAAAAACTCTGTGTAAGAGTACCTGGAAGAACTTAAGCTGTTTTAAAAGCAAATGATGCACATATTGATTTGATTTAGTCATTGAATCATTTGTGAAAGCATCCTCACATTACTGTCAGTGCCTAAATCTTCTGCGCAGACTCTGAAAGGTTATCTCATGTTTACAAAAGTAAAAAATGAAAACCCAGCTGCTATTCTTCCATGTTAATTCAGAGGTGCAGTTGCAACAGAAACTCACATATAATGTCACATCACCAGTGCAGTGTCTTCTTAATAAGCAGTAAGCATATTAATTATGGTAATTTTGTAAAGTTTTGTTGACTGTGCTTAAGTTCATAATATCATTTTAATTAACTTCAGCAGCAAGAGACATATCGATCCCATCGGCTCCATTTTAAATAGTTTGACATTTTGGGAGATATGGTTATTGGTTTTCCCGCTGTGAGACAGATGATAAAAGCTCAATGCCGCGTTTGTGTCTGTACACTACGCCAGAAGGAGAGGCCCATTATCTTGGGTCAAGAAAAGAGATGAGGTGAAACTGGTTGGCTGACTCTGTCAAACTCACAGTTGCAACAACAAGCCAAAGAGTTACTGCTGCCTAGCAAAGAAATAAACCAGCACATAACCACTCTGTACACACTTGTGAAGATTAAACAAACAAATGTTAAATTGTGAGCTGTAAAGTTGATGATGGGCAGATTTAGTTACTTTTGAACAGAGCCATAGACTGCATATGAAAATGGACGTATACTCCAGCTCTGAAAAGTGAAGCTAATGCAGAAATTCTTGTTAAGCAGCTCCACTTAATGTTTTGTCTTTTTGACTTTTTCTTATGGCCAACAAAACACAATCTCACATAGATCTCTTCTACTTGCTGCCTGGATGGTTGCCAACATGCTTTCTAGGGTGCACGAGTGTAGTGTGTCCACCGTACACATAGTCCCAGATACAGACGTGGAAACCATGAATTGACCTGAATTCAACTGGCAAGACTCTGGAACTTCTCCAGGTCAAATACAGTCGTTTTATTCAGCAAAACACAAGACTACCCGAGTCACTGAATAAACTGAAAATAGGCCGTGACTAAGAGGAATGAGGCAATGAAGCAGCTTTTTGCAGACCAGCATATACTTTATTACTCTATGCTTCAATTAATGAGTCAAATAAAAGACAATATATGACACACCATTATGCATCTTGGTTAAGTGTTGCACGAAGAACACTGTCAGTGCACCATGTTGAGTCTCTGAAGTTGTTGGATGAACACCGCTACTCTAAAAGATTTTCTCTCTGGTGTTTTCATGAAGGTGATGGAGGCTATTGTCCAACATATCAGTGTTAAATCTCCTGCATCTGTTCAGCTCGGCTGTGGGGAATGTGAAGACCGTCACATATGACTCATCATTTTCAAACACATCAAACGCTGTGTGCATTTGCATTTTTCATGATAACCACTTATTTAGTCCAAGTTTATTTTTTGTCATATCACACATCCCTTCATTATGCTTTTATTATCGCTCTGCTTTGCTTTATGTTAATTGCACACTGTCATGGTATTCTGATACTTTTTGATCTTGCAAGCTCAGATGTGATTAAATAACATTGTGATACACACAAGGGTCCAATAATAAAATGGATGATGGGATTTGTATTCCCATTTCTCTTATAGCTTTTCTGTGGGAGGTATTTTATCCACGCTTCGATGGTCAAGGCCTGCTGGTGCCATTATACTTTCTCTTCAGTAAATACAAGAATATAAAAGCATAAACTTACATCATTATTTACTTTACTCCACTGTACCTGCTTTTCTGCCTCTACATAGCCACATGTATTCAAAATCTAACAGAAAGCACGTCTGGCTTCATGCTAACTTCTGTCTTTTTCACTTTCAGTCTGAATCCACACGACATCATTGTAGCCAATCAATAGAGCAGGAACATCATCCATCTTCAGGACAGGTACAAACACAGGGTGAGGGTATAATCTGGAATACTGAAGGGGAAGAGCCAGCAAACAAGACATTTCACTTTAAAACAGTACTTCAGCTACACCAACAGTATAAACTAGATATTCTAATGATTAAATAATTCATTGATAGTAATGTAGCTATAAAAGTTATAGATATAAATCTTTGTGAAAGCAATACCATCTCAGTAATGTAGTTGCTCTTTCCTCTTAGTTGATTGTTGAAGGGATCTAAAACGTTACCGTTGGCAACTTCTTGCGGTCGTGTGAATAAGTGCATGTAAATTCAACAGAAAGTTCTCAAAATCAGTTGACGAAGTATAAAGAGGGAAAAAGGCCGCGTACGGAAAAGGTCGGCGGTGGTACGGTGATTCTAACAGAACTTGCACTCAGGAGATTGCTGTCTGTGTCTGGTGTGAAGACAAAAGTCACAAACTTATTTTCGCTGATCTTTTCCTGAACCTATTCAAACTGTGACCGTTTCACAACGTTAACCAAAGTTTATCATTGTCACTGTGACAACGTGGGTCTGAAAAACTAGTTAGCCGGCTCAGTCAGTGGAGGACTCTCGTGCACATTCTCTGCCAATAGAGCATGCCCAGTCTGGATTCATCCGGCCAGTGTGGGAATATCTCACCAGACACAAGATTTAAAAATTCTCATACTGTGAAATACAAAGAGATTTATCTGGCTGTAATAGGTTTGATCAGCATTGTGTGAAAATGTTTGTCAATGGGTTGAATGTTTAGTCTTATGCACTAAACTTTAATATTAATTTCAGGTTTGTGTCCTGAAGAACAAGAACAAGTCCAATAGTCAGTCTTCTTTTGACTCTTTTAAAGGCTGAAACTCACTAAAACAGCTGTCTGTTGGGAAATGTAGCATCAAGTGATTATTTTCTGTGAGATTGTTTCTATCAGCACCGCCTTTAAAATTCCAGTCTAGTTACATCCATTGTTAATACACAGAGCAGCTTTGAGCGAAGCAAAAGTCTTCTAATCGAATTTAGAACAGATAACAACAAACTCACAACTCATCCATATTCTCTGACACTCGTATACCAACACTAATTCACAACAAACAAATATGCTCGCATAGCTGTGCGTGCACGCACGCACGCACGCACGCACACACACACACACGCACACACACACACACACACACACACACACACACACACACACTTATCCTATTTCTTCAATTTATTAATTTTTTTTCTGTCCCTTGATTCCCTATGTGACAAATGACTTTTTAAACTCATTGGCTTTTGGTGTCAACCAGCTTTTCCCCCTATGTTCTTGTACCTATGAGGCTTATAAATAAAGCTGTCCAAATTGAATTGCTCCTGCGTCAATTAAAGACACAGAAGAGAGGCCATCCATCACATTCCCAGGGCAGCCTGGGAACAAGCTAGCTGGATCTTGACAGTCCCGGCAGCTCCAATCTCCTCCAGATTTACTCTGACAGTCGTGCACACTCGTACCTATACTCTGTAAAAAAAAAAAAATCTCATCAATTCCCGCTTAGCTGGGGGCCATGCTGCCGTCCCTCAATCTCTCTCCGCACCCTATATCCCGGGATCTATTCCCTGATTCCCGCTTTGGATCGAAGGTTAGCAGCACATTGTTCGTACGCCTGCTGAAATTATCCATCATCCAGTCTAATCCACTGTGTCACATCGTCACGAAGGGGGCTGAGATGCTGAGAAGCTCGTGTGTGTCATTTGTGCAGAAAAACTTTATGCTGCAATGAAAACCGTTACTTATGATTTCAATTGCAGCACATTGGACGCAGAGTGTATCCAGGCTAACAGTCATGTTTGGTCCTGAGAGTAATAGATTTCTGAGGGGACGACAGACACGGCAGAAGGGACTGTGACTGATGCACCTTTCTGTCCTGAGAAGTCTCTAAGTGATTGGTTTCTGTGATCTAGTGAGAATGCAGCGACTGCCTCTAACTGGATGTGGATACTTTTGTGTTTCAGCCAATCAGGACTGATCAATGTTGACAGATGGGCCTGCTGAGTGATTTTTAAACTCAGTGATGACCTACTTACAGCTTACACTTGTTTTAATGTGTGTCCAAGCGGTAACAACACTCATTGGTTTGTGAACAGTCGTTATGAAGCCTCGAGTTCAAAATTTGCTCATCCCAAACGGTTTGGAGCTGGTAGTGACCATATTTGGACGAGCTTTGGGGGAGCAAGCGGGAGATCCAACTCGATCTCATTGGAAACCCAGCGATACTCACCGATAGCCGTAACCTGACTGCACCACAGACCTGTCAATCAAACTCACTTGCCTCGAAAAACACAGCTTTTTGAAGCATATTTTCTAATTAATGATGGGATTATTTTCAGATGAATCACCAGAAAACTAGTGAAAAGGACTGACTTTCGCTAGCAAAACCGAGATAACTCATGGAGAAATTTTCTTGACATAGAATTGTATGAGACATCTGGTGGTACTTAGTGGTATTGTAGCTTAAGGCACTTCTGCATCGGCCTGATTTTTCAGACCCGGAAGCTTCATCCAATTTTATATACAGTCAATGAGTGTGTCAAAGACACAAAAATTGAGGCTGACTAAACAAAATTATAATTCAGGTAACTGTCATGGACTACAAAAAAAAGTTTAGAAAAAAACCTTATGTATTTTATAAATCACAGCTAGACACGGACAGTATCACCTTCTAAAGGTCAGTCAGGTGAGGCAACACAATCCATCCCTCCCTCACCAAAGCTTTTGATTGACCTTGTCAGTAGCTATCTTAATAAAGGTCATTGTCTATCTCTGAAGACAGCACTGCGGCAGACGGAGATGCACCCTCCTAAAATGTGTGTGTAAGACAAAGGTCGGCGAGAAAGAGAAAGCGAAATCAGGATTCTGATTCACAAAGAAAGGTTTTAAGCAGGACAAGATGGTAAATTTAAGGTTATAGCTCGTAGAAAAGGTGTGCTGCAGTTCCTGGGAAAGTCTGTGCAAGAAGAACAAATTACAACCAAAGGAGTTTCAGTCTGTGTAAATTTATACATTATCTCCTTCATGACAGTTTAAGACTACAGTGCAGGCTAATCAGTGCTTATCTGTGTGTTCATTCTCGTGCCAACGTGTGCTGTCTTTAAAGAGCCGGAGTTGAAAAAGGCAAAGTTGAGATTTTGGGGTCAAATACATCCAATGTATGGTTTTGCAGGCTCTCTGCACCACTGACGTGTAGATTGCATTTCTAGAGTCAGACTTCATGTTAGCCATTTATCAGCAGTGGTAGCCTGTCAGGAGACACATCTGAACCATTCCCACATGCCTGTTTTCTGAATACTTGTATTTCAGCATGGCTATATGGATGGCAGTGTAGGGTCTGTTGGTCCACCACTTTGGCTCAGACTGAAAACTTTTGGCTGGTTGGCTCTTAGCCTCATTTCATCTGTTAATGGGAAATAAGAGAACGAAGAGGCAATTATCTGTGGCCATCCTGTTAGAATACTATTGCTTCTGAGTGTTTCATGAATTTAATTGTGTGTATGGTCCTAGTCAGCCTTCTGCATCTCTGGCACTCTTTTCCTCTTCCAGGCACCAACGATGCTCATGCTCACAGTAATGAGCCGGCATAACAGCTCTTTATACTATTTTTCTGGTTTGCCAAGTGGAAACCTATTTTAATTTTTTTAATTTTTTTAAAATTTCAAAATTTTGTAGACTTCCTGTTAGTGGGCCAGTTGAGTCTCGGCATTTAGGTCTCCACTAGGCCTTTGTGACCCAAAGTTCGTGGATTTTCCTCCAGATTCTGTCCTAGAAGTAAGATAACCTCATTCAAAATCCCACTGACATTTAATATATATATATATATATATATATATATAAAAAACAACTTTGAAATGGAGCTTTTCTGAATCATATGTCATGTGGCATGCTTCGTATGTCTAGAAAAGGACAGTAGTTTTTTGGAAAATAATCTGATATTATTGTCTTTGATTATGTTTTTGTGGCCTTTCTTAAATACCATTTTCCATGAGCCCTAGACATTCACAGGCTTAATGTCACGGCCCAACTGAAGAGGAGAGTCCCTGAGCGAGTCGAGGGGTTGTAGTTGGTTCTAACATTTTGGTAATAACAGCAGAACAGAGAGAAGCAAATTACAGCTGAGATTACAATCAGAAAGTTTTAAAAAAGGACTTTAGAGGAGAGTGTTGGAGATTTTTATGGATATCAAAGAAGTTACAATGAAGTAAATTCCTGTGCTGCTGCAGTTGTATTTTCCTCATTGAAGCATTTTCTGTGTTTAAACAAAAATTCAATTCAGTCATTAGCCTTTCAAATTTCAAAGTGTTGTAGCAAGTGTTGGAATAGAAGTCAATTTAAATATAAATATGGAAAATAAATAATAAAAGCTTTAGTTTTGCCTTTGCCAACTGTTCTTGGTGCTATTTCTAGTTCTGAAAAGTTTTTATCCAGCATATCAAGGACATTACTGCTTTCCATTAACCTCCACTGCATTAAGGTGGAGCCAATTATCTCAGAATCAGTTAAATAAAACCAAAATTATCCACATGGCTCAACACCTCTGGGACTTTGTGAGAAATGATATTGCTTTCCAGTTTGGGTGAAATGACTCCTAAAAACTGAAATGCCATTTTACCCACATGCTGCAACAGTTTTTTTGCAGAACAGATTTACTGAGTCTGAGTGACCTTTACTTTGTCATGAAAGGGTTGTACAATCTGAACAAGGCTGTTATTTTTTTCACGAGAAGTCCTTGTGCCTTCATTATTACAAAAAATCAAATCTTACTTTGGTACACTGTGGACTTGAGGATGTCTGTGTGAACAATAGCTGCTTGTTATGTATCATCTTTTCGAACTTAACGATTATATAAGACTCTGAAAGTGGTCCATACTCCAAACTCTGGTCTTTTTCTCACATGTTCTGGAGATTTTGTCTGTTGTTAATGAATAAAACGTCATTGTTATCCCGTAAACAGCTAACACATACAGTACGTTCTCAGAGTTATCATAGTCTGCATCTACTCTCTCTTCAAGCCTCACTCCCTTGCAAAGAAGCTGTGCCCATTGATCTCAGCTGTGCTCTCAGAATCAATAAGTAAATTATAGTCCCATTAAAATGACATGAGAACCCTGCTGACCATGGTGGGTCCTGAGCCCACAGATAACCGACCCAATCAAACCTCTGTTCCTGCATCCAGCCAGCTCTGTTCTAGCCTTCCCTCGCTGTCCCGTCCACTGGGAGCTCTTGGTTATTTAACTCAGACACAGCTTTGAAACGTGCCAAATAATGCCTTCAGATCCATAGTTGTGTCATTTCATATATGTATTTGAACAAATACTAAAGGTGTAATTGTTTCAGATGTGGAGTAGGGGAAAAAAAATTTTTATGTCTAAAAAAGTCTGACTAAAATGTTGCTTTACTGACAGTATGCATGTACTTTGCTTTACATAATTTGTGCACCTGTCATCCAGGTGTGCATTAGACAGTATTAAATCCTGCCCGATGGAGGACATTGGCCCAGTCTCCACTTAACCTCCACACTTTGTTTGATTGTATGGTGTCATACATTGCACATTTGGTCTATTAGTATTCAGCAGTTGACTCTCCACTATGTTTAATTCACCACACACAGAAACCTGTTTAACTGTAGCCATGGGGGACACACATTGATATAATGCATTCCCTTGTCCTTTACCTTAACCATCACAGCTAAATGCCTTACTTTAATCTTTACCTTGACCCTACAACCAAGTCTTAACTCTCAAAAAGTGCACACGACCCATTGGTTGGTGTGCATTCAAGTTTAAGTCCCCACTAGGATATAAAAACAAGTTCTCTCTCTCTCACACACACACACACACACACACACACACACACACACACACACACACACACACACACACACACACACACTCTTTTATAAGAAAGGCATTTTTGGCACTTTATGGTCATATCTACTTCTAACACTATTGTTTATGATAAGTTTAACAAATAATTAATAGTAAATCACTATATTTTATTTATTTTTATTGTGCCCGTGTCTTATGATTTCACTTTCACTTAATAGTTTTTTTTTCTTATAATAAGAGACAAAATAAGCCCTTTAAATATTGCTATCAATATTGTGAAGAGCTGACACTGTCTGCCCTTCACCACACAGAAAAAACACACAAACTCTTAAACATTGACAAATGACCCTCATATTCCTCTCGCAGCGTGTTTCTTTACTTCTTTACAATTTCGATATTTTTCAAATACAACTGATACTCCGAGCTACAATATAATCCTCACATCACTCACAATAAACTTCTGCTGGTGTAGCGATACATGAGATACGTGCTTTTGTTGACTACAGTACTACAGCGACCACTGTGTTCTCTTCTTACTAAAAAGTAGATGTTTTTGCAGTACCCTGCATTTTTCTGCTCACTTCCGACCATCTGATGGCGTTTCCTGCCACTGCTCTCCTCCGCATATCTATAATAACGAATGTATCCTATTGCCACTGGTCACGTCACTGCTTGTGTTTGTGTGTGTGTGGAATCAGCAGGATGTTCAATTACACTGGCTCAGCTGGTGTGTATATAGACAGAGAGGATGGTTTACTGAGTATCCATACACGCACACTCGAGCACACACATGCTTTGTGAGCCAAAAGTGTTTCATTAAAGCTCTGCCAGTAGAGCTGCTTGGGCTTGATCCCTTGACAAGCCACAGACCTCAGCTAAATTACCACGATGGCGGGGAACAAAGAAAGGCAAAGAGCGAGCGAGTGAGGGAGACTGTCAAGATTTGATTCACAATAAAGGCACAGCTCTCTTTCTCCTCTTGTTTAATTCATCTGGACTTTTAAAGGCCAAGTGAGGACATTACCAGCAGCTCTAAAAACAAGATATCAGCCCACCAAGAATCAAAGCAACGTGTCCTGCATTTGAAACGGGAATAGTTCGGATAGTAAAAGTTGATGACAACGATTCCTCCTGACAAATAAAAACTCTCCAAATGGATTCATTCACAAAATATACATGAAAACAACCGTAGCCACACAACTTACACAAAATTAAACTTCAGCACTGGAATCTTTTTCCTGCATCAGAGTCTGAGTCATCTTTATAATAGCCTAATAAAATGTTCACCTGGGGGACAGAGAGATGAACTTTTCTCCACGAACTGGCCTTCAGCAAAATATCTGCAATGCAGCTAAAATACAGCTGAGCAGAAAGTCTTCACTGTACCCTTTTTCAGATCCTTGTAGCCACCACAACTTTAAACAATGGAGAACCTTGTCGAGTAGAAAAACAGCACTTTTGTGCGTTTCTGCTTTTGGTGCTTGTGTCTGCAATTACAATAAATTAATAAGCAGCAGCACTTTCACAGTGTGTCAGTTAACACAACAACATGTATGTGTGTATATTGGACTCTGGTATGAGCGGCTTGTACGTCTGGATGTCTATCTAGTGCTGTCAGCCTGCCAACTCTACGTGTGCGTGTGTGTGTGTGTGTGTGCTTATTTAACTCCTGGGGACAAAAATCGGTTTATGGGAACCCAATTTCCTTTTGGATGCAAGTCCCCACGACAGAACTTTTACATTTTAGGGTGAAAATTTAGTTTATGTTTAGTTTTAAGAGTCTAGGACATTTATTATAAATCAATGTAAGTGGTGTAAACACTGAACATGGCCTGAACATAGCCTACTTCCAGCTGGATGTTTTCCTGGACAGCTGTGGACACTGTGGACACTGTGGACACTGTGGACATGTAGCAGTTCTGTTGATAGTATTTCTGGGGTCCGCTTGGAGGACTCGTTTCACGTGCATCAGATCGGCCTCTATAGATCAGACTCTGGGCAGTTTACCTCAGCGAAATGTTGCACATTTAATTGTCTTTATATTCACAAGATGAAGCGAAGAAATGTGGCTTGCAACAAACTTCTTAGCACAACTTCTTTTCAGATTCAGCATCTGTTGTTGTTTTCCTTGAGCAGTCGGTGCACTTGTCATGAAGCACGCCTGCACACCAAACTGGAGCGGACCGGACCATCACGTACTCACAGACGGTGAAAGTATAATACCGTCGTTACCCTGCAGTCCCTCACATCACACTCACGTTAGCATTTAGCTCAAAATACTGCTGTGCTTCCTAACAGCCTCAGAGCAGCTGGCAGGGCTGTTAACTTTTAATACTGTAACATAAACAACAGACATTTTAGCACTCATCCACCTTTCATCTCAGGACAGTCTTTCCTGTCAGACTTTTGTACAGTTTCTTTTGCCTGGCAGCACTTCGTACCTCGAGCCGAGTGTATGACAGGAGTTTTATTGCTGGTGTGGCCCTGACAGTCCGTCAGCCTCTTGTGTCTCTGGCCTTCTTTCTCTCCCGCGGGCTGTAGGGATGCTGACGCTCACAGTAATGAGCTAGCACATCGAGAAGTTTATTGGCAGACTTAACACACGGACAGGGAGCCAACTTTACTGGACTTTTTTTTTTTTTTTTTTTTTGCACAGATAATAACCACTGTCAAAAAAAAAACTTTAACTATCAGACATCATCTGCAGTCCTGCTGCGCCTCGTCCAGATGTGGCCGTTAAAAAATTACAACTTCAGTTTTTAATGGTATGTTATCCTAAATTGCTTTGCTCCTGGCACATACAGAGAAGGTTGATCACTCTTTTTTCACTAACTGAACAGTACAAGGAAGAGTCTGAAAATTAGATGATTGGTCATTTTAAAACTGACCCATAAGTGACATCATTGATCTTATTAATCAAACCTGTTTGAGATGTAATGTGTGATGGTCAATGTGTCCATTGAGAGAAAGTGCCGCCCTCTGGTCGCTTTGGAAAGTTATTGTTTGCTCATCTGCTAAATTGTCTTTTGTTGTGTGTATGAAAGGCACTATTTTACTATACCTGTTATTCAAATGGGATTTTCATTTTTAATGAAAGGAGGAACAAATGCAAAATGAAACAGACCGTATAGACTTTTTCACTGCAGATCTTTAGATGTGCATCAGTGCAGGTGCAACATTAATATTGATACCATCCCATTTACATCTGCCTCTTTCTTATTGTACAAGAACCATAATTCAGTCCCACCTGTATTTTTTCTACTATGTAAAATCAAAATTCCTGCTTTGTAAAAGGTCTGAAATACTGAGTCGTTGTTCCCATTAATCATTTTCTTTGACACAACAGCACATCTTTTTTTGACAAATTGATCCTCTCTCTGCGTGTTGTGTCTCCATCAGTTAATTGAAGTGACATGAATGTTGCTCCTGATTCAACAGTTACAGAACCTTAATGAGAATTGATGCAGTAACGCTGTCGCAGGCATGAAATAGATGAGCTTTCACACTTTTCTTGTACAAGAGCTGAACTGTCAGTGACATGAATCAAGGACAAACACGTACATCTCAGACTTCGTAAACGAAGGACTTGGAGCTGTGAAAAACACATTACTGTAGTTTTACAAGGAGGTCATCAGTCACACTGACATCAAATACTAAACTGTAAAATTATCCTGATGTAAAATTACCGTTGTAAAATTGAATTTTGCCTCAAAAATATCTTAATGCATCGTTAATGCCTCAATTTATAAAATGTGTAGGAAGTAGAAATGTTAATATATTACATTGACCAATAAAGAATCAATCTCCTCTCCTCTCCTCTCCTCTCCTCTCCTCTCCTCTCCTCTCCTCTCCTCTCCTCTCCTCTCCTCTCCTCTCCTCTCCTCTCCTCTCCTCTCCTCTCCTGTCCATCAGGCCCATCCATAATGAATGCTTTGATAAATCAGACTGTGTTCTCTGTTAAGATCCTGTAATGTTCTGAGAGGTGTCATTTGTTTTGCCTGGTTAAACCCTTGTTAGCACGGAATGACGAATAATGTGTCGATCCACAGTGCAGAACGAGATAGAGAGGGGGAGAGTGTCCAATCAGTAGGTAAGGCAGCGATGCCAGCTCCAGAGATATGTCAAGGCTGCTTGTGGCATGCAGCATCAACCCACCACGTATTCCTGTTTTTACTCCATTGTTAAAAAGGTAGATAGAATATGTGCCTCTGATTTAGGACATGCAGTTCAAAACGGAGCAGCTTCTCGGGGGATGAAGGGTGACCAAAGGATCGTCTCCCTTTGAAGTTTCAGACATCTGTCAGGACTGAATTCTGACTCTTTGATCATCTCTGAGGACATTTTAAGTGATGCTTTAACCCAAGTTACAGCCACAGTCACTCTGTGAAACTGAACGTCAGCTAATATCTGCTGGTGCAACGAGGCTATTGTGGATCATTAACATTACCCACGTGCCTCATCAGCCACTGTGCGATATCGTGTTTCTGGTTTAACTGCACCTTCTTGTCAGTGGTCCAGCTGGTCAAGTGGCAGCGATGGTGCAACTGTCTGCTCTCAGACATCACAGACGAGAGTGTCACTGAACTTTCTGATCGACAGAAATGTTGTGTTTTTATGTAGCACAGCAAACAATCATTGTGTGGGTACAGTGAGTTAGCCTTTAGTGGTAGAAGCCCACTTTGTATGACAGCTTTTTGAAAAATAGACGGAATACCACCATTGATCCAGGGTCTGACAGAAATGACAAATATTAACATTTTGCTTTACAATTTTTGATTTTGATTTCTTACCTGTATTTTTTTTATATTTTTTTTATTTAAGAATTTTTTTTTTAAAAATGCAGAAAACAAAATTTTATATATATATATAAATAAATAAATAAAATTAAATTTTAAAAAAAATGCATATTTTAAAAGTTCTCTGGGTTATACCAGAGGCGAATTTCAGTGCAAGCGCAGGTCTAAGGATTTTATGTAAGTAATGTTACTGAGGCAGAATATCAAACTTTGGACAGTTTGCAGGGTGACAGCGAAGACAGCACAAACAGATGATCTATAGGCATCTCCTGCATAATGTATTTTCATTTTTTCAGTTTTTTATCAATTTTCTTCCACCAGACATGATGGAATTATATGAAGCTAGCCAGGCTATTTTCTGACACACTCAGCATACAAGTAGCAACCTGAAGGCTGTCCTGAAGTGATCAGGAGAAAACATTACATTACATTAGAATCAGCCTTTCCATTTGTACAATGCATTTTGAAAACTACATAAAGCTGGACCGTCTCTTCAGTATACTCCACTCATTTGCCACTACAGTGCAGTAATAAATATGTTCATCCTCCTATTTACAAACGGTAACACAGTAAACACTTAGTGAACTGCACATACTGAACAGTCCTTCCAGTGGGAGATAGTATTTCAATAAAATAAAATGATCGAGCACACTAATTTGTATCTGAATCAGATTCTGCATAGCAGTCCAGGAAATGTAAAGGATCATTAGGATTTTGGGAATAAATCTTGTGCTGGAATATTATAGTTTTGAACTGCAATCACAGTAACTATAGGGAAATGTATTTTGCACCTATACCTGTGCTTTATAAATGGAGAAATGGGGCACAACCTGCACCAGGAACAAATCTCTTCCTGTAAATATTTGTCAGTTTTTCATTATTAGCATGAAGCTTGTTTGCTCGGTCTACCGCTTTGTCACTGAGAATGGCAACAGAAAACCTCAGTGAGAGGAAACATAATACAGACATCTCCACAGACAACGTGCAGTGAGTCAGACTGATTTAACCCTGTAGTTAGGCTAATCGAATCTCTGACTTTCAAGTGTTGACGTTCTTCTTTGAGAAATGAGATCTGGCCAGAGTGACCCATCTTTAAAGAGATATCAGACACAGCAAATACACTGACTGATCTGTCCCACTGTTTTTTGACTAACATTCAGGAGCCAGTAGTTTGGTTGCCATGGAGACCATTTTAGGTGTTTTGGGCCCCACTGTTTGCTGATGCTTTGCACCATGGTGTGATGACTTCTGGGTCTGCTTGTGTGTGTCCTTGCATGCTTGTGTGTGTGTGTGTGTGTGTGTGTGTGTGTGTGTGTGTGTGTGTGTGTGTGTGTGTGTGTCTTTGTGTTTGCATGTGCTCGGATGTGGGAGTGTGTGTCAGCAAACTGATGCTGTCTGGGAGCAGAATTACGAAGGTCTATCTTTCCTCTCACCACGCCACCTTTCTCTCTAATCTTCTTTTCTCCACATTACTCTCCTCTCCTCTCCTCTCCTCTCCTCTCCTCTCCTCTCCTCTCCTCTCCTCTCCCCTCCCCCCTCTCCTTTCCTCTCCTCTCCTCTCCTCTCCTCTCCTCTCCTCTCCTCTCCTCTCCTCTCCTCTCCTCTCCTCTCTCCTTCAGATTTTTTTTAAATTTATTTGACGTCCCTTATATTCTTTCTATCTCCTTGCCTTCCTGATCTCTCCACTGCCATCACTACATCCTTGACTGTCTGAGTGTAGTAGGTCACACTTGTCCAGTACATTTTGGCCCAGCAGCCCTCTTGTCAGGCTTTGCTCTGTGCATCCGGGTTGAAAGATGGATGGCACCAGGAGACAGAGAGGAACAGAGATGGAGAGGAAGAATCCCAGATAAAGACGGGGGGAAACGAGGAGTAATGGCAAAGGGAAACCTTGCAATGAAAGGTCTTGAGAGAATTTATAGTTGTCAAAGGTTATCCGATTGCACACACCGGATAAAGTTACAATAAAATACAGTAACAGTAAACATAATACAGTAATATGTTTGTGAGAGTGGGTCATGTACTGAGCACGGATCTGTGCTTCACTGTAAAACAGACAGTGAGAGCTGACCAGTTCACAGTGAGGTGAGTCCGAACAAGCTTAGTCTGGTTGTCCTCATCCAGCATTCTTTGATTTGATTGTGTTATAATGAAGTGTGCTCTGTAATTATAACTGTATTCAGTAAAAGGGACATTTCACTTTTAGGGCAATGGACTCAAATTTATGGGTTCTTTTTCTAGATTTTGGATGCTTTTTCCAAGGCATGATGACAGTCATTGATTATTTTTATACCCCCAATAGTACTGCATTTTAAATTTTAAATTTTCCTTTAAAGAAATTTCTTAAGTGTGTTTTAAAGAACTAAGACCAATGTATGTCCTGAGAGGAACAATTTACAGGTAATAAACACATTTTCTTTACTGTAATTTATTGTCAATATTGCAATATGTTTCATATTTATTCATTATTTTCCATAAACTATTTGCACATGTACGGGGATGGCTATATGCTTAAACATCAATGGTCAGGGTTATCCTTTTGTATTTAAACATGTTGCATTAGCAATCTTTTCTAATAAATGAATCGGTAATAATAATAGCCATGCAGACAAAATCCTAAAAAAAACACATGGTTTAAATATGCAGTTTCAGCTGCCGTGGCTGTTAAAGCAGGTTTGCATGTAAACAAACTTTCTTCTGTACATTGTGTTTTTTAGTTTGACTATGAAAAAAAATCAATAGGAATACATTCCCCGACCTTTGTGTGGAGTCAATACATGATACCATAGACTTCTGGAGCTACACTTAAATACGTTAGGCTAGTCTCATTGTCCAAGACATAAAAATTGCCTAGATATATATAAAAAAAAAAGAGATCCATTACTTTAACTCTGTTTATACATAAAAAAAACATGAAAGCCTCCTATAACACAATATTAAAGTCATATCCTGAGCATCTGATTGATAGTCTGCTTTTTTGTGTGACCAATCTTTTATTGCTTTTACTGCAGGGGTACTGGGGTACAGCAAAATTATACTGTATGACCACATACATAAAACACCTTGTTGTAACCTAAAAATATAAGAAAATGTCTACCAGGAAACAGGGAGATGTAGAAACATCATGAATCGATAAATAAATAAAAGACAGCGTTAAAATCCATCTACCTCCCTTGATATCTCTGCTTGCTGCCTCTGTGCAGCATCAGAGGTTGACATTACAGGTTCTGAAAGCCCAAAAGGAGCTGCGATGCTGTGTTAAAACAGTGTTACCACAGGACTGGGTGAATGCAATTTTACCTTGTGGATGTGTCTATTAGGACTACAGTCTCAGCAAAAAATGTCAGCCACTGAATGAAATATTCACAAGCTCAAGTCAATACAGCACCTGCACGTCTGAGGGCTAAAGGAATGCATGAACTCATACAGGGAGATATATACAGCACATTGAAATGAATTTGAGTGCCTTCCCCTAAAAAAACCATCAGTCACACTTCATAATAAGGGTACATTAATTAACCTTAGCATTAACTAACAGTAATCTAATGGTTAAATAATCAGTTATTAAGGGTGTTCATAGTAACTAAGGTATCAATTTATGCCTTACTTAATTGACATTAGTAAATAAACATTAACTATGAGAGGAAAAGATAAAAGTAGAGACACCAAAATGTACAAAGGCTAACAGCTCATTGTGTTTTCTAGGAACAAAGTATCCCAGCGCACCACCGTCACAACTGTCCTCGAACACCACAGTGTTCAAGACTCCCTCTGTGCGCATGCAAACACAATCTGAGTTAAAAAAAAAAAAAAAAAAAAAAAAAAAAAAGCCAGTTGAAACACTTGCAGACAAAAAACAGAATACCTGACACTTCCACTGAGAAATATTATAATTTTCTCATCTACAGCACACAGAGGGAGAGTGAAACAGTACTCTCAATCCAACACCATAACGGAGGAAGATAGATAGAGAGATAGAAAGAGAGATGGAGAGATATATAGATAGATAGGTAGATAACACCACACACATGCACAAATGTGCTTACACACATGAAATCTAAACAAATTTACAGCAAGGAGAGCTCACCTTCATGACGCGTCCCTCCGTTGCTCGTCCACTCTGAAACACGTGCTTATCTTTGTGTGTGTGTGTGTGTGTGTGTGTGTGTGTGTGTGTGCGTGTGCGTGTGTGATGAGAGAAACAGAAAGTGTGTGTGTGTGAGCTGCAAAATCTGCCGCTTCCCTTCTTCCCCTGTAGTCACAGAGGAGCGGAGTCCGTCCCTATCCGCAGCGAAGATGTGTGTGTTGGTGTTTGTAAATGCACGTGTGTGTGTGTGTGTGTGTGTTTGTGTGTGTGTGTGGCGGAAAGGGAGAGTGCTGCTCCTCCTTTAGCCTCTCCTACTACTATATGAATGAAAACTGTAACATAACAGGACACACCTATCTATTATCTGTCTGTCTGTCTGTCTGTCTGTCTGTCTGTCTGTCTATCTATCTATCTATCTATCTATCTATCTATCTATCTATCTATCTATCTATCTATCTATCTATCTATCTATCTATCTATCTATCTATCTATCTGTCTATCTCTCTCTCTCTCTCTCTCTCTCTCTCTCTCTCTCTCTCTCTCGGGGTCACTTTTTCTGTCATCTTTGTCTCCTCTTCCTCATGATACCTGTCCTCCTTTCTCCTCCCTGTCTCACTTTCCTCGTCTCCACTCATCTCACAGTATCGCATGTTCGTCCACTCTGCCTCTCGCTCCCTCCCTGCTCCTATCTCACCACCGTCTCCCTCTAATAGAAAGCTCACATTTCTTCTGTTCTCCTACACCGACTCAGAAAAAGAGAATATAAAATAAATAGATAATCAGGCTCTCCCCTTTTTTTTGTCACTGTCCATCCATTTGTCGATCCTGCTTGTCACCCTGGACCTTACTATGCATGACAGTCAGCTGCTCTGCCCTTACTCGTGCTTACTTAAACTCTGTGATTACGACACACCTATTCTTTTCACTACTGGTCTATTGTGTTAAGGTGTTGAAGCAGAAATAAAATAAATGATGCAGTTTCAGGAACTGGTGAAACACTTGCAAAAAATACAACGGCATCTGAAAAGAGTGTAAAGGAATATATGCTACATGGTTTTAAAGAGTGAGTCTCAGTGCAATTGAAATCTGTGCCAGCCAGCACAGATATCACCAAGTAATTATTGGAGGTTAATGTCACACCTCTTAGTTTGCGATCACGTCATTGGCAGCACATTGGTATGCAGAAAAGCTCATGTTCAGATGCAAGTATGGATAGTAGTATCTTTTTAAAGTCTGTCTGCCCTGCAGCTGTGTGCTGACATAGAATAGCCAACAGAGGGTGCTAGTACACTTTACAAATCAGATGTTTTTCTAGTGCAAGAGGTAAACGGGGAGAGAAGAGAAGAGATTGAATAGTCTCAATATAAAAGCAGCCTTCTTATTGCTTTGTGTTTTTGTGAATCAGTTGTAAGGGAATGCAATTGTATTATAGAGCTACAGCTTTAAATTCTAAAATAGTCTGGAGGTCAAGACGTACAACTTTTAAGGCCTAAAGACGATCATTCATCATGTGTAAAAACTGCTAAATTTACTTTAGACTAGCCTAAACAACATCCAGTAGATGTGTCCAACCTTCAGAAGCTATTTGAAGCAACTGTTAAATGAATGAGAATAGAGCAGCCAAGAATGGATCACAGAACCATAAAGCGCACGGTAAATAGTAAAACTAAAAAATAGTTTTTCACGTTTAAAGCCCTTACACTGAATACATTGTCTTCTTCTTTTATGGCCCACCTGCAGCTTAGAAAAACTTTACTGCATTGGCAATAAAAGCCCATAAACAAACACCATTACTGTACTCAGGCAACTCTCACAAATCACTTGCACGACTGCAAGGATGACCTCCAGCTGAATTTTTAAATTGTTACACTTGTCCAATTAGTGAAACTGCATGTCTCTATTATAAAATATTCTTCCAGTGTATCTGAAGGTGACAGGAACATACATTTATGTGGAACACTAAGCAAATACCATGGAAACTATGACATATCTGAACAAGCAACATTTGATCCACCTTAAAACTGCGATACACTCCAACTATTTTCATGCAAATACTGCACTTACTTTATCAAATGACTGAATTCACCAAAATCATCCACTTAGATTATCCAAGACCAGTGCTTGAAGTGTCAGTACTTCCCTGACTCATGTTGCCGTGTGTATCGTCCTGTATCAGCCAATCATTAAGTATCACATTCTGAATTTCTACAGAGAATAAAACATAGTAGGACATATTCTTAAATTCCCAACACAAATTAATTTACAGTATATCAAGGGGACAGCCATTCCTATTATTCTGAGTAACTGACTAGGTCATAACCTAGAATATGGATTGACTGTGTATGTTACGCTAGAGGGCTTTTAAATGGAAAGTGATGGAGGAAGTTGTGGCAGTGACTTCATTTTCTGACATGAACTAGTAGGTATTGCACACAGCTCAACTGTAGCACAAATGGAAAAGACAGTTGGTCACAAAGTAATATCCATCTCAATTTCATCTAATATTGAATACCTTGAGCCCCTAGACGCTGCTGGTCATTTACTGTCCTCCAAATTTCCAAGTTTCCTTGTAAACAGAATGGAAAAAGATTGTCTGACGTCATTCCAAACATTAACCACCACAGCTCATATCAGTTAATGATGTTTCATATTCTAAATCGGTAAATATACAAGCTGCATAACTAAATCAATCTGGATAATTCTCCATGCAAACAACCACACTTGCATAATTATTATATGAGACTACTGTCACTTTCTGTCCTGCAACATCATCAGCCTCCAAAGTCTCAGTGTGGAGAAATGCCAGGAATAACTCCGACGCTGTCAGTCCTGAAGCATTAATCTGATCTGTGCTTGTCTTTTGTATCACAAATATCTCATTTAGAACCTCTCGGAAATATAAGCCGTAGGCCAGATAAACAGTCGATCACTTCTCTGAGGCTGAATAATTGGTTGGTGTGATTGATTGGTGCAACAGCATTTCAAACTGTTGCGACTGCCAAAATTACCCTCTGTTTGTATTTGTGTTGCAAATCAGGCGGGTTTTTTATTCTGATTCTTTATTCTCTCTCTCTCTCTCTCTCTCTCTCTCTCTCTCTCTCTCTCTCTCTCTCTCTCTGTGATGAGATACAGACTCTAATTAAAATGATGGCACAGATGCACATATAATTTTCATTCTTCTGTTTTCTTTTTCTTGTGCATACAGTCATGTGGATTTCTATGTAAAAGAAGAATGAAGTGCCCAAGTACTGGAATAAACCAGTGGAGACAAACAAGCCTGAGAAGTTAAAGACTTACTGTATTTAACTGTCATCTAATTTCCAAAAGATGAATAAGTATATTAACTAAAATGTTAGTTGTTGCTATTCCTTCCTAAGTGTAATCCAAAGTAAGCTAATCGTAGCCTATACAATTTAGTTTCAATCAGAAAAAAATGTTATATCACCAAAAGGTCCCAACTGAGAATCAATCGTATGTTGTCTAAGCTTCACAGACCACCACTATATATTATTTTGTTTGCTCTGAACAAAAACACAAGATAAATTGTGAAAAAATATATTATCCTCCCTCTGGAACCGGTTCTTCACATTTCAACAGCAAAAGAACTGGCTTTCGACCAGGAAAACTGGTTCCAGATCTGCAGCAACAGTTGGCCGATCGAGAACCAAGAGGCGCTCGGATCCGGATTATTTGTCACAAACGAAAATTTTGTGACTCTCAGTTAAAAAAAAAGAAAAAAGAAAAAGAGCTTCAGCATAGACGTGAAGTAGACAAAGTGTCCGCCATTGTTGTTGCTGTGCTTGATTTTGACGCGAGCGGAGCTGGGAAAGCAGAGTGAATGACGGGCCTCCCTGGGATTTGGAAAAGCAAAGTGGTTCTTACAGGGTTTGTAAGTAGAACCAAATCCACACCAACAGTAGCCCTAACCTGGAAACTGAACCGGGTCCAGGCTGGTGGAAAAGAGGGTAGTAGAGATGCTAACATGCGTGCAAGCCTACACCCTGTAATCACAACCATGTATCACCGCTTTAGCTAAAATAATTTGTCTTTACACACAGAAAGTCTATAATGAGTTTCAGTAAATTGCCTAATTAGTTCACCACATGAAAGAGCATAAGTATGGCTTCCAGTGGATTAATCCGTGTGTGTGTGTGTGTGTGTGTGTGTGTGTGTGTGTGTGTGTGTGTGAGAGAGAAGAAATAGAGGTAACATGTTTGGGTCTGAGATGCCACATAGGGAAGATCATCAAAGTTTAAATGAAAGCAAAAAACAGCCAATTAAGTGAAAGGTGTGAGGGGAGATTTAAAGCTCACATGTAGGAAAGTATCAGCCAGCAGGCTTCAAACCCTCAGATCCTGGAGACATTCAATTAGTTGAAACTGGTGGTGTTCATTATCATAGTACTTTATATACAACACACACCTGCTCACAGACAGTCAGGTGTGTGGACTGGGAAACAAAAACTTTGTGCCCCTCTTCTTTAATAAAGCTCTTCTTCGATCACATTAGGCAATAGCTCCCTCTACTGTTCCTACAGTCTCAATGGAGTAGATCCGCTTCCTGCACTAATCACTGATTGGAATTGCAGAACAGTGAAGGTCAAGTGGTTGCAGCTGATGGCTCAATGGATGCATGGATTTACAGTTTAGTTTGTTTCACTGCATGGTCATTTATGCACCGATCTTTCATCTGTACAAAACATCACTAACATTAACATGGTCTAATCTGAAGTTAACTAGAGATCCTGGTCACACTTCACTTCAGGGTGAATTAATTAACGAGGATTCATGCATGAATCCCTGCATGACTTAAGTATTCTGTCATGCAATAATACCTCATTAAATCCTGTCCAGCACATAGCTCATGAATGCTGTTGAAATCCAAACACTGTAGTCATCAATAACTCCTGACTTTATGGTGAAAGTTCTTTTAAAGAAAAGTTCACCATTTGGTTCACAACATGCCTAAGTGTTGTACGTTTTAATCGTTTTCTTTGTGAAACTGTGACATGAATTATATTACAGTCACTGATTTTACTTTAGGCTGTCATAGTTTTTACTATGACATCAGTCAACAAATGAACTGCTACTTAAATAACTTTATAATTCATCCCTCACTTGTGTTCTGTTGTATGCATTTGAAATTCAGCGAAGGAAACTAATTATATTTGGTACACATCAGTTAGAAATTTCTTCAACAGCTTCAGCGTCACACATTGTTTAGCAGCGAACAGACAGGAGGGAAACTTTAATTAAAGCATGAGGCCTGGACACATAGTTAAGCTGCAGCAGAAGTGAAGCGAAGCTGAACGTGTGCCAAGCTGTCAAATAAGGAGCCAGACACCCAAGCATCAATTTAATTGGTACATGGTATTCAACACAGTGATGAGAGGAGGTGATTGGTGATGGTTCGCTTCAGGCCAAAGGCATCTGCATATATATCATTCTGTTGAGATGTTTTTTTCTGACTATAAAGTCTAATTTCATTTATATCAACAACTCTTACAAGCACAAAACCATATCTTTCTCCTTTTCCCCCATTTCTGCTAAAGCATCCTTGGGTAGGAAAAAAAAAAAAAAAAAAAAAAAAAATCCTAATTTGAAATCTTTAACTTTAATCAGCCCTTAAAGCGTGTCCTCTTTCACTTGACTGACTTCCCTTGACAGGGAATCCTCCATCTACAACACAAAGAGAGTATCCTGTCTAAGAGAATGAGAAAATACCTTTAATGAACCAATCACACGTCATGGAGAAACATTTTCACTTTAACACATAATGTGTCCGCATGACAGGCGAAAGTGATTATTTATTTCCTGTCTAAGAACAAACAATGACACGGGAACATCTTATTGAAAGATCAAAGCCATCTAACGGCATTATGAGGAAGCAGCTTTATGTCAGAGTTGAAGCATTGAGAGGCAGCAACAGCACAAAGCTAAAGGTGAGTCTTTTCTCCTGCTGAATAACTGTCAGATAAAACTCGGCGATTAAACACGACAGGGAGACAAAAGTCTGTCTAAAGAGCGTCTGTGCTGCTTTGAAAAGGGGAGACGTAGCCCGAGGTCTTCACCACGTAATGGAGAAGAACGGCAGAGCTTTGTTCAGTTTGTGGGAGACAGCAGCATTAATGAAGCTCTGGTTTCTATAGGGTTATCAGCATTTATCAAAAGGGATTGTCATGATCAAATGTGATGGCAGGAAATCTTTTAAGATTGTCTGAAGGAAACAGTTCAAATCATCCTAAAAATGTGTGTTTTTGTGAATCCTTAGTGACGAGTCAGCCAAACTATATGCAACTTTCAATTCATTCAAGTTCAGTTCCACTGGTTTGGGGTTTTTTATATGTGGTATCCATCTTATTAGTATCTCGTGGCTCTATAGGTCATCGAGGGAAATGTTGCAAATCAATGGGAAATGCTGGTTTATGGAAATTGTGGATTTTTATGTAATTTCTTTCACAGATGTGAGGAAGCAACTTGATTTATAGGGAACTTAATTGGCCAGTTTAGTCCTGTGTGGTTATTTGATCCATAAAGTTTCTGAATTGATTTTCCTGAATTTTTTTTATATATATAACCTAAAACACTTGACCTGTGACACAATAATTGATCAACTGTTTATGTTCTACTTCCAGAGTCTAACTTCCATTATGGTGGGAGAAACCTTAGATGTGGATATGTCAAAGTTGAACAAAAACTGTCTGCAAGCTGATTACCTCTGTAAAACTTTGCTTGCTTTTCAGTGAGTCACTGGGAACCATTCACCAGGATAAAGCTCATCAAAAAGGGATATATGGCAATAATTCATACACTGGAAAATCTGCAGCAAGAAATTTAGTTTCAATTTGAGCTGAATAACTCTCTCTTCATGATTAAAGTCTTCACCATCACCATCCTCAGTTTCCTACAGCATAGATAGAAAAAAAAATGGTGAAATAAACCATTTAGACCAGTTTGTATCCATGTGAGAAATCCTCAGGTCCCTGTATAGTTTTACCCATGTTACCCTCGACTGGGTCCATCCATCACCTATACAAACTGAAAATGTAATCAGTGTGGGAGAGCTGCATCTACTTCCACCTGCCAATTCTTAAAATTCCTCTGGGAGGTTTCACTGCCTCTGATGCAGCATTAGCCTTCCGGTCTGATGATCAGCTGCTGATTCATGTTTTTTAGAACCAGTGAACACACTGGATCCTTGAATTGCCTCAATAGAAAGTTTAGGAGTCAGTTTACATACCAGGGTGCATCTGACACCAAGCATGTGAAATATAACCTAACAGTAATGACATGAAAGTCCATTGTATCCATTGAGCCATTAACCAAAGAACCTTAATGGTACTGAATCCATTAAATGCACTCGCATAGTTTTAGAAAAACAAACACAGTATCCGCGTTGCACAAGAGCTAAAATGAATCAGTCAATGTAGATCCTTGTAACATGAAAGAGATGAGAATCACTTCCTGATAACTCAAACAGCAGGATTGATCAGACTGTAAAATAGAGTCTAAAGACTGAGCAGGAACAATCTTAAGGTCCTTGCATTTCACACTCCCAGAGATCGGTTTCATAAAGTCAGTTTTGAGGCATTTCAGATGTTGAACGCCTGGTGGCTCTATGAAAGAAAAGGAAACGGATGAAGGGAGAGCCAGGTCATCAACTGGTTATCCATATGCATCGCTCCTCATCCAAAATGTAGTAAAGACTGTTGAAATCGTACACTTCTTCATTTCCAAAAAGCCCTTTAACCTGGAAAATGTGTAAAATATCAACATTCAATGCTGAAAAGAGAGTGAACCACTAAAAACAAGAAAAGGTTAGAAGTGGTGATCAGTTTTGTGACGCTTTAGGTCGTGATTTCCTAAGAATCGTGACTTCATTTAAAATGGGTAAAACTGAATCAGATTGACAGGTTGATGCTGATCTTGTGAACTGAATCTTTGCAGTGACGGTGGTACTCAATGTGCCTGAAGCGTATCCAACTTCTTATCTCATTCTCCTCCTACTTCCTCCCCATTTATCATCGCTGTCAGCACAGTAACTCTGGCTCTTTTGTCAAACGTACATCCAAGCTGCATCTGTTGAGGAAGTTTCCAGTAAATATTAATGAGGTTTTTCAGGACTAGGGTAGGACATTTTATCTGTCAAATGTTGCATAAATAGCCTGGCCATTGGATGTGGCTGGAATGCAGGGTTTGCATTTGTTTGGTATAATTTCTGTTGAATATTGCATAGAGTGTGTGTGTGTGTGTGTGTGTGTGTGTGTGTGTGTGTGTGTGTGTGTGTGTGTGTGTGTGTGTGTGTGTGTGTGTGTGTGTGTATGTGTATGTTTATGTGTGCATCTTTGTAGGTCTGCAGAAAGGTGAAAGGCTGCTTGATCATCTGTTTTGGTTATGCAGACAGACAGGCAGACCTAGAAACAGCTCTCTGGCTGTGTTACTGTTCCCCTCCAGCATCAACTATTCAACACACACCTTTTCCACTTCTTTCCCCGACGCTAAATCTCTATACCTCGAAGCCCTCTGAAGAATGTTGACACTGTTTACCTGCAAGCAGCGAGCCTCCTGAGGGAGCTCACAACTCCTCTCTAATAGAAAACAAAAGTGACTGTTGGATACCACAAAGACTGAAAAGAAAGGCGTCGTGTGGCTGAGTCGAAAAACAGCTCGTTCCTCCACCCATAACCAGAGATCTCCCACAACAGGCACAATTTAGAAACTTGCACGTGTTATTCCATCAAAGGTTAACAATTAAAGTTACTCAACACAGTTTAAATGGGACAAGAAAGCATACAAATGCCAATTGTTTTACAAGCGTGGAATAGGTCTGCAATCATTTATTATTAATCAGTTTGATCATTTTCTAATTTAAGTGATCAAACTTTTTGTAGATAAAATGTCTACAGATGTAATGAAGAATTGTGATATTAATTTAATAAATTAATAATAAATACATGCTAATGTCTTGTTTTTTCAACAGTCCAAAACTGACGAGAATATACTTCACTGTGATGAAATAGAGATGAGCAGCAAATTTTCACATTAGAGATGCAGGAAGCAGCACATATTTAAAATTCTTAGCCTGAAAAATGTCTTTAATCCCTCCAAATTTTGTATTAAATTTCTGTTGGTGAATGAATCGATTATACTGCTAATTGTTTCAATTCAGTTCTGAATATCATCTCTGCATTATAACACGTTCAAATTTTCTAATTTGTCCAACTAAAGCCTGCTCTGTCTTGTTGTACCTCTCCAGCTGAGGCCCAGCGTCCAAACCGCACAGCGACCAGAACCAATTTCCTCTCAGATATTATCTTATTTTAGTGCCAGCACCCCAATGTTATCAGTCTGATAACAGTGTTACAGTTAAAGACCCAAAGCCAAACATTCTTGTACCAACATAATTACATCCTGTTTTATCCATTTAAACTTTACAGTTCCTAAAACCCTGATAAACTAGTGATCAGTGTTAACGAACAAGTCCCAGTGAAAATGCAAAAATGAGTATTTTAGTTGAGAGAAATGCCTTCAGCACTGCATTTTTTTTTAACCTCTACAAAATACTGTTGACTTTTTCAGTTTGTATTGGATTACCCTTTAGTTAAAGGATTTACACAAATTTGCATCTCTTGAATATTCATATTTTGACATAATGACTCAGGCCGCAGCATTTCAACTCCCTGCTTCTTGTCTCAACATTTCAGCCTCCTTACATCTGTTTTTTCAGACCTCAGCTCCAGGATTCAGAAACTTACATGTTCCAGTTTATCCTTCCTGCGCAGCCAGACGCTGGCTGAGTAGTCCTGCTGCTGCACTGTCGTTATCACGGAGCTGGCTGGAATCCCGGTTGATGGTAAGCTGAAACTTAACCCCTGACCCCTCAGGTCCTGGATCCCTCGCAGCTCCATGGCTGGGAGGTTGGAAGGGTGGTGCAGTGGTTTCTCAGTCTTGGTAAAATGATCGATTAGCTTGTTGATCTTCTGTTAACAGCAGAGGAAAACTCTTCCTTTTTTGGATGCATTTTGCGTGACTGCACTTTTTACTTCCTTCGTGCAAAGTGAAAAAGTGAACACAGTTATTTAGCTGCAGTTATCAAAGGATGTTATTTTTCCTCCAAAGCAGTTTGCTCCAAGCATTCAGCTTCAGTAGGTTGTCTTCAGATTCGATGATGAGAATATAGAGTAAAATATCACAGAGCTTCTTCTCCTCCAATTACTTTTAACATAAAAGGAGTCTGACACTTTGCATTCCTAAAATCAATCAACAAAGAGCTCTCGCTGGCATCACCTCTCTGTCTTCATAAAGTAGGAGCGTCCCTGTCTTCACCACTGTTGGCAAATGTTCACAGGCTCTAGGAAATCCTCTTCCAGTGTGCCTCCACAGCAGCAGGGCTTCACCTTCTCAAGATAATGCGGCGATCTTCAGTAATTGCAGAGTGAGGTTAGACTGGGTTTAGCTAAGCGTCGATCTGTTAGGCTCAGCTCTCAGAATATCGGGGACTCCGATAATACCGATCAGGACTTCCACACATTCAGGCAGAGTGGGAGAGTGTATGTGAGGTAAAAGAGGAGAGAGGAGAAGGGAGGGGGAGAGAGACACGGAGAAAGAGGTAGAAAGAGAGAGAGAGAGAGAGAGGGGACAGACAGAGTTGTGGTGATACTGATGCAGCGTCATAGAAGCAGGAAAGACCCCTGTGTGAGACACCAGTGGAGCCCGATAACACAGCAACACTTATATCTCACGCAAACTCTTCCGTTTCTCAGTCTTTTTCTGATTTCAGTTCCTCCTTGTAGCCCATCAACCCTTTTCCGTCACACTTTTTGTGGCACTTTCCTCTTACTGTCGCTATTTTCTCTCCAAAATCCGTCAATTATCTTCTTTCAGTCTTTTGCTTCCGACATGTACAGGCGTGTTCTGTCTTTTTTCTGTTTCTTCCCTTCACGCCCAACTCCATGTTTTCCTCGAAACTCAGACGTGCGGCTTCCTTTTAACTCATGACACATATGTACCTGGGACCAAACTTACACACACACACACACACACACACACACACACACACACACACACACACACACACACACACACACACACACACACACACACACACACACACACACACACACACACACACACACACTTTGGCATTTCTCAGCAGAGTGGTGCAGTGAGGCTGCAGTACCTCTCTTCACTTACCTTGGCTTGCCTCATCGTGCCAGAGAAGCATCAGAGCTGAAAACCTTTAAATGGTTTATAACTAGCATCTGTGCCAACTCATACATGCTATGCACCAACACACTCACACACAGAGTTGTGTGTCCATTCAGAGGACATTACTTTGATTTTGCATTTCCTGAAGACCCTAAAACAAACCTAAAACTTAACATAAACTGAACACTGAACCAAGTGTTCACCTTGAAATGTAATGATTTACGTTATGAGGACTCAAAGGGGACGGGTCCCCACAATATTTATTAAAGTCAATAATGTCCCCACATCATGAGTAATACCATTTCACTCTCTCTCACACACACACACACACACACACACACACACACACACACACACACACACACACACACACACACACACACACACACACACACACACACACACACACACACACAGACCATCTAAACATTAAAATCATTAGTGGCTAACAGCCAATGCATCTTAACTCACTGAAATGGAAACAATCTCCCAGCAACTGCTTTTAAAATGCTCACAGTCCGCCAGACAAAGCATACATTCTGGTGGTTATTTAGATTTTTACTTTTATATATGGAATAGACTAAAATGAATTTCAGGTGCTGTCAAATTTAATATTTATTTTCAGGTGCGTCTGTATTGATATGAATGAAGTTCAGCATATATTCATCCTTTTTTATGAAAAAAAATAATGGATCATCATTAGCACTCCAAAAACACTGAAGTATGAGGTATACTTTACACTGAATAGTGTTCTTTATTTCCAAGACTTTGTGTAATAATCAGGAGAGACTGTATTAAATAAATTAGCAGTCTATTTATTTGGAAAGAGAATTGACAGGAGTACCAACTGCTTATTCACTCGTCACATCTTGGTGGTGCAAAGTCTTCTAACTTTATGCTGAAGTTTAATTTGTGTTTGTAGCATTTGTTATTATAGTTCCTAATAGAAAGATTTGGGGCTCATTTCTGATTATTGAGCTGCAGTTAAATGGATCATTGTATATCTCATCTTAGAAGATGCTAAAGCAGGGAGCCTGAACTGCTCATACAAGTGATCCTGAGCTATGATTGACATGCAGTCTAAAAGTGAATTAAATCAATTGCCCCACAGAAAATAAAATCAGACCTTCTCTCCTGATATTTGAAGGGTCTGGAAGAATCTCTCAGACCACACGAGGAAGGTAAATATTGCCTAGCTTTTCGTGTTCGTCTGTTCAGTGAGAACTGTTGTTTTCCAGTCACATTCTTCTGTGCTAGTAGAGAGCATCAGCGGCCATCAGCGGGAACGCTCGCTGAATACTGAATGCCGAGGTTAATGAGGGAACTTAACTGAACACGAGCCAAGTCAGCCCACAAAAACACTGCACTTTGCTGAGCGGCTTTCATCTTTAAGCCATGGACAAATGCATCACATTATGTGGCACACTACAAGCGTGTCAGATTGATGAAACATTTTCATTTCATTAAACTGGATCAAATGTGATCCCAAGGTGCAGCTGGATTTAAAAATTAGACGATAAAGCACCAAAAAAAACAACACCTCACTCTCACTTGCTTTGTACATTATTGCTCTTATAGTGCAGTGCAGCACATAGCAAAGAACCACAATTTATACAAAGGGATCAACACAACATTGAACACGGTGTAGTGCAGCCAAACACAGCAGAGAAGAGCTCAGTATACAGAGCCAAGAGCACGGTGTTTACGCCCAAACCCCCGTGGCAGGGCGTAGGTTATGAAACTATAACTCAGTGCTTTTGATACAAGTGGCAGCAGGGGGTGATTTAGTGATACACACAGGAAGGAAACTACCAAGATTTAAGTTGTTTTTCACGTTGTACTCCCTTTAACCTAAGAAACAAGTGAGTTTATTGCAAGAATAAAAAGCTGGAAACCTGTTTAATAAGAGGCTGAAAATATAAAGTACACATTTAAAAAACAACTCCTGTTGCAAAGGGTATTCTAATGACAGCACGGCAGTTTAGATACATTTGAGGAACATATGGACGGCTCAGTCAACATACTAGTTGAGTGTTTTACGTAGTGGCAGTATATCTAACGAATTATGCTACTATACTATAAAGCTGCTGAAAGTATTCATGTGCTTATCACGAAAGCTTATAATGTACTCCAAATTACTTATTAAAAAGCACTTGCTTCTCTTATTTTCAGTAAATGCTCAGGTAAACATGTCTTCTGTTTTTCAGCTCATAAAGGAAAGACTAAGAAAATAGACAGTGTATTAATTATAAAGTAAATTTTGACTTATTTCTTCAAGCCTACTGCAAAAAAGTTGAAGGCTTTTATGTCATGAAACCATTGTGCACAGGGCTTTCTTTTCCCATCCTTTGAATTATGATAGCTACATCTATAACCCCTGCAATTAGTGTTTGAGACATAAAAACAAACCGCTTTCATTATGTAAGAGTAAAAATTCAGCTCTGCTTTTTGAATAATAGATGAAGCTTTAGTCACAAAGCAATAATAGTTTAAGTTATTTGTTGTTTTGTTATTCATTAAATATAAACAATTTTATGATGATGTCCCATTTCACTTCAAGCATCCTGCATCTTCTGACATGTCCAACAGATATTTATCCTACGTCTTAAATCAAACTAACAATCCAAACCTATAATCCATCGTCTGTCCCTGACATTTATGGAACATGAATGCACATTCCCCCAAAGCACATCACTGTAATGAATGCACAAGCTTTCATGACCTTTCCTTTACAGAGGTGTCCAAAGATTAGTCAGCCAAATATCCCTCAGCCAAAATCAATAACACTCCCCTAAACCATCAACAGCACTGAGTATCAGAGACACCTTACCTCCATTGGGCTTTCCAGCTCTCAGTCCAGGGGAGAGTGTGACCAGTGTTTCATCTCATGCAAAACTCCTGTGGACTGTTTTACTCCATCTTGTACAGCCTGTTAAATACTGTGGTCCATATCAGGTGGGTCCTGTGATAACCCTGAAGAAGGAAAGGTTAATGGACTCTCTGTCCTGCCGAGCGTGAGGATTAAATACTTTGAGTTACAAAAGAAAACCACCAAGTGGTGTCTAAAAATCCTTTCTGTTGTGCTAAGATTAATCTTTTTAAATTAATCCAAAGAGGGAGACCTTTACATGATGTTCCCTCTTGCAGTTCTACCCATTCTGTCTCTTTCATCTCTATCAGATGGGAATAACTCATGTTCCCGATTAAGTCTTTAATACTTCCTCTCTCCATCTCTTTCTCGCCTCCTGTGACACAAGGCCCCGCCATTCACTCTCACTTTCACAGCCTCTGCAAATCACACTTGTGACCAATCATCCAGGCTGGTGAGTTGAAAAGTAACTCGAACACAGTTCAGTCCATGTAATCACTCAGATTGTGTCATCATATTTCTGTGGGAAAAATGCTTGTCTTTTTATTCACAATCTTTATTCCTTGTCAGGACTATGAGATGCAGTGATGATTACAAAACAGTGCAAACTTAACAGCACGGATTAATGCGTATCTCATTGCTTCTGTGATCTTCACTCCAACTTTTCCTCTTTGTCTCATCATCTGTGCGGTGGGACTGTACAAAAGAAACCCAAGTTAATTAGACTGATTCATGGCAGCTTCCTCTCTTAATAAGGAGTTTTGCAAAATACTTTGTAGATTTTAATGTTTGAGAAGAAATGCCTCTTAAGGATGCATCAATATCTAGATGTGGCATTGGGTGGACTTTATTAGGCTGTACGGTAAGAAAACCACAAAAAATATAAAAATGTGGGTGTTTGTGGCAACTTTGCATAAATTAAAAATTAACTTGGAGCTAAAGGGGCTTCAATATGAGAGGAGATGTAAAAAAATACAAATAAAAGACAGTTAGAATGAAAACTGCAAGCAGTGATATGCGGGCCCTCGCACTCTGCACGTTGGGGATCCAGCGGGTCGGGTTTGCCGGCTCCCCGACGTGCAGCACGCCAAGGTCCGCATATTCCCGCTTGTAGTTTAATTTTTTTTATCGATCTCGTTCCTTATTCTTCTTTAAAAAAAAATTGCCTTTTTTTGGCGGCTTAAACATCTTCAAAAACTCATGAAAGTTGGTGCCTGAAGCATGTTTCATGAGATTTGGAGCATCGTTTGACCTTAAACATCAACTTCCTGTGTCACGGCGAAACATCAAACTTAGCCGCATCGCCCTGGCTATCCTATATACTAGCTTGAACGAATATTTGTGGATGGTGGAGTTATAGGTTGCAGTGAACAAAACATGTGTCACAATACAAATTCTTCATAAGATTGGTGGTACAGTGGTTAGCACTATTGCCTCACAATCATTATTTAGAGGGTATGAGCCTCGTTCCTGACATTACTTTTAAAAAAAAAAAAAAAAAATTAAATCATACAATATAATAAAATTCTAAATGGCAGAATTCCTGTTGAGTTGACTTAATGGTGCAGTGGAACTTTTTTGTACGTCTCGGTGTGATACACATGTCCACCGAATTTCGTGCACGTAGGTAAATGTAGCCGCCGGGGCATCTCTTTAGGGGGCGCTAGCGAGCCATTTGGCCACGCCCACTCGCATCTCCACTAAAATACGACATTTTTCACCAGGAGAGAAGCGTGTAGGTTAGGTTAGGTTAGGTAGGTTAGGTAGTTACTTTATTAATCCCCAAGGGGAATTTTTTTTTTCCGCTACAGCAGCATACAGAAGCAATAAGATAATAGAATAATAAAAATCAATAAAATAGCAGTAAAAAATATTAAATATAAAATGCACAGTATATACAGTATATATATAGATATGTATATCTATATATATTATATACAAACAACCAAGAAAGTGTACCAACTTTCAAGAGTTTTTAAACATGATAAAGCCTCCAAAAATGCAGCTGTTTATGGAGAATAATATTAATAATATTAATAATAATTAATAATAATCCCTTGACGAACAACAGGGCTTTCGCACCATCGGTCGGTGCTCGGGCACCATCGATCGGTGCTCGGGCACCATCGAGCACCATCGGTGCTCGGGCCCTAATAATTGACCCATTATGTGAATATCAACTGTCTGCTGGCTAAACCGTTTTATGAAGGCTGTCCAATTACCACAACCCTGAAACAGTATGGTCACATACAATAAGGTTATTTTGTACTGTGAGCAATATCGCTTGGAAAGTATCCACTGTCGTCGTCTCCGTTACTTACCGGGCTGAAGGTCCGCGAGTCACCGATAGAGGGCAGTAAGGTGCGTTTTCTGCAACGTCACCGAAAGAAGAAGAAGAAGAAGAAGAAGAAGAGACACATCAACGTAGTGGAACTATGGCAAATGACAAGGTTGGTCCTAAACTTTCTAAATCATTAAACGAACCTTTTTATTGTAGACAAGCGTTAATTTTTTTTTTTAACTTTAACATCACTTGGTTAATATCAGCGTTCAGCTGTTGCTGTTAGCTCGTGTAGGCTAGCCCAACGTAGCATTCTAGTTTTCGATAGCTTCACTGTTAGCTCATTTAGCTTCAACCCAGCTGTCAGATTATTGGCTCAATTATCTTCATTACACGCAATATAAACTTACCGTCAGATTTATTTGCGGTGTTTTAAAAATAAAAGTCGCGGTGCTTGTCAACACGTCAAACATTAGCGAGCTGCTAAAGTAACCGAAAGAACCAAAAGTGTTTGCGAGCTGCTAACCCGAAGGCTAACGGATTTACTAGCGAGCTAACCTCGTTACAACTTTTTATTTTCTTCTTTTAAGTTGTTTCCTAATGAGATTAGATTAATTAAAATTAAAAAAAAATTGGACAATCTTCAGCAGCTACAATATTAATAAATAAATGGAAGTTTGAATAAGCCTCGGACCTGTGCTGAGCATGTTATTGTTCTGTGAGATGGGAAACTGGGAGTTAGATGCTACTTTTCTTATATATGATCAATAATTTGCAACCATTTTTAAATTTAGGTAAACTTAGGTAATTTAACCGGTCTGTTATTGTAAATAATCCATTCATTACAAGTTGTGAACTGTCAACAATGCTGTAATTATAAAAAAAAAAAAAATTTGCAAGCGCATGTAGTTTTCATGAATGTTCTCTAATTATTTTTTGATAATATGAGTAACAGTGTTTGACCATTTCTAACATTGACCATTTTTTTTTTACCATCTGTGTGTGTGTAGAATCCTCTGGAGCAGCTGAAGGACCTGGTGGAGCTGAAGGACCAGCTGGAGGACATTCAGAGACGAATGGAAGATGAGATTCAGGCCGGGGTTCCTGCAGTAAGGCTCACACAGGCGTTCGTTTGTACATGTCCAGGTGACCCGGTGACAAGCGCCAGCTCTAATCTCTCTTCTGCTTTCCAGGGAGGCAGTTTTCTGGCTTCTCCTTTCTTGAAAGGTTTTCTTGCTGGGTACGTTGTCGCCAGGCTACGCTCTTCAGCGTTGCTGGGTGTCGCCGTCGGAGCGTGTACAGGAATGTACGCTGCTCAAAATTACGCTGTTCCCAACGTTGAAAACGCCGTCAAAGACTACATGCGCAGCCTGAGAGGAGGACAGAAATAAAAGAGGAGAGGTGGAAAATTAAGAAGACTATAAATGGGCTAGGACATCCGCAAGCAGAGGATGCTGCCACAGACGCGTATGGTAAATAATACGATTTTCAATACTTAAAAACTCTTTCGAAGTCAATATTTCAACAGGGATGAGAGAATTGCACGATAGGACGCTAGGCGTATAGAAAATGCAAACAATCGGCATTTTCGTCTTCACATTTCTAAGTCGGTTGGACTCGTGCACGAGAGTATGGAGAAATGCATTTTGTAGTATATTGAGTGTGGAAAGGATTGTAATTTAATCAAACACAGAGAAACATTTCATTTGTACGTTCTCAGTGACTAAAAGTTAGACAAACTACTGCCATTATACATCCGAATAGCTGCTTTTAATTGATTTCTGAACCAAACCCTGTCTTGTCGAGAAGCAAAAATATGTGCCTTATGTTGATTTGACAGCGAGAGACCAACCAGTATTCACATATTTGTGCCGGCTCTGTTAGCCTTTCTGTACGAGTTTTTCTCGAGGGGAACACACCCACATCTTTTTTTTGGAAAGTTCAAACAAAAAAAGCTGTCCGATACCTTAGGTGTTCAAATTATAGGAATATTTTCTTGTCTTCTTTGAAATTGTCTGCCCTCTAGTGGTCAGAAATCGAGTATAGCAGCCATAACTAATTTGCACTTTTTTTTGCTTAAGGGGAAAAAATTGCGTCACTTCACAACTCGCGGTGCTTCTCTGTGTAAAACCGTCTAAAGCCACCATGGTTCTTGTTAGTTTTCACATGTTTGCAGGTGTCAAAGCAAAGTCGGTTGTGTAGAGTTATGCGTCTCTGCAGGTACAGAACCTCTCCATCTAACTCTCAGATTGTCGTCCTAATCGCTGTAGAAGTTCGTAGATTTGTCAGAGACCTCCAAAAAATTACATACTCAATCCAAAAATAAGGAAATGTCGTATTTGTATGTATTCCGCCATTCAATGCTGATAGAGATTCAGACTTGAGTCTGTAAGGTTGAGGGAACAGGACAGATGAAAATGTACGCCAGAGCAAAATTTGTATTGAAAGATGTAGATTTAACAAAACAGGAAATGTGTGTTAAAGTGTTTTATGTAAAATATATATTGAGAGTGCCTACTCTGGTCTGGACTTGATATTATCATCTCATGCCATTAGTGCAATAGCCTTTTCCTCATGAGATTTGGCTGTCTTTATTTCATATGCTGGAGAGTAGCTGATCTATTGCACTTGTATGAATTTTAGGGATTTAAAGTTGTTACTTTGGTTTGCTGCGATCAAAGGTTTTTTAGGTTTTTTTTTCGTACCAGATATATCAAAACCTGTCAAAGAAAACAAGAGTGCTTATTTAAAATGTGGTTATTGCTTTATGTGTTGAGTTGTACGTACTAATGGGTTTTTGTTTACTTTTGTTTTTTTAAAGGATATGTTTTTGATCATAAAATGGATGAATTTTGTGTCTATAAATAATGTTGCTGCTGTTGGACTGGTGTAAAAACTAATGCATAGAAGGATAGAAAAACAACCGAATGAATTAGTTTAAATTCTAACTACCTATGATAATGAAATACATTTATAAATTTCACAGTAAGTCTAATTTAAACCCAAAAGTTTTCTAAAATACATAAAAGTAACAATAAAGCATACAGTGATTTCAGAAAATTAAAGCTAGTTTCTGTGGCGTTCGAAGCACAGTATTTAAAAAAAAAAAACATTCTTCAATAAGGAATGATTTGGTAAACTGCACTAAGATGATTTTCACATTATAGCAACTATACTTGTCCTACACATACTGCTATCGCTGTCAGTGAACTGAACTCACAATGATTATGTATAGAGTTCGGCCTGAAACGAGTATAAGACAAATAAGCCATAAAGAAGAAACACGTCAAGTTGTTTGAGGTTGTGCTTATGTTTGTTTTTACTTTAACTGGAAGATGTATCAGGAAAATGTGTACTGTATGTTTGGTAACAGGAACCCATCTTGTGCCTATTGACAATCATTGTGTCCCTGTATTGCATGCCCTTAGCTTTGTAATTTCCTGTCCATTATTATGTTTCTGCATGTGTTGTTTTTTTTTTTTAAAGTCAAAACCTTTTTGGAATAGAGATTTTAGACGGGTCAGTTGATTTATTTCACTGTCTAGGTTCATCATCATGTATTGTTGCTCTTGCACGTCAATGCAGAAATGTTCAAGTTAACAGTTTGAAATTCCACTGTGATGTCATCATGAAAGAAAAACACCAAAACGGTCTTTAATAGGTTTATTTGGGTTGTTAAAATAAATTGGGGGAAATGATATTTATATATGTCTCAAGTATCCTGATTGTTTCCAAATGTGTGTCAATACTTTAACACTTTTATCGTTTGAACTTTAACCAAATACGTAAACATTAAATGACCAAGCTGTTACTCAGATTTTTTTCTTAAATTATTTTCAAGGAAGAGGACAGATTTGTTTTCATCTGCATGTTTACAAAAATCTACTCCTCACGGTATATTATTTGATAATTGCCCTCTTTCCAGTCTCCATTGAATGGTCGCTTGATTCATGCTGCTGTTTGTTAACTCCTTCACAAACGTCCTGATATAGAAAATGAGTTCTTGGCAAATTGGCAGGCAGCAAAATTTTTATAAAACATCATTTAAATACACAAAAAAAAATTAAAAGTCCTTAATCGTTATCAAAAACTAATCAATGTCAAAAGGCCCTGCTGGTTGTATAATATTCCCTGCAGAGAAGTTAGAATAAATGAGTAAGATGACAATAAGCAGATCACAGGTTATCATTTGGTAAATAAGCTGCAGTATATTGAACATGATTATCTTATTAACTACCGAAAATATGAAGGTAATTATAAGTTGGCAAAGTTGTAAAGCGTCATATGAAGATGAACCGATGTTGGTTTCTGGAGGAGATCCAATCACATTTGGTTTCCTGAAATAGAAAACAGTATTAAAAAGACGCAGTTAATTAATCATATTTTAGTTTCATATTAAAAGGTAAATGTTCCTTTCCAAAATTATTTAAATACCCGACGTATTAAAGCATATCACACACAAAATACTGCTCATACTTGTTTTCAAATAACGAGGCAGAGGGACACCATGCGATTTGTTTACTCACCAGTTTTAGGCATCATCGGACATGGCCAGCATTTTAGTCAGGCCACCTGCAAAAATTAATAATTGACTGTCACTGACACTGAAGCTTGACTCAAGAGTTAAACAATAATTATCAGTTTATTATTAATAATAATAATACGAATAATATCAGTGTAATTTTGAAATTACATTAGAATTTCTTTGTACATTTATGAACCATCAAACATCTCACAATGATAATTTTGTAAACAAAATCTCTCAGATCTGCATCACAAGGGACATTTTATTTGCCACCCAAATTTTCTTTGAAAGTATGAGATATCCTGCTAACTAAAAAAAAAAAGCAGGACTGCAAAATTACCCTATATGGTAGCGATAATAACATTAAAACATTGTAGAATCCGTGAATACCGCGCAGTATGGAAAGTAAAGGTGAAAAAAAAAATCGTTAAAAGAAGGAAAGATTAACCGATGGCTCCAATAAAACTTGACTCAAGTGACGGTTTTGGATTTAAAGCACTACACACAATAACTAAGAACATGAATTCATCAGAGAAAGACTCATTTAAAAATGATTCCTTTTTTTCTATTCTCAGTCTGACTTCATATCCAGTTATCTTGTCTCACCAGTGAAGAGAGTAGCCCTGCAACCGGCTGGTCCTTGACGAGTGGATTTGGGGAGCCGTTGCCCGGTGACTGGGTGAACACACCAGCAGAACTGTACGTAGCACTGCTCGGCCTGGTACATGCCCTGCTGGTCACAGCTAGGGACGTAGCCTGGCCCCTTCTCGCCCCCGGCACCAGCAGCCTCCAGCTGGCACTTGGTCAACTGAGGAGGGGCTGCAAGAAGAGACGAGATCATTAGTTAAATCGTTTCCAAGTTTTACAGAAAATTGGAGAAGAGTAATGTCAGAAAAGACTGATGAAGTTTGAGGTAACGTACGAGGGCAGAAAAGGAAGACATGTAATCGTAATCACAAATTGAATTGTTTTCTAATGCAGTAATCTGAATGTAAACAGTATACACAGTAAATACAGCCTGCTGTGTACAAAACATACCAGGCATTCCTGCGTCTTTGTTGGAGGTGTCCTGCAACACAAACAGTTAAAACAGACAACTGAGAAAAAGATTTTAAAAAACACTTTGTTTTGCAAGAATATGACAGGATTCATTAAAGCTGTATTTATTTGTTTTATCATATAATTAAATTCAAAGAACATGACTTCACCCCTACTGTAACTACAGTCTGACATAAAATGGTTTGGCTGATATATCCGATCATAGGTTTTTTTTGTCTCATATTTATTGGCTGACAAGAAAAGATTGTAATAGAGAAACACCTACGGTCCATCAGAGAGCCCTGAACAAATTTAAGGGCCCTTTATCAAACATGTTTATTATGTGTTATGTAAATACATTTGTAAAAAAAAACAAAAAACTGATTTATCTTGAAATGTAAATATTTATATAAGCATCAAAGATCCACTGTTGGACTTTTTTTTTTACCTCGTCCACAAAGGTCTCCATCAGCGCAGGCATGGCGTTCATGTGCATCTGCATGGGCACAGACACTAAAGACAAAGAGAAACAGTGTGTGTGTGTGTGTGATTACAATTTAGAAAAAAAGAACAAATTAGAGTTAAAAACCAGCAGAGATAAATATAAATCTAGTCTGAATTTAAAGCTAAAGTACAGGCCAGTAAAATTTGGTTTCAGTTGACATGTCCTGACCTGTGATTCTGTCTATCTTTAGAAGATACGTGATTTGTTTTGGACGAGGACAAAAGTTTTAGGTATTTCTATACGTTCAAATAATTTTCACTATTTTATCCTCCCCCAGATGCAATTTATGGGAAGTGCCATCAGATTACTGTGAGAGCCACATATGGCTCAATTGTCTGATTGGATATAGAAAATATTTTTTTCAGTTTGCTTTATGTCTCCTCAGCACTGATTTATCATAAATCTAAGTGATATTAAAAGTTAAAAGGGATTTTGCTGACATCTTCTTTTTTCAAAGCTTCTCTGTCTTCTGCAGCACATGACATTCTGTTAAACCCGTGCAGGCTAGAGTACATCCCTCCTAAAGTGAACTGAATTTGGCTTCCTTACTGGATCGTCCCTTCGTCAGCTGCGTCTTCATGTTGTTGCTCTGCTCTTCCAGGGATTTGATGTCGCTCTTCTGGCTGTAGAGGAAGTACACGGTCATCGCTTGACCCACGATCAGCACGCTGGCCAACAAGACCAGACCTGCCACCTTATAGGCCCGGGAGGAGCGAGTACTGTAAGACAAGCAGAGACAGAAGGGAGGAGGTGAGGGGATGGATTAATGATTGTCAGATTAAAACATTAATGACTGATATCTGACACTAAGAGGCCATAGGGACTGAATCTTTTGGTGCGCGAAAAGGGATGACGAGTGGAAGTAGACAGAAGGGTCAGAGACATACTTTTCGGGAAATTCTGTGAAACAGGAACCATGTCCATGGTATGTACCATATCCTATTTAATAATGACATCATCTGTTGTCAAGCAGACACCAGACTGATCGTTCAGGAATTTCCTTGTAGCCTTTCTAAACTTTCTTCTGGGCTTGCTTTGGAAATTCCCATGAATTTAAATGACTGGTCCTGTCTGAAATTCCATTTTAATCTTAAATAATTGACATAACCATTCTAATACGGAACTCATTAAATGCAGTCTTTATTTTTAACGTGCTTATAAAGTGGTGTTTAATCATTAAAACAAAACAAAACTCTTTCAAAGGACCATAATTGTGTGTTTGTAATTTCCTTAACTACGACTCCACACTTTGCATTACTCTACAATTTTTTTTTTGAAGTCTGTTGTTTTTTTTCAGTCTTTTTTTATTTATTATTATTTTTTTTTATAAAATGAAAATCAATTACCAGACTCCAAAAACTTGCCATCACTTTTCTCAGTTTTAACGTACAAGCAAAGTGTCATATGAATGCGGAACAACACGACAGGACTCGACTGACTTCATAGGTTCACTGTTGTGTTGTGGCAAAAAAAATTTTAAAGGCTGACTGCCACATTACTTCCTGCTCAGTGTGATATTTCACATTAACAAACTCAAGAGTGTGCTGATCAATTTTAATGGAGATAAATGGCAACCAATTGCTGTTTGGAAGGTAGAAAATATACATTCAAAAACTGGAAACACAGCACTGGGATTTACAAAAAAGTTACCTGTACATTAAAGTACAGATGCTTTGGAGTAAATGGGTCACAGCATGAACAATCTCTGTTATGGCTTGGTCTCACAAATTAAACTATAATTCTGTTCAATTTCAGAAATGGTTTAGACAATATTAACAACTACATCTGAGAAATAAAAACTCACTATCACATTACACTGACATACGCTACATTTATTTCCTTATTCTAACCACAACTTGCCAAAACTCAAAACAAACTTACACATAATGATTTACATTATGGGGATTTTTTTTTTGGCACCAAAAAGGCTGTGAAAATCTTTGTGTAAACAGATTTATGTTCCCACAACATTAGTTACACACACACACACATGTTTGTGAGGATTTTAAACAATAACCACACACATTAAAGAAGTCCCTAAAACTGTTTGTTCAGTAGGCCTGTATGGTTAACTCTATGGGGACCAGCTTTTTGAATGTAAAACACTGATCCAGCTTTTGATTTTGTATCCCATAAAGACATAAAAATAAGTCGACCCACAAGCCTTACCCCTGCTGTGGTTCTCCTACATTGACAGCTGTTTGCTGGCGGGGAGCTCCAATTAAAGGCTGGGTTGGGGCATCTGATACAGACATCTTCACACAGACAGAAACCTGGAAACACACAGGTAACACAATCACAAATTCTTTACACAGAGAAAATATTAACCTGCTGGCAGGAAATGCACAATGAAACAGTTACAATACCTTCTATCAGATCTGGCTTCAAGCTGTTTCACAAAATCACGGACTGACTTCGCAGAAGTTTTACCTTTTTTATGTATGGCAGGAGGAACTGAAAGTAGCTGGTAGGGAAAACCCGCTCACAACCTGAACAACCAGAGTGAGCTCTGGCTGTATTTTTTTCAAACTGAGTTTCTGATTGGTTGCTTATGATGACTCATCATCTGTTACCAGGGAAAGAGCATGGAACTGTCTCGCAATCTTCAAACAGCTGAAACATTTGTATTCCCTCTATAAAGCTTCACATTGTCCAAAATATCTGTAATTAATGAAAAATGAATAATGAAATAGTATCGGTGATCTGGTATTCATTGTTGTCCAGTAGTATTTAGCTAGTATTAATAGAATAGAGTACTGCCATAACTTCTTGGTTGAAATGCATTGAACTGAAATCTCAATCATTGCATCATGTTTCCTGGTTTACTTATGAATTCTCAAATCAAAGACTTAATCTTAGTTTTTAGGTTTCACAACCCTCAACAGAGTCCAGCAGTTAGACAGTTATCAAGTTATCAAGTTATTATGATGCTGAGAACAGGTTGAGGCGAGGACCACTTTGTTGTTTTCGTTTTTGTTGTTGTGTTTTGTCAAATGCTGTATTTTACACCGCAGGGCCATTATACTATATACATTTAATTTGGCTTGTTTGCTATTTTTCTTTTTTCTTTACGCGATCAACATTCCGTTCATTTAATGACATAAACATACCCCCTCTGATACAGTGGTAGTATGCACTTTGTATGTTTGTTTGC
Organism: Embiotoca jacksoni; assembly: GCF_022577435.1. Classification (NCBI taxonomy): domain Eukaryota; kingdom Metazoa; phylum Chordata; class Actinopteri; family Embiotocidae; genus Embiotoca; species Embiotoca jacksoni. The sequence continues at coordinate 4,866,941 of NW_027185252.1, forward strand.
AATCTGCTAATAAACATGAAGAGGAAGACGTTCTTGCTCTGTTGGATGTTGTCATTGGTTACATCCATTGGGATATATGAGTAACAGCAAGTCCAGCAGTCAATTCTTTTAATATCTCCATGATACATTGTGACATCATCAAAAAAAAGAGAAACACAACTTTTACCATTATTTTGTTGTTCATTTAGAGACCATCTAACATGTAAACACGAGTGAACAAATGCCAACAATAAGCCAGATGTTTGACAGAACTACATCAGAGAACTTATGATGGCGCTCTTTGACCATTTTAATAATGAAATGAATAACAGAAGCCCTTTCATGGCCTATGATAGTAACATCTGTGTGATGGAAAGAATGGAAAAGCAATAGAAGGGGTGTCACTGTTTCACTATATAAAATAGTGTAAAGTGTGTGTGTGTGTATTTGTTCATTGCTTTTATTTTTTTCTAAAATAATTATTTTTATCTATCTCATTTTATGTATACGTATTTGTAAATTTGTTCATATTGTGTGCAACGTTTTGTGTCTTTCTATGCTGCTGTGATGACTAAATTTCCCCACTATGGGATTAATAAAGTCTAAGTCTAAATCTAAGTCAATGCTATTTAGAGAGAGAGGAGGCACACAAATGGATCATCAAGTATGTAGGGACATTTGGCCAATCAGATTTTTTTTTCCCCCACTATAAATTCCACAATAAAGTGAACAAGAGGACAACATGAACCCAGCATGGAACACTACAGGCTGGCACTGGACTTGGCAAGGAAGGGCAAACATAGACTGTCTTGAACTTTTTGAAAACAACAAAGTGTGAAACACATACTCAGTGAATAGGTACAATTGTTATATGGAAGAAAATGAAGGCTGTATGTTGTTGAAAAGCCTGTTGAATCCAGTTCTGTCACAGAATTACACCCGTAAGAATCATTCCGAACTGCAATATAATCCCAACCTGTAGGGGGCAGCAATGCTCAATAAAGCATTTAGTCTGCTCGAACCCCAGAAGAAGAAAAGAAAGCAGGCGATTGGTTGAATCCCTTCCGTTGCATGGCGGAAAAACCCAGAAGAAGAAAAAGAAGCTGTCACTCAAGCTGCAGTAAATATGAGTTCAACCAATAACTCGAGCATTTCCAGTGGCGTTAAGGTACGACTTTACGCTTTTTTTTTTAGCCTGGGGGAAAATATTGCCATAACTGACTATGCCGCGTCAGTGCCATTTAGCCTGCTAACGTTGCCTGCGTCATCGTGAAGCGCCAAATTTGAAACGGCTAGCTAACCTCCCTTGTGTTATGATAGCTGCCGAGCGTTTCCAAGTTGATGTCTGCAACGGTAAATGAGCAAATGTTAAATATTCTTCCTCTTCGTTTAGCTGAATTGGGCTGGGTAACTAAAAAGAATATTTAAAAAAAAATACAAATTAGAAAATGTCCCCTTGGGGATTAATAAAGTATCTATCTATCTATCTATCTATCTATCTATCTATCTAACTACATTTAGCTTGCTGAACCGCTGGGATTTAACGGTAAACTCTCAACGTCACTATTAACTTTCTCGAGATAGTTCATGTTTGCTGAACAATGTGATTTTAATAGCCTGGAAGAAGCGGTAGCTCGCTAACCACCTTTCCCGACAGATGATGCGAAGACCCCGAGCTGCAACTGTCAACGTTGTACAGTACAAAGATGTGGACTCCGACCTGTAAGTGTACATTCATTCATTCATTCATTCATTCATGGCATGTTCTGTCATTTGCTGCGTGTAGACACTCATTAACTCTTTAGACACCCGGGGAAAACCGCCAAAAGCTCCCAGTAAAACCCCAAGTTATTGTTTTGAGTGTTATAAGTTGCGGATGTTTTGCTTTGTCCCTGCTGTGCCGTCAGGTCTTTTTCCCAGGCAATAAGTGACGATGATATTGAAGAGTGGACACCGCCAAAGCCAAAAGCACCCAGGAGTACTGCCAGAGCGCCTGCAGCTGGGGACAAGAAACCAGCAACCAAGAGAACTGCGAAAGTAAAAGAGCCGAAAGCTCCCAAAGTGCCGACGAATCCCAAGCCGAGGGCACCGCGCAAACCTGCGGCAGAACGAAAAACACCGGCCGCTAAAGGTCAGAAGGATTCTGGCGCATCGAGTTTGGCTGGAACAAAGAGGGGAAAAAAGGATGATAAAGAAGAAACGCAAACTACGGAAGAGAGGGCTGAAGAGGGAGGGACAAGTATCAGAATGAAGGAAGAGGTAAAGCTCGTGGTCCCTTTTGTAAGAGTATATACACATATACTCAAACTAGTGTGATTGAAAGACTATGGAATAGTTTTGGCAGTAAATTTAAGTTCAGGCTTGTTCGTATAGTTTATGACTAAATTTAGAATATGTACATCTTACTGAATTGTAAAATTTACTGCACAACTAAATTAACAATAGTCTGAGTTGATATTTTTAATTTTGTCAATTGCTAGTGTTATCTTCTAATGATTCACATATCCATCACTAATCTTGTTTGAATTTTTGTTCCCCCTTTTTTTTCTTCTTTTCCTCACCCATGTCTTTTTCTTGTAGAGAGTGTCGTTTATTGTGTCAGAGTCCCATCAGGCAGACAGATTTGCTGATGAGGGGCCATCACAAGCCTTTCTTAAAGCAAAGAAAGAGGAAGTGAAAGAGGAGGATTTCACTTTTGATGAGCCTTGTCTAAAGAAACAGAAGACCGGTGGTGCCTGCCTGGGACGACCGACCGCTTTACCGTCATCTGAAGCACAGTCTGTGAGGAATGAACTGGATATGACCTGGGACTTGATAGAGGTATTTTTGTGTGTTAGTTTTATGGGCTTGGAAAGTGATTGTCTGTATTTTTGTCAGCTGGTGAAAACAGTGCAGCATATGACGGTGTCCGTCCCTCACTGACTGGGAGACGGATAGACAATGCTGAATCGATGGGCAGTTTGAAGGTTAAAACCATGAAACTGCTACAGCTGGTTGCTTCCCAAACAGCAACACATTTCTACCTCCGTTTTAAAAAAATTCAAAAATTGCTCCCCGCCAACAGTGAAAGAGATAGAGAACATGATAGCACACATAATTTGTCTTCCTCCAACATTAGGCAGTGTATTGTGTTGCTTATACCACAGACCCAAGAGAAAACAAGTTGCTATGTTTTATCCCACACACTCAAGTCTAACGGTATTATTAGAACACATGTTAAAAATGAGTTATGTTGAAAAGTTAATGATTGGTACTTCTATAGTCGTGTCTTTTTGCCTACCTGCCTATTTCTGTATACATTTTTTTTTTTAACTTACGGTTCTAACATTTGCTTGCGTAATCCCCCTCAGTTGCTGGCCACCCTGACCTGTGTGGAGCGATGGGTGTGTGCGAATATCATTGCGCTGCTTCGTGAGGAGAACACGGTGCCGTTCATGGTGCGTTACCGTAAAGAGAAGATTAACCACATGGATGCTGACGCTGTCCGAGACGTCCAGATGGTGTATGAGGAGTTACGGTAGGCAAATATAATCTGAAATTAAATCAACTATCAGGAATTAATACACCTCACCATTCAATCACTATCTCTTAAGTACCTATTAAATACATGGAGGGGCACATTTAGATACAGTTTCATATATAAAGCAGCAGCTGTCACTGTTACAATGCTGAGATTGTTTGTTTCCAGACTTTGTCCACTGGATGGTGCTAGTGGTCAAGCTTTGAAGCATGAAACGTATCAGTTGTGTGTGACTGTATCATTTGCAGGTGTGTTGCACAGTTTATAATTTGTATTTTTTTTTTTTTTTTTACATATTTGTATATTTGCCTGTTTCTTCAGCTCTCTGGCTAAGAAGACACAGACTGCGATTCACACCCTGAAAAAGGACGGGGTTTTGACAGCTGAGCTGGAACAAGATCTGAGGAGCTGCCGATCAGCTGATGAACTGGATCATGTGGTCAGAATCACATTTTGTTATGCTTTAGTAATATCTATCACTGAATTGTGATTTAAAGACCTCTTTCTTGTTTGCACTATTATTTAGCCACACGTTCATCCACACCTAAAAGGGGCTGTCACACTTCTCCTCGCCACTCATCTCAGTCCAGTTCTTGTGTTTTTCCCTGCAGTATTCTCCCTATAAGAAAGGCAGCAAGCTGACAAAAGCTCGCAGGGCCAAAGCACTTGGCCTTGAGGTTGTGGCCTTGGCACTGATAGAGTCACCACACACTCTGGATTTAAGGGCATGGGTAAAACCCGGTACTGAAGGTAATAGATAAGCATGTGCATGTGCATATACATACAATTAGATAAATATGAATGTAGCACTGAAGGTTAACATACATGGACAAGAAGCCCCCAGACTGTTTTGACTTATTTTGAGTTACATTTATGAAGAGAATATTTTTTTCCTTTACAGAAGTTAGAAAAATGATTGACAGTAGTTATTTATTGTGGACAGATTTTGAGCAAATACTATATTGAATTGAATCAGGGTAAATATCCTAATAATGTAAATGAGAAATGATGTACAGATTGACACACACAATCACATTACTGGTACTGTTCCTAAATAAAGTATGGATGTGTATTTGTGTGTAACAGGCCTGTCATCGGTGGAAGAAGTGGCCACAGGTGTGGAACATATCTTGGCTGATATGATAGCCAAAGACCCTGAAACACTCACCTACGTGAAGAAATTGTGAGAATTTATGCACACGTAACATGTCAGATTTCGTTGTACTTTTTTTTTTTTTTTTTGTGTGTGATAATTTATTTTCTCATAATTTCTCTTTCTGTGTCAGATATGAGAACAGCTTTGTGACCCTCCAGTCCTCTGTGTCTAAGTCTGCACAGAAGGAAAAAGGACAAGAGAAGTCCGTCAAAGGCCAAAACAAACTGGGAGCAGAGCAAAACAAAAACAAGGACATTGACAAGTTCCAGCTCTACTTTGACTTCACCTGCAACGTCCAGCGCATCCAGCCTCACCAGGTAGCAAACATCAGTTTACCATTCTCACAGCATACCCATCCACCCAGTCTTCCTTCTTTCCTTCTCAAGTGTTAAGGTAAATTTTAAACAACGGCCTGCACAATAGGTTGGAATTTTTCATTCAGCATGCACTGAAATTTTGTGATACTGCTAAAAATGTTGTAGTAGCACCAAAGCAGCCTGGATTTTAGTGTCTAGCTCGAGGGTTAGTTCTGTTGTTGTATTTATAAACATTACTCCAAACCCTATGGTTATGGCTACCTTTGTAGTCCCTAAAATTTAGAGTACAAATTGTAAATGTCTGTAAAGCTTTTATACCTCTAATATGGAGAGTTTATAGATTATTAGTTTTAGCTGTTACTACAAGTTGGAACAAATTGAGCACAAACAAACAGCTGAGTACTTGTACGTCAGCCTTCTGAAAATGAAAGAGACGGGAATCAAAATTGGCAAAAAACACAAGCTGATTTCATCATTGATGATTCACGGCACTGTAACTTCATTAACATGCGATCCCACCACAAACACACCGTAAGTATTACGAAGAAACCCAAATACTACCATTCTTTATATCCGAATATTATACTGAAAGCCTCTGATCTTCCAGTAATATATAACCAGATCTATTAATGTTATTACTTTTTCACAATCATGAGGACACTCTGATGTTCTCTTTTACCTCTTTTTACCTCCAGCTGACATTTAGCAAGTCACCAGCTTTTATGATATAACCAACTTAAGAAAATACAAAAGAAACAAATAAACTTAAAAACCAACAAATTCCTTAAGTCTGCTGAACCGTAATAAAGGTTATTTACACCTGTATTGTGTCTTCTGACTTGCCTGAAACTTACACACACACACACACACAGAGACAGACACACACAGACAGACACACAAACAAATGCACACCATCTGTTTGTGTTTGTGTCATTCCTGTCTGCTTCATGTGTGCCGCGTTCTGAATGCTAGCCATGTCAGTCGCAGTTAGCCTTGTCTGTGCCTTCATATTTACCCCTCCTGTGCCCTGCTCTGCCTCCTCCGCTCCCCCTCCGTCCCTCTAGTGACTGGTGGGTTACTCAGAGTTGGTCCCGGGCCTCGTGTCACTACAGCTTCCATCACCCGCTGTCTCTGCCACACCACACTCTCTGGCAACCGCGCTCTGCCCTACAGCCATTTAAGCACACACACACACACACACACACACACACACACACACACACACACACACACACACACACACACACGCACACGCATACACACACTTGCTCACACACAAGCACACCCTGCAAGTCCCCTCATTCTCTCCTCTTAACATATGTGACATGTCCCCTGCCGACATGCCATTGGATTAGGAAGCTTTGATTGACAGGCGCTCTCCTGTAGTGACAGCTACTGCTGCTGGGCCCACAGGCGGCTGAAAAGGATGGGGAGAGGAAGTGGGGGCAGTGACGGGAGGGAGAGCATGAACAGATGAGTGGTGTTGAGGTACGTCCGTCACTTATCTCTCTTGCTCTGCCTCCCTCCCTCTTTTTCTGACTAAACCTCAGCCCTCCAATCCACTCCTCTCCTCCCCTTTCCCCCTCTCCTCTCCTGTGGATGCAAGGCCTTTAATTCGATGACTCGCCTTTGTCACGGAGCGTTAATCCACAGGCTGCTGTGACCCTGCTAGCTGTCAGATTCCGGCTAAAATGAACCTTTTCTAGCCGTCAAGTTGGCAGGAAGGGGGAGCAGGTGGGAGATGTGTTTTGACAGGAGGCATGTGTGTGAGCACACACTTGCCTGTTTGCTTTAGCACATTTTGTTAAGCCCCGGCTCGGGTGGTTTGTTAAAGGAAAAAGCCAGGGGATTGTATGGAAGGAGGTATGTTTGAGTCATTCCAGTGAATGTGGGAGTTCACTTGGAGATGGGAAGTAACCCACTGTGGTGGAACACAAAATTAGGTAGCAAGGAAATGAAATCCTTAATATTTGTATTTTAAAAAAAGGGAGAAATCTACTGAAAGATAAAACATTATGATGATGCTCTAATGCTAAAATTAATTTCCAATTAATTTGATTGTTTTTGTCTATTCATTGATTAGTTGTATGGTCTACAAAATGCTCACAGTGGTGTTATTAAGACTCTTTAGTCTTGTCTTACCAACCATCTAAAAACCAAAGACAGTCATTTTCCGTGATGCAAGATGAAGAAAAGCTGCAAAATTCGCAAATTCAAAATGAAAAATGTTTTGCATTTTTTTCTTGCCAAAAAATTAAAAATATTAATTATCATCAAAATATTTGTAGAGTAATGAAATCCTTTTACCTTGTCTTTTGTTAAATGAGAACGTAAACTGCTTTCCTATGTCCTACATCCTCTTTGATAACACATACTTGCATACATACATAAAAAAAAAGAAAAAAAAGCCATTTCAGGCATAAAAATAATAAAATAATGTTCTATTATGGAGAGTTATGGAAGGTATTATATCCCATAACATCTGCCTTTGTAGAGTTATGTGAGAGTTTCATAAATGAATCTGCAGTTGTAGTATAAAAAAAACTCTGCTCTTCAGTACGTCTTAAAGCATAATACATAGCTCAGATTTAATTTCGTCAGACTTGATTTGAGGTCTTCTTCGAGGGATTCACATTTACCTCATAGCTATTAGCAGCCGCTACGCTCTCTGGTGTTCCAGGGTACATTTGTTGAACATGCAGTGGGCTATATTAATGCAATTTGCGTTGTGATCAAATGGTAGTTTAGCGCTCCGGTCTGAGTCTTGCCTGCAGAGGAGATTGGGTAAATGGAAGTGTTTAATCAATTAAACACTAATTTTTGATGGACAGTTGGAGAAAAAAAAAAGTTTATTTGTACTGTTACTTGCATATAAAACATTATGTGTGTTTATATATGTGTGCGTGTGTCTGCGTGGGATAAGTTTTGCTTTTTTGTGTGTGTGTGATTGTGCACATAATGATTTTAAAGCTCATCCTTAATGGATGTGATAATTTTCTGCTGGTGCAATATATAATTCATTTGTCAACATGAAATACAGTAAATCTTTATAGATAATTTACAGCACAACACGGTAGTTATGTTTTACACATCATATTAACAATGAGCTCTTTTCCATCTCGAGAGTAAGGCCCCAAAACAAAACATACTTAATCGTAGCGGGTTTAAAGCTAATCTAATCAATGCTGTTCTTTTTTTTAATCCCGCTAATAATATCAAATACTTTTAAATTGGACAATGAAATAAAGGATAAAACATTTCGTAAAGCCACATTTTACACACTAATTTCTAATTATAATGCTTTTACTCTTTCTTCCATGTTGTATTCTGAAGTTTATTGTTCTGGTGACAGCCATGCGACCCCATGCTGTGTTATGTTTGTTGGTGGGTAAGATTAAGAGTAAAAGGGACAGAAGGAGAGCAGAGTTTTCCCCGAGCAGCTGTTATTAGATTTGGGTAAAAGATGTGTATCGTGCTGGACCATCATCCCACGTGGTGACTGATCCTCATTGATATTTAGGGAGTTGATATGAAGCTGTCTAATATATTTTTGATATCCAAATACTTTACCAGTTTAAATGTCCTAGTTTATTTCAACAAGTACTCCCATTCATCCCAAACTGTATTTATTTATTTTATTTGGTTTCATTGTGTATATAGTCTGTGTGTGTGTATTTATTCATTGCTCTTTTTCATATTGTGTGCACCTTTTTGTTCTTTCTATGCTGCTGTGACGACCGAATTTCCCCACTGTGGGATCAATAAAGTCAAAAATCGACATCTATCAGCACAACAAATCTTTACATGTTATCACACAATAGAAGGCCAATTGTTGACAGCTTTTGTTCAACTGTAATACAACCAGATTTTACCACTCAGTGTATCCCGTGTGTGTCAGCCAGGTCAAAAAGTGTGCAAGTTTGCTGTAGATATGTGTGAGTCGGTATGCGTGTGTCTGCTTGTTTATCTTTGATATGTCGGATAGATAGATGTGTTGATGACAGTATTCCTCTAAAGGAAGGCTGAGAGAGAAGAGGAGACAGATAGAGGATAGTCGTTGGCCGACTGCCCTCCCTCGAGGGCTGGTGGGAGGATTAAGGGACATCGAGGAAAGACAGTCTGTCTGCTCTTGTCAGGGTTTGGCCAGTACTTGGCTACCTGTCACTCCTGGCCCATCTAACACACAAACACACTTCTCCCTCTGTCTCACATCACCCTTCCTTTCGGATCACCCTCCGTCTCCCACCAGTGACCCTACCCAGACAGAAACTGAGAGATTTACAGACAGGCTCGAGCTTATTTCTCATCAGTGAGGACAGTCGCCTGCCACTCAGGAAAAACTAGACATGGACACAGATTGCACAACTGTGGGGAGACAGTCACTTTTTTGGTTTGGCAACCGGGCAAAGTGAAGATTATTTTGGAGTTTTTTATGGTAGTGAAATTACAGGATCCTAAAAAGCAACAGCTGGGTTAGGGTTAGTGGATTGCAGCAGTGTTTCTCTGCTTTGCCTTAAAATGGATGTTTAACTTGCAGGCAGAAAATGTTCAAAATGTCTTGCAATCATTGCATACTTATTTGCGAGGGGTAAGAAAATCCATGCCTGATAGTATTATGTTTGGACCATCACATTTTTGTGTTTGGCTGAAGTTTTGAGACAAACAGTGGGTTATTTTTCTGGTACTGCCACTTTTCTTGATTTTCTGACATTCATTGGTTTATGAAATAGTCCTTTTGTGCAGATGAGGATATACTTATTGAGTTTTTAAATACGTATTCATCCCTACATTCAACAGACAGCATGCTACGTGTAGGATATGTGGAAATCGGCCTATAATGCATGACAACCATGTCGAGACGATACGTCATCCCTGATTACACAAACTGATTTTAAAAGGCTTAAACACTGAACCCCGAGAACACAGATTCAACAAGGCAGTGTTGTATTTACGACTTAAATTTTACTCATGGGCTTTCTCAGAGCTTCGGACAATCCAGCAAGAAGTGTTTTGCTTGCTTTCTTTGACAACATGTTAAACTTAAGTGCTTTGATGAAAATTGTTTGAGAAATCTCATCACAGTCAGTGAGGCAGCCCGAGGAGGAAACATGCCAACAGAAGAGAAATCTAACTTTCATCATTATTCAAGCAAACTAGCTGCATTAATCATTAATCCCGGCCTCTGCTATGCCATTAGCTGTGTTTTATATTTTCACTTTTGTGTGTGTGTGTGTGTGTGTGTGTGTGTGTGTGTGTGTGTGTGCGTGCGTGCGTGCGTGCGTGTGCGTGCGTGTGTGTGTGTTGCATGTGGGTGCAGCACATCCGAGGGTACTGCTGAGTGGTAATGGTTGTGGCACCATGTGTGGGTGGGGGTAGGCCTTGCGGTCTCAGTGCTGATGGTGGCGTAGTGGTGGCATTTGTCAGCTTGCTTCTTCCGCTTGGGCTCCAGATTGACGTCTTGCTTCTTGGCCCTGTTCTGTGGCAGGCTAAAGGTTCCCCACTGAAAAGGTCAGACACTTACTACTGTTTGCTTAACAGCATGTAACAGTTCCTCTGAGGGGGAACCAGCACCAAACACAACAGGCCTGGCCACAGGATAGACTCGTAGGCTCGTCACTTTTCACGCACGTGTGTGGAGAGTCACAAGGTTTTGTTTTTATGTGTGCGAGCAGAGAGATGCGGTGCATGTTCGTTGTGTATTCAGTAACTTGGCTCTATGGGTGTAAGTGATGATTTTTCTGAAAATATTTACCTCCACTCCTCCTTTTACTGTAGTTTTAAGGTGCAGCAAAATGGGAACAACAAAATATCCAGAACATGAAGAAAACCCCATGTGGAGTTTTATACTTGCATGTAAATTGGAATTTCAACAACAAAACCGCAATATATGGTAAAGAAATAGGTTTTTACAACTGCAGAAACAAACTTCCAAATATAACCCTAAATATTGAGAATATAGAAATTATAACTGACAAGTAGCAACCACAACTACAGAGTAATCTGCTGGGTGAATTTAATGTTGTTTCTCAGGATATTTCAGATTTTATTGAGAGTGCATCTTGTGCACCTGTTGGTGCTGTTTATACAGTTTGCTGCATTGCACTCACCAATGGAAATGTGTGTGTGTGTGTGTGTGTGTGTGTGTGTGTGTGTGTGTGTGTGTGTGTGTGTGTGCGTGCGTGTGTGTGCGTGTGTGTGTACAGACACTCGCTATTAACCGAGGGGAGGGTCTGAAGATATTAACTGTGAAAGTGAACATTCCTGACAGGAAGAGTGACTTTGCCAGGTGGTGCATCAACAACAGGTCAGTAACTGACAAGGGTTTCTGCTGTATTCATATTATAATGCAGTGATGTTGTCATCGACTGTTGTGTGTCCCCTTTCCCTTAAGATATCAGTATATATGGCACAGAATTGAAGTATAATACATGCAAATATATACACAGAGTAATAATATTTTTTTTTCTGTGGTCATATAAAGTATATAAGGTCCACTGTATGTAGACTTGCAAAATGATGGCAGACTTATTTTTCATTAAATATATTCAACTAAGGAGGTATTTGGTATTAAAGGATTTTGCAGTAATTTTGCACCTGATTACTTCAGTAATAATGAACATTAAATTAGTTTTTAACAATATAAATATGAAGGACCCTCATTTTCATACAGTCCAATCATTGGTCAAGGTTTGTTCTTTTGGCTTTCTATACAGGAGACTTTGCCTTGAGAAATAATTGGGTGAACTGAGTGAAAAGGAAAGCAGAAAGAATTTGGAATTAATTTGTGTTTTTTCTTTTTCCCACAACGTGCCATTTGAAGAAGCCTGGATTAAAATGAACAGATTTTTCTGGGTAGAACATCAATTTTTGCAGCTTCTTTTATATTTAATGACAGTTAAATTGCCATCTGAATTTTGAATTAGAGACATTTTCAATAACATCACAAGCTGTTTTTCTAAATCAAAATGTTGATTAATAAATGACATATGTCTCCAGTCAAATTATCTTGTGTTAACAAAGACATACAATTTTACTTTTTATTTAATCATGTGGCTGTTATCGGTCATAAATCAGTACAACTTACCTGGAGAGAGGGAAAACAAACCAAAGACTTTTCTCTGACTGTTTTGATGCAGGTGGAGACCCAAGACATTTGCAAGAGAAGAACTTTTTGCAGTCCTCAAGAATGCAGTAGAGGACTCTTATAAAAGACTTATTCTACCTTTTCTCACCAGGAGTTACAGGTACTTTAAGTGTTTCTTTAGGTTTAAGGCATTTTTCCCTTTAGCGTCCATTTGTCCATTTCCCGTTTCCCCATCTCTTACCTATTTCTTTTCTCTTTTTTTTTTTCTTGATTTTTACCCTCACCATACAACTAATATCTACATCTCTCTCCATCCTCTGCTCTCCTATCTGACTGTTTTTGTTAATATCTTCATACAATCCTTTCCCCATTCCTCATCTTTCCGTCTGTCTCTTGTGTTCCTTCTCTTTAGGACTAAGCTGACGAGTACAGCAGAGAAAGAGTCAATCGCCATGTTTGTGCGTAACCTCCGTCAGCGCCTGTTGGTATGTCCAGTCAGGGGCTGTGTCATCATGGCGGTGGATCCTGGCTTCAGACATGGTTGTAAGCTGGCCGTCCTGTCTCCTACGAGTAAGTGGTTTGGATGCAGTGCATACAGTTAGCATCACTCATGTATTTGGAACAGTTTGAGCTATCATGATATGGTAATAAAAAGCCTTTGATGATGCAAGTCTGGTATCTGCAGCTGTGTTTCAGCTGAAAACACACTGGTGTCGCGCCGGAACAAAAATAGAATTTCAAGTGGTCTGAGGGAACAATAGACTCCTGTACCTCCTCTTCACTCTGTATTCAGCCTTCTCAAGCAAAGCCAACCTTCATCTCAGTCTTACAGACCCCAGCTTTAAGTAGCACAGGACGCGACACAAATAATTGCAAATACAGTGGGTACAGAAAGTATTCAGACCCCTTTACATTTTTCACTCTTTGTTTCATTGCAGCCATTTGCTAAAATCAAAAAAGTTCATTTTATTTCTCATTAATGTACACTAAGCACCCCATCTTGACAGAAAAAAACAAATGTAGAAATTTGTGCAAATTTATTAAAAAAGAAAAACTGAAATATCACATGGTCATAAGTATTCAGACCCTTTGCTCAGTATTGAGTAGAAGCACCCTTTTGAGCTAGTACAGCCATGAGTCTTCTTGGGAATGATGCAACAAGCTTTTCACACCTGGATTTGGGGATCCTCTGCCATTCTTCCTTGCAGATCCTCTCCAGTTCCGTCAGGTTGGATGGTGAACGTTAGTGGACAGCCATTTTCAGGTCTCTCCAGAGATGCTCAATTCGGTTTAGGTCAGGGCTCTGGCTGGGCCAGTCAAGAATGGTCACAGAGTTGTTCCGAAGCCACTCCTTTGTTATTTTAGCTGTGTGCTTAGGGTCATTGTCTTGTTGGAAGGTGAACCTTCGGCCCAGTCTGAGGTCCAGAGCACTCTGGAAGAGGTTTTCTTCCAGGATATCTCTGTACTTGGCCACATTCATCTTTCCTTCAATTGCAACCAGTCGTCCTGTCCCTGCAGCTGAAAAACACCCCCATAGCATGATGCTGCCACCACCATGTTTCACTGTTGGGATTGTATTGGGCAGGTGATGAGCAGTGCCTGGTTTTCTCCACACATACCGCTTAGAATTAACGCCAAAAAGTTCAATCTTGGTCTCATCAGACCAGAGAATCTTATTTCTCATAGTCTGGGAGTCCTTCATGTGTTTTTTGGCAAACTATGCGGGCTTTCATATGTCTTGCACTGAGGAGAGGCTTCCGTCGGGCCACTCTGCCATAAAGCCCCAACTGGTGGAGGGCTGCAGTGATAGTTGACTTTGTGGAACTTTCTCCCATCTCCCTACTGCATCTCTGGAGCTCAGCCACAGTGATCTTTGGGTTCTTCTTTACCTCTCTCACCAAGGCTCTTCTCCCACGATTGCTCAGTTTGGCTGGACGGCCAGGTCCAGGAAGAGTTCTGGTCGTCCCAAACTTCTTCCATTTAAGGATTATGGAGGCCACTGTGCTCTTAGGAACCTTGAGTGCTGCAGAAATTATTTTGTAACCTTGGCCAGATCTGTGCCTTGCCACAATTCTGTCTCTGAGCTCCTTGGACAGTTCCTTCGACCTCATGATTCTCATTTGCTCTGACATGCACTGTGAACTGTAAGGTCTTATATAGACAGGTGTGTGCCTTTCCTAATCAAGTCCAATCAGTTTAATTAAACACAGCTGGACTCCAATGAAAGCGTAGAACCATCTCAAGGAGGATCAGAAGAAATGGACAGCATGTGAGTTAAATATGAGTGTCACAGCAAAGGGTCTGAATACTTATGACCATGGGATATTTCAGTTTTTCTTTTTTAATAAATTTGCACAAATTTCTACATTTCTGTTTTTTTCTGTCAACATGGGGTGCTTAGTGTACATTAATGAGAAATAAAATGAACTTTTTTGATTTTAGCAAATGGCTGCAATGAAACAAAGAGTGAAAAATGTAAAGGGGTCTGAATACTTTCCGTACCCACTGTATATTGGTAGACATGAGGCAGAGCTGCACGGATCATAAAGGCACTATGTAAAAGTTAAATCAAAAAGGCCACAAGAATACAAGCATTTTACATAGAAATGATAACCTCTCCACAAACCAAAAAAAATAAAAAAATCAACTTTTACATTATGCATACAAAAATCAAACAAATTCAATAAATCCCGGGACTACTGGTGCTTTAAGGGTTGAAATCTACAAGGTTTCCCTACGTAGGGAAAGAAAACTTCAGAGACACTTTTTTGCTTTTGTGCTACATTGTGTTTAATTCAAACCCGATTACGAAGGCTTCTTGTGGAAACGTGTTGCTCACCAAACAAAGACACACTGAAAATGTTTCCTTCTTTAAAGAGTCCTTCTGAAAGTGCCGGACATTGTCTTGCATAAAATGTCATGTCAGGTTGGATGATGCATGTTGGCCCATTGAGACTGAAAGCAAACGTGGGTTTATTCTTTATTCTTGGTTGCCCTTATTTATATATTTGCTTGTATGTTGATGTATTTACCAAGAACTAAAAACTATCAGTGCATTTCACCAACTGTAATAATAACACTGCAGAGTCCCCACAAATTCATGATTAATGGGTTATATTTCCTTCTTTCTCTTTCCTGTCTGTTTCCCTCCAATTTTAGGCAAACCCACGTGTGCTTTATTCACTGTGCTATTGATAATTCGGATTTAGTATGGAAGAACTGAAAAGTCAGACTTCTGTTCATTATTTTATGTGTATCATTTATGAAGCCAAATATTCTGTCATAGAGGACACCGTGTAACCACCAGATCTGTTATTACCACCAAGTTGTGTGTGCATGTCAGAGACTAGATGCCAGTTGGCATGACCCTGGCGAGTGGATTATGCGTGTACGCTTGTGTGTTTTTGTGTGTCTACTTTACTTTACTGTATGTCTTGGCATGTTTCTCAGTGGGTGTGGCTTCACACTGCGCAAGGGAATGTCCCACCCTCTGGGTGACTGATTGTGTGGCCACAAGTCCTGCTGACACACTTACAACAGACAGACACCGGCATATATCAGGTGTCAGGCCCAGCGTGGTGTGGTCACGGGTTTGGTGGCTCCTAGCTGACATCACTTCCTGTCAGAGCTGTCCATTCAGCTCTACACTCCTCGGAGGAGGAAGCAGTAAAGTGGCAGGAGCAAGACTTCCTGTAGCGGCTTAGACAGTGCAGATGTGGAGTTCATAAATTATTTAATCTGTTTAGGGTATTGCTGCCTCATTAGACAGTACAATGGAGAGAAGTGAGCTGGTAGCACATAGTTCAGAGGTCTGATGAGCCTCCTCTTTCCTTCATAATACTTTATCAACAACATTGCCTTTTCTCTCTCCCTCTGTTTGTCTCTCTGCTCTCAGGTCAGATTCTCCATACTGATGTTGTATACCTGCATAATTCAGGCCAGCACAGAGATGCAGAGAAACTGCGCTACCTCATGATTAAATACAGGTACAGCTGATAGCATGTAAATAGTCATTGTTTGAATATACAGTTTCAGCTGAGTTCAATGCAGTGTCAGAAAATGTAGATTTGTGTGCCACCTCGGTGTTATATAATCCACTGAACTATGTGTGTATATATTAACATGGAACGGGTTCTGTGCGCCGAACCATATTTATAGCTTCATGGTTGCTTTCTTAATCCTCACTGTTCTTCTGCTTGTAATATTGTCCATACTAGCTGTACCAGGGTTGTCATTGGCAACGGGACAGCCTGTCGTGAAACTGAGTCCTTCTTCGCTGACCTCATCTCCAGACGTTATTTCCAACCCCTTGATGTGTCCTACTGGTAAGATCTTTTTCCACTACAGGCCCCAGTTACCCATGACTCTGAATAGAAATAAGTACACATCACACCGACTGGTATGATGAACATTTTAATGCAGCACAAAAGGGGGCAACAGTTACTCTAAAAATCTATGTGATGTATTGACACGCACAATAAACAGTTCATGAATTTTTTTTTTATTACATCAATTAGAATACATCTACTGCTTTTGGAGTGACTACTTAAAGTAGTTTATTTACATTTTAAGTATTGTTTTGAGCTGTGTATTTGCTTTGAGTATTTAGTTCGCGCTGATAAAATGACTGAAAGGACAGCAAATTGGTGTCGCATCAGAGACATGTATCATACTGAAATGTCACAGGACACATTTTCAACCAAAATAGCAACAAGTCACTTTGTGCTGCCTGATTTTATCTCTTTGTGTTTCTCTCTTTCCACACTGTGTGCACCAAAATGCCACACAGCTACTGTACACAAAGCCAATTTTAAAGCCAAGAAATTACCAAACTGTTGGAGTTCAGTTTGCATTGGTCGTTGCTCCGCTATCAAATACAGCCCATTGTATTATATCTATATATTCATTCATATTCCATAGAACAGTTTATATATTTCAGCAAATTAAACTGCGTATTTACATTTCCCACCAGCTGAGAAACTCCTAAAGCATATTTCTTGACTTCTAATGTACAAAACCTCTCTGAAATAGTCTTGACTGTCATTTATGAAGATTCAATGACAAGGGTTCAGTCTGCTGTTATAAAAGAGTAGGACAAAGGTATTCAAAGGGATTGAGGGGGGGATATCGGTGAGATCAGGAATGATGATAATAATGAATACTAAATTATGATCTTTGTACAGTAATAGAGAAATATTTAGAGAAAACATGGAGGGAGAACAGAGGGATGAGGAATGTGAAAAAATACGTTTTTGAGAGTGAAAACAAGACACCCATGGACAGAAAGAGAAATTGTAATGTGTCCTCAAGTGAATATTGTCTATTAAAGCCATCTGGACTTCGTTTCACTTTGGTCCAATTAAAGAGACGTTTTGTGGTCCACGTCGTGTCTGTAACCAGGCCCAGTCCAAACTTCAGAACACAACAGCACAGAACCTCTGTCCAAGCATAATAACCACTGGCCTCTCCTTGCCCCGTCTATTTCACTTTCTGCCGAGTTCCATGTGTGTTTGTTGACTTGAGGCTAGCATTGGGACCACAGCCTAAAATTATTCTGAGCAGAATGTGTGTGTAGAGGAGTTTTCTCAGTATCTTTGAGTTCATACACACACATGTACACTTCAGAGGTCATACCTTTGATGTAATAGCCTGTATTTTATTCTCCAAAGTTCCATTTTCTGTCTATTTTCAAGAACAGAAAGTCAAAATGAGGCGTTTATTAAGTTAACGTCCACTTGATTATTTTCATGACAGACATTTTTTTTTTCTTTTGAGTACCTCCAGAGCAGCTAAATTTCACATCTTGATATAATGCTTCTCTTGTTCATTCTTTTGCTGCAGCTATTGGCATTCATGCTTTTCACAACATATGAGAATGTAGGATTTCTGTTTGATGTGGTGCTAGCTTAATGTCCTGTATCACCCAGTATGATTAGATATATTTTTGCAGCATGTAACACATGTGTAAATAGTCTGCCTCTGCCTTAGGAATAAAGGCTTTTGCAAGTGCATGAACTTTGTGAGAGCAGAAATATGCAATTTTGACATTAGCCATTGAAATATGGTTGTTGTTATCCATATGATATTGCTTTGGACTCGTCTGGTCTTCTGTTTCACTTTGGTGTCTTTGGACCGTGGCTGATGTGTGCTCAGAAATAGAAGACGGAATAGATTTTAAACCTGAATCCGTGTATGCCTTCGTTCAAATTTACCTCGCGTACAGATTGCTCTTGCAGCGCTTCTCTTTTCTCTGCCGTTCTCTGTCCATCTGTCTCATTACTTCTGTATCAGTTTTACACACACTCTGGGATATATGCGATACTTGGGTGGAGATACCTTCAATTTGCTCGACACAAATTAAAATTGAAGGTCTCTTGTAAGGCCACGGAACTCATCAAAATGGTTTACACTAATCACAACCTGTATTCAATATTCTATTTATTTATCACTTGAGAATTTCTTTAATGTGAAGCTTCACAGTGATACCTGAATCTTTCAACAAATCCTTTCTTCAGTCTGTGGTAAAAATATATATATAAAAAAAGATGTAAATTAGAGTGCAAATTAACACAGTAGGCATTCACTAAGCATTCATAACAAGCAATAATATAATTTTTACAATACATTACTTTTATCGTAAAAGTAATCTGTTTTTTTTTTACTGTCATACCTGTTTGCAGGGTGCAGTTATCCTACAGGCACAAATGGAACAAATATCCCGGAGATTAAGGCACAACATCACTTTCTTGTTGGTTATCATATTTATCAATCAATTAGACCAGTAATAATTCACTAAATAACTAATCATAAACAGTCCTAATTACAACTTCATTGAAACACATATTCCCTTTTGTTTTGATACTCCACATGGAAATGAAATATACAACAGGGGTGATAATGATTCCGGTCCTTTAGTTGTTGTGATGGTGCATGTCTGCTCGGCTGCCAAATTCAATTTTTAATTTAAGACTTTTTATAGATATCTGGGTGAATGCCGACCTCTAATGAGTCAATTTTGACCAAAATATCCCTTGACGTACGCTGATGATTGGAGGAAGGGAAGGATGACTGGCTTTCAAGGAGTGACGGTTGCTATTACTCCCCTGCTGACTGACCCACAGCTGACCTTGACTTGCCATTAAGCAACCCTCATTACCACGACAATAAGGATGATGGCAATGATGGAGAATAGCTATGTAGCATCGGAAACAGCAAGGGGCCTTAGTTCTTGCTGTGAATGTCCCCAGTATAATTAATTGACCCAGTTTCTGGTATACTTTGCGTCTTTGTGTGTTTCTATTTTTCTGAGCGTTTGGAGGCTGACGTTATGGCAAAGTAGGGCCCAACAGTTTTTGATCAACAGGTGTAGACGGGTCTGGTCAGAGTTTTAGAATACGCATACAGCTCTTGAAGAAGAAGAGCCATTTATTTGCATTGAACATTCGAACCTATCGCGTAAAAAGCCTCTTTTGCTGCAAATTTGACAAATTGCCTCCTCCGAGTTATCAGGCTTTCCTTTTTCATGTGGTTCAAAAGTGAAGCAAAGCAGTGCTGGGGTGTTTGGCTTTACAACTAAATCCACGATTTTAATGTCAATAGACGCTCATCTAAATGCGGTCAGTCTAATATTAAAAGTTAAGCGTCTTAAACAGTTGGTGCTGCTAACTCTCCACTCTTGCCATTAAACCATACCAACCAAAAGTAGGAGCAACAAGATGACGTCAATTAAAAGAGGGGCAGTCAAACCTCCAATGTTGGAAAGTGACGTGGAAAAAGTGATGCAAACGTGAAATTGCAGCTGTTTTGCGTGAATGAATGGAAACAGTTTTACTATTATGCAAAATGATTGCAATTAGCTTAAATAATTGCGATCAAACTATTATGTAATGATTGTGACAAGCCTACTTAGGATAATTTTTGTCTTGCCTGTTTACGTGTATTTACAAAGCGACTGAATTGTTCCATCTCTACCTCACCATCCATGTCTCTTTGGGTTGTTTTTGTCCGTAGCTAATGAAACCAGCTGAAAGACGTATTCTGCCTCAATACAATCTCAATACTGTCTCATACAATCTGAAATACAGTGAGAGATTATATTTGATCCTTATTGTTTTATTTGACCAGACTGGAGAACAGTTTTGATTTGAATCATCAATACTTTCTTAAATGAGATAAACCAGTAAAAGCGTGACATTCTCACTTTTAAAAGCTTTCCAATTTTTATTTTTTTTATTTGTGGAAGTACCGTGATGTTAGAGGTATTACGTGGCTGTGGTTCATTTGACTGTGTGTGTGCCGACCGTATGCAAACATGTGCATGTGTAGGTAATTAAGCCTTTCCTCTGCTGTCAGCCTTGACTGCTCAGCAGTTCATTAAAGTCCTCAGCCTCATTTGCACCGTCTGCTTCCTGTCTCCCTGTGAGCCTTCATTGTGTCACCACCCCCACCCTTCTCCACCCTTTCTCCTCCACCCGCCTGTCTCTCTCCCTCTCTGTCCTTCTGCCTCAATGCTCAGCTGGAATGACAGACAGAAATGGCAGCCTGCGGGACATCCTTACTTCTATTTTGTGTGTGTGTGTGTGTGTGTGTGTGTGTGTGTGTGTGTGTGTGTGTGTGTGTGTGTGTGTGTGTGTGTGTGTGTGTGTTTGTCTGACTGACTGACTGACTGACTGACTGACTGTCTGTCTGTCTGTCTGTCTGTCTGTCTGTCTGTCTGTGCGCGCAGTTTTCATTGCCTTAGTCCTGTTTGAGTAGACTCATTGTGCTCACAGCATCACCTCTTCCATCATGTTTTAGAAGTGTGGCCTTTTCAGAAGACACCCAAACAAGGGCACCGATTAGTGTGTCTTTATGTGTACGTCAGAGTAGTTTCATTTTTAAGTTAAGTGTCTAAAACACTAGTCAGTTTGCATCCTGCTGAATCATTTATCCAAATCGTTCTACATATCGGGTGCATAAATACAATACACAATCAGATTAAACAATTCAAGTTATTGATACATTTTCTGTGGATAGACCAGTATTCTGTTTCAGCATTAATTTGCAGCTGCAGCACAACAAGGTTTTTCTGCAGTCTCATCTTACACTAAAACGATGGCTCACTTCAGAGGGGTTTAATAACAAGCACATGACCTTGTGAGTATTTTGGCAGGTTGCCACAATCGTTGAGGATATACAAGGCTTTTTTTTAATTAACAAAGTTAAATGATACACAGCACACATTCCCTAAACGCTTGGCACTTGTCCTGGATTTGGATATTCTGATCAATACTGCACAGGCCCAGGTTCAATCATCATTTTTTCTCCAAGTTTGTTTTGTGGACAATGACAAAAATATGAAGTGAACAAACTAATTTAACCGGCACTGTCATGCAAATTCAACAAACATTGGACTCAAATTACATAAAATATTTTATGCTGGAAATAAACTAATGAAAAGTATAAAAGTATTAGTAGGATCCACCAAACATAGAACTCAAGGAAATCGAGATAATAGAAAGCAATGTAATGCAGAAAAGCAAAAATGTTTACTGCCCCGATGTGTAATATAATGACATACAACATACAAGGCGACAGCGTTTCAAGTCTGTTCGTCCGTTATCTCCCTTTTCTGTTGTCTTTTCTAAGCGAGGAATGAATCACGTGAAATGACTCTTCCTCCCCCTATTAGATGTACAATGATTAAGCTTGAACAATGCCTCCATGGATAACCAGCATCCTGCAGGACTTTATACAGCATGAGGTATTATTAAGATGACAAGGTTTGTCTGTGCCTGTGATGACCCTCACTGAATGCACATTAGGTTATTTGCCATACAGCTGTGCCCCAATAATTTAAAAACCTCCTGCTGCACATCAGTTTGTGACATAAAGAAAACTCTGCTTTTCTGACTTAAGTAAATTCTTTCCTAGGTTATAGATGGCTTAAACCTGTGTGCATGTATATAGATGTATGTTCAGATATGCCCCTTTTCTGTTTGCCTCGGTCTTGTCATTAACACCTGCTCATGCCTAGCTCACCGCCCACTGTTGTGTGTGTCTTTCTTTCTGGCTCCTTGACAGGCCAGTGCAGCGTGACCCTGGCTGTCATTGCGCTTTAACACTGACAGAGCATGCAGGCTTTGTCAAAGCTCATAAGAGTGCTCAGCACCGGTCAGACGGATGCGTGTGTGTGTGTGTGTGTGTGTGTGTGTGTGTGTGTGTGTGTGTGTGTGTGTGTGTGTGTTTTGCTTGATGCGCAGTGGTCTGTGTCACCCTCGCCAGGTGGTGTTTCAGGATTTTTGTGAGGGGAGCTTATTGGTACAGAAGGCGCGCACACACACACACACACACACACACACACACACACACACACACACACACACACACACACACACACACACACACACACACACACACACACACACACACACACACACACACACACACACACACACACACACAGCGTCCACACAAAATATGACTCTTATACTGAAGTGCTCAAATTGAAGCAGCACACAGAGATCAACTTGTCATTGCTGCCATTTCTTTACTGCCATCCTCCATATAACGTTAATCTGTGGTTAACAAAAGTGTTTCCAGTCTATACAATTTACAGTATGAGCTGTTGACAGCCTCTGTCAACGACTATATTGTAGTTGCAGTAACATTAGTGTTTCAGAAAGATTTTAAAATAAATATAACTTGTTGTATAATATAATATTAGTATTATTTTTTTTTATAAATATGTCACAGGCAAAACTCTAATGATTGACCCCAGACTCTAAAACATTAAAGTAGATTCTTATGTTCTGTTGTACAGCTGAGTTGTACAAATGAGAAAATAACTGATCCAAACCAGAGTGTTACAATCATTATGTTTTAATGTTTTTCTTCCTTTTGTTTTGGCTGAGGCATGTCATAGCGACTTTGGGTTCAACTAAACTTAAACACTATTTGCTCTTACAGTGTTGGGACTGAACTGCGATATTATTATTGTTTCGGGCTGTGAGCATGAAGGATGACAAGTTGACAGCGTTTGGCTGTAACAAGCTGATGTTAATGATATCAGAGGGCAAGAATATGTGGGGTAAGGTTAGGGAGATCTTTGGGCAATGGTGATGATACACACACACACTCACACACACACACACACACACACACACACACACACACACACACTGTGGCGACAGCTCAAAGCGAACAGAAACATCTGATTTCTTGACCACTTGCTTTGTCACTCCTGAAGGCAAAAAGATGACCGACCCTCTTACTCTTTGTCATTAACACACATCAGATCCTTCAGGGCCTTCAAGTCCCCAGTCCAACCACCAGTTCTGCAAGCATTGAATCATTTACTTGAATACACTTCCATGTATTGATGCAAACTTGATCAAATTTAAAGCAAACTGCTTGAAACACATTTTCTTTCTTTAATTTTTCTGTGTTGTAAAGAAATTACTTTGGTTGTATGATGATATTTGCTACGGTTTAATTTAACTCTGTGCTCTCAGTTCATTTAGGCTTGTTTCTTACATGGAGCTCATGGTGTTTTTGCCTGATGCAGTGCTATAGCTGACAAGAGTAGTAGGTCATTTCTCTTTCTGGTACTAGTCATTGTTTTTTCCTTGATTGGTTTTATGCTTGAGAGGTGTCCGTGAGCAGTACCAGCGGTTGCAGCAGAAAATATGCTCAAATAGAGTGTTTTCCTGCACTGACACACAGACTTGCTTACAATAAGTCCTTGACTGTCTTGCCCTCTAGCTGCCCCCTGTTGGAATGAGATCATTATTACTGGCTAGCTGATGGACCTGGAGGACAGTGGTGGAGACTGTATTTGTGACTGTGTGTGGGTGCGGGCTTGTGTATCCCCTGTCATGTCCTGTGTCCAGGCGTGCTCCCAGGGCCAAGCTGAGAGAGTGATGAACATACAGTGGCAGGACCAGCGATGACTGAGTGAGATCCAGGCACTCAGGCCTCACTGAGGGTTGGAAGGTTGGATAGAAGGAGGTGCAGAGGGACAGCTGGATTTAGAGGCATGGAAAGGCCTCAGCCTGGCTGTAGGGTGCATCTTCATTTCAGAAAAAAAAAATGAACCCAATGGGTAAAGGAAAAAGTTGTATTTGACTTTACACAGAACGAGTAGAGTCAGAGTCAGATCAGTGTTGGGTATATTTTAGGGGTATAAACGTTTAGAAAAGGAAAAGTGCAATGGTGAAATAAAGCAAAAATATATAATTCAACATTCAATAATATAACATGTAATTTATCTCAATTCTTTCTGCAGAGGGAGTGGCTGATGAGGTAGAGTGGGTCATTCATTAAAAGCAGGTGTCGTGTTCCTTAGCAAGACTGAACCTCTGAAAATACATTGCTGTAGTCTTCTCAGCTCACTTTTTCACCACTTTATATATCACAAAATGTGCAGCTTGTCTCTGAAGCAACAGTGTATTGATAAACTGCTAAAAGTAATGCTGGATGTGAGAATTGCACCATAAATAATTGGAAGACCCAGCTCTCCTATAATCAGATCTTTATCACAGGAGAACCACGTTACTTTAGTGGGATGAAAGTAAAAATTAAGAATGAGATGTGAAAAGTGAAAGCGAAGAATTGGGGATAGGAGAGCCCGTATGATATGTTTTCACAGAATTGTAATTTGATAGAATATAATTCAGATAGTGGACTGACATAGGACGAGTAACCTGTTAACTGATGGTGGGAGCGGAAGAAAAAGGGTAGTGTGAATGTATTTTTACCTTGAGTTGTCGCTCCAAGAAAATTGTGAAATCTTTTTCTTGGCTCATGTCTAGTATGCGCTTCTACTTCCTCGCTTTTTTCCACCAAAGTGCAAATGTTAAATCCATCGACTGTACATTAAGGTGGATGACATGACAGCTCCCCAAAAGTGAAGCCAGAACATCTCTATGTCCTCCTCCTGGTTAGGTGCAGTATAAATGACACATCCTGCCCCCTCCACGTGTGAATGGGACATGGGCTCAACTAAAACATTAAAAGGACACATCAAATAAATTTTTTTGTGGATCAGTTTTTTTCATATTTTGTTTGTTCAATTACTAGTTTTTTTTAAAATTTTTTTATAAGTACGGTATTAAGTCATTTGTTTGGTGTGAGGTTGTGATTGGCAGTCGCCCCGAGTACTAGCGGAGGTTTAGGTTTATGGGCGGGTCCTCAATTTCTTCGGCACAGGCTCGGGTTCCAAATAGGGATTGCCATTTTAAGCAAAAATACTGCGTGTGTGTGTGTGTGTGTGTGTGTGTGTGTGTGTGTGTGTGTGTGTGGACTTGGCATTTGCGGGTGGTGGACAGCAACTATCTCCCAGTCTCATCCTTATCACCCATAGTCCCGTCCCTCCTCCCACCATGCCTCACTGGTGGTCAGCCTCCACCCCTTCTTCTTCCCCTCTTTCCACCCGCCATCCTCCCCGAGGCTTACAGTGTTCCCTATGACGGTCTTGCGTGTGACAAACATGTATGATGAGTCCGTGACATGTCATGTGTGTATTTGTCATTTAGGCCTGCGTCTTTGCATGTTGTGTGCGCGTGCGTGCGTGCGTGTGCGTGCGTGTGTGTGCGTGCGTGACACGAGTGCAGGCTTTCCAGATTGCTGTGATTGTCTGTGAGGATTTGCTCTTTTCAGACGTGCCTTACACTGGCAGTTGGAGTTTGTGTGTGTGTGTGTGTCTCTCTGTGTGTGTGTGTGTGTGTGTGTGTGTGTGTGTGTGTGTGTGTGTGTGTGTGTGTGTGTGTGTGTCTCGTGTGTCTCTGTGTGTGTCTGCCTGCCTGCCTGCCTGCCTGCCTGCCTGCCTGCCTTCTAGCGCCTCGATAGAGACTGACGGCCCCTGACACCTGCCATTTGGACGCTTTTCTCTGTGAAAAATGTCATCGTCTTCAGACCCGACGTGTGTGTGTGTGTGTATGTGTGAGAGAGAGTGAATGAGTGAGAGAGAGATATGGCGCATCCCTCAATTTACCTCCCTGAGGTCAAGCTTTGCAGCTGACTGAACAATGGACCCAAGCTGTTTGAGAAGCTAGGACAGAGAAACTTGTGTGTGTGTCTGTGTGTGTGTGCTTATGACTATAATTTGCGGTGGTAACATCTGACGTTACAGCTCCTTCTAAGGCAGTAAAATGAGGCCAATCCAAGTATCTTGAACACAAAGTTGTGGGAAACCAGAAAGTGAGCGATTGAGACAATTTAAACTATTCAGTTCAGACTGCAAGTGTTTGGAGAGTTACACATTTTGTTTCTCTGGCTCTGTGCTTCAACTTGGAATATAATAAAGGATACAAAAGTCTCAACTTTAATTTATATTTGCATCGATGTAGAATAAGAGTTAAGCCCTTTTAATATTGTGTAGATAATCCTTTGCAGTCACTGATTGCCTGAAGTCCTTTAAACATCAGCAGATGCTGTGTATCTTCCTGATGGTCTCCCAGGCTTTCACTACAGCCTCCTTCAGCTCCTGTTTGTTTCGAGCTATCTCTGCTTTTAGTCTGAACCTCAGTATGTGGAACACATTCTCAATCCGACTGAGATCAAGTGATATTACACCTCTTCACCGACTTTATGTTTGGGATCATTGTTCTGCTTAATGACCATTTTTCTAGTTTAAAGCTGAGCCTTAGCTCTTTGATATAATGTCCAATGCTGAAGCATGGAGCCTGAAGAACAAAAATGTTAACTGTCCTAATATTCAAAAGCATGACTGCAGTTGTTACTGAACTGCAATCCTCAAGTGTCTGATTTTAAAGCCATCTAGAATTTTGTACGTGCACAGATAGATGTCCAGTAGTCAGTTCCCACTGACCATCTTGATCCATTCGTAGTGCTGCAGGTTCTAGATATCATTTATTTGGCCGGTCAAATTTGTTTTAATCTCTCTGGTAACGCCACCTCCTGGTGGCTGGAAGGGAAATTGGGACAACATTGTTAATATGGTCCTATAAAACAGGCAGTCCTACAACATATATACACTGTGTTAAATGAACATATGCTTCATGGACTTTCGAAGAAGTTTGAGCATTTAACAAGTTGTATCAATGTATGCCATTAACCATTTTTTAATTTTTTTTTTTTTAATCAAAACTTGGTCAGAATCTTTTTAGCCTACATATTCACATATTGTCTATGTCTGTGGGCCTCAAATATTTTGAAATGCAACGAGATCAACAAACACACACACACACACACACATATATACACACACACACGCACTGTTTGATCCTTTGTATCAGATTAGTTAGTGATATCATTACCCCTATTTTTTTCTGTGAGCTTGTTTCAATTTAGAATGGGGCTGTGTGAGCCGGAAGGCTTTAATGCTGTATCAAAGTGTGTATCTATCTCTTTTGATGTTAGGTTTCTTAAGGGGCATCAGGGGATGCCAGTCCTGATGTCTGTGTGTGTGTTTGTGTGTGTCAACCCCAGGGGTGCGTCTTAAACACAACCAGTCATGGAACAGATAGGGGAGCCAGTTTGTGACTTTGCCCCAGGAAGGGGCAGTGCCAAAGGCTGGCCTGTGTTCATGTGTGTGTGTATGCAATTAAGAGAGCAAACCAAAGTGCGAATAAATGATAACCCGACAGGGCCAGAAGTCATCGCTTTACACCAAGAGGCGACCACTGACTTTGTGTCTTCGAGTGTGTGTGTATGTGCATATCTGTCCACGCACCGACCGTCCATCCACAGACGACCTTCTGCTGGCTGCCAGGGTGATGCCCTTGCTATGGCGACAGTCATGGACGCTGTGGCGTTGAGGGCTCAGAGCAGTATCCATGACAGTGCTGTTACCCAGATTCCCCAGCAGCCGCCTTAATTAAGTTAGACGTGATAGGGCCTGGTGGCCACACTTTCTTTTCTCTCCCTATTCGTCTGTGTCGTATCTCCTGTGTGTTCTTAATGATATCTTTTCATTTTTTACTTTTGTCTGCCCCGCCTCTCCTTTTACCTCTTCTTTTTGACATTCTTTTTCTCTTTCCTGAGCACAACAGGCTGAGGTGCTGCCAGTCTTTCATTCGACCTCCATTGTCCTACAGGCTCTGAATGAGAGGAATGAGGGGGGGGGTTAGGGGTGATCATTATGTGCTTTCTTTTTCTTGTATATATGAGCATATGCTGTTGAAACAGAGAGTTGTGAGATTTGGGTAGAGTGGACATTTTTGTCTGTAATTCAACCTATTGATATATCCTCTCTCTCTCTTACTCTGTGCGTGTGTGTCTTTGTGTGTCCATGTGCCTGCATGTATGTGCGCGAGATAAGAGTGTGTCAGGTTAATGACCAGCTTTGCTTTAACCTCCCTGAAGGTCATGTGCCAGTGCTCGTTAGTAGCGTCACCATGGCGATATGTCAGCTGTCAGCTCGATGGACAGGGGGCTGACAAAAAGAACAGTGGGGCGGAGGGAAGGGATGATTACAGAAGATGGGAAAGAGAAAGAGGGAGGAGGGAGGACAAGTTCATTTAGATGTGATTCTCATCAGAAGGCCTCTGCCACTGCTCATTAACAAGATACTTATAATTGGCAAGGTTGTTGGGGCAAGGTCCAGGCCTCTGGGATAGTGTGTGTGTGTGTGTGTGTGTGTGTGTGTGTGTGTGTGTGTGTATCACAGAGGGCCTTGCTGTTGGTCACAGAGGAGGTGCTGACCCCCTTTGTCAAATTGGTTAGCCCCGAGGAAACTCCCCCTTATTTCTTTCCCTGAGCCTCCCTCCCTCTCTCTCTCTCCATCCACCCGAGAGAATAGGAGGACTAAACAACATGACAGGTTCAGTTGTGTGTCGCCGGCATTAACACGGGTATCAGTGGCTTTGTTGTACCACCATCCCGTCTGTGTGGTGATGGATGATAACCAGCCTACTTTAGACTGAATACATTAACATGGCAAAAGGTATCATTTGTTGCCATGTAAACCCATTTTACTGAGGAATCAATTCATTTTGATTGTCAAAATACCAAAATTGGTGTAGAGATCAATTCCAACTGAACTGAAAGTTTATTTATTGGTTGGGCATATAAAATATTAACCAGGGTATTTTTATGAAGTTGTCTTGCAATGCAGTGGAACAAATCCTTTACATCCAGTCACTATGTATGTACTTGGAAACTTATCTTTTCACAAGAATATAATTAGAATAAATATTCATATTTTTTCTAATGGAAAATCTAAATGGATATTAATGTGAAACCATGCAATTCAATAATTTATAATTGTGTAACTTTTTGATGCGCCAACACCCCTGAATATGGTCACATTTCACACTTTTTGTTTTTTGCTACACATTGTCAATTTATGTCATGACTGTAATGTTCTACTGATACTGACGAATAGCAGTACACTCCGATGACCTCTAGATGGCAGTAGTGTCACATACATCACAATGTCCTGTACTTTACCAATAAAACAACATTGTCTTTTATTAAAGTGTAATTTTACTGTAGAAAGGTGGCTAATAATCTAAACTATATATTAAAAAAAAACAGATTGTGAATCTATATACTTA
The DNA here is from genome assembly GCF_022577435.1 of Embiotoca jacksoni. Taxonomy (NCBI): domain Eukaryota; kingdom Metazoa; phylum Chordata; class Actinopteri; family Embiotocidae; genus Embiotoca; species Embiotoca jacksoni. The sequence goes on from NW_027185252.1 coordinate 4,896,495, forward strand.
CCCCAAGTGTGTACCATACTGTGAGAAAATTATCGCCGTCATTTATCTGACTCACTAAATGACCTATTATGAACATGGTAAGTATTCATGGTCATGTTCATACATGCATGTTGCTCTTTACACCTGCTGTCAAGTGTCAGAATGCCTAACTGAATTTGAGAGATTGTAATTGTGCAGTTAATGTTAAGGCAGGACTTTTAGTCATGATGCTATTTTGGCCATAATGTCAGTCATTACTATAAAGGGGCAACCGGAGTGAAATGAGGAACCAGTTTAAGAAGTGCTCAGGTACATTATTTAAGGTGATTTTCTATTAATAGCACTACCAAATATGTTTTTCAAGCAGTAATAGCTGCCTGACTGTGCTCCCTTCTCCTCCTCCTCACCTTCTCCCCTACTGGCCAACCTCCTCACTCTTTTTTTATTTTTCATTTCTTTCGCCAGTATAACCAATGAGGCAGGAGCATCCATCTACAGTGTGAGTCCTGAGGCGGTCAAAGAGATGCCAGACTTGGACCCTAACCTCAGGAGTGCAGGTACTCCATCAGCCCGGCTGGATCGTTTTTATCTGATAGTGATTAGACATTTTAACAACCAGCTGTGTGATAGTCCTGGTGGTACTTTTAACATCTATGGTAAAGTTAACTAACATGGTGAATGGCATTTTGAATGGGGCTGCAATTTGTGATTATTTTATTAAATGATAGCAAATGCTTAATTTGAAAATAAATGGTTTCATCATGTCAGAAAACATAGAAACATTTAAATCTGTATCTCCCAGAGCCAATGGGGCAATCTCAAATAGTTTATGTCCAACCAAAGCAGCTAATCGTCCAGCTGGGTTGGATTTTTTTTTTTCCATTAAATAGTGCCCATATTAGTCAAGTGACTAATTAAATAACTGGCTATTTATTTCAGCTCTAATTCTGAGCTTCTCATGTACCAAAGATGGCTCACTAATTTCTTTTGAGTTATTTACATTTTTTGAGACTGTGACTCTCACTTCACATTTAAGATAAAGTACAGGACACAAGACAAAGAGATAATATATAGTGTATTATATGGACCAATGCTAAACAACTTTATCACTGGATGTTGGTTACAGATCAGAAGAATCCTTAACTGCAAGAACCAGTACCGCATTTCAGTAATTTACATCTTCCTGTTATGTAACACTTAATATTCAGGTTTTCATTTGGTGTATAAAGTGAACTGTCAGAATATATGCCCATATATTTAAGCTTCAGTTTTACTTTCACCCTCGTTTCCAGCAACATACTGTGCTGCCACATTATCAGTGAATTTCTGGCATTGCTGTTTGGTTCTCGTGTGTCTCTCCCGCTTTCCTTTACCTCTCTCCCTCCCTCGCCAATTCTCCCTAACTCACTCCACATACTACATCATTGAAATCGCAGCAGAATAAAAAAAAAAAAAAAGAATCACACTGAGTTTTGGAGAACAAATGTTTCCAGCAGACTTCCTCTATAAAAGCCATAAATCAAACAAGGCTGGATTATTCCTCACTAGTTTCCTGTGGTCAGCAGCACTGAGAGCTGCAGAGAGCCATATTTATACCCCTAACGAAAGCCACGAGAGAGCTGCAGTACTCTGGATGGGTAGAAGAGAAGGGGGCGCTGAGCCATGACTCTGATAACAGTGTTTGTTTTGCCTTTTGGGGGCATTTGTGTTTCTGCTGCTGTCTATACGAGTGGTCATGTAACATAGTATGTAGAGAATTGTGAGTTATGGACACCTTGCATTGATGATTTTGAGATCAGAGACATCTAGTGGTGATAGGCTATATTTTAACCATCCTCCAGTAGTACTGCTAGGCTCATTTCTGAGATTTTCCTCCTTCCTGTTGCATTTATACAAAAGTTTAACTCTTTTTTTTTTTTTTTTCTTTTTTTTTCATATCAAACTTTTTTTTTTTAGCTCATGCTCTTCAACCATAACAGTGCAGCCACATCATCGCTGCATCGCCCGAATGCGGCATGTTATGTTTTTCCAGCTCTCCTGAGCGCTGTGTCTGAACAAGGCCTTGATCTCTTGTTACTTTCTTCATTGCTTCCCCTTTTTTTGTAGTTTTGTATTTGGCTCATAAACTTTCAATAAGTGCTGGAGAGTTTCGCTGGACTCCGTTTACAAATCTCCTCCTCTGAGAGAAAAAGAGAGAGCGAGAAGGGGAGGATAGTTAGAGACAGGATAGATGGAAAGAGTATTGGAGAGTTTTGGTGGTGTACTGAGCAAGGCTAGGGTTGAAACTCCATCCCTGTCTAAATATTATCTCAGGCAGCAGCCTCCTGCCGCAGCCAGAGGAGAGAGAGGAGAGCCATTGATTCCAGACACACTCCCCCTATAACATCCCATCCTTCTCTTTCTCTTTGTCTGTCTGTTTCGCCTCAAAGATCTAAATCCGACGCATCTGATGCAGCACACTACACCAATGCTGTCCACTCAAATTCAAACATGCACGTGTACAAAACAGGCAAACCGCTGCGCGGGAAGGATAAATGATGAGATATACGGTCTCCTCTCATTTTTTTAAAATTAATTAATCATACATTGTTTTCAAAGTCTAAATTGGTGCTTTGTACAACATTTAGTTCAATCTGTATCCCTTGATAAATCTCAAACCATGTAAAGGAAATACTTCATCACAAATGAAGTACATTTGTTGTTTTTTTCAAATATACAGTTTCAGGACACCACTTTGAAAACGATAACAAGAAATGACAACGTAAGAGCTGGCATGTCCTTTGTCTTTTGCAAGGCCATGAACGTGAACAGTTGTTTGTTTGTGTTATCCCTCCCCCCACCCCCTTCCCCCCTTTCTGTGTGCCTTGGAGGTGATGTCATGTGTCCATGAGTAACGTTGTTTGTAATTTTTGTCCTTGTCACTGGGCCTGGCCAGTAGAATCATGAAACGGACATTTAACTTCATCTGCAACAGCAGACTAAAGCTGCACGGACTCTGTTGTTAAAAGTTACCCTGCTTTGGTTGATACTGACAGTGTGCATTTATCAGTGTGATACATTTGACTGTGTGTACCAGTGGGCACAGGACTGGATAAATGAGGGGTGTTAAAGGTTTATGGCTCCAGCATCTATCAGGAAGCTAAATGACAGGTGCAGAGACTCCAGTTGAATGCCAGCTTTAATTACTATTATTGGGGGTGGAGGAATGACAATTAGGTTTGGCCTGCCCTCAGGCCAGCATCGTAATATGATGACAATTTGCATATTCAGTAATTATAAATAAAATCTATTTGCATATTCAATAACTGTGAGTCAGATAGCATGTTCATAGAATCTCACGAGACAGGTGCTCATGAGTGTTTCCTCTGTGTGTGTGTGTGTGTGTGTGTGTGTGTGTGTGTGTGTGTGTGTGTGTCTCTCTCTCGACAGTGTCCATTGGAAGACGTGTCCAAGATCCCATGGCTGAGCTTGTGAAGATTGATCCTAAACACATAGGTATTGGAACATACCAGGTAAGTTTGTTTTGATGTTTTTTGAGTTGTCTGCTGTAGTTACTTTTTTGCCACAAAACTACAAGTGTGCAATGATGCCACATGGTTTTGTTTTCTTTACTCTATCATTCATTTAGCCAAAACAAACAAAGAGTTCTTACCAATAATTTCTCAACCGTCAACAATATGAATCTTCTGCTCTGCTGCTAATTCAGTTATTTTCACTCAAACCTTGCAGTGTAATTCAGGCAAAACCAAGAAAGCAAAAATGGGACTCGAGGCCTTAAGAGAGCAGATAAAGAAAGAGAGCAGAGAAGATATGACAGGACAAATGAGAAGAAACAAATGTTAAACAGGTTGAGAAAAGAGAGGCAAGCAGGGAAGTCGATGAGGGCTGAGGGCTGTGTCAACAGATGATGCGAAGGACGACTAATTCAATTAATGGAGATCAGGCATGACGTATGTTTGGTTTTTTTGCTTGTGTGGTTTCTGCTCTTTTTCTATGTGTGTTCTAGTGTATGTGTGTGTGTGTGCTGATGAAACTCAGTGTTGATTTTGTACATTGCTAGTGTGGATCTAATTGTGTAAGGAACGTAAAGTATTAGGTCTGTGTGACTATTTGCAACAGCTATGAATGCGGTGTTGTTTTCAATGTATGGTAGGAACTGGAAGAAAAGAGCATGAGAGGATGGCCTGGTGATGACAAAGGAAAATACACTAAAGTCAAATTATCTAACTAGCAGCTGTGGGCTACATGATGGAAACAATATTTAGTAATTCAGTGATGAAAGTCATAGAATCCAGATGTTATATCTAACAAAAAGTCTTCAGTTATCTTGATTAATAAATTGATTTAAAGAATATTATTTGATACAACGAAAGGCGGAAGAGTAGAGGGTGTAAAGTGTAGAACACTTATCTTGCTTCACTGGAGTTATTTTTCATCCATAGTGTTAAATTGGTAGAATTCCTGCTCCTGACAGGGATGCAAAGCCCATTTAATCAATTAATTAATTGGGCAATGATAACAGAGGAAAAGCTTGTGTGTGTGTGTGTGTGGTTGAGTGTGTGTGTGTGTGTGTGTGTGTGTGTGTGTGTGTGTGTGTGTGTGTGTGTGTGTGGTTGAGTGTGTTAGGTCACAGGCCCGTGTCTCTCATCACATCCTGACTGGGCTCTCTGGAGTGCAGAGGGCTCTGCACCTCCCGCTCTCAGATCATGTGACTAGGTCAACAAATGATAAAATGACCGGGTAAATAAACTCCGGGTGCTGACAGATATGAGATGGGACATCATTTTGACCTGCGTGTGAGCTCTCTCACACACACACACACACACACACACACACACACACACACACACACACACACACACACACACACACACACACACACACTTTCCTCCTCATCCCTTTGCTGAGTCAGTAGGTAAGTGTGTGTGTGAGGGGGGGGGGTGCGCGTACCTTTGTATTAGCGTATGCATAAATGTGTAAAAAAAAAAAAAATGCACTCAAGCATGTGTATGTTTTCTAGCAAGTTCTCTGTGTGATTCATGGCGTTTTGAGCTTTCTGAAAGTTTATTGCTGTTAGACCCAAAAAGCATGAGGGCAGATGTAACTCTAGACAGCTGGCACAGCATGCGCTCTCTTTCTCTCTCCCTCTGCTGACCCAGTGAGTGACAGCTTTGAGAGAAAGGCGGAAATGAGCTGAGGGCTAAAAAAGTGAGGCCCATTAAAATCAGATTGGACCTAAGTATTGGTGTGGGAAAGCTGTTTTCACTGCAGCACCTCTGGCTGACAGGTTTCGCTGGATGCTGATTTTGCCAGATAGTTGTCTGAATAGAGAGCCAATGTCTCAAAATATTAGTTCCTGTAATATTAGCTGTTACAGCACAATTCATTGTTATGCTATTATAGTATTGAAATAAACTGTTACAGTTCAGAGCATTTCTATAAACATTTAGGAGGCTTGTGTCCTTTATAATTAAACACTTAGAAGGTGAGGCCTTTGAACGAGTCCTTCATCTGTCAATCAGCTCTTTATGTTGCTATGGTCTGTTAACAGCTGGGTAATCCCCAGGGTCGTGAAACTAACTGCTACTGGAAAATACACACAGAAACACACTGCTGTGTGAGAAAACATCGCCCGCCAGCCGGATATTAAAGAAACTGTCACTCTTCCCCTCACCTCCTTTAGCCGCTCTCCTTCCCTCACCCCAACTTCTTACTAGATTTTTCCTTCTCCTGTCCCACTGATGCCCATTCATCTGCCATCCTTTCATGTCATGTTTGCTTCTATCTTTCAAGTTGTAGAACATGCGGTGGGCATACGATGTTGTTGCAGAACATCAGATGTAGCGGAAGGAGTCTGAAGTCCGGGTTTGCTGTTTGATGTCTCATTGTCTTGTTGTTTGAACTGGATATGGCTGAGAGTGGTAAAGGAAGCTGCAACCATAAATCAATTGAGACTGGTACCAATATGTTTGAGGAATTAGCTTCTGAAACAGAGTTCTTTGCCATATTGACACTTGTTGGACCTGCCAGTCTAGGAAAACATGTCATTAGAGGAACTTAATTTTTTTTTTTATGTTATAATGTTATGTTTGTATCTAAATTTCAGGGCTTTCCCACTGACATTGATGAGTTTCTTTCAACTGAACCAGCTCAATAGAAAAAAAGTGCCTCTTCAGGCATGTTTCCACTGACTTGAAAATGTAGTTAGTGAATTTGAGGTTTTTGCCTGCAGCCAGTGAAAGTGATGTCACTTTCACACCGAGGCCACTGATCCTGCAGTGCAGTGCTGCGTGTGTGCTTTGTGTGTGTGTGATGTTATCCTTCACTCTTGAATGGCAGTGCCTACAGGGGAGACAGGAGCAGACAGAGCACAGGGAAGGATGAAGAGCGAGAAATAGAGGCTTGACTGACTGATAGTTCCTGCCTCAACTTTTTGAAGCGTGGGAAAATAACTGGCTCTTAAGGACTTTGTCAGTGACAGACGCTGCCAAACATTATCCAATACTATTTTAATTATTTCCTTTAGATGTGTCACAGCTTGTCTTTTGGGTGTTGGTGTGCTTAGTGAGGTTTTGAGATGAGTAAATCTTGTAACTTTGCTTGTCTAATGGATTTACACAGGCTCAGGCCCAATCCCTGCTTATCCAACCATTCATAATACATTTAGTGGCTTGTTGTCATGTTGGGCTACTTATTCTAGCACTGCACAGTTTACACTGAGTGAGGATTTTTGTCATTTTTCAAATTTGTAGTTAAGTAAAGCTTACCATCATATACGTACAAGGGTGATAAAGGATTATAGGTTATTGGTTGAAGGGCAGAACACACAAACATTAGAAAACTCAAGATCCTACTTTTAGCAGGATGGTTAAAAGCTTGAAACTGAGAAGGTAAAGTATTTTTTGATTTTTAGAATGATGATTTAAAATAATCTGATTGGAGCTCCGGCAACAAGGAAAGCTGTTCCCTAACTTTTTGACCGCAACAAATTTATACATTTCCTCCATCTGTTTTACTTTAATGTCGTGGCAGATTAGGTAAGATATTTTTTCCAAATATTCAAAACTGATTTTATTCTAAGTAATAATATTCTAATCTAGTAATTTTGACATCCTGTGCCTGTTCTGTTTGGATTTTCTCATGTTCTGTTTTGCAATCCCTCAGGTGATGTGCGCGTGTGCGTGGGGGGTATATATGTGCATAGCTAAATAGTTAGAAAGCATAGTCATAAATCAACAACTGAAAGTGATATGACAGCAAGGAGTTGGCTTTATGTTTTTTACTAACACCTTCCCTGAAAGCCTCATGGCTGTATCCCAACTTCCTGCAAAGCAGTCACGCATGCACACACACGCACGCACGCACGCGGTATAGAGTACTCTCTAGAGGGAGTTCTCAGAGGCCTTAAAAAGCCTGTCAATCAAGAAGTAAATGACCTTCAGATAACCTCAGGGTCCGTGTTCATTTGTACATAGTTCAGTGATCATCTGAGAGTGAAAGAAGTGAAGTAGCAGTGTCACTGCACTGTCGCACACATACACTTACACACTCGTTTCGACAGAATGCACTCCAAAAATATTTTCCATTTTACACAGATGTTTCCAAACATAAGCAAACTCCTGTTTTTGTTGCGGTGCAACACCTCACATCAGTTTACTATCTACCTCACCTTGAAATTTGCTTCACCCAGCTGTGTGGTATTTTCATGCCAGGTGCAGTGGTGCACCATGCACAGCTGGGTGGAGAGCCATAAACAGGCGGGAGCTGATGCAGATCTCAAATCCATTTCTGTTTCTGATGCAACATCTTTTAGCTATTGTCTGGGGATTTTTTTTTTTTTTTTTATATCAACAAGAGAAAAGTAAATACCCGGCAACAATGACTTAGATAGTGCCATCTAAATAGGGGCGCAGTGTTTTTCAGAACGATTTCAGATTCAAGGCTTTGCTCTCATTTTAGAGCTACAGCCAGAGGACTGGAGGGGTGCAGGTGTTACAGGGGTTCAGATGCTCCTCTTCATCTGTCTCTACCTGTTAACAGTCCCCTGTAGCCACATGCACCAATATCTTGTAATGTGGTTTTCTTCTCAAATCTCTTTGTGGGCTACTTTGTGGATTCTCAAACTGTAGGCAACTGATCAACATAGCACTGACATAGGACTTACTGTTTATTTCTGGAAGGTGTTAAATTCTTGGGAAATGTTGCAACATTCAAATTCCTCATGTCTTTTAACTTGAGAAAGAATTTTCCTTAAGAAATTTGGATTGTGCTCACATTAGTCTAATGGCAATCTACATCAACCGGATTCCTTGTTGAATTGTGGGTAGGGACTCTCATTGGCTGTCGGCCGCCCCACATTAACAGAATATGCAAGAACGGAAAGAAAAAAAAAAAGCCTAATTTGGGACACAGGAAAATACATTCCTCATATCCCAGGTTGAATGTAATGAAGAGAACCCAAAGGACATTGGATCCTACTGTTCTTGCTCATCTAACACTTAACCTTCCATCACTTACCTCCCTCAGGCTTTTTATACATGCAGCCATTCTGGCTCCAGCACAGTTCTGGTTGCTAGGCTCTTAGTGGCATCCTGTATATACAATATTTCAATCAACTGTCAGCCTAAAGACCTCGGCCATCACTATCAGTCAACACCTCACATTTTAGGAGTGTCTTCACCTCTCATTTTACTCTCTCTGTGGTTCTCGGTTATTGGTTGCTTTAGATCATATATATGCGTCACGGTAGGAAACCTGGATGTGTATGTAATCTGTCCGCATGTATCGCAGAAAAGGTTTTATCAGTGACATACCTCCTTTGGTTTTTTTTTAGCTTTTGTTTTTTCTTTCTCTCCTTCTTTGTGTTTTTCACCACTCTTGTTCTCTCTCTCTCTCTCTCTCTCTCTCTCTCTCTGATTGACATGTGGTAACTCGGTAGCGTTTAAGTACTCGAGGTGCAGACAGAAGCACTTTGTTCCTGCATATTGGTTGGCTGGCTTTAGCAGCTTTCTGGCCAATCCAAACTTGACCTTCACACATAGGGATCCAGTTCATTGGTTCTAGATGATTTTGAGGTTTGGGTTCCAGGAGTTGGAACCAAAGAATGAGGGAGTGGAAAATTATTTTAAAAGTGGATAGTGGCATATCTAGCTGTTCTTGCTAATCTATTTCAACATCTCTATCTTTGTGTCCCCACAATACCTGGCACTTCTGATATACACACCAAGAATAAAATGAGTGAAACTGTTACAGAACACCAATAAACTAAAGGTACAAGCAGCATGGAAGTTTAGAGAAAGTGGAGTTGAGGTGAATTACACATGCAACAGAGGCATAGTCAGTCAATAAATGTTCAAAACTACTACTAGCATTTATGATGTCTGATGCCACATAGCTAGTTTATCTCGAGGTGAGATTGGGGAAACTTAGATCTAGGGGTCCCCCACCCCACCAATACATGGATTGAGAGATGATAAAGACACTGGAAAACTTGCTCTGCTGATGCTGTTAATGCCGCTGTAAACTGAGTGAGTGAACCACGAGGGCCTCTGCTGTCTCCATGTCAGGACAGACACACACACACACACACACACACACACACACACACACACACACACACACACACACACACACACACACATACATACTGGATGGTGTGTGTGCCTGTTTAATGGAGCGGAACTTAATCGTTTTCTGTCGCAGTTTCTCTCTTCCACTCCAAGTCTGGCACGTTAAATCACTGCTGTTGGTGCCGAGACACACTTCTCTGAATCTATGTCTGTAGAATTTTATGTTTATCTGAATTTTTCTGTTCCAACTATAGCCTCGAAAAAGACTTGTTTTTTTTCCTTACTTTTTGTTTCCTCCTTGTGTGTGCATGTGTGTTTGGGCTCCCTGTCTGGACTTGTGGATACAGCATATTTGCATGCCTGGAAACAAATTTTTACTGTGTAGCAGTTTTACTTTGGTAGCAGTAAGCCAAAGACCAGCTAAGCGGTGCCTTACTCAGCGAGATAGCTCATATTCATAAGCAACATCACAGGGCTTCTGTAATAAAAAATATTGTACGGTTTTTGGCCCGGTCAGCCAATAGCATATAGTCAATGAATGCAGCTTTACGCTCATATACTCTTGCTACTGAGGGGTACATTTTAAGTCACATTTCTTTGGCAGGATTTTCCTTGAAGTGAAAAGACAGATTTTTCTTCTTTCTTTTTTTTTGCCAGATATGCCAATGAAAGTTTGTTTTAGGTGATAAATGATTTTTTTTGAATATGCAGTTGTTCATGTCAGGCTTTTGTTTAACTCTAAATTTAAGATTGTATTACTGTATGCGTTTCTTTTGGCAAAATGAATGGTGGTACTGTAAATCCAGTACTGTTTGTCTTTTAGCAAATCATTATGGAGTCATTAACAAGCAAGCAAAAGTTTATTTACACAGTAGGGCTCATTTCATGGGAAATACAGAAAACCAATAATTTGTATGTGCATACTATATTAAGAGATGTAATTATATATTCTGTATATTCTCAGTTGGCACAACCATTAAATTCAGAGAATTAAGGTGTTGTTCAAGTCAACTTTAAAAGCACTACAATAAAGTATCTCTGTTGGGAAGGCTTTGATTTAAAAAAATAAAAAATAAAAAAAAAACCTTCATAAACTCAGTTTTCAAATTGATGATGTTTGCTGTGAGTTGAAACTGTCACTTGACCTGCTGTTTATTAACCGTGTGTCCATGTTTATTATGTTTTTCCCTCAATGTTGCTTTCTGACTAGAATGTAATGAATTCTTTTTAAAGTTTAAGTCTCAGTTTCAGTTGAGTTTTTTTCCCCATCACTCACTAAATGCAGTTATGTACAGAGGTGAACGTCAACCTCTGTGTTAATTACGATACCTCGGATACTGTCGTGCTGCTCCCACCTCGATAAGGTTTCAATAAGAATGTGAGAACACCTTCATCGGGGTTTTACTGCAGGTTAAAACTCACACTGCCTCGCACACCTCCACCTTTCTCGTGTAAAAACATTCTTCTTTGGTGTGACATTTCAGGTGATTTCCTCTTTGCCCTCTCGGACTATCTCTGACTCTCTTCTCTTTCTATATCCGTTCACCTGAAATCATAAATCTTTCAGGCCTAGTTTTATTAGAACTTGGTTTTGTTTGGAAAGTTATTTTTATTGTCTCTAAAATGCTTCTGGCTGTAGAACCACAGCATTCTCACCAAGAGCCAGACTGCAGGTCACTAAAGGAGTCACCAGGGGTGCTGTGCTTCCTCTTCAGTACAGCTTTGTGTCTTGTCTTCATTTTCCGCTGTGCTGAATCAAACATTTATAATTCTTCCCATTCTAAGTTAGGTTTGGACCGACTGTTTGTTGATTTTACAGTTGTTGATCACAAAACTTTTGAGTTTGTGACAACAGAAGAACTAAAAATTAAATCACTCATGGATACCTCCGGCTTTGACATCCCCGCCCCCTGCTACCCTCACCCCCCCTCCCCCCAACCCTCAACCCCTGCCCCTCACCCCCCACCTCCCGTCCCGTGTCCTCATCTGTCCTGCTGACAGAGGAGGGTGTGTTTGCTAGCTGGCGTTGTTGTTGTTATCTGTTTACAAGTCTATGTTTGTTGAGAGCTTGATCATGTTACAGGACAACCCATGCTGGTCCCAGTCACGTTCACACGCACGCACGCACGCACGCACACACACACACACACACACACACACACACACACACACACACACACACACACACACACACACACACACACACACGCACGCGCGCACACAGTAGTCGTCTAGTTTAGACTGTCAGCTAATCCTTAAGCAGTTGCTGAGGCATCACTCTCCATCTGAACTCCTTGGCCTTCTCTTCTCTTCTCTTCTTCTTTCCTTCTCCTTTCCTTGTTCTCTTTGCTCCTTCTTAGGAAAAAGACTCCAGTGATTTTGGAAAATATGTCCTGATAAATGGATGATTGGCTGGTGGTTGAAAAGTGTGAAGGGTTCATTTGTGGGATCTTTATTGACAGAGAGCTACACTAACATGAGCACTGTATTGAAGGAAAAGATTGTTGACAGGCCAAACTAAACATTCTCTACTCTCCCTTCCCCTTCTGCGCACCTTCTGTCTGTCAATCATCTCTCTCTCTCTCTCTGATTCTTTCTCTACCTCTTCCTTAATGTACTACCTGTCAATCAAAGCTGCTTCTTCTCAGTGTGTCATTATTTTATTGCTACCATGTTCATCTCTTTAAGAGTAAAATGTTTCTAATCCCTTTTGGGGAAATTGTGCATACACAGGACAAAATAGTATTACATAGCAAAAATATTATGGTGACCAACCATACAGCATAGGATTACACGATTAGAATATGATTATGTAGAGTCCTTTAATAACCGTGCAATATAAAATATTGGGTAGATGTGTGGGAGAGAATATAACAAAGGGTTATTACAGAAATATGCAGCAGTAATATTTTTTAGAATAAATCTAAATCTGCTTTTTGTTTTTAGTGTCAATCTGTCCATAAAAGATTTAAACAAATCCTAAACCAATATATTTACTACAGAGCAATATCTCATATTACATGTCTGTGTCTGTTTTAGAAGGGGGAGGGGAACTTTTTTCTCCTGAGCCGCTGACAAAAGCAGTGTTTTAATGTTTCTTTGCTAAACCAGTTTTCAGATTGATACATATTCTGTATTTGCGTGACTGTGCGTGTATGTGAAAACTTTACATGGATTTATTATGTGTTTTTATAGCATGATGTGTCAACCGGAGCTCTGAAGGCAGCGCTGGACGGAGTGGTGCAGGAGTGTGTGAGCTTCGTGGGGGTGGACATCAACATCTGTTCCGAGATGCTGATGAGGTAGATGATGCTACATGCGGCACTGTAAAAATTTTTTTTAAAAATAATAATTTGAAGCATTAAAAATATTATGGTGACCAACCATAAATAGTTTTGTTTTTGTTTTTTTACATTGGATTTCACTGAGTTGAGCAAAACTATAAACTAAACAATATTTTTTGTGGCCCCGGCTTACCTTTGAAACGGCACCAGTTTTCCTCGGTACAGTTGCACATAGCTTTTTCAGGGTACTGGGCAGGTAGCTTGTTTCAAGCATCTTTGAGAACTTCCCACAATTCTTCTGTGGATTTACGCTGTCTCAGTTGCTTCTGTCTCTTCATGTAATCTCAGTGACTCCAGGATTTTGATAACGGCGCTGACCTACCTTCGGTCTGAATGACTGGCCAATCAGATGCCTTTCTGATTTAACTGTATGATGAATAAGAGTCGGACCATTTGAAATGCATATAACCTCTGTACATTTCTGTAGATATGTCCTCATAAGCAAGTGCATGCGTTCACACCAGCACAAACACGCATGCAAATTCTGAAGATGAGATGAAGTCGGGCTCAGGCCTCTGACATACTTTCCTTCAGCAGTCCCAACATGGCAAAGCTTCATTCGCTCTCAAGCACAGGCACATGCTCCACGCATATACACAAACACACAGACGGACTGCCAGCTTTCCGTTTAGACTAATGCTTCACACCCCTGACCTCACTTACTGGGCTGAACGGGATTAACAGAGAGAATTAGGCAAGGTAGACACAGTCACAGAAACACATGCAGAGAAGGAAATCATTCATATACATGTGGTCATATGGTCAAAAATCATTGTCGGAATACTGCACTGCAGAGACATGTAATTATTTGCAGCAACTTGTTCCCTCCATACACATGACTCAAAACTATAGGAAGTGAACACATTTGATATACACACACTTTCTTGCTGCAGACATAAACAGTATGGAATGAGCTGGCATTAGCTGTAGGGCAGGCAGCAGGTCATCTGTTTACCTGTCTGCTCTGCAAGTGAGCTTTTTCCATTCCTGCCAGAAGTTATGCTACACACATTTGACACATACACACACAAACGCGTTGATGACTGAGGTATTATGTGGAGTGTTGACATAGCAGTGTGTTTTAGGGTGAGTGAGTCACCGTGGACATTAACAGAGCCGACCTAATTGACTTTCACATCACCTTTCTTCTTTGCTCCTCCAAAAGTGAACAAATTCTCTCTCTAAATATTGAATAACGTGTGTCTCTTGTGTTTCCAGTGTTTGTTTAAATGAGAGATCACAGATGCAGAGTTTGTTTATAATCGTAATCTGGTGTGGACAGTGCGAAAAACAAATACTACGAAGTTGTGTGCTATTGCTGATACCACTGGTATCTCATTTTGAGACTGAACTTGAGTTTCCTACAATTTCATGGAATCCAGTGAACTCGGATAAAGACACTTCAACAGACTTCCAGAAATTACTTCAATAAATACATGATGTGATTAATTTTGTTCCTCTTCATTTGTGGTTTTATCTTCCAGGCATGTGGCAGGCCTAAACACGGGCAGGGCGCGGAATATTGCAGAGTGGAGAGAGCAGAACGGCCCCTTCAACAACAGGGAGCAGCTCAAACTGGTCAAGGGCATGGGGCCCAAGACCTACCAGCAGTGTGCTGGCTTCATCAGAATCAACCCTCAAACCCTGCACAGGTACACACTCGTCTACACGCTGCATATACAGATGCATAGAACCACTGACGCACACACAGATGACTCAGATGCTGCTTGATGCGCAAAAGTGTTTCTTATGTAGAGCAGAGTTGGGCGGGAGGATTTATTTCAGGAGGCGTGACGAAGACGAGGTGGAGCAGGGGACTCTCTCCAGACTCTCAGTTACTCTGGATAATCCGCATATAGACAGAAGCTGTATTGAAGAAATAGTCCGTGTATTTGCGTTATTTGGAATGGAAGTTTTCACTGCAGTCAGTGGTGCAAACAAAATTAATTAACCATCATTGTATTTGGGTGGAAACGGGAATCTCCCAGTCCAACAAAATAAAGTGTAACCTGCCTAAATGGCGAGATATGACCCGAGGTAATGGAGAAAATGTTTTTATTGTGTAATTTTGTGCATCAACCTTTTGATCCAAAGTTATGAGAGCTGTCTAAGCTTTAGACTACCTCATGAAATTAAAATGCATTTCTTTCTTTTCAAAACAGTGCCAAATCCTCACCTCACCCTGTACAAGCAGCGCCTAAGAAGGGAAAAGGGAAGTCTAGTGTCAACATACCAACCTCATTTAACCCCCTGGACCAGACCTGTATACACCCAGAGTCCTACTATGTGGCAAAGAGGTACAGTACACACAAACACACACACACACACACACACACACACACACTCTTTTACAGCAGCCTATCCCACTGGCCAAAGCACATTCAGGCTAAGATGGAGTTGATTTTGACACCATCTCATATGGGGTTGGTTATAGTGGTGGAGGGCTCTGATTTGATTTACGCAGACACGGGATACAAGAGAGGAGGCGTTGGCTTTGTATGTGTGTGCGTGTCAGTGTGTGTGTGTGTGTGTGTGTGTGTCCTTGTGTGAGAAATGATTGTTAGCGCTGTTGATGCTGATATCAAAAGCACATTGAACATCTGCCCAAGACTTCTGTGTCGTGTGTGTGTGTGTGTGTGTGTGTGTGTGTGTGTGTGTGTGTGTGTGTGTGTGTGTGTGTGTGTGTGTGTGTGTGTGAGACAGATGGACAGACAAAGAGAGAGACAGAGGACCCTCTCTCACGCAGCTGCAGTCACTCAACTGTGTTTAGTCTACATAAGTTCTGACACTAGTGGCTTTAAGCATTGCCCTCATGTTGATGTGCTTTAATGGCTTCAGTAAATGTGTGTGTGGGGGGTATGTGTCTCCATGCACACACATGCAGCTGATAGATTGATGCTGCCCCAATGAAAACTGTGTTTTTTTTTCTTGTCCTTCCTACTTCGGTCAAGTGACCACGTGTCTTCGTGGATTCATGTGTCTGTCCGAGATCAGAGGTTTAAAAATATTACGACCCCTTTCATTTTTCATACACATTTTTATTTCTTTCCTTCATCTTATAGAGATGTCTTATGCATCCAAACAGTTTATGTGTCCTTACATTTCTGTTTTATGTTTCATTCTCATTCTTTTCCTCTTCCATCTGCTCAGCTCTCCCTCTCCATCCCATCCTGAACCGTCTCTCTTTCTTTCTCAGTGCTGTTTGTTATTTCAACTCAGTAAGGTGCCCAAAATAGTGCTGAAGTCAGGTCAAAATAACTGGAAAAATTTACAGTTTAAAAAGATCTTGCATAGTTTCCACAGAGCTTTAAAAAGCCTTAATGCCACATTTATATTTGTGTCAAATTAATGTATTAAAACAGTTTGTAGTTGTAGGAATAGAGGTATGAAATTTACTCAGGAGAAGAGAAAAAAATATTTTATAAGTCTACGATTTCCATCTCTTTATTTATACATAACATATTCTACATTTACAATGTGGTAACTAATCACCCGTCTGCTGTTCATTTCTCTTTCTTGCCTCAGGTCTCCCACTCCATCCTGAAATGTTTCTCTCATTTCTCATCAGTCTCCTCATCATTCTCTGCTTTTCTATTTTTCCTTCTGTTCAGAAATTCTTAATCCTGTGTTGGCAAATGTTGTATCCTTTGTTATGACTATTCTATAATCCATGTCTGGGAATTTGCTCCATTGAGTACGGATTCATGTCTCACTTGATATAAATATATTTTGTGTTTGTGTAAATTCTACAAACTTTTCCAAAATTTTAAAAATGTACATATTAATTGAAAGCATCTCAAAGTGTGTCTTGTGGTTTTAAGCGGTTTTACAGCATGTCACATCTCTTTGAACGTTCCTCAAGATGGTCAGGGGAGTTGAAGTCTAATGTCATAGCGCAGGAAAAGCCATACATTCCTTCAAATTCAGACAGACTGCTGTATAGTTTAGATGCAATGGAAAACAAATCATCAGCATTGAAGTTAAAATCAGAAGGAACGTCACGCCTCTGCAGAATAGAACATTTTACTTGGTGAGTGTGTGGGTGATTTGGCCAATTTGAATGTGTCTTAAAATTCAGACAGGAAAAACCCTCACAGCTGTGCGATTTTCTTCTCCATACTTTGAGTTTTGCTGTTACGCATTTGTTTTTTATTGGGTCAACTTTTATGTTTTGAAAGTGAACCTTAATTAGAAATTCTCTGGAAAACCCTCCTTTCGACTAACTTATTATACTTGTGCACATTAACCTCTCTAAATCAAAAATGTCAAATTGGGCAGATTATTATTGGGCAATGCGTCACTGCTCTTCTCACATCCTCACCTACAGCTGATGAAAACAGAAGGTTGGGAGGGAGGATTGTGAAGGAATGTGTGTGTCTGTGTGTGTTTCTGCGTGTCTTTATGGTGTATGAGGAATATCATGTTCATCACATTAGTGGAACAGGATCCTCCATTACTGCTCACAGCCCACACATCAATCCCTTTCTGTAACCATATACACACACACACACACACACACACACACACACACACACACACACACACACACACACACACACACAAACACACTGGAACACAAAGGCACAGACTAAATTTGACCACCCTTGTTTTAGAAATTGTGGGATGTGCTTGCTTGAAATCAAACTTTTCTGTGAAGAATATTAGTATTCAGCTTTAGAGGATCGACTCTATAAGATATTTCATGTCACAATATCAATAAAGCGCACAATTGTGAGCCATTGGCGTCCATTTTATGAAATACTTAATAGTATTAGTATTAATCTGGTGCTCAGAGCAGCTTCACTCGATGGCAATTATTCCTCTGATAAGTAAAGAGTCAGTGCCTGATAACGAAAGACATTGGGCTCTTGCTGTGGGCTGGATAAAATCTGTTACAGCCCACCCAACCCCACGTTCACACACACACACACACACACACACACACACACACACACACACACACACACACACACACACACACACACACACACACACACACACACACACACACACACGTATTCCACTTCCACACACACAGTGTTGGTAGTAATTATATGAGTATGAACCCAACAGCGGTGGAGGCCTCTGGACTCCTGGTACCCCTTAAATACTAACATACACCACTGAAAAATGAGAAGGGCAACACACACATACCTGAATGAGGAGCATGCCCACCCACCAGATCCATTATAAGATCTCTCCTCTTCTCTGCTCCTCTTAACACTGTTCTCCTCTCGAATATTGAAGATTTGTTGTCACTCAGCTTTAAGAGAAGAACTATATTTGATTTGTAAACTGATCATGTGCCCCCTCTTGGAGCTGTGTGCTCATATGTTTGGGATCTGAATTGTTTTGACTACCAATGGAAAAAAGCTTGCACGTCTGCCTCAGTGTGTATAAAAAGAAGAACGCTGAACAACTTATTCAAAACATCCAGTCGCATAAGTCTTTCTGTGAATGTCTGTAGAGAGTTAAAATATGAGAAATGAGACTTGATATAAGTTTGTTTGTTGGAGAAAGATATTCCGTCTGGACTGCCTTCTCGTGGTACTTGAGATGATCAAGGCGTGGTGTACAAAATGTACCCTGCTATTTTAAAGATTATTTGTCAACCTCCCATCCCAGCCTGGATTCCATGCAGGTGGGCTTTGTGTTATGCGTCTTAGACCACTAAGCCATCAAGACACAAGTATTTATTTCCCTGTATAGAGAGTTATGGTTGGAAAGTTAAGAAGCTCAGGGACACACAAGACGGAGGAGCCGAGTGTTACACAGACATCCACTTTGGTCCAAAGGTGTTGTTTCCTCACCACTAAGCCACTTCTGGCACATACTCCGCTACTATTTTGTAGTGATCAGGCTTTGCTGATGTTGATGGATTGATTCCGCCTGTCTCCCTCTGTTGGACGGTAGACGGTGACTTCGACGGCAGGGGCCTCTCTGCTCACAGCTGTTTCGTACATAGTTTGTACACAAGCTGTTTCATGTTACATCGACAGTGTCCCTGCTACTGCCAAACGAGCATTTCTGAACAACATTGTGTATGAATCAACTTTGTGTGTGTGTGTGTGTGTGTGTGTGTCTGTGTGTGTCCACCTGTTGTGTCCATCACGGGGTGGACAGCTGCGGAGTCTGTTTGGCGTCAGGCTGCCACTGAGCGACATCCATCACGGATGCTACCCAGCTGGTCCACACATGAACACATGCATGGAGGCAAACGCATTCACATCTTTCACCAGCTGTGCCGAGTGCCTACTGTAAATAATATATACAGCATACACACTCACAGACACACACATTTACCATTTTTCCATTACCCGTGTTTCCTACTTTGGCTCTTGTGCCAGTTTGTTCCTATGTGTGTTCAGAGTGCAGAGAAGCACTAATTAGTTTGGATTTTATATCTCAGTGAATTCGAAATGGTGCGACCTGACTGGCTGTCTAGACATTATGTGGTGGGACATCGTGCTAGAATAAAGTGATACAAGTGTGGTTGACAGACAGGCAGTCCGACCTGAGCACACTGGAGGCAGTTTCATGAGACAAGGTGTCGGGGTGTTTACAGCCCACTGTGGATTTACCTGATTTACTGGGGGGTAAAATTAAATATGTGCATTTGTGCACATGTGTGTTTTGCAGAACAGAAAACTCCACCTTGGCAGCTCACGACTTCCTGTGTATTACTCTCACACCTCTACTGCCCTCACTCCTTTTCCCCAGCGCCCACTCACTTCACCTGCTTTAGCTTGTACTAATTCTTTCCCTCCCTTTTTCCTGCATCTTTGCATTTTTTATTTTTTATTTTCTCTTTTTTTAAAAAAAATTTTTTTTTACAATTCTACTTTTCTTTTATTCATCATTATTCACAATCTGTCATCACCTTTTCTCCCTCCATCCGTCCCTTCCTCGTTCTTACTCTCTTACTTTGTCGTTCTTGTGGTTTTAACAGTTCCGTTTTCACACTCTGCTCCATATTTTATATATTTTTGTTGTCCAGATTTCTGTCCCTCGTGGGTGGGAGTGAGGACCAAATTGGGAGTGAAGGCCTGCGACACTGCGTGGAGAGCAAGGTTAGGACCTGCAATGAGGAGGCACTGGCCCAAAAACTGAACACCACACCTGAGACCCTCAAACTCATCATAGACGGCCTCACGCAGCCCCCCGGGTTTGACATGAGACAAAGTAAGACTCCCGCCACTCACACTCACACACACATGTATTGATATCAACTTGTTTTTTTTAAGACAATACGTCATACAAAGCCTCAGCAACAAGGTGAGAGTGTGTAGTCGCTCACGAATCTCAATAGCCACATCCACCGCCCCTCAGTACCCACACCCACCGCCCCTGCTCTACCTCCCCTCAGTACCCACACCCACCGCCCCTGCTCTACCTCCCCTCAGTACCCACCCCCACCGCCCCTGCTCTACCTCCCCTCAGTACCCACACACATAACATGACTTTTGGCCACATTATACAAGGCCATACATCTACAATTCATACATTTAGTATCACTGAACACAAAACTATCAGTATTTTGAGTCATATCAAATTTCATAGACTACATTTGTGTGCAGCCTATCAGTCCGGGTAACTTCTCTTAGTCTCTCATCTTTCCTTCATAATGGCCTTTATAGGTCCCCACTGACTGATAGAAAATCAAACTTGGATTTGTCCAGCTCCTTGACTGGTTTGCTAGTTACAACACACACTTACTATTTCTTGCCTTTACTATAATAGGCAAGGATTGGCAGTGTAACTTGATAGGATCTGACAGTGCTGCGGCTTCCTCCCTGTAGCCCCAACAATACAAGCAGTATGTTTCTGACAGGGTGTGATGGGTCCAGCAGACTGTGTTGTTGGACAGAGGAGCTTTACAGACACACACACACACACACACACACACACACACACACACACACACACACACACACACACACACATACATACACAAATGCACAAATAACTGTTTTTCTCCTTAATTTCAAGCTCTTGAGTTCAGGCACATACAAACATAGCAATAAAACCACACAAAAACTTTTAGATTTTGTTTTGTTTTGCTCAAAATTGTTTTCTCGAGCAAGAAATTATACCGCATCTCTGTCTCTTTTGTCTTTTTCTCTTTTTCATCTATAATTTGTGTTCGTGAAATACAAGAGCAGTGAGCTCAAAGTCATGCATTGTAATTTCATGTAATTTATGTTTGATTTAGCAAGCTTAATCAGTGCTAAAGAGGAAATATAAGTAAAATGTCTTATCTGAAATGGTCATTAAAAGCTTGGATTTAGAATATTACTAGCTAACTAAAAAGGAAAGAAAAGTAAGAAACAAGTTTTAACACAGACATTGGCATTATTATATGTGCTATGCCAAACTCACGGATTCTGAAAACATAATATTTATTACGACCATAAAATACCCATTTAGCCTTGAGTTAGCAAAACAAAGATTGAAGTACAAAAAAAACCCACTTTGAAAAACATGAACTTGGCTTTAGAAAGTACTTTTACAATCGGGTTAGTTAAATACAGAATCATTCCCAAGGTTTATTATCAGATTCATCTTTCTCAGTCAGTTTCACAAAGTGATGAAAAAAGTCAAGTCAGTGGTGGCTAACTTCTTAAAATTAAAGAACGCAGCTTCAGGGTTCATTCTGCGGTTGGCCCTATTCGGTTGCAGTACACTTCCCTTGGCCTCCTAGCCAGTGCTCAGCTGAGTAAACAGATGGGCTGAGGCTACCGCATGAAATCAGTGCTGTGGGGAGGATAATTGGACCCGACTATTTCCTGGAGCGCAAGCCTTCCTTGTTTGTGTTAATGTTACAGAAAGGAAAAATAACTCCTCAACAGGCAAAGTGGAAAGTGGGGTTGAATCGAATGTCTGCGAAATGTGGAAGTATGTAGAAACAAGAATTGAGTTACTGCTGGAAATGTAATATCTGTTTGTCATTTCTGCCCCGCCCCCAAATTTTTCCTGCATTCCTTCGCTTCCCTTCCCATCTCTCCCGGCTTCCACACATTTTTACTAGCTGACATCCCTTCGCTGATTTTGTCGTAGACTTCCATCTCCCTCCACCTCGTCTTTTTGACATTCTCTCCCTTGACATCTGTGTTTGCCATCCCCAGATTTTGGGCAGGCGGACTTTAAGCGGGGCATTGTGTCGATGAGTGATCTGCGGGTGGGTGCGGTGCTGACGGGCCGCGTGGACAACACAACTCTGTTCGGGGCGTTTGTAGATATCGGTGTTGGCCGCGCAGGCCTCATCCACAAGAGCAACATCACCCTGGACAAGCTGCCTGTCAGCCAGCGCAGTCGCAGCCTGGCTCTGGGACCTGGAGAACGGGTGGAGGTCCGGGTCCTCAACATCGACCCTCAGAGGGGACGGATCGGGCTGGACTTGATCAGGGTCCTGCAATAGATTCGCCTAATTAATATTCAACCATCGGATTGGAGTTGTCACAGGAAATTACACACAAAACTACCGAGACAAATTATTTTCTGACGGTTAAAGTGACTGCGAATGAGAACTGATATTTCATTTTACAAGCTGAACTGACATCGAGTTGAGCAGGAAACCTGCTTAAGTGTGTTAATGGGAATGGCCCTTTTTTTTTTTTTTTTTGCAATTGTAATAACACACATTCAGTTACACATGGAGCAAGCAAAAATGGTTAAATTTAAAGCCTTGACTACATGTAGAGCAATCCAGCTCCAAGAACAGCGGTTACAAGTCCAGAAATATCAAAATGATGAATAGATGAAAAATCAAACCTACTTCCGAACCGAGAGTTCATTTCCACACAAGTGATTTTTCTCAGGTCGTACTTATTCTCAACCTGTGTATCTTTTGAAGTGCTAATTTGTTTGGAATTGAACACTAAACCTAATTTCCTAATTTCAGAAAAATATGTTTTGTTTGTCTGTTGACCTTTTGGTGAGCTCTCTGATACATCTACTGATCATCAGCGTTGACTCTCATGACACGGCTTAGTGAGAACATCATTTTTTTGCACTTTCACTTTAATGTAGATAGTTTCATATTTGAGCTGCTATTGTTAATTTGTATTTGTATTTCTATTTGAATATAATTCACAATGGTTATCATTCACATACTTCAATAAAACAAATGCAATTCTTCATAATTTTTTTTGTACCACCCTGGACACCTCTCTATAGTCTGTGTTATTTGTTGTTTACTGTATTTGTAACATTTCAGCAAACCAAGGGAATCACTCAACATGTTATCGTACAACTGTTACAGAGACTGGTTTCATTGGCAGGTGAGGCTTAACAATAAAATGCTCCGACCTTACTCTTTGGATGTACATTTTGTCAAAATGAAGATTTCCAGAAATTTCACTGTGGGAGACTGCTTCCCATTGGCGTGGGAGGGGCATGAGTGAGACCGGAAAAGAGAGGAGGGTGGCATGAGGAAGGTGGAAGAAATATAGGAGCGGATGTGTGGTGTGATGGAAAGAGGAAAGAAGACGGCAGCTTAAAGGATAAGTTTTCCCTCCAGACCACAGGAAAATGTGAAAAGACAATGAGAGGGGTGAGGGTGTGGGCGGAGTCAGGCAGACTAGGAGGAGGTGGGCGTGTTTCTATCTCCCCGACCTCAGTAAAGCCTGAAGGCTTTTCAGGCATGGTCCCAGACACAATTATCCCATGAAACACAGACAAACACACACTAATCAGCTGCTTCAAAATTAATCCCAGACTCCCCATCCACATTATCTAATTTGTTTGTTTTTATGAAACTTGAATAAATAAAAAAAAAGATATACATGAAATATGGTTCTGAGAAAGCCCGAGGTCCCCTGTGCTAAACCTTATACTGAATGCAGATTACCTAATCACTGTTAGTGCTGCTTTACTATCTATCTCCCCTCAGGGGAACAAATGGAATATATTCTAGACACACAAACACAGAGATGTTCGATCAAAATTAATCAGTAGTGGCAGTTTGCTTAGTGATGATCTGAGAAAATTGCACACGCATTCAGACTAGATTCATGTGCTGTAGGTCATTGTCCTTCTTTATCCACTCTTTTTTGTTGTTGTTGAAAGGATTCTATTTTCTAATCAAGATACCTTTATTTCATTTGATGTTAACTCTCCTTGTCTCATTGTGTTGTCTTTTGTTTGTTTTGATCTCATATCCTGTAGCTTGGCACGGTCTCTCTTTTTTTTTTTTTTTTTTAATGTTTCCAGTGTTTTTGTCTCGGGGACCACATGTATTCGTAGAAATAAACACAGCTTCCCTCAGCACCATTCTTGCTTTTCCCGCCTTTAATTTTCCTCCCTCTACTAAACGTGAGCACACCGATGGGACAGGCAATCTGGCAGCCAGCTACTGCTGCCCCCTTGGAGTTTTTGTCAAACACTGACCAGTAATGAGCCCGTGATGAGAAGCAGGGTAACTGCGGGAGTAGTTGTGTAGTTCTCTGTTGTCCTCTGCTGCACCGGTTCTCGGCTGTTGTGTTATGGAGTGAGCTCAGGTGTGCCTTGAGGTTTTGGTGAAATGTGAAGAAAATTGATGGCAAGCAAGCGATTAAATGGATGTCACACTTGCTCGTGTGAAACATGTTGGCTACTTTTTTAGGCTCTTAAAAGTCAAATTAACAAAGAAAAACCTCCCAGGTGGTCGTGAAGGGCTCCCTTTAGTCATCTTTTGTTCAAGATCCAGCCGTGGCGACACAGGTGGATACAAAATCATCTGAACTTTTCTCACACCGGTGCAGAGAGAATAGTTCACGCAGCCAGTCAAAGCATCCTGCTAAGCAAACACTGACTGGAGAATATAGCTTTCTCTGTTGATCTCAGATTTCTCAGACCACCTGTCAAAAAAGCATTAGAAGTCTGAAACATTGCGATCAACCCATAAAGGCTGCAGTACTATCTGGTGTGAAAACATGTTTAGTGTAATGGGAAAAGCCATAGGGGAAATAAAATTAACAAGATTTACTCCCTCGGCAACATGAATAAGCTCAGCAAATTTCAGCACAAGTTATCTCTCAGTTTATGAGATCCTTCATGGGAATCATGAGTATCCACAGAAAATGACATCAGTAAAATAACATAGGTGTGCAGGATCAGCGTGTTGCCAGGGACGGATGCCTGGATGTGCAAATGGGCAACATTATAATCTTTATTCTTCCAAGGCAAGTGTCACATGTGCATCAAGCTGTTAAGATGGCAGTGTTACCAAAACAACCTTGTATATTTGGATCAAATATAATAGGCATGTCTTGGCAGTCTCTATTCCTCAGGTCTCTGTGTTGGGAACACTTTTTCCATCTACTTTCCTTTGTTTTGTCCCATGCGTCAGTCAGTCAGTGCTGGTTTCTACTTCCAAGAGAAAATTCCTGCATGCTAGCAGTGTCACAACTTCACTACTCTTTTTGACTTGATGTAAGTTTTCCATCTACGTACATTCGGTGGTTCTTACGTGTTGAGTCAAGATCTGCTGATGGGCATGGCAGCTCGATGTGCTGAAACCTACTGTTTAGCAACCTCTTTGTAGCTGACAAGCTGACTTTAACTATCTATACGTGGTAACTGTATATTTTTAACACATGTCCCAAGTTTGGCAATCCAGATCACTTGTATCATACATCGTTATCATTTAAGAGTCTCACTTTTACCTACAACAGTCAATGATTTTAAAGTTTGCGTGAGGGCTGTATGGCTGAAGAAATACAAATATTTTAAAATGACATTTATTTTCCAACTAGGAGTTTTTATTTTAAACATTTGCTTATTTAAAGCGCCTTAAAAAAAAAAAAAAAAAAAAAAAAAAAAAAATTCTATATGTGGGGTAATGAGTGTGTGCATTATTTTGGAAGTAATTTATAGACAGTATGTGGGTACTTTTAATTGCTTTACGACTAATTAATTAGTCTATTAAAAAATACATTTTGATAATTAGATATTTAAAGATGCAAAAGTTTTTTTTAATTAAAACATTGAAAAAAATAATTACAATTATCCACAGAATGTGAAGAAATAACACTTTGCACGTCAAAGAAATTAAAAAAACAAAAACAACAACGACTGGGAAAGGATGGAAAAAAAGGGGCCAAATTGTGAAAACTCTGAGAGCGGGACTGAGGGCAGAATCACTATCGCTTCTCAATCTACAAAGTGGTCTTACATGACAGAAATCTTGCCGGCGCAATCTTACGTATTTCGGGTTTAAGTCCATTTCTAAGCTGAATGTGCCAAACATCACCTGACTCAAAGTTGTCATTTAAAGTATGTGGATTTTCTGCTTTTCTGTGTTTAAATGTTTTCCTTCCGAATGTCTTGGAATTGTTATTGGACTCTTGTTTCCATCGTCACATTTGAAGACGTCACTTTGGGTTTCTGGAGTATCGTGACAGGCGTCTTTACCTGTTCTCTGATATTTTATCGATTTTTCTTTTTTTTACTTGTATCTGTATTTTAAAGAAAGGCAGTTCAGACAGAAATGTATACCCATTATAACGCGCACACCACCACTACATGTGTGAGCACATTAGAGGTAAAAACCAGAGAACAAGTGAGACCAGTTTTGATGCTAAAAACCAAGAATTACATTTTCTTGTCACATTTGTTAAAACTAAACGCAGACCTCTGTCAACTTTTAAAATAACAAAACTCTCCCATATTCTTATTTTCCAGTGTTAGGTGACATGCTGAAAAATTCCTAATAGCCAGAGGGCAGAGAAAGACTTTGACTTTTGCCATCACGAGGAAAAAACAAAGAGTAAAGTATAGACAGGAGTTCAGAGGAGAGATGGATGAATGGAGGTCGGAGAGAGAGGGATGGAATGAGACAGGAAATGAAAGGCTTTCTCCGGTTTCACTCCCTGTGACCTCATCAGTGTGATCATGGGTTTTATGAGCTTTCCCTCTCGACGCCCACACACCACCTTACACGTGCCAGAACACACACAGTCACACACACACACACACACACACACACACACACGCGCGCGCGCGCACACACACTTCAGGCCCTATATTTTATTCAATGTCTCAGACAAAGACACGGTACATGTGTTTTTGTCTCTGGCTGTTCCTTTTCTCACACTCCCTCTGTCAGCCTTTCACATACTCCATCACAAGCGAGGATGTTCAAAGAAATCGAGACTCACTGAGAGCTGCTGATGCACAAATACTGAGAGAGAAGAAAACGTGTCTTTATTATTGATTGCGATAGCCTTTACAGGAAAAGTATGAGGCTTTTTTTTTTTTTTTTTTAATGAAGTTAAACTTACAGCATAAGCTCTCTAAGCATTGCTAAGCACATGAACGCACACTGAAACACCTCAGGTGTTCCTAAAGGGAAACTGATGTGGCTTTTTGCATTAGATCTTACCAACCGAGCTTATAAAGGCTTCCCCAGTGAGCTGAAAGACAAATGGCAGTGAATGAGCGAGCATCTGATTAGTAGCTAGCAGTTAGCGACATTTCCTTGGGGAAAAACGAAACCTCTTTCCTTCACAGCGGTGCACGTGTGTTTTCTTCTCTCCTCTTACCTTTCTTTCCTCTGGGTCGTCTCTTGTGCTGACATTCATTTCCCAACTCTTTGCCAGCCATTTTTTAAACTACAGCTATGTCACTTACAATTCCCAGTCCTCAGCAGCTTCGCCACTTATCTCCACAAAGTGGGTAATGCGTTAAGACTGTATGTTTGCTTTAATCAGTATTAACTCTTCTTGGAGTAGAAAAGCAGGGGAAGCCAGCTAAAGGATGGAGAGATCAGTAAGTTCAGTAAGCAGTGATTCCAACCTGTGTAAATATTTTTCTTGGTGCCAGGTGTTAACAGACCATCTTCCGTAGTCTCGCATACAGAATATCCAAAGTTATACTTTTAAGTTCTTTTGTTGTTGTTGTTTTTGTATCACCAGAGCCCTTACTGACTCCTTTACATAGAGCAGACCCAGAGGAGAGAAAATTGGTGTAACTTTTCAGTTGCCAGATATAGAAGTGACAACATGTTGACAGTTTGCAGAGGGAAGTTTAATTAAGCATTGTATTAAGCCTTTGGCATGCAGGAGTAAAACTGAGAACCGAACAATATTCCAAGGGGGAGCAATACCAAACCAACGTATTTGTTTTACCATGAATACCATTGTAAATTTATGTTGTGTAAAAATTACAGGAATGACTGATTGCACTTAAAATTGTATATGATGTTGGATAGTACATCCATAGTACATGGAACATTCTGTTCCAAGAAGAACATGATGTCACACTTAACATCCTCAGCAGGTCAGCCATCCATCAAATCAAGTTAATATGCTTATTTTGACTGATGCAAAAAGTACACCACCTTTGCTGAACTCCCACTACACACAAACGTACTTAATTCTGAATATTAAGTTAAACACAGATACATCTCTATATACATGGCTTCCTCCAGAGCAGCACAGCAAGATCCGTTCAGGGACAACAAGGCCTCTTCCTGTTCCCGGGTCACGACCGCGGTTGGTGCTTCCAGTGATTGACAGGCGAATGTTTGGGTTAAGCTGCCACCTCTGGGGATTTACCAAGAGGCAAAACCTTTATACAAGTCCAGTATAAATCACTGGCAAGATCTCTCGCACACAGAGACTTACAGTGTCAAAGCATGTACATTCACACAATCACATACAGCCATAGTGTCCAGATAGACCTCCCTCCATCTCCATCCTGCCCGCTGACACACATGCACATACACAGACACAGACACAGAGAGTGCATGCGTATATCTCGATGACATATCTCATGTTCATCCCACAGGGATCACAGTCTGAGACCATAGCAACCTTGTGTTAGGGGGAGGAAGGAAGTGGGAGCTTAGGGGGAATTCATTTACACCTAAGGTATGTGATATTACAGAAAACTTATGTTTTCTGTTTTTGTAGGTTATGATTTTCCCTTCTTTACACAAAGCTGGATGATTTACAAAAGAAAAAGTATTTTCATTGTCGTCATGTACTGAATCTTATTATAAGGCCATGAAAATTGTTAATATCTGGCCTCTGAAATGTTGATGCTGCATGAATTCTCTTCTCCGCCAAGACAGTTTTATCAAAACAAGCTTAAAGAACTATACCTAACTCAGCTCCATCGGAAATATTCAAATTTGAATGTTTGTCAAAACGCATGGGAATCTAACGGAGATTGATGTCTAACTTCTTGACATTGAATAAATCTGTGTAAGGTATGGAAAACAACTAAGATAGTTCTGATAAACAGCTACGTTCTCTGGAAGAAGTTTCAATTGAATTGTCTAAGTCATTGTGTGAGTTTACCTCAGAAGTTTATTAATACTTAAATCAAACCTTCCTACTGTGTTCCTACAAAACAGCAATGCGCTGGTCGTACATTTCGGTGATATTGGTGTTGCAAGTTGTGTCATAATCATTAGCACTTCAGACCACTCAAGCTGCTACAGCACAGCTGCTACTGTATGAAGGGCCAAGTAACATCTCTAGCCTGTGTAGACCCCTCAGGGCAAACAGGGGGTTAGCTAGATTTGGCAGTTGTTTGTTTAGCTGTGTGTTTCAGCAAGCCATTAATACTGAGACCTAATAATGCTGTCAGTAGCATTAACACACATGGGAGCAATTTCCTTGACACAGATTACACATGGATTTAGGCTACCAAAGTAGTGCTTCCTGCGCATGGATTTAACCTGGAGTTAAAATATTAAGGGTGTGCCGCACCTTTTAGGGACCACGGATAATAAACCTATAAGTGATTTTGTAAATTCCCAGAAGCTCTATTTTAAATGCACCTGTCTGGACAACACATTTAGTGAAAGCTCAGAAAAGTGATGGATGGCAAATCAAGGAGAAAAGCATATTGTCCTTACATTTGAGGAAAACAACTACCACTTGTTTTTGAAAAGCTTATATTTGACTTTCCAAGCTGCTCTAACAACATATCACAAAAGATTCTAAAATGTGTTAATACATCGCTAGAAATTAGAATAGAAAATATGAACAGCTACGATACAAAAATTGTATTAGATTAACAGTAAATAATCCAAATTTACTCCATTTACACTGCAAATTCAGTCCAGCTTGTACTCACCAAACTTGTAATATATAAACCCAAAATGCCTCCTGGGGGATTAAGATCATAATACTGTCCATATGGTCTGGCACTCAAAAGCATCTATAGAAAGGTATAGAAATAAGGAATAACTGGAGTTTCTTAAAGAAGGCTCAAAAGCCTGCTCAGTACAGCACGATCAACTCACTGGTGATAGAAGTTTCAGGTAATCTTTGAAATAATTGTCTTCTGTCTTGTCTTTTTAAATAAAATCATTGAATATTTTGGGACACTGGTTGATTTGTGATAAGTCACGCTGCTGCTGCTGCCTGAGTAACACTGGGACAGATTCTTTGTAGAATAATTTTCCGAATTCATCATTGATTTCCCTGTTTTTACCTGCCCAGGCACCATGCAATGAGCCCTCTTCATGTAATTTAGTTTGACACCTGCAAAATCCTCCTCTATTGTTCCCCCTCTTTATAACAGCATGGTGGTCTGAATGATTGTTGTGTCTGCAGCAGCTGGACTTTATGGAGCATTTTTATAAACCCCCACAGTACTAGCATGACAGGAGGAATACATTTTAACTTCAAAAAGTACATCTTTCAAAGATGTGCTCTAACAGATTTTCTGCTGTTATGAAATTAGGTGCATTTGTTTTGATCCACCATAAAGTCGTCGTCCAGTGTAGTAGGTTGAAACTGAACCAAAGAGTAGAATAGTTATTGTATTAATTACTATTTAACAATGTTTCATATATGGCAATTTAATACAAAAGGTTTGAAATTATTTTCTAAGATTTAAGATCTTTTTTTAAGGAACATCTTTTACTTGGTAGCCCAGACGCAGGTATTTTACAAAGGGTACAATGAGTCGCCCTCCTACCAGACACAAATATTCCACTAGAGTTTGTTTATCTGTTTACCCCCAGGGCTATTTCCAGTTGTTTTTGTTTATTTTTTTCCCCATGTTGGCGCCCATGTAATGATGGCGAAATATTGAACAATTTATTTTCCCTCAGAGAAAAAATAGCATTATACCCAAAAGAAGGAGCTACGCAGATGGATTGTCTTTTAAAGCCCCCCCACCCCGCCCCTCCCCAAGTAAATAATGAAATGTATACTATGCAGTTCAGCAAAGAAGATTGAGATGAGACTATTTTCAGAAGCCTGGCTCAGATTGCTTTTGGCACTTGCCCGCCATCTTATCGAGCAAATCTTCTACCTCCTACAGTGTTTCCAAACCAGACGTGTCTTAGAATATGATGTAGTTGTACACAAGGCAAACGTTGTCAATTCAGTTGCTGTGTGCGATGTTCTCACAGCGTATAGTGTTTAGAATTTCTTTCCAGGAAGAAAATCACTTAATGTCTGCAACAGGCAAAGCTAAACAATTTTTTTGCTCACTTTTACTTATAATAAAAGTTATGGGAGTAGATTTGCTGGTGCCAGTGTCTTAAGCGTCCGGACCTGTACTTATTAACCCCATAAGTCCTTTTGTCCTAGTTGTCGTGTTGGCATTTTCTCTGAGGTTGACCAGTTCAGGATAATTTGTCTGTCACGCATGCATAGAGAACACACTCAGCAGTTTTGTTGCTCTGTGCAGCAATGGATATGATGGAGGTAAGAAACAAATACATGCTGCCTTTTAATAGCTAAAATATCAAGCAATCCTAAATTTGATCCAAATTCTGTCTACGACCGTCTCTTGTCTCTCCTGCCACCTTTCACAGGCAGGCTGAGGGAGCAGCACAGAAAACACGGTATATTTATATCCATTCGTTTGATCTTTTCTGAATACTGGTCTGTTCACAGTATCAAATTCGTATTGGAAATAATTAAATTTTTTTTTCTTTGACCTGATTGTTTTTATTGGTCTTCTTCTGTGTATTTTAGATTTTCAGATTATAACTCAATAATGTGAAATATGAGGGCTCATGAGTGGTTTTAACTGAGAGGGAGAATTTAATGGACTAGATGGTCAGTAATGTTTTTTTGATGATCGTTCAAAAACAAGGAACTTTTCGGGAAAAAATACTGTGAAAACTAATAATGATATTATAGTTCATAAACGTCTTGGTGTTGGCAATATATATCTTGGACTATGCTGTGAAAATGTATACAACACATGGTTTCCAACATGACAACAGTAATTAATAGTTTCGCCTGCAATCGTGATAAAAAAAAAAAGATAAATGGGGCACATTTTTGTAGTCTGAACAAATTTCTTGTTCGTTTAAACTTCATTTTCAACAACACCAGTTCGATTGATGTTTTCCATGGTCAGCCAGTAACAACATGAATCTCATCTCGGTAAAGAAGACTTGCAGGCTGTTTTTTTTCAGTTTGGCTCCAATATAAATCTTGCCATTGAAAAGTATGTCAATTAATTTTTAGTCTTGTGTTAATTTATTGTAGTTCTTAGGCAGATTAAAAAAAAAATGGCTTTGGAATCAGGAAAGGAAAAGATCCCCTCCCCGCCCCCCAGCCTCCCCAACTCACTCACATGTGGATTCATTCCAGTGAAACCTGAGAAGGTAATTAAGCATAATGAAGATCTATGCAGAACCAAATAGTCTGTGAGGGCTGGACAGGCAGAGCCCGGACCACTCCGAGAGAGAGAGGGAGAGAGGTGTAGGTTCAGGAATTGTCTTGTTAGAGTGTGTGTGTGTGTGTGTGTGTGTGTGTGTGTGTGTGTGTGTGTGTGTGTGTGTGTGTGTGTGTGTGTGTGTGTGTCTCTCCACCTCACCTGCCTGTGGAAAAACCCAATGGTTTGGTGTGGTTTCCTGGGAATACACTTCCTCTCTGTTCCATCTGTTTCACCACACATCACCCAATCAATCGCTAACCTGATACTCACGCCGTTCATCCAGCCAGCCAATTGTAAGCGCCATCGGTGGTCATGTGATACTCCAGAGACAGTTGGCAGCCCATTTGTAATGTACAGTTAACTGTATAATGGTATTTCTGCTCCACTGGAAACCACTGGAGTTTCTGTGTGTGTGTGTGTGTGTGTGTGTGTGTGTGTGTGTGTGTGTGTGTGTGTGTGTGTGTGTGTGTGTGTGTGTGTGTGTCTGCGTGTGCGTGTGTGTGTGTGCTTGTCTGCAAGGATCACTCCTCTCTTGCATTCTTCAGGATTGCTCTGATATTCTTTGACGGTTCGCTGCAGGAGTGTTGTGCATATATGTGTGTGTATGTGTTTGCACACAAGCTATATCACATTGCATTTCTGTCTGCATACAGAAAATGTATCGTAAGTCAGAGTTACCTACTTACAGGGCAGCTTTAGTTGCAGCCCGTCGATATAACACGCAGTAAATAGGTAATGTGAGAAAGTATTTGCATACACGAGGACGAATCTAAGTTTGCATACAGTTAAAGTCATCGGTCAATGGCACTAACGTCCATTTCTCATGGATTGCTCGAAGATGGCCTGAATAAGTAGCTGTCCTTTGGTACAGATGCTTGAAGGGCATAAATCCCTGATATATGAGATGTGTAAATTAACACTTGGACTACCATTAATGGGACTTTTGGCTGTTGCAAAAACTGAAAACTCCAACGAACTCCAACTACGAGTGTGCTCGGTTTCTTGCTTTCTTAACTTCTCTTTTTCTCCCCCCCTTTACTCTCCTTCCCATTTGCACATGTGCACGTTCATGGTTCGATATTTATTTGCAGAAATAGAGACTGAATCTCCCATTTGAGTCTTTTTAATCAAGACTTGGGCAGTGATGCACTGCTATAACTGATTGTTGTTTCACCCATCATTTCCAAAGCAAACAGACTGATTACAGTTACAGTTGAGGAGCGTGATCTGTTGTTAATGGGTTTCCAACAGTCTCGGTGACAGATCTCAGGCTGCCACTGTGGATGGTTGTGATGTTGTTTAAAGAGCAGGGTTACATAGCAAGATAAATGTTGTGGGGAAGAGGTGGCTGGATACAGAGGCACGAATACAGGCAAGAGAGGGCGAGAAAGTGGGGAAATGGGACTTAACTTGTATTGAAAAGAACCAACCAGTAGCTGATGTACAATTTTAAAAATCTCAAAGTTTAGGGCACTTTTATACTGGGGAGAGTACAAGCATGAAAATGTATTATTTATTGTTTCTATATTATACTTATTATTCTCTGCTGACACAACCCATTTAACTTCAAACAAACAACCCTGAGCGTTAACATCACTTTGGTCTGCAAAAGTGCTTTACAGTCAATTTGAATTCAGTGAAACAAAACAACACTGCAACTCACGATGTTTCCACATTTATGTCGGGGTTTTTTCTTCAGTAAATATTACAGTCGTCCCTCAAGAGACTTTCAGCTCTGTTCTGTATGTACTGTCTCAATCGCAACAATTCTACTGTCTTTAGTTATGTCCAAAGTCATTCCCCTTTTACATTTTAATCCACTATATTTACTGTCTGCCAGTTTTTGTGAGCCCAACATTAACTAAAATGTATGCTCTATATATTGTGTTCTCAAAATTCCTGCACTGGAATAAAGGAGTGTCCATAGCATTCCAGACTTCCTGTGAAAAATTGCACAATACAACGTGATGCATTTTAGGACCACTGACTGTCTGAGGCTTCCACAAATGTAAAAACTGCAGTCACGTGACACTATACCTGTCGGTCAGTGCTGATTAAAAATGGCAGTTCATAAATTCCGTCACCTTCATTTTACAGCTGAATACAGATTGAAATATTTAAAATCTATGTAAGCTGTCTGTAATGACGTTTTGTTTTGGATGGATGGTTCTTCCTTAAAAGTACAGCCTGTGATCAAAATGTAATCAAAAATATTCCACCCCTCTCCACTAATATTCACAACATTGAACAAAAGTTGTTTTCACCTGCAATGTTTGCAAACGTAGCACTTAAATAGGCCTCCATCATCCTTTATCTTAATGATAATGTAGTGATGTTTTTTAGTCTAGATTTTTTTCCTTTTTTATTATTTTCACGTGTGCATTTGGCTCAAATGCAACAATGTGGGTCTGGATCGTAGTAGGAAAACCCTGACCAGTAATGACAGTATTTTTTACTTTTCTCAGGTAGCTGTTTTCTCAAAAGCCTTAAAAATCCATTGAGAGCATACGAGTATTGTCATTGTGCCTCAAAGTAGGGCTTGGCAATGTGTTGATATTATATTGATATTGTGCGACTAGATATCATCTTAGATTTTAGACATTATATTGGAAGTGCTGTCTTTTCCTGGTTTTAAGTCTGCATTACAGTCAAGTGATGTAATTTTCCTGTTTTACAGCACTGTTCTAGCTGTTCTACCATTTCCCTTTATCCAGTCATTCTTATCATGTCCACTTTCATTACTGATAATTTATGAAAAATCTCAGTGTAAACAATATGTGAAAGCAACAATACTCAGCCCAACAATATTGTCGCAAAACAGATATCAAGGTATTAGGTAAGGTATTTTTTTTTTCATATCACCTTGCCCTACTTCAAAACATCCATCGTCTGTTAAATAAATACGTCTTCGTGTAGCCTACCTTTTTAATACTGGCACCTCAGCTCAGAAGCCACTGGCATGAATGGGGTGTATTTGAGACTATTTCAGCCAGCCGTCCTTAGAAATTGTTTAGGCAGTTATTGAAATCACCGTGTTGGTGTGCCTGTATGAGGATATGCAGTATATGTAGAAAATAGATTTTCTCACCAGTGGTATTTACGATGGGTTTGTGAGGAGGCGAGAGGATGAGGGCTGAAAAGAGAGTGATGAATGAGAAGCAGTTTTAGTCATCATGCTCTATCTCCTGAGCCTCTTTGTGTGTTGCGGTCGGTTCATTGAGAGCCAAGTGG
Source organism: Embiotoca jacksoni (assembly GCF_022577435.1). Taxonomy (NCBI): domain Eukaryota; kingdom Metazoa; phylum Chordata; class Actinopteri; family Embiotocidae; genus Embiotoca; species Embiotoca jacksoni. The sequence continues at coordinate 4,932,238 of NW_027185252.1, forward strand.
GGATGAGGATGTAGTGTGTGTGTTCATGTGAATGCGTGTCGGTCTTTGCAACTGCTTCTGGTAATGTGTGTGTGTGTGTGTGTGTGTGTGTGTGTGTGTGTGTGTGTGTCTGCGTGTGCTTGTGTGGTATTGTGTGGTATTGCTGATGGAGAACAGCTTAGAGGGGGCAAGCCAGACATATAAAGGCTGCCAGAATCCTCAACACACACACACACACACACACACACACACACACACACACACACACACACACACACACACACACACTCTCCAGCAGGGGCCATCATTATTAATACTTTACTGAGAGGCCAGCCCGATGTGGGGCCAATTTAGACCCGCCATTACACATAAATCTATCCCTGAAGTCTCTGCTTCTGTATGGCCAGCTGGCAGGTAATGTTGGAGGCGTTGGAACGAGGAGAGGAACCCATCGTATTACCTCGCCTGCTGAGAGACAGACTTCCCAATTCTCTCATTGGTCTCATTTTTTTACCTTTAGTCTTCGTTTGTGTCAGTTATGATATTGCTGTACTTATCAAGAGCTCTGACATCTTTTCAAACAGCCACATAGTTACAGTATAGACAGTTGGAGCAGGAAAACTGACAAATCACATGATTAGACAGGCTAACTTTATTGGAGGACATCTGAATGTGAGTGCATTACAGCGTCTGTAAAAAGTCATCATCGCGCAGGAAAACAGTCTGTAAAATTTGAACGAAAACGTCCGATCAGCAAATGCTGAGTCATGTCTACAGTGGACATTTGGGTATTAACTTTCAAATGAGTTTTGTTCAGATGGCTGGTATTTGACTTATTTTTAACCAATTTGCCACATTCACATATCCCATCAGCTGACTTGAGTACTTTGTTGTTATGATCAATAGAAACAATGGCCAAAACTACAAAAATGATTTATAACTAACTGGAATTAACCTTTATTGGAGGGAAATTGGAAAACCTAATTTCCACTAATGAAGTCGAAGTTTATTTCTTGTGGTTGTAATATCAAGTTAAAGACATAATTAGTCTTTCATGTATATTGTGCAGGGTAGATAACACAACAAGAAGTGGAGAAGCTGTGCTACTTAAATTAGCATACTAAGGAAACATGTGGTGAGACAAAATGTTCCAAACTTACATGTTTCTTATAGAAACATCATTGACTCCATAAGATAATGATAAGGACAGCAACAGCGAGAGGGAGTGCGACCAAACAGGGGCAAATTATACCGTATGGCACGCATTGGCATTGCACAGCACAAAATACAATGATATGTCATTGCATTTGTTAATGCAAAATAGGATTAAGTGATCTGGTGTGTGTAGTTTACTTTTCATCTGCAGTTAATCACCTCTGGGAAGCCAAGCTAGTGAAGTTTGTAGGCCAATAATTGCACCAATCAATCTGCATACTTCATTCAGCGTCTGCTATTTAGAAGTATGTCCATCTATTTGATTATGCATGCATATATGTGAGTTTGTGTATGTACAGCTCTGGCTCACTGCCATTCTGTTGTAGGTACAGGAACTCGGTATCCTAGAATGAGGCAATATGTTTCTCTGCCTCAGAAGTTGGCAGGGGCACAGAATGAACACACACACGCACAGAATTGTATAGACTATAATTCTCCAACTAATTGTGTTGGTAGTGGAGTACAAGTGAGCTCAAACTTGGCTTGTGTGAGTTGTGATGGATAGTGTGCTCAGTATTCTGGAGTAGAGTTCATAATATTTACCCAGATACCGCAGGAAATGAATGGCCGTTTCACTTTACACATTTTTCAGACCTCACTTTTTGGCACTTTCATTTAAATGGCTGAGAACATTATCCCTGTCTCCCTTTGTTTTATTTTCTCATGGCTCATTCGTAGCGGCTCTCAGGCTTCCACACTATGTGCCTTTACCAGAGTACAGAGGCTAAAGGATTCACTTAAACAAAGTGACTCACACACAGTCGTCTCATCAGCATACTCTACAAAAACAGAACTCTTTACTCTCCAGTCCATACTTAGTCTACATTTAGTGTACCAAATCTAACCTTAACTTTTCCTCCAATACATTTCCTAAATGAAATATATACTTTTATTCCAACACATTTCCCCTAAGCATCTTAGTTACTTTGTTAAAATTAAATCTGAAGAGATTTGATGGCATGATGATAAAAACTACACGCAAACAGGTGTGGCAAGTTGTAGCAAGTTGCAACCCTAATTTTCACCTGTGTCCCAAGAGTTACAATCTTGTAACTTAATAATTGTCAAAATTCGTACTACTTTCTTTTTTAACAACAGAATTTATTTTTAGATTTTAGATTTATATTTATATGATGGGAGCAAAGCGCTAGCCTAGCTCTTGCAAAGTCACTTTTTGCTTTGTCTTCTACGTGATGCAAAAAAGTTGGAAGATGCTTTCGAAGAGCTAATTGGAAAAGGTGCCTATGCCACTAAAATTCCTTTTGAGGCTTTTGTTAAGGTAACCTGCACGCTTCAAAGTAACCACATGTTTACCAATCTCTATAATTTATTGATTAATAAGCATTTGTAATAGGTGGTGGCTAGCGTATCATTTGTTTTTTTTCATTGTGTTGCATTTGGAGACAAGGCAGTCTTTTATTGGTATTCCTGCACTGTTTCACTTCTGGGTCCCTCTGTAGCGTTGTGTAACATCGCATAAGCAAAACTGAGAGAGAAACCAGAATAACTACTGTGAGATAAGTACGACTCTGACAACTAATCCAATAGTGTTGATTGCGATATCTTTGGTTGTATTTTATCCTTTATACAAATAAGATAACCTGGTTAAGGTGCCTCCATGACAGCTGCATTCATTGCAGCCTTATTGTGATTTCTATCGAATTATTTAGAGGGAATGGATGGCTTTTATTGACAGGTGTAGGTGTAGTAGTAGAGTTATGACCGTGTAGAACTGGTGCTGCTGACACCTGAGGCTGTGAGATTTTACACTGCCTCTCTGATTGGCTTTTTCACCTGGGAAAGGAAGCATCTCTGTCACAGAAACCTCACTCCCCAAGGCGCTGTACACACACTCACGCTCGTATCGACATACATAAAGACACCCTCTCCACCTTGTGTCTTGTCGGAGGATGTACCTTTTTGGATTTATTTTTCTGTTGTTGTGTTTCTCTCTTCCTGTGTGTATTTTGTGTTACGGCATGTGTGTCAGGCTGTGTATGCATAAATACAGTATGTGTTTAATATTTAAATTATATTATCACACAAAAACTGTTAATTTCTCTCTTCACGTGAGTCTCTTCAACTCATTCTGTTTTGTGTCTTTATATGTCATTCTTTATTTGTGCAAGTTTTCGCTTGTGCATTTACGTCTATGCGGAAGTTTGCATCCGTGTGTGTGCGTGTGCGTGTGCGTGTGCGTGCGCGTGCGCAGTGTTGTCAGGTGGCAGACAGAGTGTTAAGGTGCATTATGAGAAAATGAGAGCGCGTAGGCAAAGGCAGGAGACGAATGAGGGGGTTGAGAGGGAAACTTGAGATGGTCAGACCTCACCTGATGGTGGAGCTGGCTGCCTCGGGGCCATGAGCTGTCACTCACGGCAGGAGGAAGCATGTTGTTCCCAGGCCCTTTGGCTCAGGTGAGACTGAGAGGACAAGAGTGAGAGGAAACTAATAAGAGAAACGGAGTAATTTTTTTCCGTTCATACCGCACTGAAATCCGATATTACATACGTTATCATGTTTAGATTTGTGTCACATTTTCACATTCCTCCTCACCTGTCTATATGGTTATTCACTGGGTAAATGAGCGTGGGGGTTGATATATTTTTATAAAGCAGTTGTCTAAACTAATTTGACTTTGGTGACTTCAGAAAATACTAACGTTTTCTGGCATTTATTTTGTTTTTTAAAGTTTAAACACTTAGCTTCAGTTATTTAAAATGTGTTCAACGTAGAGGAAGCAAAGGGGGTTGTGCACCCTTCTGGAAAGTCACAAGTTTTTTTGTAATACTATGGAAGTTCTGGTGTAGTTGTGCGCATACGTGTGTGTGTGTGTCTGTCAGTGTGTTGGTATGTGAGGGGATTCCCAGAACTGTGTTGACAGTGTCATTTTCCGCTCGTGTGGGAGGTTATTCCGAGGTTGGTCCTGATCAAATGTCTCTGATCCGTGCTGATTCTGTGTGTATTTGTATGTAACGTTTGTTTAAAACAGTCCCTTTCCATTTCATGCTACTTCATACTTCCACTCAACATTGGTTCATTGAAAAATAGTGTATTATTCCCCACCACATCTGATAACTTAAATCAATAGTTATATCACACACTTCTATAAGTATTATAGTATATTATCAACAAATAAACTATGCTGTTTTATTATAAGGAAATCTTATAAGACCTTATTGTTTGCCAGAGAAAAAATCATATCTACTATATTTTGTTGCTATATTTTATAAGTTTACCTAAATACAATTTTACCACATTATTTCTACATTGTGTTATTGCTACTTTTACTTAAGTAAAATATTTGAGTAAATTACTATGTACTAACCTGTAGTGTGTTCAGCTCCACTCAACGAGGAAAATGACTCAGAAATACTCTGTCACATAAGTTTTGTCATTGTGTGTGTGTGTGTGTGTGTGTGTGTGTGTGTGTGTGTGTGTGTGTGTGCGTGTGCGTGTGTGTGTGTGTGTTTCACTAGCCATTCCTTTACAGTATTTTATTCCGAGTTTGAGTACGATGGCCCTTTCGCTCATGCTCACCGTCGTCACGGCAGTGAAACCCGACCCCAACGCACTGGGTGTTTGTTTCACATGTTTATTTTCACAGGAGAGACATATCCTCCCCTCCATCCTTCCACCTCCTTCCGTCTTTTATTCTCTGCAGTATGAGTGCGATGAGCTGGGGATCAAAATATAAAAGATACATGCGTGTGACTGTGTGTATGTGTGCACATGCATACGGTATGTGTGTAGATGGAGTAGTGGCACAGATAATTGTGGTGTTGACATTATGTTTATATGTAAATCTAGACTGTCGTTAGGATTTAGAGACAAATGTTACGGGTATGAATGTATTTTGTAATTCTGTCATAGTCTAGTTAAGAAACTTTTTGACGATAGTTTGTGGCATATGACAGTACATTTGAATAACTTTAATAAATGTTATTCAATCCAATTACTTGAATATTGTTTTTTAGGTTTTGAAGGTAAAATTTCACCTCCTAATGTAGAGATTCACAGGAAAAGTCAGGACAGAGACACATCACATACATGTACCCTACTCTGGGCTACTGAGAAAAACCTCTTGTCTTCTTCCTCAATTGATGTTCCTTTATTTTGTGCATCCCTGTTGAGTTGCTTTTACCAAAGTGTATACGCACCTGGCAGCTCCCTACCACAGTGGTCCAGACAATGCAGTTCACTGTCTGCTTCTGCTGACAGGAGAGGAGCTCCATTGTAAGAAGTGCCTTGCTTTAGGGCAGTGTTTTCCAAGTTGGGATTAGGACCCACCAAGAGGTCACAAGATCATTATTGAGGGGCGTGGGATTTTGTAAAGGGATAGGGAAGGAGAAGAAACACACTTTTGCAATACAAATTTGTTAGAAAAAATATATATATATATATATTATTTATAATAATTATTTGGTCTACTCCAAATTATTATATTATATATAAATATTATTATTTATAAAATATAAAATATATATATATATATATTATTTGCTAATATTTTCTTTTTCGTTTATTGGATTGTTTTTTTTAGGAGACCTTGAGCTGGTATTCAAAAGAAACAGTCTGATGAATTAAGAGAAGAAAGTCATCTCTTTGGTAGAACTGCTCAAACTTAGTCATACAATATGCAACCTGTGCTGAGGGGTAGGGAGTAGACCAAAAAGTTTGGACATTGTCTTTGAGGAATATCCTAAAAAATTCTCCTTCTCACTCATCAGAAATCTAGCTACATGTTTAGATATTGAAGCTTATCATTCATACAGACTTGTCTTTTCTCCAACTTCTACGTACAGACGTGTCTAGCGTGTGCCTTGGTAGGCTAAGTGAGAAGATTCTGTGCTTTGAAGTGAATACAGTTGTCGCCTTGGTAGTCCCATTGGGAATTATTCCTGTAAACCAGACTGTCTGTATCACTAACATGTTTTACATGTTAATGTGAGGGACAGCATTAATGTGCTTCTCTGTTATGATCATGCAGCGGTGAGTGTACGTGTATATGCTTGTCGGTGTGCGTGTGGGTGTGAACACACAGATGACAGCTGACTGCTGAATATAATGAATGAAGTGCTGAAGGCATTTTCTCTCCGGGGTCTCCCTAATGGAGGCACTGTGGGGAAATATAGTACACACACACACACACACACACACACACACACACACACACACACACACACACACACACACACTCACACTCACTCACTCACTCACTCACTCACTCGTATCCCCCAACAAATAATACACACTCATGCACAAATATCGCTCTTACATAGGCCCCGTCTCCCTCCTCTCCCTCACAAGACATTCCTCTTCTCCCCAGCGAGGGAACCATTAGTCGGGCAGCTCTGTCTACTCGCTCCCCAGGCTCTCGCTTGGTCCCTGCTCACCTAGCGCCTCCCCACTCCCGTCCCTTCTCTCCAAGCCACTACTGTGCTTTGGTTGTGGGAGGCCCAGAAATGAGACTCTTTTTACCCCCAAACAGAAGGCCTTTGATGGGGATGGGCCAGAGGAACGAAGCCCTGACCCAGCGGTTCTCGGCTTTCACAGGGGGACTTCCAGAAAACTCCAAGGACACGAGGAAGATGTGGGAAATAAGTTAATGTGCTGTCCAAATATGTGACCTTGAACCCTTTCTCTTTTGATTAACACTTGGGCCGGTTTATTCAGATTTTTCTTACAGATCAAGGAAATGTTTGCAGAGCAGGGTGGGGAATCTGGAACTTAAAATGTGGTTTGTAGCCATATTTAAACACACTCACATTTTTTTTTATTCCAATTTAATTTTCCTGCCTGATCCCAACTCTGTCTGAAGATTAAAAATCTCTCACATTTAGTTCAGAATACAAAGGGCATTGTTTCCTTTGAGTTTGTGTCAGTAGGTGTGTGTAGGTGTCTTTGTGTGTCAGCCTTCCTGTAAGTTGTTGGGACATGACAGTCCTGGCAGACCGTCCTGTTCTCGTTGGATGAACTCTCTGTGACTCTCTGCTACAGTAGCACACACACACACACACACACACACACACACACACACACACACACACACACACACACACACACACACACACACACACACACACACACACACACACACACACACACACACACACACACAGGTAACAACCAGGAAGTAGAACGCTGAGATGACAGAAAACCACATAAGTAAGGAAGTGAGACAGTGTGTCTGTCTAGGGAATGAGTGTGTGTGCGTGCGTGCGTGCGTGCGCGCGCGTGTGTGTGTGTGTGTGTGTGTGTGTGTGTGTGTGTGTGTGCGTGCGTGCGTGCGTGCGCATTTAGATATGTGTCAAAGTTTGAACGTGAAAATGAGGGAAGCATTGTCTTGCACTGAAGTTGACAGATGTAGTCATACCAGTTTGTCAATCTAATTGTACAATGTACAACATGAATTGTACAATGAAATAAGGTCATCAAGCAAAAATAGTTAAATATAAAATTTAAACTTGAAACACATCCAAAGATATCCGAATTAGGGCATCAGCTGCCAATGACATCCTACGTCACATTCAAATTGATTGAATATTTGCAAACCAACAAATCAGAATATGACAAGAAATTGTGTGGAACAGTCAGTTTAACAAATTGACATTTTATATTTTATACTCTACTTTCTCTGGCTGTAACTGGGTTCATCCCCTTGTCCTTTTTTGTGTTTTTTGCGTTGAAGGACCGGTCCTATGGCCAAAGCTCGTTGACTGTTTGGCTAAATGACACAAGTTGAAACTGCATCAGTTTCTTTCTAATATTTACATTGCAGCAGTAAAATTTATCTGGAGTTTACTGCACCTTTTGATTTGTATCAATATTGATATACACCGATATGGACTGTATTAGACCCATCTTGCACAGTATGACATACAAACAACTTGTAAAACAGTTTTTACAATGTCTGTAAGTACACAATTGATCATGTTGGCCTACGAGTTAAATTCATCGCCTCTTCCATTATTGCCTCCAGTGCTCAGCTGTTCTCACATCTAATCTCTACAGGCTTAAACCACTTCATCATACTAAGTCCACCACTTTAACACACACACACACTCACATACAGTTGGTTGTGACGGGTTCACTCACCCCAAAAGGTTTATCAGCATCCACACACACGGACACACACATCTGCAGAGAAGGAGAGATTGAAATGGCCTGCAGTGTTTGAGAGCAGCTTATTATGAAAGAGCATTTTCTACATTCCAGACATGTCACCTAAAACCTGCTGTTTACCATTTAGTGCTTTGGGAGCTGTCCATCCAGCCACTCACTGTGTGTGTGTGTGTGTGTGTGTGTGTGTGTGTCTGTGTCTGTGTGTCTGTGTTAGCAGGTTTAGGCACACAGTGACAGGTTGTCATGTTATCCAGGTGCTGCTGCTAAGCCTGGTGTTGACATTATCAGCAGGAGATACATGGTAGCTTTTAGATCAAATGAAAAATGAGAATATTTAAAAAAAAAAAAAAAACTTTGTAAAATATCAGTATCTGCTAATTCATACGTTTATCATTGGCGTTTTTTAAATTAATACATCAACGCGTATTTCCAGCATAAATACTATTATTTCAGTTTGTCTGACTCGTATAACTCATTAACTTGTTTGTAACGTTGACGTCATTTGATTGAGGACACACTAAAAGAATGTTTACCTTGAAATTTCTCCCGTTATTGTATGCATATATTTTGGTCCTTTTTAGTACTGAAGAAAAAAATAATTTTTCCAGATATTTTACACACAGGGACTCCACTAGACAGATATTTACAAACTGATCTACTCTGACCAAACCTGACCGGTTTTAAGCATGTCAGATGTAACCCAGTAGTTTGACAGACTTTGAAGTGTAAAGGAAAATGAAACATAAAAATGATTCTTATGTTTCCACTGTAAGGCAATAACTTAAGTCCATTGCATTTTAGAACTACCTCAGTTCAGCTCAGGTATAATCTATACCTCCTGACTACATTAGCATTTTGTTTATGGCTGTGTGTCGCTCATGTTTACATAAATTCTGGTTTCTGGTAAACCTGCTGCAAAGGATGAATGTCTGCAGATGTATGCTATTGCTTTTCTAAATCTGAATTCACGGATTAAACAAAGATTTACGTAAATTACTTCAAATCTAACCATGACGTCGCTCTGCAATGCCGTGAAACAATAGGTTTATTCATGATGTTTGTGAATTGACTTGTAAAAGGCAAGTGAACAAACAGACAGGGAGACAGCTCTAGTAAACCCAAGACAGAAGTGACAGTCAAAAAGATGCAGATGAGCAGAATGTGTGTTTGCCGAAGTAAGGAAATATAAGGTTTCAGAGTCAAATTCACGTTCCATGACATTGCATTTGAGTTCATGACCTTTGAACCTGGCCTTCAGGAAGTGAGCTGCACCTGTTTCAGCATAGGAAGAAGCAGGGAAGGGGGAGCTGAGTCTCCTTATATTTCCGCTCACCTGCACTCCTTTCATTGTCACTAGTTCCATCACACTGCATCTGTTGGCCTATAGCTGTTAATATATTTCAGCGTACCAGCTGGTCTTTCTTATATCATACAAATCAACACAGCGCAGCACTCACGCAAAGACACAAAGAGACAAGAATGACATCTGTCCATAATTTTGCATCATGTTGTAAAGTTTCTTTTCCTGTTTATGTATTTGCTGTGAATCAGTCATATGCTCATTATTTTTGATTTATTGGAGTCAAAAGGGCAAATGGGGCTTCAAGGAAGGTTTTGGTTTGGTTATCCAAAATGTGCAACATCCTGATACCTGATTCTGAGTTTTTATGAGAAATCAATTCTCACACCTGCGTGTGTGTTATATGTGAACAGGTGTGAAAAGGTCACGGTGTGAGTTAAGAGGTGATAGAGAGGTGAAATTCTGCAAAAGGGTGAGAAACTAAGGCCCACAGTGGAAGTTGACGTGCCCCAGGGCAGTGTGTGTGTGTGTGTGTGTGTGTGTGTGTGTGTGTGTGTGTGTGTGTGTGTGTGTGTGTGTGTGTGTGTGTGTGTGTGTGTGTGTGTGCGCGTGTTTGTAGCTGTGTGTGCCCAGGGCAGAGTATTAGTAACAGGATATGGCTGCAGTAGAAAGCTGGAAACTTGTACCTCCTTATCTAGAGGGCAAGTGAGTCTGTGTGTGTCGTTTTTCTCATACATACCTGATCACGACGATAACATCCACCCTCTGCGCCTGTGTGTGTGTGAGAAGTCTCAGCTTTCTGTAAAGTCCCCCCTGATACAGCTCATGGCTCACAGGCAGGGCGAGACAGGGACTGAGCTCTTATTTTGGCGCTTTTTACCAAAAAACACTGAAGTCCCTTCCAAAGCAACGTCGTAACATTTATAGACCAACTCTGATAATAATAAATCATTTGAAAATCCTCACTACATGTGGTTTGTCGAGCTGAATACCAAACTTAGCTGCTTTTATGGCACTGATCGAAGTGCTTCAATCCAATGTGGTCATAAAATATACCTGGTAATTTCACAGCATATTTCAGCGACATCCACGTTATCATGTTTTCATTTGAAAACGCATACATTTTGCTATGTTTACGCACAGCATTTTAGATATATAAACTAACTTTAGCCTCCCTGCCCATGTAGATAAACTCACTTAGTTTTTAGGTAAATCTTACATTAGAACACTCTTTTCAAACAAATTTATGGCCACCTGACTCGCGTGTGTTTGTAGGGACGGGAGGCTTCTTTATGTGGCTGGCTCGCGTCTCCCAACAGCGTGTGAAGGAACATGTGTAAATTGTAATTTCTCACAATAGCTTGCATGTGAGGTGTTTTAGAGGAAATCAGTCCATTGTAGCTACAGAAAATATACTGGGTTACACTTTCCCCCTCTAAACTGCATGAAAACTAAAGTTTTGGTAGTTTTATTTTTCTTCATAAAATTGGTTTTGAATATCTTTATTAGTTTTTGAGTTATTAATTAACTGTGCAACAGGTAACTTCATTGTGACTGACAGGAAGAATGTAATCTTAGAAGTCATTAATAGTGTCTATCATCAGCTATGCTATTAGTGTCTTAAATCATGCTGCTGTCATGCTGTGAAAGAATGACTTTGGCATGAGGCAACATGCATATGCACAAAGTGTGTGTCTGTATGCATGAGTGCACTAGATATGTAATTATTTTTATTGATGCATTCATCAAGCTCGCTTTATTAAACCGCTGTTTGTCCCAGCTCTACGTTTCATTCTACCAGTGAAAAAACATAGGCTACAAATGTGATTGGCTCTAGTCGACACACCTCCTTCCATGTGTTTTTTCACTTGCATGAAGTAAAGTGTGGCCGCAGTGGTTTCTTTATCAGAGAATTGTGATCAAGATCAAAGCCCATGCTGCTGGTTTTCTCCTTTAAACTCCCGTTAGTAAAAATCCTCCACCCCTCCCACTCGCCCATCTCCCTTTTTGTGCCACTAGCATCACTTCCCCCTCCTCTCCCCAGTGTTTTTTAGGGAGTTTTAGGTTCTGCCAGTTTTTTTTTTCTGTCTTCCTGAAAAGGTAAGACGATCCATCCTCTGTTTTTCTCAGAACAATGCTGGGGGACGTCAGGCTGGCATATAGTGAAGAGAGAAGGCCAGAGAGACAGGGAAAGACAGAATGTTAAAGCTAATCATGGTGTGATGTGTCACTAATCAGGCCAAGCCATCTTCATTGTAGATATACACAGTATAAGCTCCAGTCTGATTCACACAAATCTACATTAACATCTCCCAGTTTAATCTCTGCTGCTTTGCTTCATTCCTATTTTCTGTCCTTGTTTATTTCAGCGCATGATTCTTTTTCATTTTCTTTTTTACTCAATTACTTTGATCAGCTCACCTTACCATTTACCTTTTTCTCTTTAATATGCAATTTCTTTTTATGACTTTGTTTACATATTCTTTCCTTTCTGCCCTCTTCCTCTATTACATGGGTTAGCAAAAATGTAGTTCCATGGCCAAAATTAGCAGTTTTTTTTCTGTATTTGTTGACACTGAATCCAGTTACATTTTCAGAATTTCTCTATCGATATCCATCTTAGCTTTAGCCACCGTCTTTTAGCAATATGTCACATATTTAGACATGTAGAGCAGACTTAAAAACGTTTCACATGTTCTTTCTGTAAAGTTAAAAAATATTTGAAAGCCAGTTGGAGATGCAGTTTTCAAAAATGTTGCATTTTGCTCGTTGACTACAGCTGATAAAATCTGTAGGTCAACTAGAAATGAAAATTCTACTTTTCTTAACCACTGAGAATCTGAAGAAACATGAAGACATTACCAATGATTTCTAGTGGTAATTCTGTCACAGTTACTGTAAGATACATATCGTATGAGCCATGCTATCTTGACAGGCATAGCAACAGTCACTAAGAGGCCATGGCTTAGTGAAACGGTCAATTGGGACGTTGTTTGAAACTTTTACAAGTTAATTGATAAATATAAACCATTCATGACCAAACTGTAGTACTGTACTATATATCGGTGCCTACATAAGGAGTAGATGCATTGATAGCTGGATGTCCATTCATAAAACTCAGTGTAATCACCCCCCCACCCCTCCCCAATAAAAACAAGTTTGATCTAACTTATCTCACTTCATAGCCATTGTCCAGCTTTAGTGCACATATCCAGATGCTGTTCAGCAGCCATGATTTCATCTCAGTCACTCTCTGCGGTGTCACAAGAGCTCTTTTCAAGCTCCCAGTCACCATCAGACATACAGCATTTTATAGGGGGCTCAGCTCAAATCCTTTTCATGAGTTCAAAATGCCTTGCAGTCTTCTTTCATGTGGCAAGGGCAGAGATTGAAAAGGAAGAGAAGGGCCTGAAGGTGGACAGGGATGGGTGACTCAGCTCATACAGAGAAAGAGACATTCTCCCTCTGTGGAAATCATCTGTGCTTCAAGTCTTCTGTCTGTGAGCCAGTCTACCTGGTCTGTGTGAATAATGCTCTGTCTGCGGCCTACCTTGCTGTCTTTGTGTCTGGTGATCATACTCACTCTCTTACTCTTAGTTAATGAGAAGTTTGAATATGTCTATGTGGTCTTTAAGGTTAGTTATAGCCAGATGTGGAGGATCTCCATCCTTCCTCCACTAAAATGTAATCTGACTTTAGCATCCAAGGTTGAGAACCTACTAATATACTGTATGTCTCTTTTTTCTTCTCATTTGCTCTCTTTCTGTGTCTGTCTTTCTTCCATTCAAACAACTTTTTTTCCCCTCCCCTCAGGTTAAAATGTCATCCAGTCTTGATGGTCTATCGATCATCACAATTCCTCCTCTTATTCCCTTCCCCTCCTGCTCCCTCCCCTCTCCCTTCTCTCCTCTGCCACGGCTGCTACTTGATATGGGTGTCAGGCCATCGACGGTTGTGTCAGACAGAGTCATGAGTCATGCTTCTATTCTGAAGGCTTGCCTTATAAACCGACTGCCATATTGGGTTACTGAACAAATAAACTTTGGGCCAGCAGAAAATCCATTAGTTGTATCGATAAACACGGACACACGCATGAATGCCTGCACACACACAGAAACACAATGAAATGCAGATGGAAACAGACATGTCCTTAAATACGAGTATGTACAAAATGAGCAGCAGACACATAACAGGCATATGCCGCAAAAAAAAAAAGGATATGCATTAAAAAGTCAAACTTGCAAACATGCACAGACTCTTAATGATTAGCTGTCAATAAACATGGAAGAGAATGCGACACTATTCTTTCTTGAACAAGACTTTAATGTGTATCTGTGTGTGCATATCTTAACTACAACAGGATGTGCTTAAACACACAAACACACCAAAACCTAGCAGTTTAGAAGTAAACATAATAGTATCACAAGAAGAGTGTTCAGGAGAGACAAAGGCTGTGGTTATGATAAAGGTCAGCATTTGCAACACCCTGGAGAAATTAACAATTTGTGTTTTTCTTGTCCTCCTTCACTCTGTTTCCTTTCTGCTTTTCTCTCCGGAGCTCAAACATTCCTGCCTGGAAACAGTGAGCTTCGACATCAAAAGGAAATGACTGCAGAATATGAGCGCTTTTACATAAATTCCACTCTTAATACACAGGTCGGTCTGCGTGCCGGCTGGCCGTGTGTGCACACACACATACAGTACACACACACACACGTGTTTCCGTGCGGTTAACACAGCGGTGGCAGTTTGCTATGAAGGTTTTTTCTCAATTACCATCGCTGTAAGGAGCCTTTCAGAGTGTGTTAACCCGTCACTGAGGTTAGCGTGAATGGATAAATTCCCAGCGCACACTAGTTCAGGAGTTTTAGAGAAATTACTCGACTGTGAAGCACAGAGCCATGATATTAGACACCAAGTACATATATCTTTTCTGAATGTAATCGTCTACTCAATATATCCCACACATACAGAATGCCAGAGTGTCTTTTTGGCCTGTGTATAGGATCAGTATTTGTGTTGAAAGACAACTCACTTAGGCAAAGGAAGAGAATAGAACAGACAATAGCTCAGTTCTGCTACATTGATTTTAAGCTTCTTTTTTTTCCCCTTTAAACTGTGGAGAGCTCTTCTAGACCCAGAAAGGAAAAAGCTAAATATCCAGAAACTGGATTACAGTTCCCGGCCTTTAATTGACTGAATAGGTAATCACTCTATTGTGTGTTTGTTAGTAGGGAAGTGCCTTCTTTTGACACTAGAAATGCTTTATTATAGAGGCCATCCTGTGGTCCATGTTAAAAATTAAGAAAAAATATGCAAGTAGCCAAACCATACTATTCTACAGTTAAAATCATTTGCATCTCACACTGTTCAAATGTTTGAACCTATTTGTCCCAGCAAGAAATATATTGGGTGACTGTAGCTGTGCCATGTGACAGAAGAGAGTCAGGACAGTTGCATCATTCTCGTTTGACAAATGTCCTGTCAACATGAAGCATGATGGGACCTTTCCACAGCCACCCAAATAAACCTGCAGTGGTCCCTCTCTCTCTTTGCCAACAGCAGTTGCAATCACTGCAAGTTAGCACCTCGTCATAAGCATTCTTCAGGACATATTAGCACAGGGTTCTCTGACCTATCCAGTTTCAGACGGCGTACACGCATGCATACACACACATTCATACCCTGCAACCCAATATGACCCCTCTCCCACCCTAACACAATTTTTACAGAAGGCCTCTCAACAACAAGTGCTTGGTATAAAAATATCCTTTGTGTCATTAAGGACGGGCAATCGGATTGGTTAAAAGCAAGGACATGTGACAGGTGTCAGCCAATTGAGAGAATGGAGGACAATGAGGATTCGGTTACCTGTCTCATTGCTGCTGTGCGTGTGGTATTTATATCAGCAGAGAAAGTGTCAGTGTAAGAAGGTCAGGACTTTGGGTAAACACTTGTGCTTGCAGAATCAACGGATCGCCTTGTTAAATGTGTGGGCAGTAGTGCACGGGTGTGAATCGACTCGCACGTACACTTAAAGTCACTTCAAAGATTCATATGCTTAATTGAAACAGAATTCAGTAGTTGACTGACCCCACACCCTCCTCCCCGTCTCTCCCCCCTCCGTCCAGCTGCCCGTCCACCTGGAGCAGAAATCAAGAATACCATTTTGCACAATTTATGTCAATCCAAATGGAGCAGAAAGGGAAATCAAAGACTTGAGTAGGCGATAAAGTGCATATTTGCCCGGTGCTGTAATATGGTCTGTTACACTGTGAAATGCTTGCTGAGTGATGTGAAGTCATGCAGGTTGTCCAATGGGAGTCGGCTCTTTCAGCAGCATTTGCTGGGTGGATTTCCACATGTCATTTATTGGAGCCATCATGTGTTAAATATCTTTGCTTGATTGTCGTCGTACTTCTTTGCCTCCTCCATGAACTCTTCATTTAGTAGTTCCCAGGGAACTATTTTGCATTTTTCCACACGTCAAAACACTCACAGACCATTATTAATCATCATCCGGCATCAGAATTACCATTTATTTATTGTAACACATGTTTGACCTGATTAAATAGTACTGACACATGATGTGACAGTCTTTTAAAAACAGGAGCAAAACATCAGTTGTTATTTGGAGCGAGTCAGAACGACTCTGAATTGTTCACAGATTGCACAGCCCGCTCATCTAACTGTGGAGCGAATCGAATCTCAGTGGATCGAAGAGTTACATGTTAGTTTGTTATCGTGGTTGAGCTGGGAATTAAGAAACGGTCAAAAGTTGGTGTGGTGTCAAAGTCTAGAGTTTCATCCTTAAATGAGATATGTAAAAGACACTGCATTTATGTGGTGATGTCAGAGTGACATGAGAATACTAAATGTAAAAACTGACTGAAAGTTTGCCAAAAGGCCATTTTCACATATTTCTCTTCGGATTTACAGTATATTTAACTTTTAGATAGTGTAAAGTATAATCCAAAGCCAATCTGTACTTTTGCCTCATTACAATGTTTTAATTCATATTTCAAATGCCTGAAGAAGTAAAAACATCAATCTCACTCTTCTGTTAACATACTTTTGGAGAGCAGTGTTAATACTTAATTTCACTGTGTCACTTGCTGGTCTTAAAAGTAGCTCCAACTTTAAAATGGTAAAATTGGCTTTTTATGCAGCAGTTAAAAATGGCCAGTGGCGCAGACAAAGGATAAGAGAGAGAGAAAAAGTAAGAACAGACAGAGCGGGTGGGAGGATTTAACCTGGTGAGACACAGAAACAGACAACCAGACTGAGAGACAAAAGAGTGGGTGGACTATAGCCTCCCTCAGGAGACTCTCCATTCAGCACTCAGACTCAGCTTCTTAACTCAGCGTGACCAAATACAAACTCTCAGACGATCCCTGAAGACACACACGAATACTGACCCCAGGGCTACAAGTTCAGAGGTTTCTCTCATGGTTTCCCCTCTGTGTCCTTTAAAATCTGCAGATGACAATTACAGCAAATTTGATTAACAGAGCGAGCGGCATGGCTATCAAGGTTTTTTTGTTTTTTTGATGGTGGGCCAGTGTATCATGTTTCACTAGCTGTCATTTATACTGCTATGGGAAGGACGGGGGAGTCCCTTTACTGGCCTAAAGCAGACTTCAAACAAAGGCCAAAAGAGAGGGAGACAAGAGCTAAAGAAAGAAGGAATAGAAAAAAAACAACTGTACAAATGAATGACCAGACAGAGACAATTT
Organism: Embiotoca jacksoni; assembly: GCF_022577435.1. Classification (NCBI taxonomy): domain Eukaryota; kingdom Metazoa; phylum Chordata; class Actinopteri; family Embiotocidae; genus Embiotoca; species Embiotoca jacksoni. The sequence continues at coordinate 4,949,590 of NW_027185252.1, forward strand.
AACAAGAGACGTGGGAACATTCGCCCAGTCTTCTAGAGTTAGGTTTCATTTTGGCAGCTCAATGTGAATAGCCATTACTTTTCCAAGGCCATCACATTGTACAATTGCTACTATGTCAGGAAGATAAAACCCCAATCCGCCCGCGCCTGCTTATGGATACTGTCATGAAATCACTGTGACCATGAAACAGACAGACAAATAGTCTGGAAATCAGGCTCACGTTTTTGAACAGGGAAAAAAGCGTAGCTCTGGGCTGCAACGCTGAATACTGAAACACTCCAGTGAAATTCCCATTCCTGGATGAAAGACACATGTATGTTAAGTGCACATATGTGAACACGGAACAAAAATCTACACACCAGAACAAACAGTCAGTGGGACATGTTTGGGACAAAAGCTCTCTCTCTCTCTCTCTCTCTCTCTCTCTCTCTCTCTCTCTCTCTCTCTCTCTCTCTCTCTCCCTCCTGTTCACTTTGATTGGGCCCACTTGATTTTACAAGTGCTCTGAGCAAATCCAACTGGTTTATTAAGACCAGCTCCCCACTTCTCTCTCTTTCTTTGTCTTATAGCTCGCATGTCGTATAAACAGCCCTCTTCATTAAATGTCTTGATCTCTTAATAGAAGTCAAATAAAGAATTACTTTATTTTCCAGGCGGCTGGTTAACATTCAGACAAGAGCCCTTCTATGGCCCACGAAGAAAGCAAGCAAGCAAGCTGGTAAGACCGAAAGAGGGCCCTAGTTATTTTTCCAGTCACATCAGCGTTTGAGTGGCTGGTGCACCGGGAGTGTTATCAGCCTAAACAAATCACCAAACCGCGACCTTAATGCAGTCAGAGGGAGCGTTGGATTTATTTTTCTTAGGGATACAAATGGTTTTGTAATAAAATTTCGGCGCAGGCTTTTGGGCTTAATGGCTACCTCTTGACAAGTGTACATGAATGGGCAGTAAGGGAGCATGAAACAGAGGAGAGCCAAGGAAAGAGAGAAGGGGTAGTCGTGGTAGCAGAGAGAAACAAGGTTTGAGTTGAAACATGCTGTTCTCGCCTCTGACACACACACACACACACACACACACACACACACACACACACACACACACAAGTTTGCAAGCAATGTCACAGTGCAAGGTATTCCCTTCCTTGTTCACTGAAACATTTTCATTAATCTGCACAGCTAATGCACTCGGCTCTGTGTGCGTGTTGAAGAGGGCTGTTGTCAGAGTGCGTTGTGGTCTGGCAGGGGTGGCTGATGGAAATGTGCTGAGTCGGAGCCATGAGGAAGTACAGCTGTTGAACAAAACGGCCTCAGCAGTGACTTTACGTTCCTGCCTGTGTCTTTACTCTACCCAGCTCTCTATGGTAATAAGCAAGCACTACACTCCTGCTTTTACAGGTGCTTTTGTGATTTTATGTCCGTGTTAAAGTGTGTGAGCGGCTGTGTGTGTAGGTAGAGTGAACTGAATCTGTCCTTTGTGAGTTTGATTGAAATCAAATCCATTCTATCAGGCAGTGCTTACGTGACCTTGGCTCGAATTAACAACTTCAAATCCATTCAATTCATTCTGTGTGATGGATTAACCCTGAGCAAACACTGACCTGCAAACACACGTATAGACACCCCTACATCGTATTACATGGGCAGATAAAAATCAGACACTGTGTTGCTTATTTCAAGTCTCACCGAATTTATCTTAAGATTTATTTTGACTAATTATTAAGAGAGTTATTGAAGGAGTTTGTATGTTTAAATCTGCTTATGTAAAATATCCAGAACTTTTTTTCCCTATAGACTGACACATTTAGGGACAGTCTTTCAGAAAATTATAGAAGAATGCTATGAGAGTGTGTCTTCCTCGACAGAAGAGCGAGTAATCCCTCTCGGTCATGGCTACCAGCATAAATTTAGGTTTTGTGTCCACGTGTACGTAAACCCCATTTTTAATGGCAGGCTGATAATCAACAGAGCTGTCGTTCAGCACGTTCTCCACATCTGCTCTATGTCATCCAGAAATCTGCAAGTCTGCATGCTTCACACAAGCACACACTTAACAGACGTGCGTGTACATTTATACTATAAATGTACGCGCACGTCTACAGCGTTTAGGGGGACAAGGGGTTATCAGACAAACAAAATGTTTGGTAACTTCTCTTTTCCTTCTCATATCTCCACTGCCCTCCTCTGTCCTTACCTTACTGTTTCCCTTGCTCCGTCTCCTCCCCACTTCTCTCTGGAACTAATTTCTTTCCCTCCAGCCAGTCGGTTCCAGTGACTTCTGAGATGTTCACAAGCTAAACTTGCCTTATAAACACCCTCAGGTCACAACCATTTTAAAATCAACCTTGTAAACACAACTCCAAGGAGTGGACAGATGGGGGTGGAGGGAAACTTTTTTCCTCGCTCTGAAATTTCATTTAATTTGTCAAGCAATATCTGGTTTTAAATACGGACACGTTGCCTAGAAAAATAAATTGACTGTGGCTAATTTAATTCCGAGCTGCACCTCAATAATTTCTCATTTGGGAGATTTGTAAATATGGCGGCACACACACGCACACTTGTTCATACACAAACAAAAACACGTCAGCTGCAGCAAAGTGAGCATGGCCTGTAATTCTGGAGGAACACAAATACACACAGATCTAAATGGCTAATGTCAATGTCAGCATGAAGTGAAAAGAAAAATCTGTCAGTAACTGGCACACACACACACACACACACACACACACACACAGACACACTCACAGGGAAAATAGACTCCTTGCTGTCATGTCTTTTAATGTCCAGCCAAGAGACACACAGCAAAAACTGAGGCTGACGTTTGTAATGTATTATGAAGAGAGAGAGCTAAATAAACATAATAAATACGTGGATTGACATCATGTGTCTGCTCTGGAGAAACACTGTGAAAAAAATAAATATCAGGGGACTCATTCAGGAAGAGCTGAGACAAACATAACGGGAAAGTAGGAAAGGATTTATTTTTACTCATGGATTTTAAAATGCATGATTTAACCAACATTTCCACACCAACATAGATCTATTAATAAATGTATGTATTTCTGTTTTTTTTCTGCTTGTGTCACAGAAGTGCGATGGCACTCTTAGTTTTGTTACTTTTAAGGGTACTGCAAGTTATCATAGTGCCACAAGGGGCACTCTAGTGGAGTTTAGGTGTTTAAAAACGCTCAGACTGACACAAGGACCAAGGAACCAAGCATTGATATCAGGAACTGAAATGAATTGAATGATCACAATCATGGCAAAAAAAAGTAAAGGAGAGGAGAGAGAAATGGACCACACATGGGCGATCAACTGGGAGGCAGCATGTAGATGGACAGATGGAGAGGTGAAGCTTTTATCTGATAATTATTTGGTTCCATATGATTCTCAAGTTTATCAGTGACGTGTGTACAACTGCACGGCAGAGCCTGAGAAGCCATGTAACACATGACTTGTAAATGAGTCCAACGTGGTTTGGACCTGTGTTGAGTAGACACGTGTAATCCTAAAGAGTTCATCGCTATCGCCGAAGGCAGAGTTACCAAAATTAGAACCAGAAATTATATCTGTCTTTCCTCCAAGCTCATAACTTTTAACGGAGAGGGTACTGTGTGTGTGTGTGTGTGTGTGTGTGTGTGTGTGTGTGTGTGTGTGTGTGTGTGTGTGTGTGTGTGTGTGTGTGCGCGCGCGTGTGCGTGTGTGTGTGTATGTGTGTGTGTGTGTGTGTGTGTGTGTGTGTGTGCGCGTGCGTGCGTGTGTGTGACGCTGTAAAAAACATTTTATTTTCCCTGGCTCCTACATCTTAATTGATCCACCATTAGATCTTTATGGACACTCTGCGCTCTGTCTTCACTCTTTTATGGATGCCCTTTAAAAGCCTCGTGTGTGTGTGTGTGTGTGTGTGTGTGTGCGTGCGTGCGTGGGTTTATGTGAACATGTGCATGTATAGAAACATTACATGCACCCCTTCTCACGTTGCATGTTGGTGTGTTTGAGTATCACTGTGTTTTAGACAAAACAAATGAAACAAAGAGAAAGAGGAGAGACTGAAAAAGAGGGGGAAACCAGGAAAGCGTTGAAAGATTCATAACAGGCAGCCAAAGCCCTGAATGTTTATTTGGCCTAATTATGCATATGAGTTGTAACATGACACTGTGTGCTGTGGGAATGCCACAAAACTAATTATGGTGTAACTGCGATCCTAATTAGCCCATAAACACACGTTCACCGAAATACGGGCGCACACTGTCATACACATGTGTACACACATGCAGTAAAAAACGGTGTCTCTATTACAAACTGCTAAAAAGCTATTAGTATGGTTTTAACTGTTACACACATACACCGAGCTGCCTCATTTACAGTTTACAGTTTAAACGCAGGCTGTGGTATTTGCTGTGGTCGTTAATGTTAGACTGTAAAGCTCACGGCTGCTGTTTAGGTACGTTAAGAAGACTGGGAGCTCCTATAATCCACATTATGTAGACATCTGATACTTAAGTGTCTAGACGATCTGGTACTGATGTTTTTTTTTTCCCGTTGAGAATTCTCAAACAACGGCCATTTTGAGAGGCCAAAAACATTTTTTAGATTGTATTTGAAGTTGACACACTTGTTGCGGCCTGTTTAGCCCAGCCATTTTATTAATTTTAGTCATATATCAATCAATACAATGAAAATGGCTTATGTAACTGTCTCTACAGCTCATATTTCCCCGAGTAATTAATTTTTTTATCACCTCCATCTAAGGACCAGACAAAAACTTCAAACCAAAGCACATCAATTTTCTAATAAAAATTTCAGCGGTGAAGTTGACCGAATATCAGATCTCTTTCAAATGTCGTGTTTTTTCACTTTTTTTATTTTTATTTTCCCATAACTCCGTGTGAGAAGTGCTCCAATTGAGAGTTCCAGTCGTCGGTGTGTCACAGTATCCTTGCTGCTCCTGTTCCAGACATGGGTCCAGTGTAAACCAGGCATGACAGACACTCTATACGCTGGTGTTGGGTTGCTGACTTGGCTTGATCTACACTCCAATGTTCAAATCACTGGTGGACCATAAGCAGGCTGGTTTGTGCCTTGATTCGCAACACCATCAACAGTGTTTTGTTACATTTTTGTGAATTGCCAACACACTTTCAGCTGTGCCATCGGTTGAAGGTGTTTGGAGTGTGGACTGTAAATCCACAATGTTTTTTTGTTTAACATAACAGTTTAGTTAATTTTATTTAAAACATCAACTAAAAGTTCTTAAAGGTGGTCCCGAAAGATTGACTGGCTGTTAAATTGCACTATTTTGTATTTGCAAAGCAACGTAATGTGATGTAATTGCCCTGCTGCAGATACTTATTCCAGCAAATTTCCTGTATTATGAGTGCGCACACTTGTTTGTGCTTTTAAATCAAGATAGACTCAAGTTTCAGGCACTATCCACCGTAAACTTTAATTAAATGTTTACAAGAGGTAGTGGATTGGCTTCAGTTAAAAGCATTTTTTTTTTTTAACAAATTTAATTCATTTGAGTGGATTATCTTCATCAGTTGTTATCCTATCTTAAGACCCAACGCATGTAAAGAAATATAGCACCAGAAGGTTTGCAGAAAGCCAGATTGGGTTAGATTAGAGGCAAGTCATTCAGAAAGGGGCACGAGGTGTGTAATTCTATCCAAGCCCCGGCTCTCACCTTCAATTTAACTGAAAACGCTGCGAGCAAAAGACCCTTCGTGCATAACCCAAACTCTGTAAGAGAATAACTCAAGCGAAACCCCTTAAGCCTCTTTCAAACAAATTTTCCTGAATCAAAGTGGCACTTATGAATAATTACACCGGGTGTTTTTAGGTTGGAATAAGAAGGAAAACAACAATTAACAGTGAAAGTCTTCTCTCTTTTTTTTTTTTTTTCACCCCTCAGCCTCCTCCTCGCCGGCAGTTTTCTCAGCGTGTGTGCCCTGATAGCTCGGGGAAGTATCTATTTACTTAGTGATTAGGACAATTTGACTGTCGCGGGCTAGTAAATTCGAACCATTCACTCCGGTAGATTGACCTAGACAACATGATCAAGCCACAATGTGAAGCACAGACACACATACATGGGCAAGTACGCACACACACACGCACACACACACACACACACACACACACACACACACACACACACACACACACACACACACACACAAAGGCTGAACCCACTTTGCTCAACAGACATACAAGACCCTCATCTGGATTTCTGTCTGCCTGTCTTTTTTTTTTTTTTCACGCTACCCTCAAACTTAAATAAACCTTCACATATAATTACAGCCAATTCTGTATATTTTCATGTCCATTTCCTTGAAACACTCAAAACGAACGATAGGCCTCTAAAAGCAGAGCGAGTGTGTGTGCGTCTTGATGAGCGAACACACACACAAGCCGCTCAACTCAGGAAAAAGTGAAAGAGCGTCTTTTATTGATTCAGAGGTAAAAATGTAAAAGCAACATCATTCGTCCTGTCCTTCACTCACGCAGAAGGTCTGTGCAAAGTGCTGTTCATCTGATCTGATGTTGTCATGTAGTGATGAAAACATTATCAGAGTCAATATTATGAGTGTGAAAAAGTCCTCTTACGCAGTTTGTGGTATTGCGGTCACATCTTGATGTCTCACTTGTACAGAGTGCCAGAAGTTGGTTAAAGGGAGACGGTGGTAACTGAAGTCAAACACTCAATCTGAAATTGAGTTTGGCGCCACCTGTGACCTTCTTACCCAAAACACACACGCATACATCAAAATGCACACGCACGCGCAGGCACGTGCGACTTTAAATCACTTTCCTGTTTTAGTTTATTTTGCTTACGTTTGCTTTATATTTCATTTCTAAAACATTTTTCTGCTTCTTCAGCACCAGAAACACGGGACACTGTAGTGTCTAAAGGCCTTTAAAGCTTAATTCTGCAAAATTATAATTCCGTTAATCATGAATAATTACTAATTGATTAATTAATATATAATTACGATTAGTCTTTAATCACATGATTGCATTTTGCAATTCAATGAAAATATGCAGCATTGTATTGCAGTGAAATCACAGGGATTCATTTATTTTAACGTAACATACACAAAAGCCGCAATTATATATAATCAGTGCAAAATGTGTCGTTTTGTAGAACTTCTCATTGAATTTTTTTTCTGCATTATTTGGTACTTGCAATGTGTTCCATGTGGTTTGAGTGGGTCAAATTGTCAATGTGCCAACAAACAGCCTTCATACATCTCTAGTTTATTTTCGGTTTGCTTGAAATTGGCGAGAAATCGTGTCAATATTCATAAAATTGAGAAGCCAGGACTGGACTTAAATATTCTTTGGCCTTGACTTAGAACTGTAAGAATGACAGAGTGGGCATTATAATAACTTGTTGGAAAAGATTGTAGTAGTATTTATGGTTTCGGAGAGTTTCAGAGTTTGAGCAGTGTGGTGTGGCAGGAAAACAGCATGTTATGTTGCCATATGTGATCGTGATGCCGCTAGCCAAGAAGTGGATTATGCACACATTCATTATTAAATACCCCAAACTTCATGCAAACAATTTCTTAATGGAACAGTTAGATTAAATGAATTTGCTAATTAAATGTAACTTGGTATTGTTTTTCCCCACAATATGTCATATTAAGGCGGGAGGAGTTACAGGTTGTGGGCAGCACGGTGGTGCAGTGGCTCGCACTGTAACCTCGAGTTCTGGGTTTGTACCTGCTGGTTGGTCGGGGTCCTTCGTTGTGATTTCTCCCGTTGCATGTGAGAATTTTTCTCCAGGTGCTCCGGTTTCCTCCCACAATCTTAAGACATTGGTTGACTAGTGATTCTGCCTCTTTCTGTGTTGCCCCGTGATCTACTGGTGACATGTCCGGGGTGTACCCCACCTAAGGTCCGCTGGGGTAGGTTTCTGCCCCCACCCGTGACCCTATTCTGGATAAAGAGGGTATAGATTAGGTAGATAGATCCGGTTTTGCTGCAGCCAACCAGCAGAGGGCAAAAGGGATCATCTTTGATGACCTTTGACTGCAGAGCAATGTAAAATACCACCTCACATTTGTAATGACAAAAAGGTGAGCTTTTACCTGTTTGTACCTTTACTACTCTCGTCTACTTCTACTGGCCACTGTTGATAATTGCTCATTGGCCAGTGATGCTGGCATTGACCTTGCACTTGTGTTTGTACATGTGAATGAGCGTATGAGTGCGGTAGAAGGGGATCTGGACAGTGTCCCTTTGGTCAGAGAGGGATGTAAGTAATTACCAATTCTCCAAACACTACTTTTCTCTATTTAAACATATTACATGCTTCTCACAGCCACCGCAGGCCACTCCCCGTGCAATACAGCCTGTGAACAACACACACACACACACACACACACACACACACACACTAACACAGAGTGAGATAGAGAGAGAGAGAATAAGCTCCACACTGCAACTGCAAGCTGCCAGCAATTAACCAATCATCATCACCTTCATCATGGTCATCATCATCATACCAGCGAGCACTACACATACACATGCACATACTGCATGCTGCAGACCCAGATCCTCACAGAGTTCATTTACACCAGTGTTGTTTTTGTTTAACTTTCACTTCATTCTCTGGAGAGTAATCTGTTTTGTAAGCTCAGTAAGCCGCCAGCCAAATCCATACAGACCTGACCTGTCCTCAGCAATTTACTTTGTATCTCGGTATTGATCCATGCCAGGAAAAAGTGCCATGCCACATTTGTTGATTGTATTTGTAGTACATCTTTTTTTTCATTGCATAACTTTACATTTTATACATAGACTCTTTTTTTGTATAATAGGCCTTCATGTTTGTGTGTTTATGTCTTTGTGAGTTGTTTTGTATTTGTATGTGCATACGATCAGGCTCATAGTCCAGGGCAGATGTGTTAAATTAAATTTGTCCATTATGTATCGTGCAAGTTCTCTTAAACACACACACAAATGCCGAAAAAAATGTAGTAAGTATCTAAAATATGTTAAAGATGCCTGCAGTATCCTGGACAGGAAGTACCTTCCTGCAGGTAACGGAAGATTAGTGGATACGCAACAAGTCCACAGTGTGTGTGTGTGTGTGTGTGTGTGTGTGTGTGTGTGTGTGTGTGTGTGTGTGTGTGTGTGTGTGTGTGTGTGTGTGTGTGTGTTTGTGTAATGTATCTTACTCAAAAATTGTTGGTACGCAACTCTTTGAAAAGGGTGTTCGATCACTAAGTGTTCAGTTTTATCCTGCATGTATGCAAATCATGCGTATTCATCTAACTGTGCGTACTTCTATCTTTTAATCTGTTGTCAAATGCAAGAAAGGAAAAGCTTCAAATTAGTCTGGAAGAAAGATAACTTTGATTTAAATCTATTTTGAAAACATGTTTAACATTATGTCTCCTCCCATGATATTAAAATTGTATGCCATTTCAAAAATTAAAGGCATTCTAAAAAAAAGAAGTGAATCTTCTAAAAAAAAAAAAAAATTAATCACAAATTTCAGTTATTTTATTTAAATGTCATAATTATGGATTTGGGTTTAACTTTTTCCATTGTCCAGTAAATTTGTACTGATTATACTATATTATATAGATCCTCAATTTTTGCTTTTTACACATAATTGCAGAGGAGGTGGGATATACATGGGAGGCAAAAAATATTTTCATCATGAATGCAGACTGCAAAAATGGAACAAGTAATTAGTAACTAAAAGAAAAAGAAACTAACAATACATTTATTTTTTTTTAATAAATTTGACTAATATTTATGTATAGATTTCAAGTTGCAACTTTTACTCAAACTGACATGTACATCATTTGTATAAATCCCTTCAAATACCACTGGCATAAATGTTGGCACCGAAGATGAGCTGTATCACGTTAAAATGTTGCTCGTGGATCATCACCTTCGTAGCGACAAGAAACAACAGCTGGATGCGGTAACGGGAGAGTTGACTGGCTGATTGATAGGCAGGCTGCATGCTAATGTGTTAGGGCAGCAATGGTAGGGAATGTGTGTCACGCAAGGTGAAGGCCAGAAGGCAGACGCTGTGCTTCACTGCGCTGTCCTGCCCACGGCCCTGACAACTGATCTATCTGCAGAGAGAGAGAGAGAGAGGCTGATTAGCTTAAGAGGGCCTGAGGGCTTCATTACAATATCACAACAAACAATTATCATGTCTCTGAAGGGATGGAAACACACAAACGTACACACTAGTGGCCTCACGCAAATATTTTATGGTAGATATTGTGACACAAACCTGAAAATTAAAAGTCATACTATCTCTTTTCCACTTCTTTTGGTATCTGTGTGTACAGAATAATTCGGAATCTTATATCTTTGTTTTTGTTTTCCTCACACACAACAGGTGGTTTATAAACTAAAAAAAAAAAAAAGAAAAAAAAAAGGCTTCATGTCAGAGCAGTATAAAACAGGTGAGAAGTTTCCTGGTCTTAACCTTCATATCCTGTTGTTTCTTTGTCTCTGGGGAGAATTTGTGAACTCTGTAACGGTCATTAAACCTGTGAATTTTATTGTTGGTGATAAAATATATTCAGTATCCCATGCACTGTTTTATATTCACACAGATTTTACTTAGAGTTGGATGTAGTATAATTACTTAAACTGAAAAAGAAAATAAAGTTTTGAATCGAGAAGAAGTAACAACAACCAAAGTTAAAGCTACATCATGGTGCAAAAACAAATGACATTAATTTAATTATCAATAATGAAATAATTGAATCTCCTGTGATTTTACCTGCAAAATGTTATTTGAAACTAGAATCATAAACACTATTAAAGAATTGAATTTGGAAAAGAGTGAGGCACTCTGGTTAGCAGCCTGTGGTGCTCAGACAAAGAGCTGGTGTTGGGTTGCATTGCAGTGGCCTTTGCTCAATACTCACTACACACACACACACACACACACTCACTCACGCACACACACACACACACACACACACACACACACACACACACACACACACAAACACACGCACACACACACACATTGGAGTAACCTTTTGCTCAGTCCCCAAGCAAAGGTTATGTCCCACACACCACTTAAGTCTCATTTGTGGGAGCCAGACCAGAACAGCTCATTCATAAATGTATGTAGCTGATTCAAACCTCCATAAATAGTCCAACACTTTGGAAGAAACAATGTTGAGTGAGCGCTTACTACCGCGTCGCTGTTTTTCTCCAAACATATTTTAAATATAAATGAATATATTCAATAATTTTCCTTAAACAATTAAACTTTATTTTTGTTACATGTTCAGACAGAATAAAAAAAAAATTTAAAAAAACGTAACAACAAACGTGATGCAAGATTTTTTTCAAGCTGCTTCCACAAAGCTCTGAATCCCTTCTCTGACCATGTGGGAGCAAACTAATGTTCAAACTGTAAAAATGAAACAAAACTCCTGCCCTTTATTCCCTCCCCTCAGTTGAGTAATGACACATAATCACCAGAGCTGACGACATACAGAATACGTCTGCACCATCATCAGCGTGCTAATTATCCACCTGACTAACAGCAGCCCAAATGTATTAAAGGTTAGTAACACACTCATTACTCGTCAACAATGTCCAGAGCTCTTGTCAGCCTGATGATTAATGAGCCTCTCACTTCGACAATATTGCTTTAACATGATTTCTAATAGTGCAACTTCAACGGCCACCAACACGCAGGACAAATTGGAGAATCATCTTTGAATAAAACACAGAATGTTGACACTTTTGCTGCATAAACTAAACTGCAGTGGACAAAGCCCAGACACAGACATGATTAGTGAGGCTGCTGAAATGTTGGCTCATACCTCCTCTGCTTTTAAACACCACATGACTCACATTTTTAGTCTGTCGATAATTGTGTATTAGATGGACTTTTCTTTCAGTCGGTTTTGTCTGTAATTAAAACAAAATGCACCCTGATTTCAATTTGACATGAAACCTTTTTGCTTTCAATTTTTACACAACAGAAGAGGAAAATATAAATTTGAATAAAGCCTGCAAGTATTTTAAATATCCTCATAACAAAAGAAAACTCCGTGCCATAAAATGGAAACTGAAAAAATGAAGACCGATTAATTACACAAGATTTATATGAATTAGGACGCATGCGTCTGACCACACACACCATCAGTACACCCGTTTTAGTTTAACTAACAGGGCAGTGAAAATCCTGAGACTGTAGCTGACCAAAACTCCTGCCAGCATTATGGACACTGAGACGGTATCTTTGTCTGTGTTTCAGCTGCAGTGAATTATCAGTGACAGAGTTTCAAGGCTGAGCTGGCCTCATCCTACTTAAAATATTCTCTGGTAGTTCCCTCTGCATGTGTGTGCTCCAGCTGACTCAAAACAATCTTTTTGAGTTTGATTTGTTGTCATTGACTTATGTGCGTAAGTTTGATATTGGTGTTGGTGTTCGAGTATCTCTGTGCATCTTCTATGTATTTGCATATAAAAGGCCTGTGAATGCATTGTGTGTGTGTTCCAGAGCAGTGTGTGGTGTTAAAGGCGTTGGTTGGGGGGGGCTCAGCGGGGCCTGCAGCATGCGGTCTTAATTCAATTTAAAGCTCCGTGTTTTGACAGGAGTTAAGAGTTAGCTGGAGTGGCAAGAAAGCTCAGCAGTCTGCACCAAAAAGATCAGAAACACACACCTATATGCATGTACCCACGTATGCATACAAGGACGTGCTCGGTGCGTCACGGTCAAGCCTGCAACTGTGAGTTTTCGCATTTCTCTATATCTGTTCAAAGATGTTTTCACACCAAAAGCAGTGAGATAATGTTTAGCACTGTATTTTAATATAACACTATGAAATGAGTCTCCATTGCTTCCCATTCTATTATCAGGGTTAGTTTCATAACTCTACCAGGATCTAATTCTGCATAATTTGATCCAGAGGAATAGATTTAAATAACCTGCAAATACTCATTCAGCTAATCAGTGCCTGGAGGAATGAGCAGCGCTGTTGTCCTCCATAACAGGCTGCCGATAAAATGGTAATAAAAATACCACAAATTAATAAACTCAAACGAGACAGACGCTCCCTCTATCTGTCCTAATTACACACACCTTGGCTGAGGTTTGTGTGTGCGTTTGTGGGCCCCTCTTAAGTATTCATGTGTGGGAATGTGTGGCCCCCTGGAGACAGAAAGCAATATGTTTGAGATTTGCATAGAGCTTGGAGAAAAATATATTCTAATTTTGTACATTATTAGTCATCCTCCCATAAGAGGAAACAAGTATGCATTCAGCTTTAAGGGAAAGCTACACATTCTCAGCCTGTGTGGTGGCACATCAGTCCAAAGCTTTAGTGTGTGTTTTTTTTTGAGCATGTTTGCGGTGGGATGCGTGTTTGTGTGTTGTCTGGACTGTGTTTCAACAGAGCCGACTGTTTGTGTGTGTGTGTGTGTGTGTGTGTGTGTGTGTGTGTGTGTGTGTGTGTGTGTGTGTGTGTGTGTGTGTGTGTGTGTGTGTGTGTGTGTGTGCAAGCGCGTGTGTGCAAGCGCGCGCGAATTACAGATAGGAACACAGAAGGGAGAGAGAAATAGATGGCGAGAGACGTGATTGCGGTATCCTGGTAGGTAGGTAGGTTATGGGGGCCTATCTGTTTCGCGTCTTCCCTTCCCATCGTCTGGTTTCCTGCCATTGATCACAACAACCCCACCTCCTCCCCTTCTTCTCCTCTCCCTTCACTGATGGACAGAGAGAAACCTGATCACCGAGCGAGGGGTGGAGGTTGGGGGAGGATGGGGGGGCGGGGGGGTGGGGGCAGCGAGGGAGGGAGGGAGGAGAAGGAAAGGGTGAAGACCGTGCGGTCTGCAGCACTGTGCCGTCAACCATGCAGAGCCTGCACAGAGCCACATCATAAATGGAGTATCTTATTCTGCCCTAATCTAATTTCTTCATTCCTCTCGGCTTTACTGTAAAATGAAAAGATCATCTAACTCTGCGTGTGTGTGTGTGTGTGTGTGTGTGTGTGTGTGTGTGTGTGTGTGTGTGTGTGTGGTAGAGAGGACAGAGACCAAGCCAGGGAGCCAGGGAGATCGTTAGTGGAGAAGTAAAAGCGGGGAAGAGAGAGTGTTTTCCGTGGAACAGATGTTGGAGGAGTGTCACTCACTCGTACGGGGGACCCTGTTTGCCGTAGCACCCTCAGAGCCATAACACAACCTCCCATCGTCCTCCGACACACAACTCGCACACCTCCACATGCTGTGATTTTGAGTGGCAGTTGCGCTGTTGCTCTCGCCTGCCGGGGGGGGGTCATCACCCTTTCCATCTGTTCCTGATTGGCCCCCGACGTGGAAGTCAGTCGCCTTACAAAGTCCCGTCCCTTGAACACACAAAAAAGTTTTCAAAAAAAAAAAATCAATGAAGTAGAAATCAGTGTTTGAATTTTTCTCTTGTGAGTCAGTTTAATGTCTCAGAACTCCGTGGAAATGTAAAGCATCAGAAAAGAGTTATAGATTGAGGTCAAACGAGCTTCTCAGCTCAGTGAGGAAGACTGCTGTGCCGAACAGCGACTTTTAAATCTGTGAGTCATTAGGAAAGATGTTCCGCCTACTGCATATTCAACAGATACAACACTCGTGTCATTAAATGGAGGGTAGGTAGAGAGGAACAGTCCTTTGTCACTAATAAAAGTGTTTCTCAGTTTGTTAATTAAACATTCAACAACGGAACAGACTAGTTTTGCATAATTCTTACACACATGAACTGTAGAAGTGTCTGTGTGAACGTTTATTTTTGAGGCTAGACTAAATGTTGCATTTTTTTTTTAATGTAATCCCTGCGCAGAAAATATTTTAGTACCCTAATTAAAATTATAGAAATAAAGTTGACATCAGGTTACACAGCAAAATATGTGATGCACTATATTTTAAATAGTCTGCAAGAAAATGGTGAAAATGTTGAGTTTAAATGAAATGTTAAGTGTATTTTCAGATCTTTTCTCAATTTTAACAGAGAATATAATTCAATCATAGCAAATGCCAAACATATTTCTTTTTAGAATGTATGGTCCAAGACATTTAGTTTAGATATAGCTATATTTTATAACTATATCTTTATTTACTTAAAAATAATTATCCGTTGAGGGCAGTTATTAAACTGTCAAACTGAGCCAATTAGTTTTGACTTCGCTTCACCCTCCCGTTGATCTTAAGCTTCCCATAGATGGAAGCTCTATTTCATATTACAGAAGTATTTCTAACAGTTTACTCATGATTATTCACAGATAGTAATAAGAAACTGTAATCTGAGAATTGACTGGGGTTTATTTCTGCTTTAGCCACAGAGTCACTACAGTGAAGTTTCACAGGCTCATGTTCCACCACAGTCTTATAACACCAGTCTATTGTTCCATGTTTTATTTCAATTAGTACGGGTTTTTTTCATGTTTTATTTTTTTTTTTTATATCAGCATGAGTTGTGATTTAAGGACATGAGTATAAAGAACAATCTTAATAAACATATTTTTATCTCAGTTTCTCTACTTCTCAGACACACAGACCGATTGTCCTTCATTTTGTGGATTTCCTTCTCATTCTGAGCTCTCACTTACAACTTAAGCCAGACTTCGGGTCAATACTGCAATCTGATAGGACCACACAGTCTGGTCCCTAAACCCCTGTAGGCTCCTACCTCCAATGTCATAGCCTCACTAACAAATTATTCACCTCCAGTCTCTCCACCGCAACACAGTTACAGTGAGAGGGGGGAGGAAAAAAAAGGGAAAGTCGAAAAAAGGAGACATGTTGATGAGGTTAAATTAAGCATGTTAATGCCTTGTTCCTGTATCAGGGCCGTGGCTGGCATGAGTTTTGGAGATAAGAATTGCTATGTGCTGTCTGTGTTAAATGGTTGGGTGACTCTAACGTGGCGCTGGATGCCGTGACAAAACAAACTCGACCCGACACGTATTGTGTTAAAGGTATAGCTTGTAGTTTACATTTACTGTGGACTGTTTGCATTAACCTGACTGTAACTGCAGTTTCCTGGAAATTGCAGGTATCAGTGCTTTAACAAGCCACAGATTAAGGCAAGTGTCAGCACTTTTTACACAATTTTCCACATCAGAAAAAAGACGTGAAGGAAGTCTGAAACAAGACTGTGTGACTTGTCCATGTCTGTTTCTTTAATATGCGTGAAGTTTGGCATCTCATTATTCTCAAACAATAGAGTCTGAAGACCCTTTAAAATGAGTCTTTGAGATACATATTTAACGCAGGGGGGGGGAATGGAAACACAAAACCTAAAAAGCAGTAAGTGTTCATTTTATTTGCGGCGGAAATCTCCCACAGATGTGTATGCATTCATCAAACTGACTGAGTTCCTCTGTTTTGCTTGTACTTCTCGCTGTGCTTCCATTGTGTTTCAGCTCTGAGAGTTGGGAAGCTCAAAACCCGGGGAGGCTTTTTCGGGGGATTATTATGGGCTTTAAGGAGAAACAGGCTGGTAGAGGGAGAGAAGAGGGTGAAGTGGTGGGCGGTGAGCGGTTGTATAGACGCTGAAATGGGCTCAGTGCTGTAAATTCGAGCAGGATGGGAGGATGGAGATGATGAGCTGAGGATCGCCCGTTTCCCCTGGTATAAATGACTGTATATGCATGTATGTATGATGAATGATTGCTGAGGGCCACACCAGATGGAAGTGTCTGAGCAGATGGTATGTGTAACAACAGAATCGACAAGATACACACATATTTTAGAAACACAAGAAAGTTGCAAACCAAAGAAAGTTGTAGGTTTCTTTTATTGAAATGTCTTTCTTAGGATTATGACAAAATTCTATGACAAAAATAAGCATTAAAGGAAGATCTTACAGTTATCATCTCTTTTTTTGTGTGTTTTTGTCATGACTGTCATTCTGATTTCAGATTGCAGTGAAAGCAAAGTCACTGCTGAGGACACTGATAGTCAATCTGAAGAAACCTTCTTTTATGAGACAAACAAAACAAAAAACAAGCCACTCATGAAGCGCACAAGCACATTTGCCTGAGGCATTTTGTGATACCTCCTTAGCAGTTTATTCCCACTCTGCTCAGCTAATAGAGTCAGAAAATGAATTTACTCCCAGTCACCAAAGCAGTTTTTAATAAAAGGCAAATTCCCTCTCTGCGAGAGTTATTGCCAGCAGTGTCCTTACCACCCCAGAGACCAGCAATTACACCCTAATGGCATTATGTCGTCTCGCTAACAGTTATTAGCATTAAAACCACTCATACAATAGATGCAGTTATTATTTGCGAACCTCAGAATAAACACATATAATACATTTATGTATTATATGTGTTTCTGAGAAAATTTATATTCTACTCAAGCTGTAAATGTATAAAAGTTAAATATGAGGAAAGTGAGAACTCTGCATGTGTATTAGTTAGAAACATGAAGCTGATTTATTTTGGCCAATCTCATTTGCTTTAAATTAAACCCTTAACCCCTTGCCCATGTATTAGCTGTCTGTATAAATGGATTACAGTATGTTAAGGCACCTTCGCTGTGTTGGTCACTGGTGGAAAAGGAGGCATTTTCCTGTGTAAATAAATGATTTAATGCATTGAAACCTTTCCCTTAATTCACCCTGAGAAACTTCACCGAAAGAAAAAAACAAAACAAGGTTATGTGAAGGAAATTAGATGATTTCATTTTCCGTGCCTTGAGAGAAAAAACAGCAGCTGTCGTATTTGTAGGAGTTAATAAATGTCATGGCCAGAAATTGAAATTTATGCCCATGACCGGTGTACACACCCTGAGTGAGGCAAAGAATATACTGTGCTTACTGTATTCTGCGGACCTCCACATGAACACCACGCACACTCTGAAAACTCAGCTGGCATTAAAACAAACTCATTCTTAATTATTATTTTGACTACTTTTGTCATTTATTGTTTTTCTTTTGCATTTGAAATATATTAATTTACATTTATCATACCATATGCATTTGTACAATGCAGATTTACACTTGTCCTTATGCAAGACCCTGGAGCAGTTTCAATTTAAGATTTTTGTGTCTGCTAGTTTGTGAAAGTGAACTGATTAGAAAGATGATAAAGATGTGTTTAGACTGCAGAAATCTAAGTTGAATATGACACAGGCCTTGTTCAAACTTTTGCAATCATCACAGTTACATAAAATCAGTTATAAAAGTGGTAGATGTTTCATTTACGAGCGCCATAACTGAAACAGTTGATTAAAAGTTTAAATCATCACTAAACCTCTTAATAAGCCCATTTATTGATTAAAATAAAGCTTTTACTTGACTGTATAAAATTGATTTACAGTATATGATGTTTTCCTCAGAATATAAGTACAAATGTCTATATCAGAACTACACACCCCTCTTTGCCATTCTCAAACACTGAAACACTCCAATAACTTCTCTAATAAATACATCCTACAATAAATCACTAATTATTTACAGAAGATCCCTTTAACAGCTCAGGACTGTGCATCACTCAGACCCACAGGTCCTGGTTGTCCATACCCTCTGTGCTAATGCAGCGCTAATGCAGTGAACGGTGGGGGGGGGGGGACTTGTTTTTATTAGCCAGTGTCCCACTGTTTGGATAATCTCTCGATTTACCAAAACCCCTCGTTGACAGCCCTCCGCGTTGAGTCCCGAGCCCCTACAGGTGTCCAAACACCGGCTAATGGAGCCAGCGCAATCTTTAGGCAGAGAGATATATCCGCTCCATTTTGTCAGGGCAAGATTTTTCCCCGCCAGGCAGCACGTGTACAAAAACCTCATCCCAAATTCATCATGGAAATAGTTTTGGCAACTCTCAATCTAGACTTTGCTGCACAAACCCAAAAAGAAACCATGTTAAGAGAATATGAAAACAAAAATAATGTGCTAAATAGGACACTCAAATGCTTGCGGCAAGTTCCTCCTCCATGCCGGCTGTCTAGCAATCAACGCATGTCAAACACAATAGGCATCAACTGTAGTCTGTGGATGAGTACCATGTGACTAGATATGCTGGCCACAGTACAAAGCAAGAGTATCACTACTGTGTCAACTTTGATAGGTCAGAAAACACAATGCAAAAAGCACTGATGGCAATAAGTGGGATTTACACATCCGTGTGTGGCTTTCCTGTCATCCTAGTAACATTAAAGAGACAGTTAATTTCTATTCTTTTGCACTTTTTCCACCAAGACAGGAGTGGAATGAGGTTTGAAATCTTATAAACAAAGACAAAAGATAGTTTGTAAGTTGATTCAAAACATAAAGGAGTCCGGAAAGTATGCGGGAGTTATGCAGCTAAAATGAAACAAACGCATTTTGAGTTGGTATCAAAGCTTATGAATAATAACCTTAGAATTAGACAATTGTGTTCTTGTCGAGATCTGTAATAGTGCGCAACAATTCACATTAATCTTTTTCCACCAAAGTGCTGCCCCTGTCTGTTATGCCTTCAGTTGGCATTAATACTTAAAAAGGGAAACTAAAGCAAACGTAAAAGAAAAGAAATAATCCAAAAAATTGTGTAACTAAAACAGACCTTGATTACTATTTCCTCCTCTAGCGTGTGTGCGGCTGCAGAGAGAGAGAGCTGTGCATGTGATGGTTTGCCATGTGAGCCCACTGGAGTGGTTGATGAGTTCACACCGAGCCGGCCCGGGTGATGATGGCGCAGGTCTTAATGTAGACAGCCATAAACACAGCGAGCCATCTCTAATCCTGAGAGGCTCCTTTGTGTACCTCACGCTGCACAAACTGTTTTGATGAATCTCCCGACCCCTGACCCTTTGATGACGGATGGCGCTCTGAGAGGAAATGTAACCAAAAGACAGCGGGTTGCCTGGCCATCCTGTTTGGGAAATGAAATACACTCTTGTTTCATTATCCCAGTTTGGTTTGCTATTGTATATTTGGTCCGGAGTCTTGTGTGGCAGACAGCTTGTGGAAAAAAGATTCGGTAGAATGTGGAGGATTTCATTTTATCTTTGCTTAACGTAAATCAAAATCTTTGCAGTTTTGTAAAATACGCATTATTGGCTGACTATTTCACATTTTTCTTTAGCGTATTTAAATTTATATAATAGATATTTCACTCATAGAGCTTATTTGAAGTCAATTAATCAATTAAAAAAAAATTCAGATCGGACAGATGTCTGATATCTAATAGGTGAAACATTTGTGGCCCAGAAACAATCAGTTGTCATTAATCTAAACTACATCACCACTACATCAAACAAACACTCACATAAGATTACAGTGAGCATCAATTACATATTTTTTGAACAAAGTGACTGTCAATCTACGGAGATGAATATTAAAACTGAATTTTAGCTTAATAGAAGCAATACAATTACATTACACTGAATGATTACAATTCAAGTAGTACATTTTTGCCTGGCAATTTGAACTGTTTGAGATTTTGTAATGAAAGTATTAAATATCAATTGAATATTAATTGGAAAAAAGTAATAATTATACTCTTTTATACATAAAAGGGAAGCAATGTTCAAACAGAATGTTTTCAATGACTTTAGAAACATTAGGCCATACACACACACACACACACACACACACACGCGCACGCACACACGCGCACGCACACACACACACACACACACACACACACGCACGCACAGTCCCAGCACACCGATACACAAACACACACAGGTCATGTCTCCTCACACAGAGCCTGTTTGTAAGAGCAGCGCGTTTGTGAACCTGACAGTGGAAAATGTGAGCCGCTCCCTCGGCCTCCGTTTGGTCTTGGCGTTTTGATTTGTTTGACAGGGGAGAAAATTATAACAGCAGGGGGAAAGAAATATGAAAATATGACTGGTAATACTTTCAAAACACAGATATTTTCCTTGCTGTCTTTGCAGAATCCATAGTGGGAGTCTGTGTGTGTCTGTGTCCTGTGTATGTGTCCTATGTGTGTGTGTGTGTGTGTCTGTTTGTGCTTGTACTGTACGCTTGTGTTTGTAAGTGTGTTTACATATACAGTGCGTGTGCGTGCACATCAAGATGCAACGCTACAAGTATGAATCATCTTTACTGATGACATCGTACGCTAATGGTTTGTCTATATATTGCAGGTTTGTTTCCATATCTCAAGGGTTTCTTGTGGTCTCCTCAGCGTTTCTCTGACTTGATTCCACGATCTTCATTTCATTCATTTATTTATTTATCCCGTCCACTTTATTGCTTTGATTCTGTGAGCCTGGGGTTATTTTGTTTTAATGAACGCCTCATACTCCTCCTTTGTTAGATTCAGTAACTGAACTTTTCAGAGTAAACTTTCTCATTGGAGATGATGGTTCAGTTGAGGAGAGCAAACACAGACTGCACTCTGATTATTCATAAATCTGGCATATTCACATGACCGAGGGAGTAAACTCTGAGAAAATTACACCACGCAGAGAAAAAACTCAACTTTGTGAGCATCGTAGCATCTTTGCATCATGGTTTCAAACTATATTCATGCACTGTTTATATTACTAAGGACCATACTGTTACGTTTCGGGAAACACATCTCACTTTTTACTTCTGTAGACCTTGTGACCCTTTGGCCTTTTCCGTTACCACAGCCACTATCCCTCACTGTAATAAACTCAGCAGCCTCTTAAACACAGCGAAGCCTTCAAACCTAAATAATAATATTTAATAATAATAATTCTAGCACTACAATTTAGTGCACCACAATCGCCACTGTTGATAAGAACGAAAATGTCATATTGTTTTAGGGTAAAATGAGCAGAGTTCTGGTTGAAGCTGTGTTTGTGTTTGAATCCAGACTAATCACTCATCAGCTCCTCGGTATGTGCTACAGCTACTGTGCACATAACAACTCACCTCCCCAAGGAGTGTCAAGATACAGTCGGCTTCAAACAACCAAGGAGGCCGTCTAATTGGCTCCCAGCAATAACACAACAGCTACTTTCACTTTCTAGTCATAATGTAACTGTCACTGTTTGCTCAGCTAAAACTGCTCCCTGCTCACAGACTAAATCCTATTTTGACACAGAAACCGTCTCATGATTATTTTTAAGAACATTTTTTCAGTGGTAAGTTTGAAACACTAATAATGAATAGTCCTTTGTCTTGTTGTGGAAACCCGGTGTTCTTGCTCCTACAGTATGTTTCACACACTTACTGAGTGGACATAGTCTTTATTGGACGAGGCAGCGCTCGCTAATATATCAGACAAGCCTGTGGTGCAGTAAGTCGCACAGATTAAATGACTGTTCACTGTTTGGGTTGTGTTGGCCATCGCTCCAATGCCAGAAATGAACTTAAATCATTCAGAAGCAAAAAAAAAAAAAAAAAAAAAAAAAATAGACAGAAAACACTGATGCTTTTGTGCAGTGTGTGCAAACCCAGTGAAGCTGTTAGTGTGGTGGACAGAGGCAGCAAGGAAAGAAGAGGAAGACAGATGAAGGAAACAGAAGAGAGTGAAAAGTGAGGCAAGACAGGGATAATTAAATGAAACAAAGGAGGTGTGAATAAATGCAAGAAAGGCATGGAAGGACATAAAGGATAAAAGAAGAAACAGAAAAAAAGAAAGAAGGGAAACAGAAAGTGAGTGAATGAGAGGGAGTTTTAGGGGAATCGATGCAGCGTCTCTCCACCGGGACCGAGCTAACAGCACAGCAGACTGTGGATCTCAGGTGTCCAGTCGATGGCTGATGCATTAGGCTGCTGATACCCGCCGCTTTGGGTTGAAACACACATTTTCTTAATACAACATGAGCCCATTTCCCCCCCTCATTAATCATGTAACCTGATTAGGGCTAGAGGTCTGGCCTGTACTGAACCCTGCTCCGCTCGCCACCTTTCATTTTGTCAGGCACACACATGAGAATATACATGTGCATTCATGTAGCGATATTAACCCATGGTGCTCCATCGTTGTAACTGACAAAGTCATCTTTTAAAAAAAACAATTCTTCAACCAGGATCCATCTGTAACAAAAATGTAAATAGTTTCATGTCTAGTTTTTTAGTAAACTTGTATCAAACTGGAGGAAATGATTGCTTAATTTAATGAAGGAACATCTCAGCTAGTGCAGTCTGTGACAGTAATAAACTCTACCAACGTGTCCAAGAGCAGTAATGCGACATCAGTGTGTGCCCTCAGTCCCTTTTCTTCTTTCAGCACTCTAGGAAAAGCTGCAGCAGTGACAATCTGTGTTTATGCTCCCTGTCAATCACTTTTTTGTTTTGTTTGATCTTGATACTTCCCGTGAATGCTGAGGTTTTTTTTTATTGTTTTTTTTTATCAGGAGCATTGACTCCAGAAACTTTTTGCCGGCCTCTTAGCAGCTGCAGCCCTCACCGTCGCTACAGTTTCAACTGTTGCTCCCGCTTCCAACTTTAGTACTGGCAATATATTGCTGGGTGACAAAAACGCATCAATACCACTTTGCCACCACGGGAATGTCACGAGACACCATATTCTGAGAAGTACATAGAGATTTAGCTAAATCTTAATCAGAACTGTGTGAAGTCGTCTTTTTTAAGTGCTTGAATGTATCTATGTAGGTCTATGGAAACTTACTTTAGCTTCAATAGGTTTTGGACAACAGTGGAGGTCTATGGCAAAGAGGAATGAGCTCTGATTGACTGGCAGTTCTTCTGATTTGGATGAGTTTATTGTTGCTTTTGATCTTGTCATGGAATTACATGAGAAAAATAGAATATCAAATCTATGTTTTAAGGCAAATAGCTCTAAATCTGCATACGGAGGAGGTTTCCTTCAGTCATTTTCATTCCTGCCCTTTTAAGCACTTGTGTGACCTCAGACGTGTACGTATGTACAGTATGGTCACACATTTTATAAAGTAGCACAAAGTACTGTGACATAGAAAGACAGCACAATAAACTTTAGGGACACAGAACTGGGCTGACATAGCTGTTGGAGAAGTTGCTCTATCCTTTTACAAAAGGTTTTTCAAAATTGGCGACCATGAGTGTTATGATTATGACTAATTTAAGCCGCTCATCAAGGCAAAGAGTATGAAAGATGGGCTGACAGACAGAGGTTAACCTAATACCACTGAACTTAATACCACTCTGGTATTCATCAACAAATGACAGGTCCAATCATTGATTTCACCAGGCTCATTGTTATGCAGTTCATGTGAGCAGTGACAGATAATCTTACCTCAATCTCGTGTTTTTCCTTCTTCACCTTCATCCTTTTATTTTTCTCATACACATTATCTATAACACAAGAATGCACAAAATGTTTGCACAATTTGTTTCCTCTCTCTGTCCCTCCTCTGTTATTTTTCTTGCTCATCTCACCAACACACTCATAAATGCAGAGATTATTAGTTTGAGAAGCCCTCAGACCTTTTTCAGTAAAGATTTTCAGTATCACAATCAATTGTCACATCTCTGGATGGGACAATATTCACAGGCATGAACAAATACACACTCTAACTCTCCATCACAGACTCAACTTATTCCTGGCGAGACTATTTCAGATGAGAGGATATGTCAGACACTATGTTACACTGTGCTGCTTTTGCTTCAGTGGCTGGTAATGCTGTACAGTATGTGCACTTGAACTTCATCTGACTTTGACTTGTTTATAGACGCATACAAATGAGCAAACATACACGTATTCCACATATGTTTGCGTACACACACATACACAGTTACCACTGGATATCTGCCAGCACACAGTATGGAAGGTTGAATTATTGCTGTTTACTTACACCTCTTTTAACTGCAGCCACTATCTGTGGGATTTCTCATAAAACTAAACGTTTAAACATCAGAGAATAGAGATACTTTTATTCCATTAGTTTGGATAAAATGACTTTTAAAATGTACACGTGCTACTCTATTTTTTTTTTTTTTTTTTACAGAAGTTAGACATCCCAAAAGCTAACCAATTTTATTTAACACATAAACAAGTTTGGAAAACTGTAAAAATATGTCTCTACAGTATTCCAAGGCATTACACCAATGGTGTTATACTGTATGTGTGTGATGCCTTTGTTTTCCTTGAAGGTCTGTGTCACTTCCTGGTGTAACCTTACAGGCTTAGTTGAGTTTACAGATTCAAATTCTTCGTATGACATTATGAAGGTATCAGCTGTCTCTAATTCTGTTATGGAACTTTATATTCCTGTTAGCAACTTAGTGTGTTATAGGACTGTCTAAAGTCACAACAAATCATTTTCATATATTTTATGTTTAAGAAAAAGTTGAATCTCTATAGATAAAATGTTTTTTTTCTTTACCTCTGCATGATTTATTTTTCCTGTGCACCTGTTGACCAAGTGCTCATTAGACAACACTTTGATATATTTATGTTGGAATAGCGTTTTTTTAAGTGGAGTACATTTAAACATGGGATATCATTTAGGTAAATAAGTTAAAAGAGGAGTTGGATTGTTAAAAAAAGATTGAATTTGCTTGAATTAGTTTTAGTTGAATTAGTTGCGTTTGGATAAAACATATTCCTTCAATGGTTTTGTCTGCCTGTTTAAAGTCATTGCAAACACTGTAGATCTATCGCAGAATTTTAGCATTGTACTGCTTTGATTTGAAAGATGATTTTGTTTCTATGCTGATAACTTGTTGCATTACAAAATCCTTACAAGTTACGCTAACAGCAGCATCCTATAGGTGAAGCAGCAGAGGTCTGCCTGTCAGATAGTCTCAACCAGTGTGAGAACGCAGAAAGCTCCTTCAGGAACAGAGAAACAAAAGCATAGTATGTCTGTTTGTGTGTGTGTGAGTGTGTGTCCTGAGAGACCTGGAGGGCAACAGCAGACCAGGTCAGTCTGGGCTTCCACGGCTGACACACTGTTACAGATACCCCCACTGCGTCCGTCACTCAGCACTTACACACATAACCCCAGACAGTAACACACAAATACACACGCACGCACACACGCGCACACACACACACACACACACACACACACACACACACACACACACACACACACACTCTCTCTCTCATATGCATATGAACATCATTACTGTCTGATGACTGTCTGTCAGCAAAATCATAAAAACATTCATCAGAAACATGTTTTGGACTCAATAGTTTTTGTTCCTAACTAATCAAAACAATCCTAATCATATGGCTCTAATTAGTTTGTTGCTTTTTATTAGAAAATTCGAATCTCTGTTTAAGAAGTCCACATACTTTAGACTCCATTAAAAGTAATAACCATAGAGATGTGACTTGTATATAAACAAGAAAAACTTGATTCAAATGAAGTATTTACATGTAAATTATTGTATTTCTTTGTTGTTTCCAAAGTGACTCTCTCCCCCAGCCCCATGTTAATTCAATGGACAAATTAGATGCACATTCAGTGTTGTATTACAAATCTTAGACTTTAATTTGTAGGACACAGAGTTGAGTTACAAAGAAGGAAGAGGACATCAGGAAGTTGAGTTTTATTCAGAGGCTACTATAGATACATTAATTGAACAGTCTTCAGAGGCATGTAAGAACTTTTCAAGAATTTTTACCACTAAAACTGAAAAACAAAAAAAGTTGCTGGAGGTCTCTCAGCTTAACTGTTCCTCACGTCATTTAGACACTATCCCTTATAAAGTACATGTTTGCCAGTAGCTCATGCTTGTACTTGTTGAATCTTTTCCCCACACAAAAGGAAATAATTTACAACATCCCTATGGACGTAACAATTATAGACTGATTTCCAAACTCACGATCTTTCAAAGATTTTAACAAATATCATATACAAACAATTAAGTGCTCACATCAGTCAACAAGATATCTTTGAAATGTTTAAATCATGCTTTACAGCGTAGTGACTGCTCTGACCAATGATTTCCTCTTTGCTGCAAATGAAGGGTTTCCCCTCATTTCACTTGACTTAAGCTCTGCGTTTGTTGACATAGATCATCGTATTCTAATTTGATGTCTCAAACAGACAGTTTACATGTAACTTTATAGCATCTATTTCACTGTGGAGTACCTCCAGGCTCTGTCTTAGATCCCTTTCTATTCTGGAGTCATATTTAATTCTAATCTAAGTTAACAAGGTAGTACAATCCTTTTTCTAAGTCAACTTTGCTTTATTTGAAAAACCTTTTTTTTTTTCTGTATCATTTCTTTCACTGAGAAAATGATAATTGCTTCATTTTTTCAAGATTTCATTATTGTAATGTCTATTCATATTTTTTGTTGTCTGGTTAAAGTCCTTATAAAGTACCTTGCAGTGCAGTTCTGAAAAAGTAGGTTGTTATTATTATATCATAAATAATACCTGAAGTTGCGCATGCTACAGTACTACAGTTGTAGTAGTAAAGAGTATTCCCATATTGGCACAGTGATGTACATAAGCTAAGTACCTTCTCTCTGTCATTTTCTCCCTCTCTCTCAGTCACACAGGCAGGGATGGTATTTCAGTCTAAGATAGAGACAGTGCAGAGCGTAAATGTCCCGTCTGTGGTTTCCTGCTAGATATTCATCCTTCAGCTCTCACAATGCCTCAGATACAAGATACCCATCCAAATGCACATACAGTAGGCAAAGCTTATGTTAAGCTCTTAATCACATGTAACATGTACAGTATGTGAGAACACAAGCACTACTGATATCGAGTCCCTAATTTAAAAGACAGTCTAACATTACACACATAAAGAGGACTTGCTTTTGTTTCCTTGTTGAAAGGCTCAAAAATCAGAAGCATAACAACCTTTTAGATTAAACACACTTTGCCTTTTAATCATCTCACCATGCAGAAACGGACTCTTTTCCCCATGCATACTGTGCATACAACTCTGAGCCTCCATCTAATGAGCCCCCATGGTCTCCAGATCAATAAAGTGTTAAGTGGCCCTTTGAAAATAACACTGTAGTGTTAAGTTGGTCTGTCAAGCATACAGTCCAGAAGCTGGGCAGCAGCACTTCAACTTAAGAGCTGCCATCTTGTTAACATGGATTTACTCATCACCAGGTTCAGATGGTCGAAGGGTGTCATCAAAGCATCTACACACAGAAATGAGGTCAGACAAAGAACAACGGAGCCTACAGACACACACACATAGAAAAATATATATTCATGCAGAATTCTTAATTTATGTTATTGGACAATAACTATTTTGGCACAAAGTATAGATCACTGAACAGGGAATGATGGTGCAGGTGATTTAAACCACACAACACTAACAGGCAGCCCATAACAATGGTGGGATTTTACATGCTGCTATGATACCATTGGCCTAAAACAATACTTGCTTTGGATACAAATGATTACACTGACTTGTTAGTACATTAAAATGTGTAATATCAATTTAAGAAAACAATAAAGCTTTGAAATAATACTCTGAATTGAAGTCACCCTGTTTTATTGACTGACTTGGACCTCCTCTCCCACCTTTACCACAGCCAACTCCATCTTTCCAAAGAGTCACATTTAGCCTCACTCTGTCTCCCACCCACAGCCTAGCAACACACACACACACACACACACACACACACACACACACATACACATACACATACACACATACACATACACACACACACATACACACACACACACCACACACACACACATAACTAACTTTGAGGGCGAGCTAGCGAATTCCTGAGGGCTATCAGGTTTCGTGTTGCCTTGGCAACCAAGCACGGAGGCAGATCCATTAATCATTGAGAGCAGTTCACTCCAGAGTGGAGGTCAGACTGATTGCTGTGGATAGGGTATCATCCCAAAACACAGATGGACACACACACACACACACACACAGACACAGACACAGACACACACAAAACATGGACCAAGGACCTTGATTTGAATGAGGAAAGATTAGTGTAAGGCTTCTCTCCCAACTTCAGCTCTTTTCTGTAATACATACAGTATATGCAGACATTTAAACCACACATATAGATACGACATAAACACACTGGACCAAAGAACAAGCAGTGTACATTATGTTAGGATGGAAACAACCCAATTTTTACTGCCTAAACTGTTACTTTAGCACTTGCATACTGCATCCTTACTTTCTCTTTCTTGGGCCTCTTTGGCCGAAAGACCAGACACACACACAAACACACACATACACACACAAAACAATCACTCCCTCCAGCGTTGTCTAGGCATCAGGACGGCCACGGTGGTGTCATGTGACGTGGCTGCGTGGAGCCGAGTGGATTAAGAGATTGGAGCGCCGCATTTATTTTTCAGGGACTCGGCTGAAACACTAGACCTGCACAGGTGTCTAGGAAAACTGAGAGAGCGGAAAACTGAGAGAGCAAAACAGAAAGAGAGAGAGGAGAGAGAGAGATGGAGGGACGTCGGGGAAGAAAAAGACAGACAGAAGCGAAAAGAGACAGAGACGAGTTCTATGAAAAAGCTATTAATTTCCTCCTGCTGTATCTGTGTCCACATCAGCCCTTCTGTTTTCACATTCCTGCCTCTTCTGTTGCCAACCTAAAAGGCTGCATTTCTTTCTCAGAATTTCAAATGCATCGTGATATCATATTTACCAAACTGGGATGCAACAGATGAGTGGGGGGAAACATTGGCCAACATTACTTAATAGAAGCATTATTACTGTTACAAAGAATCATTCATGAGTTTATTATGATGGTTTTGATCTTTGGCTTTTTTTTCAAATCGAGACCCAATAATTGTACATTTAAAGAGGAAGATACGTAAACAAAACTATGGAGGTCACAGACAGGACTTGGAGCTGTTACAAAACATCCACAGATTAAAGGGTCGGTTGATCACAACAATCATGCATCCTTGCTAAAGTGACGTTGAGCAAGACAGTAAACTTCTTTGTAGTTTACCGTATTTAGAGTAAGATACTCAGTTTGTGGCAACGGGTTGGACATTGGCTGAGAATAAAATTGCATGACTGGATACAATAACATGTTCTTCATAGTTCTGGGTGAAATTGGATTTTCTTTTGAATCTTTTTATGTTCTAAAAATTGAGGGCACACTCCCGCTCCATTATTCTTGAAGCATGAGCCGATAACTGACCAGGGATCTCCTGTCACTAACTGGTGTTGGGTTCCATAAGTGTTGGTTGTTGATTGGCCTTAAGAATGAAGCATGAGTTTATTATGATGGTTTATGAAGCACTTAGGAGTGCTTCATTTTGTAAACAGCGATAACAGGAGTGAGAAATCTCAAAACTAAGACCAGTGTTGTGAGCCATTGTTTTTAGAGCTTTTTGGAGCCACAGTATTGGACTGGGGTGGGATAGGTGGGGTTAAAAGAAGGATCAAGTCACCAGTCTAAAATGGATCGGGGTCCTGACACACTAAGCTGACCTCAAATAAGCAGCGGTAACCCAAAAATGTCTGCTTATACTCTTTATGTTGCCTTAGACATTGCACTTGAACACACCACAAACATAATAGCCAACTGTCTGCTGACCCTTGACGTGTACAAATGTTCAGCGAATAACAATTTAACATGTTTATTATGTCTTGTGATATAATATAATATAACACAAATTGAAAATACATGATGGAAAAAAAAGTTGCAACGAGCACGGTGAACTTTTGTCTATTTCTTTCCAGCTATGTTTTTCACTCCTGATCTTTTTCTTAGAAAAAAAATGGAAAAGAAAATGCCAAATTGGGCAGATAATTACAACCATGAAATGGGTCAAATCACAGATTTTCTAAACTGAACATACAGTGATAGAAATGCATTGTGTTGACTACCTTTGTTAAAGATTCACTGTGCAGAACAACCTGCTGTAAAGACCAAACTAGTTCCAGTAGTACCAGATACATAGCAAAAGAAACGGGTAGAGGTTGGCCACACATGGTCATAGATGACCAGTGCCCTCGACCATAGAATACATAGACCTCATGCTCTTTGATTCACACACACATACACACTCATGCACACTAGCATCTGCATGCATATCTATCTTTAATGCAGTTTGTCCGGCGAGATTTACGGCGTCCTGGGAAACCTGATGTAGACGGCCACAAATCAGCGTGACTATGAAATAGAGAGCAGCATGAACATTTTCAAACACACGCACACGCACACGCACACGTGTGCACACTCCAAATCTAAGCACATTTGTGTCACACACAGACACACAGGCAAAGCCATGACTCATGTGACCATGCATACACACACAAACTCACACAGGCACGTGCACATGCACACATGAAATATAGGTACAGCCACTGCACCACTGAACTGGCTCCCAAAGGTGCCCACTAAATTTACTGGCTCCTCCAGCCACTTCAAAAGCTCTCCATAACTTAGAAGCCAGACGATTTTATTGTTTCATGGAAGAAAGGAGGGGTGAAAAAAAGAAGCAAGGGAGAGTGAAGGAGCAAAGATAGATGTACTGGGAAAAAATTAAATCCTCCTTTTGTCTCAGACAATTAAAATTCCTTTGGTTGTGAGGCACGTGCACACAGCTACACACTGCAAGTATACACAACTTTGTACAAACACACGGCTGAACACAGTAAAAATGGCTTCAGTCATCCTTTAATCTCTTGTGGATTAGAATTTAAACTGTTGTACAATTTACAGTTCGCTGAATAACTCATCTTTATGTCATCTACAATGTACGCATGCACACAACATAATGATCTATTAGGAACTATTATTTTTTTTATCTCTCTATGTGTCTCTCCTGCTCTTTCTGTTCTGTACGTGAAGCACCCTGTGAGTGCCTATCACTGCAGCCAGTTAAAGATAATGATGTAGACACCCCTTTCCTCCAGGTTATGAGGCTGTGAGCTGGTAGCACAACTTGTTAATGTCCACTCCAGCAGTAACACGTTCCTTCTGGCACTGGACTAATGATAAGCAAAGGAGATGTGTGGTTGTGTGTCCCGGCCATATATACCCCTTAAAAGGATGGCTTTAAGAATACGCAGCAGTTAAGATGGAGATGGCTTTCATAACTTCATCTCCCCAAGTTTAAATTTGAGAAATAGTTAGGTTTAATGGCTTTACTTGTGTGTGAAAATAAGTGGCTTTGTGTCTGATTTTGATTTGCATTCAAATATGTTGTACTTCTAAAAAGTCACAGCTTGTGCGTTTTCACTTCTTCTTCACATGCTTTTTGTCCTATTAGATTATCAGTAATCAAATACTTTTGCACCTCAGCCTTTCAGGTAAAGGGTAAACTCCCAACACACACACACACACGCGCACGCGCGCACACACACACACACACACACACACACACACACACACACACACACACACACACACACACACACACACACACACACACACACACACTGTGATGGGTTAGATGAGACTTTGTATTTGGCAAACTGAGCTTCCCGGCAGGTGGTCCACCAAATGTTATCTTATTGACCTGTGTCCCCGTACATACACATGCTACACACACACACACACACACACACACACACACTGAAGCCTGTTCAGTAAGTGAACTGAGGTGATCATGATGTGATAAGGAGGCCTCTGACAGTCCAACAAGGATTTACTGACTAAATCAACCTGAAGGAGAACAAAGACACAAGACGCGCACACACACACACACACACACGCACGCGTGCACACACACACACACACACACACACACACACACACACACACACACACACACACACGCGCGCACACACACACACACACACACACACACACATGCACACACACACACGCACACTCCAGACTGAGATACATTACAGTATTCATAATGTTTCAGTAACAAATATATTACCTCTTCTTCCATTCTCTCCCACTCCATGCCAACTGCATTGCTTCTGAGCATCTTTACAAGTGTGTGTTTGTCTTTGTTGGTGTCAGAGTAGCTGCAACAATAGTTACCCCTGTTGAACAATAGAGTTGTACCATCTGCTCTTTGATGGCTTCGGCTGAACTCCCAGCATGCAGTTGGTGGTCCGAGCTTTAGCAACCCCTCATATTGTCTTTCCATGTTTGCATATGTATGTCTGTGTGTATCTGTCTGTGTGCACGCTCAGCTCCTTCATGTACGGATGTGTTATTGTGCATACGCTGCAACCCACTAACTCAGAAAACCGAGATGGGATGAGGGATCAAATTCTTGATAAAAAAAAAAAATGACAGAGGGAGTTCTGGATAATTCTGTGTGTGTGTGTGTGTGTGTGTGTGTGTGTGTGTGTGTGTGTGTGTGTGTGTGTGTGGTGTGTGCATATGCTGTGTGACACACACACCCTCTCCCATATGTTGGTTTTGTACCTGCTCACACACTGAGTTAGGTAAAGCTTGGCTCTCATTTCCTGAACACGTTGATAAATTCCAGATATCCTACCCGCCCGACGCACAAACTCAGCTTTGCGTGGCTGGAAATAGAAATGTGGACCATTTCGCGGGAGGTGCATACTCATTCTACGCAATTAACCTTTAATTAAGCAGGCAGAGGCAGAGGTGAGGCAGCAAAGAACCACAGAGGAACAATACGCTGTCTGTTCATTTACTGGAGTGTTACGGCCCTGGAGTCTCAACCTGAGTCGCTGCCTGATGGTTCAGAGATAAATCTAGCTCAGAGGTGATTAGAATTAGAGAATAATTCCTCTTTTTTAAGCTGTACAAAGGCTTCTTTCACCTGAGAGCACTGTACAGGTTGGCTTGCCACTAATATTCATCAACCATGATAGCAGTTAGCTACTGCTAGTGCTACTGCAACGCTATGTGACTTGCAAGTCAAGGGAAGTGAAGTTTCTTTTCTGGTTTGGCACGTGTGATTTTGCTTTAAAACAAAGGTGCTGTTAATAACTCCTGATAAAGCAGACGTGGGGGTCTTTTTTTTTTACCCTTTACTTAAAATCATCTTTTCGTCCTGTTAGTGTCGTGGTTACTGATGCCGTTGTGGTTAGGTGGTTGTTGGTTGTTTTGGTTGGTCGTACATTCAACACCTGATCAGTACAGTACATTTTAAATATTTAAAAAAAAAAAAAAAAAAAAAATCTCATTTAGTTTTAGTTTTAATGAAAACTATTGCACCTCCTAGAGCACAACCATAAGAACAAATTTTACATATTTAGCTACCGGCCTGAGCCGAAGAACATTGCAATTTTCACAATACTTGTCATTTCAGCTGTCATTTTCATATGACGTGAACTAGACATGGCAGCCTCTGCTAAAAGTTTGTCATTTCTATCCTACAGTATTGCAATGTGATGAGCATAGCTTTCTTTGCTTTCTACACACTTCCGCAATCATACGATCTAACTTTCTCATTTGTAATAGTGTATATGCATGCAGTGATGCAAGTCAAATTCTGCATGCAATTTTGGCAGTAAAAGCTAAACAGTGGTCTTGTCTTGAGAGTATTCGTAAGAGTTAAAATGTCAAGGAGAGTAGACTTTTTTATGAAAATATGAGCCACTTTTGATCAAAAAAGGAAAAAAACAAAAATTTCATTGGGTGTCATCAATTTTATTGGGCAAAAAAAATGAAACAAGCTTGATATTATTTACCATTCGATATTTATTAAGGAGGACAGAACATTACTGCAAATGATAGAAATAAAAGAACCAAAACTTTTCATTCTGTTCCAGGGTTGAATAAATATATATTTACATGTCAGACATACTCAAAAGAGTGGAACAAGTTAGATCAATTCAAATGCTCCCTGTGATTTACAAATCAAATCAAACTTAATTTAAATTCTCTATGAACTCACTTGGTTTATGTCATGGCGTAAATTTTCTTCCCGTGTGTTTTCTATTTTTGAGACAGCACCTGACAAATCAAATTAAGAGTACATAAGACATTTTAGATGCTTTCTCTTTATTTATTTCCTAAAACATTATCTGGTCTCTGATCTGAATTCAGATCTGAAGCCTTGCACTGGGACTTTTTACAGCAGGTAGCATGGGGAGAAGATTTGCTCTTTTCCTGTCAGATATATCTTTACCCTGCGCTGCCCTGCAGATCGCTGCACACACTCCTTTGACTATTTATGGCAGCAGTTAACTCCCAGCACTCTGGTAAAGAGCTTCAGCAGCAGGTGAAGTCAGAGATATAGCGGAGAGCCATACCCCAGACTTGACACAACATTACAACGCATAAACTCACAGAGATGAAAAATAGCGCAGGCCCGACTCACCAGGGTTAAAGATTAAAATGTGTGTGTTTGTGTGTGCTTTAGGGCTAGTAGTGTGATACCAGATTGATTCCAGACCGGTGTTTCTGTGGTTTTTGGAAAGGGAATACGCTCTGGCCTCTCTTTTTGCTGTC
This sequence comes from Embiotoca jacksoni, assembly GCF_022577435.1. Classification (NCBI taxonomy): domain Eukaryota; kingdom Metazoa; phylum Chordata; class Actinopteri; family Embiotocidae; genus Embiotoca; species Embiotoca jacksoni. The sequence continues at coordinate 4,984,769 of NW_027185252.1, forward strand.
GCGCTGCTGTTGCACAGCCTCCATCCATTCACCTGATGGATGTCGCCCAAGAGACTCACAAACACACTGCAACCTGCAACAACAGGAGGGAAGAGGGGACAAAAGAAGAGAGGAGAAGGGAAAAGAGGACAAAGGAAAAATAGAATAGAGATATCAACGCAACAAAGCACAATGTCATTGAGATTGTGCAGCCAGCCACTTCTCTGCTGCTCCATTCTACTTGATTCTGTTCTATTCTTCTGTGACACGCAGCTTAGTGTCCATTTTCTCTTCCTCATTCCAACAGAGGGATCCATCCCTCAGGCCATAGACTGTTTCAAAACAGCCTTTATTGTAGCACGCTGTTTCTTTTGATTACAGGAAGGTCTCACTTTACCCCACCACTCCATAGCTGCAGCGTATCGTATTTCCAACTGTCCTGTGAGCGTGTGTGTATCTGTGTGTAAATATGCATGTGTATGCAGGTATGTAAGCGTGCAAACTACATGAATTCTGCTTGTGTTGCAGATTAGGGTCTCGTCTCGCCCCGAGTCGAGACGTGCAAGTTGGATTTTTCCTTTTATTTTCACCTTGAAATTTGGGCTATTCCTCACCTTGCACTGTTCGTGATATATCATGTTTGATGCGTTCGTTTGTCTTTTTTTGAGACAAACATCCTCTGATACTTTCCGAATAATTTTTATAGAATCTGCCCTGGGTGATTTGTCTTGCTTACTACATGCTGGCTTTAGTTTGAGCTGAATACTATTCAAGTGGGTTAAAACATGTCTAAAAAAATACTAAAAGAGTACTTAATTACTTAAGCATTTGTATTATACGTTCTCATGTGTGGTAGTTCTTCTGAAAATGCTGTGAGGAAAATAGCATGTATCCCAATTAAGATGCCATCAGCGGTCAGAGAAAAGGCAGAAACACTTTTTACATCTTTTCCAAATGCATATCACAACCACATCTAGAAGTGGAACTAAAAAGCAGAGAATATAGTTGCATTAAATGTTCCATAAATTGAAACAGACGGGCCAATAAAACCCTGCCGTCTGCTCCGGAGGGGTCATTCGAGGGTCAAAGGCCGAGGCCCTGATCCAGACAGACAGCCTCGATTCCATGTTTTCTGCAAAACACAAACGGGTGAAATTCATACTTCAGCAATGTCAACTTCCCTCTGCAGCGCTGTCACTTACAGCACGGGCCTCGGAGAGTACAGAGAGAGAGAAACAGAGGATATATCCTGTATCATTTCCTGTTCTGCCAAGCGATGCCTCTCTGACCTTGTTCATGATATGCCTCGGTGCTTCTCAGTATCCTCCTCCCTGGCGCTTTTATACGTGATTCTGTCTGCCTGTCTTCCTCACTGATGCTCTTTTTATCTGTCTCTGTCTCTGTGTGTCTCCCTCTCGACTCTACCTGTTTCCCTCCATCTTTAACTTGCTCTTCTTCTACTCCCACGGCCTGCAGCTGGCAACAGAGGGGGCACATTGCGGGCCGAGGCGGGTATATTTGCTCCCCCCTTTCATTCCAGGCGTCAGGCCAGATGCCGCCTCTCCCTCTGTACCCATTTTTGACCACATGGTCAAGAGGGAGTGTTTTCTGTTGCTCTTGGACGGGGCTTTCAAAAAGCCTTTCCTTCGCCCTGTCTGTCTGCGCTTACACGTCTGACGAAAACTCAGACCCCTTTTTTCCAACCAGAAGTGCTAGTTCTGGCATTGCGAACGGCCCTCTGCAACACCAACCCCACCCCTCCATGCATACACACACACACACACACACACACATGCTAACCACACCTCACCCCCCTCACTAAAACACCAAATATTTCATTTTTGAAGCAGCGACCAGGAGGCAAGAGATGAGAAAAAGAAAAAAGAGAAATACAGTATATTTATGAAAACAAACTGGGCTGATGCTTTAACAAGTGCAGTTTAGATTGTGGGTATATACCAACAGGAAAGGTGAGAGGCAGGTAAATGTAAACGTTCATTAAATTACCATCGACTGCTGGGCCTCTGATGTACGTTTGCTGGTTTCTTAAAAGCTCTCCTCTGACCAAAGTCTAGCTTCTTCTAATTCCACACAGAGCTCTGGGAATTTATTAAATTACCTAAAATGATCACATAAGAAAAAGGGCTTTAGAATTTGCTGAGGTGCACAGGATAAGCTTTCAGAGCTATCTTCAGAATCTCTTTAATTCACCAAAAGTGTGTGTGTTTTAAAAAGTCAAAGTGCCTCAGAGCACATATTTTGCTGAGTTGCTAAAATCTCCCACATCCCTCTTTTTGTAAACAGGAATATTATTTGCTGTGTCGAGTGAACCAGTCTGCATGTGCGTAAATACTGAGTGAATTATTAATTTATATTTCAATGCCTTTCATATTTCTTCTTACTATAAAAATATATTGTCAGTTTTACTTATAAAATAACTATGTATTTCTTCCATCTTATTAGAATATAACACATCAAAGGCTATTTTGCAGTAATTACATGTAAATAAATGCTCATATAGATTGTTTTAGGGTTGCAAGTAATAATTATCCTCATAAGCAATGCCAATTGATTAATTAATTGATTAATCATTTGGTGCATGAAGTGTGACAAAATTGTGGGGAAAATAAAAAAAAATTACTATCAAAATTTCATAAAGTCCATGAAGTATCTTCAAATAATTAATTTTATGTGACCAGCACTCTAAAACCTGAACACATTCATTCAAGTATCAAATCAGAGAAGCAGAAAAATCTGAAATAAGTTGACTTATTGAGCAATTTATCAGTTAATTCATTGCTTTAGTGCTGGGTGATTTACAGTCATTTCATGCCAGTGTTGTAAAGTGTTGTTACAACTACAATTTTACTATCTTTAATATCCCAGACTGTTGAAGAATGAATCATCTGAGAGACAATGGGCAGTAAAAAAAAAAAAAAAACACACAATATCTCCTCTTCTCACAAATACAGCGTGGAGTTTAAAGGTTCTGTCCAAATTGAGGTTAAAGAGTATCTTTTCACCATTACAAGACTTGGCCTGAGCACAAAAACACCACCCAGACAGCTACACACACACACACACACACACACACACACACAAACACAGAGCACTGTGTTAATGAGAGTGTACTCTCCTTCTGTTTTGCTCTCGCTCTCACCCCATCAGGGAATATAAAGTTTAACAAGCATTTTGCTATCAGTGACCCTGAGGAGGAAATGTGTTCACCACTGAGAAAGACTTCTAATTACACCAAACTCTGTCGTTGTCTGTGCTGTTGTGTGTGTGTGTGTGTGTGTGTGTGTGTGTGTGTGTGTGTGTGTGTGTGTGTGTGTGTGTGTGTGTGTGTGTGTGTGTGTGTGTGTGCTGGAGAAAAGGTGGAGGTGGTAGTCAGGTTTTAGATGGGTTGGTGGATTGGGGGCGGCAGGCTAATTTATGTCAGCACTATAGTGAGCTCTTAGATTTATTGATGGTAAGGCAATACGGAGAGATCTGCTTCTTCAAAAATGCTCTGCAGCTCTCCCTCCGCTCCACTCGCACGACTTAATGCCCTCCACCTTCCACCTCCCACCTTCCATTATACAACATGTCTGTCTTTCACACCGAGCCCGACTGTAACTGTAGAGGCCGTACTGCTGCTGTGCTGACGCAAAGGACATATGGTCCCTCAAGAAACCATTAGAAGTATTTGCAAATAGGTGAGGTGGGAGTATCAAGACGAGGAAGGAAATTCCCTGTAAATTTTTGGACGCGATGTCTGTTTCTCACCATCAAAACCCCACAACTGTATTTTGTAGTACTTCTGTTAAACATTTATACAGTTATTAATGTCCAGAGTACAGTAGAATATGAAGTATATAGGTCGGGATTCCTATTAAGGTCCTCTGTTACATGACATAACTCATTTTTAGTCCCTAATATATCAGACTTTCTGAATTCTCAAAGACTTGAGGGTTTCACTCTTTGTTGGGATTCTCACTAAAAGTCTGAACTTTATCCATTTCTTTACATGTTTGAATCTCTTCAAACTAACCTCGCGTAAAAAGTGCAATTTTGAATAAGTGTATATTGTTGTTCACTTTTAATATTTGCATGGCCACATGTGTCCACAGTGTCCCTGATTGTCTCTTTGGTTGAAGTGGAGCAACACTTCAAAGTCTTGCTCCAGAAGGCTCAGTATTTTTATATGCAGGCCTGGGTTCTCTCCCAGCTCATGTCGTTTCAAAAGAACTCAAGGCCTATAAAAGCCATGTTAGGGTTATTATGTACATCCTATCTGCTTCAGCCTTCACTGACCCTCAAACTGTGTGTGTGTGTGTGGGGGGGGGGGTCATTAGGCAGAGCTACAGTGGAATCCGTTTACTCTCAATAATTTCGCTGTTTGGTTTTTGTGAGCCTGAGAGGAGGAACGAACATCCTGAGTTTATTGGCCATTAGAGAGCTCTAGACGTGTGTGTGTGTGTGTGTGTGTGTGTGTGTGTGTGTGTGTGTGTGTGTGTGTGTATATGCTGGTGTGTATATATGTGAATGTGTGTGTATGTCAGGAGAGCCAGTTTGTTTGGCTAAGTGAGGCAATTTTGGTCTTTAAGTATCTCATGTCACTTCCCCTCAAAAGGAGGCAAATGATACAAGCACTCCATTCTTAGCAGCACACACACACATACATGCACGTATATGCACGCACACACACACACACACACACACACACACACACACACACACGCCTCATGCACATTATTCAGAGACTCCAATTTAACTTAATTTGGTATCTAACATTCATTTCAAATAGTGGATTTGTATTTAAAATACTTTTTGTGTAATAATATGACGTTTCAATATGAGGCTTTAGTGCTCAAGAGTTTATCATGTTATGAATCAGCTCTAAATTATTTTCCTCCCCTACAGTTGTCTCACTCTCTATTGTTTTGTGTGCGTATCTATTTCCTTCGAAGCCCAAATTAAGCAAATCAAAACGACTAATCACTGATGGAATTGAATTCAAAATATTGGATCCTTCAAAGCAGAATCATCGGCAGAGAAAACAGATGAAGCTCAAACATATACTTTGGTGCATCACCGGAGGAAACATACAAAAGCGGCATAATTCCTTTAAATCCAGTAAGACATTACCTGATTGGTTCTTCGGGGTGGTCCTCTGATTAACCTGACCAACCGGAAACAGGACGACTTTGATCTTTGATTGGTGAGGTCACTCGATGAGGTCAGCCAGCGTCTGCGTGGAAACTGAGACTGCCGATGATGAAGTATTTGAAGAGCATCGTTGCAAAATGAGATGTGACACCTAATTTTACCCCCCCCAAAAAAGAAAGAAGAAAAAACATGATTGCCGGCATGCATGAAAGGGAACTCATTGATTCATATTGAAATCATCAGTTCACAAAAGTCCAGGACTTTTGCAATCAGAGGTTCATTGACATGCTATGAAAGTGGATAAACGGTTGGGAGATACAACTGATTTCATAGGAATATTATTTTCTTATCCAGATTTTCATTGTATCATTAAATGGCAAATACAATATGCAAAATAGGTATTTAAAGTGATCAAAATGATTTTCAGTTGAGAGACGTTTGCTACGTTGTTTCCATTGTTTATTACAGTCTACTAACAGTTATGAGTCAAATCATTCACTATGACAACAGAATTTTGTTAAACAATAATATGATAGGATCATATAGACATAAATCATTTCACCAAAAGTTGAACTATGAAAAGAAAAGCCGAAATGATTGGTTAGTCAGTTGGTTAGCTGACTCAGAAAGTTAATCTGTACTTATTTTGATTGTCAACTATGATTTATGGACTAAAAATGTCAGTCATTCTGTAGTTCTGGCTTCTCTACTGTTGTTTTTCTCTTGTATACCATTTTGATTTTAATATTTTCAGAATTGTTACCATTGTTTAGACAAAACAAGACATTTGAAGATGAAACGTTGTACTTTAGAAATTGTGATGGGCATTTTCTTTAGACTTTTCCTGATATAAACAAATAGTCTGCTGAATTATGAAAATAATCATCCATCCTGGTGAAATAGCTCTTTGAATTAGTATCACCTATTGTCTTCTTTTGTGCCTTTATCTGTCCTCTATCCTTTACATTTGCCTTTTTTTTTTTTTTCTTTCTTCTCCACTGCATCTTTGTCACCGCTGTAACTTTTCTTTTCATCTCCTGTGCTGCTTCAGAGGAAGATGAACTCTGAGCAGCTGTGGTGCGCCCTGCCTGTTGTGAGTTATGGCGAGCTGCTGTCCTCTTGGCTTTTATTGATAATATTACACTGGCTGATGTAAATATGACTCTGGCTGCAACAACCCTGCCTGCCCCTTCTGTCAACCTGATACAGAGGCCAAGCATCTGTGTGTGTGTGTGTGTGTGTGTGTGTGTGTGTGTGTGTGTGTGTGTGTGTGTGTGTGTCAGAACAAGTTAGGACGTCAGGAAAAGATTCACTGTGTATCTATATTTCTGCATGCGTGTTATATTCACTTCCTGACCCCAGGACACTCCTTCCCAAGGTAGAAGCACAACGTCAGGCTACATGCAGTTTGCAGGAAACAGCGAGCTGAGCTCCAATATGATAAATGCCGCTGAGCTTCAAGCTGGCTAAAAGAAGATCCTGCCCTCATACATCTATATATATATATTTTTTTTTTTTTTTGGTCTGCCTGTACAGGGCCATGACTTCCCGCGGTGCTCTAAATAATATCTCTTTTCATGGGTTGATGTCTCCATACGGTGCACGTAGGAACATGGCCAGATTTTACAGCCACATCTGATTTAATGGCTGTAGTTTGTCTTTACATTCCTCTTTTCTTCCCGTATTAAAACATGTAAGGCAAATCTGTAGAAAAAAATTGTGATCAGAGTGCTTAAGAGTTAGCTAGTGTGAGCTATAACAAGTGTGAAAACACACACGCACATATACACAAACACACACAGATTTTTAGCTGGCAGCTGCATTGTAAGCGCTGATTAGGTTTTTGTTGCCCTGACCTCAAGGTGTAAATTCTACATTAATTCCTCGTCTATTAGCTTGACTAAACTCTGATTGTGTTACCACTGAAAGATACAACACACACACACACACACACACACACACACACACACACACACACACACACACACACACACACACACACACACAACTAACCACAAGCATACATCCATATTCAGAAAAGCACACAGTGTCATGCAGCTGCTGTCCACCCACACACTCCAACCATGTCACCTTCCCACCACACACACACACACACACACACACACACACAGGTCCACTGCACCACATTCACTGCATTCTGCCATTCCTCTAACGCAGACGGGCAGGAAGCAAATGTGTCATTTATTAGGGCCTGTTTCCAATCTGTGCTGATGATGAATATCTCCGATCTCCCCCATGCTGCTGCTGAATATTCTGAGACAAAAGCCTCTTATGCAATTATACTGTCATTAGAATTGACTGCTCTGATTAGATAGCGGGACTGGATTAACCATCTGCTTGGCTGTTTGGCAGAGTAATGATATGATCAGAACTAATTACAATGTATTCCTTCATGAGAGCAAATTGAAGGATTTAGTTTCAAAATAGGACACGTCGTATTCGTTTTTTGAGTTGCTGAATCATTTCCTGTGTAGTGGAATTCTTTAATAGAGTATCATTCAGTATGATGGGATGCTTTGTTATTGATAAGTTTGAAATTTGCATTTATAAAGTGTATGTCAACCTTCAACAAAAATTATGATCTCATTAAAACTGTCCCAAAAACAAACAAGTCAGTTTGTAAAATGTTACAGAACCCACGATAAAGATTGTATGATTTAAGATCTGTTAAATCTTAAAACATGGGGTGTTCGGCGTGTTTCTTTTGGCTCCTGAAAAGAATCATCTCTCTATTTTGAACCTCCATACCAAAGTTAACATTTCAGATTTGCAATGCTTCTTCCGGGGGAAGCTGCCTAAAGAATGGAGCTCGTTGTGGGCAGTGTGTGCTGCTATAAGGAGTCGCCACTGTGGAATGGACATATGTAGCAATTTATCACTTGTCTCTCAGCACATGTGTGGGTGGCCCAGCAGTGGGTATTACTGCAATTTGGGAGCAATTGACAGTAATCCCCTCTTTCTGCCTGTGTGAAAGCTCATCATCCCTCTGCCCGCCGACAGGCACGTCTTCACTAGAGATGCCGTCCAGAGCTGGTGGAAGCTTTGGTTCTGTCGCAGCTCATGTTCTGTATCAGCTCTAACTTTATCTTGGTGGTCTGAGGAGGCCTCTCAGAGTAAAACGATTCACTTTCGATGAAAAAAATGTGACGGTAATTATGTGCAGAGCTAGTCAACGGACTCTGTGACAGAGGAAATACTTTTGCATAAGTTTTAATCACAAACATCACAATAATAACTTGTGTACACTGGACATTCAAAACACATGCAGACAATCTGGCCATGACTCCTTAACAATCAACAGACAAATGGCTACTAATTCATCTTTTTTTCTTTTTATTGGAATACAGCAATAGTCTTCTTCCTGCATTGCAATTTAATAAAAACAGAGCTAAAGAAAAATGTCTCACAAGTTTGATTTAATGGAAAATGTAATATAGCTCTACTGTATTGGTCCATGGCTGTGAAGAGAGCTGACCCACAGAAGAACCTCAGTTCGGTGGTCATTCTTCTTATACCTCTAAAATTTGTGTTGTTGCTACAAAACAAGATACTAAAAGGAAGTATTTTTTGTCTGGGTGGCATTTGGTGAACATCTGAGAGGACCTAAAGAGTTAACCTGCTGTTACGTTGATTAAAATGTGTTTACTGGCAATGTCTTTTTCAATCAATGAAGCAGGATGTGTTGCAGCTACTGTCCAGAAAACAAAGGGAGGAGGTCAGGGTGGATGGTTTGGCCTTCAAAACACAAGCCTTAGACAGCAAAGACCAAAGTTTGCTTCCCACATGTTATTTAGTCTAGGATACCAAAACACTTGGTTAATGCAGGAAAAGATTGCGGCTTTGGTTAAATATATAAAGTCAGTACAGACTGTCTTGAACTTCAGATCACTGGTGATATTTTGGATGTCTAACCAAGACCACGACACTTCACCAACCTTAAACTTAAGTGTTTTGACTTCCTATTTGTTGTTTCCAAATGTTGATAGAAAAAAAACATGTTCCAAATATGTATGTCCTCATTATGTTGTTAAAAACCTGTTCCTGGCAACATTACTTTTCTAAACATGTTTCCTTCAAAAAATTAGTTGCATATGAGTACTTCTAAATGTCTTTAAGCCATATGGCCATATATTACAGAATGGTAACAAATAAAACCCATAAGCTATATTGCCCTGAACAAATTTAACAGAACATAAATGTAGTATTTCAATATTAGATTATGAGTTTCCCAAACTTGCAAAGTGATCACAGACTATCAGAGTTTAGGGCTTAAATGGTCTTAAAAAGTACGATCCAGGGACCAAACATGTACAGTATGTATATCATAATAAATGTATAAAATAAAACTCATTTTGTTTTCTACCAATACAAAAAAAACTTCTATTGGACATCAGGCTCACTGATGACTCACTGGCTCAGACAAAGTGCAGTAACGATCATTTTACAGATATGCATGCTTTTTGTTAAATAATGAGAAATGTAATACTATTATAGTACAAATGTAATTTGCTATAAATGGAAAGTTTAACTTTGGCTGTAAGAGAATATTTTAAAAGGTAATACGTTGAATCACTGGCACGAACAGCAAAACTGTATGGAGAAACTAAACCTTAGTAAAGTGTAATGATGCATGAGGTAGTTCCTCCGCTAAGCCCCATCCTTTCTTTCAAATAGCTGTGGTTGCCATATGCTCAGATTGACTATAATTGTTAGTTTCCTGGACAAAGTGTTCAGAGGTTTGCAGGCATTTAATATACCCTGTAGGCAGAATTAAAATGCAATAATGAAATTCTACGCTTCCACATAAAAACAAATGAGTGATGCACTGTGCCACACTCCTATTTACAAAGTAAACACTTGCCTTCATCTTCACAATGTCCCATATTAGGCCTAATAGTGAGCAGAATACAACAGAAGGTTTGACGGATGGTTTGGTTTAATGTGAGCGAAGTCATTTAGACGATGAAAGACGAAGCGCTATTAATGGGGTTTCTTGTGGGCTTCAGAGTAGAAATGGGATTTGCAGATCTTGAATAACTAACACACTGAACACAAGAAAAGATAAAAGTGAAAGGTTCACGTGCTCTCTCGCATGTTATCACTTTTTTATTGTTAGCTATGTTAGCATCATAGCTTCATGGATGGTAGTGCTGGTCTGTTGGTTGGTTCATTGCTTTGATTCAGACTGAAATATCAGAACTACTGGATTTCGATGGATTACTGTCCCCAGAGGATAAATCCTGCCTAAATAGGGCATTCTCAGATTTTTTTCTTGAGCTCCACCAGATGGCTGACATTTTTGCTATCTGGAGTAAAATGTCTCAAAATATATTAGACGGACTGCCCTGACACTTACTTGGTGCATTCACGGCTCCAAGAGGATGAACCCTACTCACTTTGGTGATCCTTTTTACGTGTTTGTTGAAATATCTCAACATCTATACAATATACTTTTTTTTTCCCCAGCAGCTGGCATTTTATACCAGGAATAGCATAAATATAACTGTGATATTAGTAAAATACCTGTCATGAAAGTGTTCTATGAACTGGCACTGAACTTTGTACTGACATTCGTGGCTTCCAGATGATATATCATGGCGACCCTGACTTTCCCTCTAATGCCAGGCCATGTGGTTGACATTTGTAGTTTTGAGAGAATTATCTTGACAGCAACTCAAATTTTATGTCTTCTACTGGATGGATTGTAATAACTTCGACGTAATTACTTGAATCATTTTGCGCCACCATCAGATCAAATTTTAATATGTCCACTATTTTAGTTTATGATCAAATACTTGCAAAACTAATAACATCACAATAAGCCTCAGCTTTACATTGTGTTTGGTGCTAATTAGAAAATAATGCTACCATTCTAACACGCTAAACTTAGAACCTGCTAAATGGCATTGTCACTGATATTTAATTTACGAAATCTCACATAGCTGCTACTGTAGCATGACTGTTGACAATTGAGGTGTGTTGCAAAAAGTAAAACTCTTTATACCAGTGCATCTGAAGACAATAAAGCGAAGCTACAGTCACATTATCAAAGATTCATTGTCAGTCATCTTCATACCATAAAAACACCATGTAGTGTAATACAGTATAGTATATTAAGACAGCTCTCTCTGGTACAGTATCAGTACAACCGCTGACTCTATCATGGAAGTATTTACTGCCCATATGGCCAGTGACACGGGGTCAGGCGTTGTGTTTCAAGTGAAACCACCAAGTGTTGTAAAAACCCCGCATATAGGAATGGATACAAATTCAAGCATTAGCACATTGCTAATTACTGCGGTCGCTTTTAATAAATTCTTTCCTGACATACGAGTTCCAGCTCTGTAAAAAAAAAAGAAGAAAAAAAAGGAAGAAATGTTGCATGAGGAAAAAACATTAAGGAATGCTGCAGACGTTTACTATAAGAAAGCTTAGGTTGTGTAAGAAGGAATAGTACTGTAAGATCTATAAGCTTCACACAGGATACTGGACCCTCTGTTTGACTTAAAGAGAATACTCAGCTTAATAATTCACACATTTTCTTGAACTAAAATAGACACCCAGCTCGCAAAGATATTTTTTCTGAGTAAGTTAATAGTTAGACACATTTTAAAACCAGTCCTTCAGCTGTAGAGCCCTCTATGGATATTCTGACATGTTATTGTTTTCTGTGTCCATGCTTTCTTCGCTGCTTCTGTGAAACCAGCTTCCAAAATAAGTTATGATTCAAGCTTTGGCCTAATTCACCCTGAAATAACATTGTGGTATCATAGTCAAGTCCTCTTTTTATTTGTTTTAGGGGTGGAGCAAACTCTTCCCTCGTGTTTTCTGGCCAGAAGAGGTATTTGTTTGCTGTTTCGAATGTTACATGATCAGAAGCAGTTGGTTATCATGATCCAATTATATGTCCCAACCTTCTGTCTACTTTGATGCATAGCAGGCCGAGGTTTATCTGATCCTACATATTGGTCCCATGGTGGTTTCTTAGTTGCCGGCGTAACAAAATCCTCCAAAGGAGCAGGTCAATCTTTAGCTGGTTTTGCAATTCCTGCAGAACTACAATCTGTATCAATTTTGCATGATAATTCATATAAACTAAAGCTATTTAGTAAATGCCTTTATCAGATTAGACACCCAAAAAAAGTGTAAAAAGTGATATCTATAACAGGTCTAACTAATCCCTTCACAGAAAATCACAGTAACAGCCTCTCAGCTTATACAAAAGAAAAAACCTGCATGGAGCGAGTGCATGCTTTGGCCTCTGCCCTATTTGCCAAATTATAGATGATAATAATACATAATTCCACACTGGAGTGTGTTTGCAGTCATTTAAAACAAGCCCACAGCGTTGATATAAATCAGTGTACGTGTGAAGCCCGTGTACCTGCGTGCCTGCACGCTGCCAATTTGACATGAGACAGGTCTGAGGGGATTTCACCATAAAGGTTAGAAACCATGAAATATCTGAGAAGTGCTGGAACCGCTCTCCTCTCCAAATTATAGCCAAATGCATGCTATACAGTCTGAGGGGGTTGAGGGGAAACGCCTTGGCAGCGCATAAAGGGCTCAGTGTGCGTCTGAAATGACCATGCGACTCCTGAAAATAAACAGGAATCAAATGGAGTGATTGATCGAATAAATTAACCTCAGCAGAACTCTCTCACTCTCTCTCTCATTCACTCACACGCACTCTCTCTCTCATGCGCGTGCGCGCGCACACACACACACACACACACACACACACGCTCAGCTACTCATCTGCTCCAAGGAACAGCCTTGTAGAAAAACAGACACTTGTTGCTGTTTGCTCCAGTGGTAGGTAGTGGTGGTGTTTGTTGGCAAAGGCTTTTTGACCAGTGGGTAATAGATGTAAATCCATGAGTTTATAGTCTGTGCTTAATGGTGGGGATTAATTTGTCTTCTTAACTCCAGAAAATGCTCGTATTGCAATTATATTAAATATATATGCATCAAAACCGATTTTTAACATCCTGTTTATGTTAAATTTACCGGGTTTATTTATTTAGCCATTTTTATTTATGTCCAATACAGCAGGAAAAGTAAAAATCTGATATTTACTCTTTGAGCGTCATATCCATCCATGTCCACATCATATGGCGCTTCATATCCATATTCAGCAACCTATATACAAAATCTGGAATTTAGCTGATTCAGTAATATCTTTATAGTTCATTTATACTGTGTTGCATTTAAGACCGTTTCCACAGTCATTTCCTGGGGGCCAATACTATAGCTCGGCTTTATAAAAGATAAAAAAAACAATATCTTTTCTATCTGGTTTTGTTTATGCTGCTGTGTGTGTCCCCTGTGGTGATCATCTGATGAAGGTGATGCTCCACTCACCTTTTAACTGCCTTTTAGGTTGTTGTGTTTTGTGCAGGCCTAGAGTGGGCCTGCAATGTAAACCGTCCAATCTGATGAACCTGCCGACTGGTCAGAGCCTTCATGAAATGAAGACAGGGCCCCCACACAAGCATAGACACACACACATACACACACACACACACACACACACACACACACACACACACACACACACACACACACACACACACACACACACACACAACCCTCCATCCCCCTCCCTGCTGCTTGCCAGTGTGGTTTAGTGAAATCTCCTCCTTGCGCTATAGGATAGCCCTGGCCTCTGGGGTAACAAGATAGATGTAAACAACCAATTATTGGATAGGCCCTCATTCATATCCAGTTAACCGGGATAGACACAGAGGTTCTGGCTTTAATAATTTCTCTCTCTCTCTGCTCAACATTTGGATGTCTGTCCAAAAAAAGGATACTAATCAACCCCTTGTTGCGCTTGTCTCAGGTCAGTGTATGTAGCAGCCTTTAAAAATAAAAGCCACCTCCCAATCATGCCCCAACACATAGTCCATGCAACACATACACTACAACACACATCTTGCAGTAATCAGCTCAATTAGAGGAGGTCGTGGTGGAGAGTGGTCGAGGTGAGCAGTGGGAGGTTGTGAAAATAGGGAGTTGGCTATTAGGAGAAACGTGATCTCCATTCATCAGTGGCCGTAATAATTACCGTTTCAGAGCCAGAGCTCTCTGATCAAACTGATCCGTGGAAACAAGTGGTTTACAAACACTGTCAAGGGCCAGACATGGGACCCCTTCACTGCCGGTAAACACATCCAACAGTTCTGACCACGCCAAGCCCGATACAGCGAAGATACTTTACACTTATATTCATATTTCTAATGCTTGTTCAACTTGCTTTGATAGATCCTCTCTGCTGCAGTCACAAGCCACTTCCCTGCGCATTAATCTTCGCCTTTCAGAGGCCTCTCAGATATAACAAGCTTATCTAGGGGCAACAAAGATTGATGCGAGCAGGTGCTGATTGAAACACGTCAACAGGATTGACAGTTGAGTGACAGTTTCTTCAGGGTGGGATTATCTCAAAGATTTTTATATCAAAAGCCACAATTTTATTCATCAGAACTCCGTCTGTTCTAGATTTATGTTTGGCAGTGATTCCGAACACAGGATACCTGCGATAAGGCTTAGTGAGGTGATAAACTGCTATTATCCCCACATTCATATTGCATCATCTCATAAAAATAACATCTAAAGAGACCCATGATGGTCTCAAACAGATGGGCCCCGACCCTGTTTTCATTAAACCGAGTAGTGCCCATCATCCCTGAAAATAATTCAAATGATTAAAGACAGAGTCACCTGAGGATGACCTGTTCATCAGCCTTCATGTATCCACTGCTGACTGCAGGGCTGCAGCATCAGTCTGCAGGGACACAGTTGTCACAACTTAAAGCTGAGATGAAGAACTTTGTCCAAAAAAAAAAAGATGAAGAAAAATGAAATCCGATGCAAAATACAGCAACAAATCTATATAATTTTTCTCAATAACAGCTCAGTCTGTAAAGTCAAGCAAATAAATGATCAGGCTTTAGGACACACACTGAACGACCTTTGATATGAAATGTAAAAACAAGACGACACAGGAGAATACTGTATACTGTGTAATTGCAGCACCTCTCTCACCAGTGGGAGAGCCTGCGGAGTGTTTGAGGCTCAATTACGAGGTATTTGGGTGTTTGAGTTAGATGGATGGAAAGATAAGTTTTATCTGAAATCAGTTTAAAATGTCATGTCTGTAAAACTGCGTTTACAGCCGCTCATATTTTCACTCATCGGCCGCCAACTTTCTGACTTTCATCAGATGTATTTATAGATTTGCTCGTTTATATTAGCCCACAATATATGACGGCGTAATGTAAACACAGTTGTTATTATTATTATTATTATTATTATTATGGGAATACAACTTTATTAGTGGAGTTATGGGGTTTAAGAGCCATATGTATATAGGCTAGGCGAGATCAAATCGGTTCTTTGTTTTTCTCTCAGCCAACCCTCGGTCCCCTGACAATTACCATCAGTTAGCCTAATGCCGTAATACTCTGAAAACTGCGCTTCAGGCAAAACCCAAGTCAATTTATTAAACAGAGGAAGAACACAACGCGGAAACAGGGATCAGGCTCCTCTTACAGGACTGTGGCGATAAACTCACTTCATAATTACACTGATAATTTCTCTTAAACAGCCGCGACTGAATGATTTTATGAAATAGCTCGTCACAATATACAGCAAAAAATATTAACAAATTGCACTTGATGTGGAGCAAAACTGAACGCTTAGTAAAATAAATTGTACATAAAAAGATGCAAAGATTTTATGTTTTATAGGCTACACCTGAGATTTAAGGCAGCTGCATGCTAGGAATTTAGATTTAGATAAATATTTGCAACCTTTTTTTCTTTTTTTTTAAATGTAAAATTGTACATTCAATCTCGGCTATTGAATAAGAAAAATAATGATAATTTAGATTTGTTTTTACCTATTATTAAACAAGCGTCAGTAGTTCATTTTCGGTCTGAAGTGTAATCTGTTGGATCTTATTTGCAGGTAACATGAAGGTTTTTTTTAGATGAAAGCTGCTGAAACCGATCTGCCGGAGGAGAGAGAGGCTGCGTGTGTGTGTGTGTGTGTGTGTGTGTGTGTGTGTGTGTGTGTGTGTGTGTGTGTGTGTGTGTGTGTGTGTGTGTGTCTCTTAAGTGATGTGATACTGAGTGTGGGTGTAGCTGACAATCGTATCTCTAATGAAGAGGTCCCATGGTGAGACGATAGAAATCTACCAACTGGTCAATCTTTGGCCCAACAGTCAGTAACACACATGCCTGACCGCGTGACACACGTCTCCGTGTACCTGAGTCAAACACCACAACAAACCGTGTAACTGTGTTTATGCGCTCATCATGCTGCATGCCACTTTCATTTAAGCTGCACTTTCATTGCAAACCAGGACTCACATCGCTTTCTCCCCATGAATCTGAAACCATCTCAATCTTTTTACCTCTTAAATCCATTCACTTACTTTTAACTACAACTTCTGTTTTCTCCAATCATTTTAAATGTTCTTATTAAAATAGCGACTCCGGATTTGTCAGCAGATCTTATCTTCCATGTCCCCCTTACTGTTGCACTAAACCGTGTCAGTCAGATGAACGGATTATTTTTTGTTTTTGTTTGTTTGTTTTTTGCCTCACCGGTGTGCTGCTTGATTTCTCCTCCGCTGCTGCCGACAGACTTTCCTTCTCTGCTGTCAAACTCCACAGCGCACACGACCCCTTCATTCCTCCATCACACCCGCTGCACACCTTCAGATTGTTTGCCTTTCTGTGCGCGCCTGCAGTTACTGACTCACCCCTCGTTTAGATATTCATCACCCTTGTCATCACGTGCATTCAATAATAAACATCACGGCATTATTATAATAAATTAGCGACATAGCAACATATAGCTTACTTCATATAGAATTATAACATTTATTATGGGATCATGAATATACAAATGTAATTTCAATTTGTTGAGTTAAGTGTACAACTGAAAGACTCACTTTGGGCTCATCATCCAACTTTTGGAAATCGTCTACTTTTGATGAATTGCTCTCTGTAGTTTTCGAAGGTTTCTTTTTGTGGCTATCATTGTGGAACACATATGTCACACAACGCACTTCTATGATTATATCAGTGACATGCAGTCAATTTTCACTAATGTAGGCTATTATGGCGTCAAGTTGGATCAGCTATAGCCGACTTCACCAACTTCAAATGAGCTTACAGTGATTCGAGGTGAGAAAAATATGACTTGCTGTCCTCTGTCAGACTTAGTCTAATTTATTTTTGTATATATTTACATAAATTTTGCTTCTTGGCAACCACCATAACCAAATGGTACTTTGGATAACTTTCCATTAAACATCACGTAACTTGTCGGCAGCTGTTGAGAGTTATTTTACTTCTATTAAATAATAAAGTTACAGCCTTTAAGGAGATCTTGATTGATTTGTGAGAGCTGCCAGGGGCTTGAAGACATACTGCAGCCGGCTCTGTGCGCTCTGGCGCCATCCTTCCCCCAGCTGAGGGATCAGCGCGGCTCCTTTACTCCACGCTCCCCACAGCTCTGCGCTCTTTGGCTGCCCGAGGTGTCTGTCAAAGTGAAGGGGAAGAAAAAAAATGTTTTAGAAGAAAAAAAACTGAGCAATATTTCTATTGGTACGCGGGCTGCTCGTGAAGGGAACAATCGGATTGACTTTGCCAGGGAGCCACCTCAAAGCATATCAGGTTACTTTGAGTGACAGGGTAACCATGGCAAATAATTTGACTAAGGCTATTGTCTTATCCTCACCATCCCCGGGTCAGATAACCGACCAATCAGAGTTCATATAATCGCTTGTCTTGCCAGTTTAGAATAATATTATTAAAACAAGCCAGCGAGCCCGGTCTCCGAGAGTAGTTTATGTTGAAACGGTGTAGAAAAGGTGGAGGAGGACGGTGAACGGAGGAGCAACTTTCTCTCCTTCTCAACAACTTTATGAGGAATTGTCGCCTGGGGTTTTGCATGGCTGAATGGACTTGACTTTATTCCTCAATACGCAGTTGGATATTGCCTAACCTCGGGCACTTTAAACTTTTACGCAGTTCTTTTGGGGACCTTTTGTCGCTTATGGACTTAATGCGTTTTGATTTAATGAGAGACTGAGAGGAGAGACGTGGAAGTAAGGCACAATATAATCTGTATTGGTTTACGTTGTCGCCATGTCCATGCTTCCGACGTTTGGTTTTACGCAGGAACAAGTGGCGTGTGTTTGCGAAGTCCTCCAACAAGGGGGGAACATCGAGCGGCTCGGGCGCTTTCTCTGGTCCCTCCCGGCGTGCGAGCACCTCCACAAAAACGAGAGCGTCCTCAAAGCGAAAGCCGTGGTTGCCTTCCACCGGGGGAACTTCCGAGAGCTTTACAAGATTCTGGAGAGCCACCAGTTTTCGCCGCACAACCACCCGAAGCTGCAGCAGCTGTGGCTCAAAGCGCACTACATCGAGGCGGAGAAGCTGAGAGGCCGCCCGCTCGGCGCCGTGGGGAAGTACCGCGTCCGGAGAAAGTTCCCCTTACCCCGCTCTATCTGGGACGGAGAGGAGACCAGCTACTGCTTCAAGGAGAAGAGCAGGAGCGTCCTGCGGGAGTGGTACACCCACAACCCTTATCCATCCCCACGAGAGAAAAGAGAGCTGGCAGAGGCCACGGGACTCACGACCACGCAGGTCAGCAACTGGTTCAAAAACCGACGGCAGCGAGACCGAGCAGCTGAGGCGAAGGAAAGGTAGGAGTATCTTTACTTCTTAAAGCTAAGGCAAAACATGTCTGACAGTAGATGAACTTCTACTTTTTAATCACGTGAAGCAAAATGTAGCCTGAAGTCATATTTTAAACTAAAATGTTGCTGAGTCATAAACTACTGTTAACTCTGTGTGCTCGAGCAAAAATAATTTGCTGACCTACATCTGGGACTGACAACATATTGAGATATTCAGCTCTTATTTAATCGCCTCAGCCCTTTTCACCAGTTGTTGTTTGTTAGTGGCAAATTATGTTAGAAGATGTCAGTTTTCCCTACTTCAGGTTTAGTAAACTCACGTCCTCTGCTTGTTTTTAATTATGTATGCAAACGTAAAAGTTAAAAAAGCAGGAAATTAAAGACTTGTCAGGTAAATTACAAAGTTATAAAAGTTATATTTACCCTACTTTTATGTTTTACTAATCACACCTATTATAACCTGAAATTTGACTTTTACATTAAGATCAGAAAAAGTACAGTTAACCCTCCAGTCACTGGAGTGAACATAAGTGCATGTAACTAAACATCTCAGAACACGTTTTAAAAGATGTTTTGCGGTGTAATTGATGTGGCTGGCTGTCTCGCCTTCGTATCAGCCCAGTTGACATTTCATTAGGAGTCGTCTGTACATTTCAAAGTTTGGAAATTACACAGGCAGCTGTGAAGAGAGGTTTTAGGAGAGGTCTTCCAGTCAGGTGTTCTTCGGGTTGGTGTCTTCTTTCACCCTCTGGCCACTAATTCGGGCTGAAAGCTCCATGTAAATCATGTCTTCCCACTGAGAAAAGCCTCACTGCAAACACATGAACTGTGCCATATGCAGCACGCACACGTTTCACAATGATTAGGCTTGTCATTTATTCAGACGTGCGGACATGCTCTCGTCAGGCCGCTCATTTCGAGCTCCTCCTCGGGTCACTCTGGTGGAAATAATTTACTTTAAACACACCGGCAGGTTCAGTTTTAGATTTATTGCCTTTACTACTACTGTACACCACCGTATAACTCTGTGCACTACTGTAGTGAACTGAGCCTCTAATTATTTCTGTGACTTACAAATTGTTTTTGTCGTGGCACAAGTGCGCATGAATGCATTAGTGTTCGAAGCATTCATAAATAATTAAACTAAGCATTTCTACATTCACGAGATTATTATGGCTGCTGTAAATATGACACAACCCAATTAATATCCAAGTACACAGTGTGTGTGTGTGTGTGTGTGTGTGTGTGTGTGTGTGTGTGTGTGTGTGTGTGTGTGTGTGTGTGTGTGTGTGTGTGGGAGCTGCGTGCGTCTGTCAATAATGATAATTGTTGTTTTTACAACTGTAAAAAATATTTATTTACAAGTATTTAATTAGTATATTTTATTCCGTGTAATCACGATTTTAGCGAGATTAAAATCTGTCCATTTCTTCTTTCATGTTTCAACTGTACAAAGATACCAGAGTTTGTCTGCTCTCGCACCAGACTGATATGTGATGTTGTTTTCTGTTGGCAGAGAAAACAACGAGAACTCCAACGGCAATAGTCACAACCCATTGACTTCTTCCATGAATGGAAATAAAACTCTATTGGGGAGCTCGGACGACGATAAAACACCTTCTGGGACACCGGATCATACGTCTCCGAGCCCGGCTATGCTCCTCGGCTCAAACCCCGGTTTACCTTCCCTGCATGGCCTTGCGCCCCCGCCGGGACCCAGCGCAATCCCGGTACCCAGCGGTGCAGACTCGGTGCTTCATCACCACTCATTGCACCACGACACCATACTGAACCCTATGTCTTCTAATCTAGTGGACCTTGGCTCTTAAAAAATCGTCACAGAAGGGGGACAGAGAGCACCATTTTTACAAAAAAAAGAAATGTTTTTTTGGAAAGGTAATTTTACGAGGTGGCGCGAGCAAAGCTTCAAGCACTTGCAGCAAGGTGCAAGACTGGAACACTGCGAAAACAGCCACCGTAACAAATCATTTAGTCTCATATTCAACCTTTAAAATCTTTTTTCAACAAGTGGGAAAAATATGCCAGTGGGCACAATAACCTACCGACTCGTATCCTCAAATGAAACGTCCGCTCGTTTGGGAGATTTTTTTTTTTTATCGAGAGCAGAGCACTTAAGAACTTTCGACATATAGGCTACTCAGACAGCTTCCATCTTCTCACCCCCACTGGCACATTTTCTCTTTAAGTCGCTTAAGGAAAAAAAAGAATTGAAAAATGAATATATTTCAGATTTTATGACTTGTTAAGACGGATCATTTTTGCAGTGGTGGTGCAGATAAAAGCTGAAGCGGATCGTTTTAGGTAAAAAAAAATAAAAATATACAAAAGAAAGAAAAAGAAAAAAGTATTTTACCGGAATGTAATAACGTAACATGTTATATTGTTGAAAACAATAACAATAAAGTGTCTTAATTCTTGTTACTATACCGTTGTTATTTTAGGGGTTTAGTATCACCAGACTTTATAGGCACAAAGTTAAAGGTACCCCGTACCTTTTTGTTTACATAGGGTTTTCCAAGAGAGCCATAAGCAGTTATTTTGTTTGTTTGTTTGTTTGTTTTTTTGGAGGGGAAGGGGAGGTGGGGCCTGGGGTGGGCAGATGGGGTATGATATTTTCAACTGTCTTATAAGAGCCGTGATAGGATGGAATATCTTAATCTCATGATATTATTATTGACATTTTCATTTGGAAAGAGACTGCATGTAAACTTTGCGATAAATGATGAAACGTAAAACGATTCAAGTATAGTTTCATATACCCTCTTTTACAATAAAAAGAAAGAGAAATACATGGATTTAAAGTGAGGATTTCTTTGATTCTGAATGATTGTTGACATCAACCAGCTTGTTTACTGGCCTGTTTGTCTCCTGAGGCTCACCTCATCTTCTAGCCTATTTTTTTTAAACTGTTTGGTTACATTTTATGAAATATTTAAATCAATTATAGGCTACATGAACAAATATTCCTTTACTTGACATTTTTAGAGCAGCTGCAGGAAAATGTCAATCTTTAAACAATTTCAGAAGGTTTGCTCACTGGATAATGTGTGTGCATTTTCAAATGATTTCTTTGCCAATTTAATTGAGGCTTTTTGGAGTTTGAGAATATATTTTTGACTCAATCTGTAGTAAACTGCTGGTTCAACTCCATAAATCACTGTTTCCTCTGGCCTTTTGAACGTGCGCTGCTGACTGAGCCACCAGCTCCATAATAACGTCAGGTATAGCATTGCCTAAAATCAAGAGCTCTTAGCCTTTGACACGTAGGCCCGCTCTAAGAAAGGGGATATTGTCCTTAACGTGTGGGCAGTCTGCCTGCGCGCGCGGGGCGATATCCCGGGATTATCTACCGTCTGATCATAAATGCTGCAGGGGAAGTATTTAAGAGGAAAGATATCTGTTTCTCCACATTTCCCACAAGCTGTTTCTCGGATGCTTTCTTGGAGTTTGCAGAAAAATGAGAATGAAAGAATTTGGACTAAAGGAGCTCACCTGAAAAGTCCAAAAAAAACAAAACAAAACAAAAAAAAAACTAGGCAATAAATTGTGTTTTTATGTCTTTGTTGTTTTGTTTCTTTTACAGAGTTTTAAAGAACTAGTTTGCGATTTTCTGAATTTATTTTTTTCATACCTAGAAATTGACCTATTTTTAAAGTGATGACTGAAGGTCAAAGTTCATCAACGTAATTATTGCCGATGTTAAAATGTCAGTATGAGAGAGAGAGAGAGAGAGAGAGAGAGAGAGAGAGAGAGAGAGAGAGAGAGAGAGAAAAGAAACCTCGACACTCAATCCAGTACTTTGTAAAAACAACACTCGTCAAGAGGCTGAAGCATGTGGCATGTGGCCATTATAGGCAAAGCTGGGCGAAATTTATACGTGCTTTTCCAACGGGGAACCTTGATGTTCAAGTGATGACACCTTATCTCTCCGTGCTCGGCTGAGGAGAACAAAAGTGCCGTAGTGTTTGGCGGAGAGGGGAAAAAAAAAACAGAGCTGGAAACGGGCGTTGAAAGAAGACACTTTGTTTGAACAGCTTCAGCCGCGCAACACCTTCAGCTCCCCCTCCACTCAGTCTGCTGCCCGAGCTGCTCGTGTAATAAACCCAAAACAACATCTTCTCTGCTCCTCATATTTTCAGCTTCAGTACTTTCCCTCTTTCTGGAAGCAGATTGTGCTCTTTGCATTTAATTATTATTCTCCTTATCAGAATAATAACATTACGAGAGCAACATTTTTTGTTAGATATTTTTTTTATGTATAGTGTATATATTGTTGTGGTATGTTTTTTTTTTTTTTAGGATTTCTCATCCACCAGCTGATTTTGGTCAGGTTGTTTCGGGAAATTTTAATTAATTAATTAATTAATTTTAAATTCTTATCCACTATGACATCATTTACTGGGTGTTGTTTTGGTTCACTCGCAAATCGGTAGAGAGGAATTTTCTTTTAATACTTAAATCAACATCTTCCCTGTGCTTTATTAATAAACTATCCCAGAGGCCCGTGTGGCCCTAATGGGAGTGCAAATATGAAAAGTGTACACGACGAGAGTGTGAAGTGTCGCCCTCCTGTCTGTAAACTCGGAGGATCAGTCGCACCGTGTTGGGTACAGCTTCTGGCGCGTGAAGGTCAATTACACACGCAGCTCAAAGCCTACTCTTTATAATTAACGAGGATTTCAGTGCATATGGGTCTATTCAAAACAAGCCCATAACAGCGGCTTGTGAGGAGACATAACACGGAATATTTGGCCTTTCACCAAACCAACTCTGTAACCCCGCAAAGAGCTGCGAGCTTTCGTCTCCTCGTACTTTCACTCTCTCTTGTTTCCCATATGGCTTGAAATGTGAACTTGAACGGGTATTATGAGTGCGCCATGTGTGCCCGGGAAAGGGAGGCTATTAAACGTTTTTTGGGCAAAAGATGTTAGGAAAATCCGCCAGCACTGAAGAAAAGGCCTAACTAGGCGCGCTGGTTATAAACGCTGATCTGATTCTGCCAAGCAGGCTTATGGGAATAAAGACCCTCCAGAAGAGCAGGATAAACCGTTAGACAGGTGTGAACTAGTCGTGCTGTCGTCCTGTGCAGGCTGTTTCATCGTCTTGTCAGTTCATCACGGTGTGAAGATGTTACGAGAATTAAACACCAAAGTGAGCAACAACTCTAGACAAAACAATCGACAGTAGAAAAGTTAACTCCACTTTGCCTCAGGACAAAAATCGTGAAACAATCAGGAGAGAATGTTGAGACCTGGCATTGTAAACATCACATCCATTCACTTTTATAGAAGAGCGAGCGGCCTGTGATGAAGTTGTTCTGACCTGAGATCAGCTTTTGTTACATGACTGATAATTATAGCCTGATAGATTAAAGTTATTGCATCAGCGCGCTATCAGTCAAAAAAAAAAAAAAAAAAAAAAAAAATGCGTCTCACAGACACGTTTTCAACCTATGTTAGCGAATAATAAAGTTTTAATTGTTTTAGATTTGCTGAATTAATTGAAAAACATAATTTTTTTTTGTTATATATTGTTAATATTAGATGCTGGAGCCGCATGTATCCGCACGGCTGCTTGCACATTGCAGCCAGACTATTATTGTTTATTGCGCCTTTTTTAATCTAATTATTTTTGATTAAACGATTTTTTATTTTTTTTCATATTTTCTATCATTTTTGTGATATAAAGGAGCAGCGCAAGACTTTCCCCCCAATATTACCGTCAGTTATGGCAGATAAAGTTACTCAGGTAATTTAGTTGTGCTTAAAATTTGAAACCAATTATTGTCATACATTTTTGTTCAATTTTTTTAAGAAGTTAAATCATGGTAATGATTTATTAATCAATGAGTGTTGATTAGACTTAAAGGACTTAACGGAAAGTTGCATCAAAAGACATGAATTTCCGAATATAAATTGGTTTACTCTGTTTTGAGCATTTCCTCTGAAAAGATTTTGAAAATGTGATATTTGTATTTGCTTATTTACTTCAAATTTCAAATTGTAGGTTAAAAGGGATAGAGCAGCAAACTGAAAAGAAACTACAGTTGTTTAGGAGTTGGTAGGTTATTTTTAATTAAATTAAATTCATTTTAAAATCAGTCATCAAATGAGATTTGATACAAGAAAGACCTTATTGACAAACACATGATAAAGATGCTCTCCTTCACTTTCACGACTGCATTTATTGACCAGCTGCAGGAAATACTGTTAAAGCACCTATTGCAAAGACAATGGACTTTCAGAACTGATCACAATGACAAATCACACACTGGGTTACTGTTGTAAGGTTTAAAAAACTAAAAATACAAAAAGGAACCTAAAAAAAAAATCCACTTGTACCTCCAAAATGTTGCAAGGCATGAAAAACTATGTTTCAGGCGTATCACAGTGAACTGTCCAAAATAATTGTAAACAGTGTTGGTCCTATTTAATCCACAGAAATCACCTAATTTTCATCCAACAGCATATTTTACTCATTCAGCAGGAACATTTTGTTAATTGATGTTAACAAACTCAATAGAAACGTCAGGTACAGTGAGGGTGGTTATAATGTGACACATTATTGGCCCCAGTGGGGAAATTCTCCTTTCACTTAGACCCCCTTCAGGGAGGTCAGAGGTCAAACATTTATAGCTGCAGCCTCTGAGCTGGAAGGGACTCATTGGTTTTGCTCGCGGAAACTTCAGCAGAACAGAGAGTTTAAACTCAGGTTCTCTGGGTCGTGGATGGTTGATGAATCTTCTGTGCCAGCTGAAATGGGAAATCTACTGGTCTTAAAATGACCCGAATAATTTTATAGACAAAATGTGCAGCAAGTGACAGAGCCCTGATGCCAGTTAACTGTAAAGAATTACAGCTTGAGTTACAGCGAAGATGACAAATGTTTCAGAAACAAATGATGACACGAGTGTGAATAGTGAACAGTTCATGCCACTTGTTGCCTCGAGAGGTTCGTGTCTATGCTGACAGCTGGGATTTACATTACAGTCTGAGTCAGACGACAGACATCACCATCTTAAAATGACCTCAAAAAGGTGTGTCCCAATTTATTTATACTTTATTTGTATTAAATGAAGGCTTTGACATCAAGACATTCTTATCAGGAACCACTTCTTTTGATCCCTTGTGTTTATCATGTTTATATCTTTGGATCAGAACTGGACTACATGTCAGATTCAGTCAACAGTTAGTGAGAGAGACAACCTCTTCCCTCTCCTCTGGTTGTGAGTAACATCCGGCTCAACACAGATTAAACTGTCATGTGGAATGGGAATAACACGTTTCATACAGAAAATTCCTCTTTTATAATCTAAAAACCTTGACAGGATCATACAAGAACTCGAGCAGCTAGACAGTACTAAAGCTCAAAAAGCTCAAATATTTACCTTCAAATTTTGATAATTGTACCAAAAATAAGTTTGTGATTTTCAACAATAAAATATAATCAGTGGAATATAATTCCTACATATTTTTCTTTAATTACACATAAATGGATATAGATAACTTCATAAAGTCTTTTAAAAAGTTTAGAGTATTTTTTAAATAGCATGATTATTCAAAATCAATTCACAGTGTATAATGCAAAGAGGCTGTTGATTGAATGGAGTGAATTGTCGGTTTTGAATGGTACAGTTGCAATAACAACAGTTTTTTAGATATTGATGAATAAATGTCTCGGCCAAAAGAACATCTTGACAGACAAAAGAATAAAATCAAAGTCCATCAAAGTATGACGGTAGTTAAGTCCTCATTCTTCATGCCTCACCTAAAATCAACACCTTATTTGGAGGAGTTCAGACACAAACCAAACTGGGAGTAAAAAGTAAACATTAAAATCAATCTGAATTTTGATGAGTTGCCCCAACAGCAAAATTTAAAACACAGATTTTGAAACCACCTCAACATTGCTTGGCAGATCCATTACCGCAGTCAACACTAATGAAATTATAGACGTTAATGGTTGTTACCTTCAGCAATATTTGTAAATAAAGCAGACTATATTTTCAGTTATGACTAGCTCACCCAAACAAAACACTTTAAACTATTTAAATGGTAAAAAAATACCTGTAATTTATGTGCTCCAGAAATACACAGTGGGCCTTTTAAATTATTCAAATTTTGGTTGCTCAACATATAAGTCCTATAAAAAACAGCTATGGACAGAATAATACTATTGAAAATATTTACCTTTAAACACATTTTGTGTTCTTCTGTTGTTTTTATTGTTTAATTTTATAGCACTTTGAGGTCAAACACAGTTGTATGTTTGTTGATGAGCACATTGATTTCAGCCTCTCCTCAGCCATTATGCATTTTTGGTGTATCGGGTGTGTCCCATAAAACAGGATAAAACTGTAGGGGGTCTGGGGAGTGGGAAGGCGGAGGGGGACGGGGAGGGGGACGGGGAGGGGGACGGGGGTGACGGGGTGACGGAGGGAGGGCGACAGGGGGAGGGGGGGCGCAAGGTGTAGAGTTACGGTCAAAAAAAGAGGGAGCGAGAGAGAGATGGCCATGGGAGTACGAGCATTAATGCACTCCCTGTGAGCTGGATGCGTACTGTTACAAAACACACACTCTCACACACACATCAGCGCACTGCGGGTGCTCTTTGCTCGAGTGAAAGGTCACCTGGCAGACCACGTCCTGACTTCTATCCTGAGACCTGAGACAGCGAGAGACATATCAAGAACTAAAGCTCAGTCAGAGGAAAGCATTTAACTTCCTTATAGCACAGTAACACAGTAACACAGTAACACACATTTACATTTAAACAGTACAACAGTGAAAACAGAAACACTTTCCTACATTAAATGTCCCCTTTAAAAGCAGTATACAAATATGACTTATAACATTTATGTGTGATATGAAGAGATTTTCACGTTTTAAAAAAAATCTATTGTGTGTAAGCAATTATATAATGTACTTTGAGGACACATGTATTACTATAAGTGTGTTTTACTGTGTTGGTCTTCATTATCTGTTTAAGCAACAGCCTCCACTGATGGATAACTAAGGAGTAATTAATTGCTGTTTCACAATATACTGCTTATTAATGTTTAATGGTTTAATGGAGGCACTTGGAAGTAAGGTTTGTGAAGTGAATTAAGGCACAGATTTTCAGGAGTGTTTGTTTGAGCATGTGTTGATGTGAAAAGCAACAGAGGAAGGGCCGCAGTATTAATGTACAGTACGTGTGTGTGTGTGTGTGTGTGTGTGTGTGTGTGTGTGTGTGTGTGTGTGTGTGTGTGCGCGTGTGCGCGTGTGTGTGTGTGCGTGCACACTGCAGGGGTTTAGGAGGTCTCACCTGGGCTCTCTCCCCCCTACTGTAAATTCCTGGATGGGAGACAGACACGGGCCACTCTGATCGCATTAGGTTCACTCCGATGGCTTTTCCAGCTATCGTCACTTGACACCGTTCCATTAAATCTGTCCAGCTAAAAGATTAACTACACCATTCTGTATGCTTTCACAGGGTGTTCACTCCGAGCTGCAAAGGGCAGGTTAAATCATGCACAAAATTTTCAATAGAGCGCTGTATTATACGTTCAGACTATCAAGCCTTTTACTTGATGTTTTATCAACTAGCAGTATGGTGTCACTCAGATAAATTATTGTAAGACTAGTCAATGCATCAGTTTAGTCATCCTTTCCAGTAGTCCTCTGATATTTCAAGAACATATACAAATGCAAAGTTTTTTGTCACTTTTTTGTTTGCTTATAGTTTTGGTTGAGTTTGTTCGCCATCATCAAATAATTATTTTATTATATTTAAAAATCCCCTACAGGCATGTTTTAAGATCTGTTTAAAAGCTTAACATTTCTACTTTGAATGAGAAGTTTTGTCCACAAAAAAATCCATTATTTTCAAAAAATCTTTAAATTGACCTATTTTCCTGACATAATTTCAGAATCTATAAACATCTGGAATATATGGAAATATCTTAGATTTGTGTTATATAATTGTAACGTTTAACTTCAGGACACAAGATGTCTCATGCTTCACTGTAAAGTCCATATATCTACTGGAAGTTTCAAAGTACTACAACATACAACTGTAATTGTTTAAGTTGAATATTGGACCAAGATCTGTAAAATTATTTGTGATGTCACAAATCACATTTGTAGGCCCGTCCCTTAAAATCCTATTTTCCTTGAGTACAGAGAAACTTTCCTTCTTCAGCAGATGAATTTGTGAAAACAGTATCTAGTTTTAAACTGTGCAAATGCGTCATTCTGCACAGTGAAGCGCAAACATTCAAACAACAGTAGGACCAAGAAGACAAATATACATTTGAGTGCATGGGGACTGTAATGCTATCATAGCTCATTACTGAATATGCATTTAAGTTTTGTAGTTTTGAGACCTCCTCTGGGTTTTGATTGGACTAGCCTGGTTGTGGTAGCCTATTAAGTACAACAAATTCCACAAATAGAATATGAATTTAAATACCGACAATTTTCATAACAGATATGAAAGTGAGATTTATTTCGTTTAATTTTTTTTTATGTCACAGCACCCTGAAACTTAAAAAAGGTGATGAGTCATCAATATATGACAATTTCAGATTCAAGCTTAGTAGTCACTATAGGTCTTTGGTTTCCAACTTTAAGTCCCATAAATTTGTATAAGATGAAATTCCAACTTAAATACTTAATACTTAAGTTAAATAACTTAACTTAAACTTTTTTTTCTGTCAAAATTATTATGTTTCAGTTATATCTATGTTATCAAATCTTCCTCTTTTAAATTAGCTCATTAACATGAATATAGCTTGAAAATATTACAAGATAATGTGGCAATCTTTTCTACCACATTCAGTTTTATATTATGTAATTGTAATTGTGTTCTTTATGTTGCCCTATTTGACCTAATTTTGATTGTTTTCTTCTTCTAAATGTTTTCCTAAATGTTTCACAGAAAAGGGTGACAACACTAATGTGAAATGAGGAAAAGAAAATAGAATGGGTCTTGAACCTTTCACATTCCTATGCAACTTTGTTTTAAGACTATTTGTTACTTCAACGGATTAAAAGTTACACACCTCAGTCATATCCTGCTTTGGGTTTGTCTGTTCCAAGTCAAGAGTGGGAACTTCCTTCTAATTTCAATCAATCAGTGTTGATTGTACACACTAGGCCTGTCTGTCTGAGTATGTACAATGCAGGTTTGTCTGTTTCCAACTAAACACACCAACGGGTTTAACCTGCCAAACCGTTGTTGATTCAGCAGTGTGTGTGTGTGTGTGTGTGTGTGTGTGTGTGTGTGTGTGTGTGTGTGTGTGTGTGTGTGTGTGTGTGTGTGTGTGTGTGCGCGCAGTGATGATGGCACTATCCAGGGAAATAAGAGGACTTAATTGTTTTCAAAAGGAAGACAAATATCCATTAAATTTCTGATAAATGCTACATTACAGCATGTACATTTTTTTTGTAGGTTGCAACTTTAACACCCCTCACAGTTAGGTGTGTTCCACAGTTCCACTTACATAATATGTAGTCCCACACTGTCACACTGCTTTCACTCCACTTAGTACTGTGTAGACTTGTTTAAAGAGTAACAAAACCTCAGAACAGAAGTGATGAAAGGGAACTATTTGGTCCTCTCCATAATTTAGGGGAAAGCAGTGACACAAAAGGACAGGAAACCCTGAACACTGCTCCCACCTAGTGATCAGTAAGTGTAACAGCACATGTGTGGGGAAGGGTACAAGACACTGGTAAAGTCAGAACAGAAAAGGTAGCACAGCTTGGTACTGATACTCCGGCAGGTGCATGGTGGTAAACATATAAGAAAGCAGCATATGTACTGTCAAAAAACACCAAGAATAAATGATAGTAATGTGAAAATAAAAAAAATAAAAATGGGCTAAAAGCACACATAACATTGACACAGCTTCCTTGTAGCCGACAAGTCAATTCATTAATTCATCCACCCTTTGTTTATACAGGTTGGACCAGTAAATATTGTTTGCTCTATTTTGCATGACTGCCAGATCCATAGACAGGAAATAAAAGCATTACGTTGTAAAACAAACACTGAGACAACTATAACAGAAGAATAATTACTTTGTCAAGCAAAAACTTCATAATGTTGAAACATGCAATAATAGCAATTGATAACTACGAATATAATGCAAACTCAATAATTTAGTCTAATTCAGTACTTGTAATACCTGACTGAGCGCAGATCTTTAATGTTGACCAGGTTTTTGGTATTTCCAATCATGCTCATGCTGCCAAGACATGTACAGAGCCCAAGTTTAAAGTATCCTAGATTATTTTTGCTGCACAGAGAAGCTCGATGATGTTGTAGTAACTCAAAGTTCTGTGACAAAAAAGACAAGTAATGGAGAGGGATGGTGTCACATGATGGCAGGTACATTTCTACTGGTAAATAACTTCAATACAGTTGATAATAATGTTTTTTAAATCTGCATGCTTCTTCAAGTGTCTTCCAACTCAAGTTAGTCACTATGAAAAACAAGAAATAGCACAAAACTATACCGCATTGTGTCTGTCCTTCCTCCTGTTCCCCACCCTCCTCCCCAATCTGCCTTATTCCTCCCGATAATTTACACTAGACTGCTTCCCAAGCTGCGGACTCCTCTTGTTGTCATTTTTTCTTCTCACCCACAGCAGTGGCAGCTGCTTGAAGTCTCTTTTGCTTTGTTGCCATTAACTTGCTGCTTGATTAACTTCTCCACTGCACTTCAAACGCTCCTGGGTTTCAGCCAAAGCAATTTTGCAGTGAGAAATGCAGAAAACATGCCACAGGTATAATTTCACTCCACAGTAAGAGGTAGGAATAGAGGGAAAGGCTATGTGTCAGTGACCTTAAAGCTTCTCTATACACCATTTGTAATTTATTGTACACTTGACTTGACACACACACATGTAACTACTGGAATGGATCTGGAAGCCATGAATGCCATTAGCAGCTTGAATAAACAACAGGAAATGCTTTGTGTGCTTTAGAGGGATTGTATAAAACTATACACTGAATAGTTTTACATGTAATGCATTCTTAGTGAGCGCATCCCAGACACTTGTTGTTTTCACTGGTTTATTTACTCTAGTATATTTATCACTTCATGAATAAAATGAGGGATCTCAGGATGACCCCTTGTGGTTAAAGTCGGAGATTTCTTTTAATAATAGCTTGTCATTGTTTAAATAGTGAAAACCATCAATGCCTCAGTGAAAATTATGATTAGTCTCTGTCAGTTTTAGAGCAGTAAATTAGTTTTGAATTTTGAAATTTGGAAGTTTTTGGATTTCCTGGCCATATAGATGCTCATATGGAGCATAAACAATGGAAGTGAGGAGGAGAGGGATATTACGGGATATTGTGGTTTGTGCAGTTTCTGTAGGTAAGTTAAAAGAAGTAATATCAGGAATAGGAAAAAGTAGTGTATTATTAGGAAAAAGTAGTGTATTATTATCATAATACTGTACATTAGAAGCTAATTTATAAAACTGTCACAGTATGTGTTTAGGATGTCAAAGACTAACATTTGTATTGGTAAAATATATAATCATAGAACTGCTTTTTTGTATTTTTCCTTTTCCTTGTCCAAAAATTGCACTTCCATTATACAACCACCTAAAAGAGATGCAAATTCGTGTGACTTCCGTCAATATAACATGATGGTAGGCTCATCGCTGAGCAATTAGTGGCTGCATGGGTGCCACAAAATATGTATACATTTTTGCATGCAGAAAATGTTGTATAGTGATAGCTACTCTCAGTCAAACAATACTTCCTTAGAAGTTTCATGAATGAGTTTGGGGTAATGCAGACAGGGGAGTGGTGAAGATTGAGCTTGTACTGTGATTAACATATGTTTTCTTCTGGAGGATGGCTCACTAGATGGCAGTGTAGCATAATGAGAAGGCTTCATACTCTACAAGTACTGACTCCTGACAAGTACAAGGAGATAGTGTGATTATAGAAGACAGAAGACGCCTGTGTCTGTGCATGTGTATCTGCAAAATTACTTGCATGTTCCTGTTCGCTCTCTCTCTCACACACACACACATGCAGCGTTTGCGCTTGTACTCTGCATGTATGCATGTGACATTTAAATGAATGCATGTGAGGAGGTGCTATCTTAATCCCAGAACAAACACTGTGCAGCGTCTCACTCATCTCTCCTCCCCGGGGCTTTATAGACTACCAGTATGCTGGAGAGGATTACATCAGGGAAATCAAAAGAGTGCACATTTGCACATTGCCCACTGACATTGTCACACCAAGAACAGACACCACTGAGTTAAGCCAATTGACCATTTACACAGCTCTCAACCTCTCCCTTAGCCCTCTCTCAATTCTCTCCAACTGTTCACATTCAATTTTGATCGAGTGTGTGTGTGTGTGTGTGTGTGTGTGTGTGTGTGTGTGTGTGTGTGTGTGTGTGTGTGTGTGTGTGTGTGTGTGTGTGTGTGTGTGTGTGTGTGTGTTCACGTATATGCGTGTAAAGCAGACAGAGAGGAGATACTGACAAAAAGCCCAAGATTTTATGTTGGATTTAAAGAAGACATTGTTGAAACAAAATATTTTTTTCAGTATTTTAAGTCATTTGTTCAAAAAAGTCAACTAAAGGAGAAAAAAATGTAATATTGTTTTAACTTTTTCTGTCTTTGTTTAAATACTTGATTTGTGTAAACTCCTTCTGAGGTGTATGATCTTTCCATTTAGTTGGCTAATGTTTCTGTGTATTTATCCTACCAGAATCAAATCACCTCACCTCACCTCACTAAACAAAACCATCTGAACTTCAGTAACAATGTGAACTTGTGAAGGGCATTTGATGTTTTGACCTGTAACTGGTCCTTTTTCATCCCCCTACATAGACATACATTAGGTCTCTGAGCTCTGAACACTCGGCTGTGTTTTCTTTCTCCTCGCTGGCTCTTATGGGAGCTGTGCAGCTGCTGCTGCTTGCTGAACTGGACTGAGTGAAGGGAGTGTGCAGGGCAAGGCCGGTGTATGCTTCAATAATGCATGTGTTTTGGAGGCCACCTCGGGACAGAGGCCGTTTTTAAATAGGGCGCTTAAAAGATGCTCCACAACCGACTCATGTACAGGAGCCTATTAAAAATAGAAAAAGTGGTCGGACAAAACAGCCGGCTTCAGGCGGGGGCCTCCAGAGCCCTGAGCCAGTTATTAACTAGCAAGGTACATGTTACATGCACCTCTTAAGTACATGCTCTCATAGGCAATGAATTGCGGCGAGTGAATTTGAAACTAGAATTTCATTAAACTTTCTCCATTTTTTCCAGATGGTTAATCTCCATCCAACAGCAACGATGACAAGTAAAACCTTTCAGTTGGATGAAGGGAGCTGAATATGTGAAGAGGGAGGTCGACACTGGAAAGCTCAAAGTGAGGAGACCATAATTTGGCTGCTCATTCAGTATGCAGGTATGTTAATTATATACACTATGTTTGTTTGCTTGTATCTATCTTTTATTTATTTATTCATCTGGTGATTAATATTCTATGTACTCTTCTCTTTATACAACATACATGCTTTTAAAAGGTGGATTTAAAATACACAGATCCAAAGTGCACTTTTTACCTCCAGGCTCTATTAGCTAATATGTGTATGAATGTTGGGTGTATCTCCTTCTAACTGGTTGAATTGTAAATCAACTCTAGTGACCCCAGATAAAGGTTGCTTATATACACTCACATGAACCTGAAATCAGGCTGAAATCGCTTCAGCACATATGAGTGAGTACAAAATGGGGAAATGAGAAAGTCATTGCTTATGGCATGTAAGATGGCAGAATATACCCTTCTGCTGCTGCGATGATTTAATGGTGGATTCAGACGGAGTCGCCATGAGCATTTTACTGTCCATTTACAGTGAAACCTTCTCTGTTGCTGGCTCTCTGTCCTCTCCCTCCCCTTGCCCTTCCTCTCCACAATAGGGGAGTTAAACTCTAAAAGGCCGCGCTCCAGCGGACACCATTATGCTCCCCTCCTCACCACCACCACCACCGCCGGTTCCTCTATCTCTCACCAGTCAGTCACTTGGCTCCTTGGCGGCCTCCGTAAAACTCTGTGTATCAGTTTTGAAAAATTAACCAGGGATCAGAGGTTCTGTTTCACTCTCTGCCGTCTGAACCCTTGATCTAGCACTAAACGGTGAAACTGGTTCAGTGTTCCAACATCATTTGACTTTCACGCAATGAAACTTTAATGAGTGCACCCAGCGTGTATACAGTATGTGTATGTCTGTGGGTAGATTGAATTCACTGGCCTGCAGTTGTCCCTGTAGTACAAACATGTATGTTCGTGCCTGCACTGACATTAACTAGAGCACAAGGAAGATTTACAGTACCGGAGAAGTAAGAAGTCCCAGCTCAAACACAGGAACGTCCTCAGATGTAGCATTGAAGGGACGGTTTGTCTTTCTCGTGTAGATTGCAGGAAAATAGTGCCGTCACTAGTCGGGGAAAACCACTTAGAATATACTCTGTGCTGGAAACAACAATGGCTCCATAAGCACAAACTCGTGTTTAGCAGTCAACCATTTTTACCAGGCTCAAATCTATGAATAGAATATTTCTTATGTATGTATGTAATGCTGCAGCCATAAAAAAAAAAAAAACCTGGAACTTTTTAACAGGTTTACTAGAAGAGTCAAAAACCTTGAATTTTGGTCCACTTTGGCTTACTTTTGGAGGCACTTGACATATGAGGAGCGGCTTGAGAGGACAAGTTTTAGTCACTTTTATACCGCAGGCTTCCTCTAGATGGCAATCAAGGAACACGTTTGGCTCTCGGCTCGGCTTTGCGCCTGCTGGCCCACAGCTGTCCTCTCACAGTGTGGCCCTTCCCCTGGTCTGGGCTCTTTGTGAAGGGGAGGTGGGGGTGGGGGGTTGGCATCCAGGGTAAACCATCCTATAGCTCGGTAAATGGAGGTTAAATTGATGAGAACACCCGGGCCACAGTCAACCCCCGACCTGTTGTTAAGTGAACGGCCACAAAAAGGAGGAGTGTCAGCGGGCAAGCGTTACTAAAGCTGAGGCTCTCTATTGTGTATCACATATCAGGCCAGTCACTGTGATTATAGGATAAACTGTTATTGTGCAATACATATTTTTTGAATTATGACTCCAGAGCACATGCAGGAGACTTTGTGAGTTCATTTTCACGTTTTTAAAAACAAACATTTAAAGGACACCAAATAGCTTGTTTTGGTTGTAATGTTTTTTCCTTTGGTATTTTATATTGGAAATACAAAAAGCAGTTTGAGGTAGTCTATTGAAAGATATAATTTTTTAACTTCAAGATCAGTTTTCTAATAATACAATTCAAGCTTTCAATGAGAGTTTTCAGTTTGATTACGGACTAAGTCCAA
Organism: Embiotoca jacksoni; assembly: GCF_022577435.1. Classification (NCBI taxonomy): domain Eukaryota; kingdom Metazoa; phylum Chordata; class Actinopteri; family Embiotocidae; genus Embiotoca; species Embiotoca jacksoni. The sequence goes on from NW_027185252.1 coordinate 5,021,029, forward strand.
TGTTTTAATGTCCTGTGTTACAAAAGGCCTTTAATGGCATATAGGCCGATTTATGTTGTTGACCTGTTCCTGGTGTCCGTATCCAGGTTCATTCAGTGATTTCAGTACCAGAGCAGGCAGGAGCTCCAGCTGACAGACAATAGCCTTCAGCATCAGACCAGGGAACAATCAGCAATTCATGGAAGGAAAAGGGGGAGCAAAGAGGGATGTGTCACCAAAATGTACCAAGTCAGGGAGTATAGGACGGAGTCTGTTTTAGTGGTTTCTTGCTAATAAATAAATATTCAGTGAAGTGTTTTTGGAGGAGACTGAGATTATTTTAAACATGAGTGAGAGCAGAGATGTTTTGAGTATCAATAAGGCTGCAGAGGACAATTAGAGGCTGAGGTTTATTTTATTAGACCATCTGCTGCTTTTATTTTCCTGTTAAAGAATGTATCATGCAGCAACGATTTTTGTATTCACTTAAAAGTTGGCTACTGAAGTTATAATATGTTTTAACCAAACATGACTGTAAAGACTGCAGCACGTAAAGCAATAATATGGGGGATTTCGGTTTGATCATTCAGTGTGCTGAAGACAAACAGCCTCCTCTTCTATTTGTGGCACATGGTGTGTACAATGTTTGCGTGTTCACGGCGCGTTTCTCCATGCATGCATCCGTGCTGTACAGTGCCGTGCCATACTAAGAAGGCCTGAGAACTGCGGTAGAAAACACAGGTGCTGGGGCTCTATTTAAGCTGCTCAGCCCTCTGTCCACTCGGTGTGCACAAGGCGAGAGATCACAGCCTGCACCCAGCGCCCCCTCCCCAACACGCACACACACACACACACACACACACACACACACACACACACACATGCTCCATATGTGCTGTGCGTGCAAGGCTGTACGCGTGCGTGTATGCGCGCGAGAGAGGGGGGGTGGTCATGTTCGCTTGAGTAAGCGAGATTTGGGTTGCTTTCATGTTATGCTTGTTTTAAAAAGATGAGGCTTGTGCAATCGCAGTCCACACTAATAAGCATTAGACTGGAGTATTTCTTGACACCCCCACCACACACACACACACACACACACACACACACACACACACACACACACACACACACACACACACACACACACACACACACACCTCCCAACCTGACTATGAAAGAGAGAGTATGAGCCCATCTGCCTATGTAGCCTAGCCTTCATAAAATGAAAGCTTTTTGGCCTGCACCTCTGATCCTCTATCATGACCTCCAAATTACAATTAATAAATGGACTTTTTCAAACTCTTACCTTGTCAGGGAGAGAGTGTGTGCATACTGATGAAACTCTGTGTGTGTGCGTGCGTGCGTGCGTGTGTGTGTGTGTGTGTGGAGGGAGGGTTGGGGGTCGATCAGTTGACTACAAGCAGCAGGTGTGTGGCGCCTGGCGTTGGTAAAATCGCACTTCCTGTGCGGACACATAATCGACATTACGCATAAAACCATAATACCACACATATCGTTATGTTTTCCTGCTTGTAACTAGGCCTAATTATAAAACTGACTTCTTAACCTCACACTATGTGTAACATATCATTACATCTGAATTTGTTGAGATTTTATGGGCTAATTCTGCTCTAGTGTAATCCATTTAATATTACTGGAATTGTGCAAAAATTAAAGTGCTGCAGTTCCTCTAAAACGTGTTGCAGGATAGTTGAGATTTAAGGTGGTAAGGTGAAGATATAATGGGTAATTAATGCAGACTCCTTTCTTTTGGCCTTTACAGGGTTGGCTAATTGCTGCTAATATTTCCCACAATAACCAAGGAAAGGAGAAGAGTATATATCCGTTTAAAATACTGAGCGGCGGGTCATGATCATACGACTATAAATTACCACTCAGTCAAGAGGAATGCTGCATCCCTGCGTCTTACCTATTGAAGAAAGGAGACAGTGAGAGCAGAAAGTTTAGTCCAAAAGTCCCCGCTCATTCCTGCACTGACAGCCGCGCTGGTGAGGCTATAGGGAAACTGGTGCTCTTTGGGTGCTGCATGAATACACACCAATAGAAAAGTTGTGTTCAGTTAACCGGTGAAATCCGAGAAAAAAACAGGGCAGGGCAAGTATTTCTCACCGCCAAACTCCGGCCTAATAATCCCCCTCCTTCCCATTGTTCCCTATAGTTGAACTGACAGTGCATGCTTTAACTTCGGCACACAATATGTTGTGATTTGGCATGAAGAGAATGGAAAACTTTGACCTGTAAGCGGATCACCACGACGCAAACAACCGTCAAACCTAACACAAATCATTTATGTTTTTTCAGATTTTTTTTCTCTCGTGCTTTTCCTCCTTTAAAGACACTTTAAATCACTTTAAATCTGGAATGTCAACATGTAATCGTCTTTATGTTGTTGACGTTCAGCAGCATGTTCATACAAATCTTGTTTGACACTTTTTTTTCCTTTTTTTTTTTTTTTTTTGCACAGATAAATGCAAAACAACTTCGGGGAGCGAAAAGAGGAAAAACATGCAAGTCTCCATTGTTGCCGCACTTGTCTCACATTCTCGTTTACTCTCATGTAAGTATCACACACAGAGATTACTCCTCGCTAAGTTCCTTTGTCTTGTGATCCATATTTGAGTTGACAGATCACGAACAAGAGCTCCCCCACTGTTAATGACCCCAGCCAGCAGCAGATAGACTCACACTTCCAGCACTTTTTACTACTGCTCCTCTGGCCTACATATGTTTACAGCGAGAACAATCATGTACCTGTTTACATGCGTCTCATTTGCATTGTTAAACATGCTCTAATGGGAAAAATCACTGGGAAATGTAATTAATATTGACTTGTGCTTTGTCTCTGGCATCACATCCGTTAGATCCACTTCCTATAATATTTCTCTTCCGCATAATTTGCTGGTGCATTCATGGCAATCCATTATAAATATTCCGTTTGTGGTATTAAAAACAAGCGGTATACGGACCCATGACGGGGTGTAAAGGTGACTCCAAAGTTTGAATCTTTAGCAGACTTTTTTTTACACACTATTTCAAACAAACACATCGCTTTTACTATTTTTCTTCTCAAATAAGTAAAGTTTATGAGCATATTTAAACGGTGCTTTCCAGAGCCGTGGGTTTAATGAACGTAATGTTGCTTAAATGAAGCCCATTCATCGCTTGTTTTATATTCATGAGTCCCAATCTGTGGCTCCATCTCTCAGATATAGCCTTAATCCTCGTGTCCTCTTTTGCCGATAAAAATGCTCTTCAGTTTACGATTAATTTAATCTCAATCATAGCCGGGACTTGTCGCAGCCAATAAAACTTGTGGAGTGCGTAAATGGAGAGGTGGAGGGGGGGGGGGGGGGGGGGGGGGGGGGGGTGTGTGCATGATAAGGGTCTGGTGGTCCGTCGGTGCCATGGCCCCTCGGTGCTCTTGATAGGGCCTATCTGTCTCTAGCAGGCCGATTTAAGACCTGGAATGGGTTTAAAATATGATGAAGATTTACTTCATCTGCTGATCGACTGCCAATGAGTGCGGCGGGAGATGGTTTGTTTCAGCCAAGCAAGGAGCTGAGCTTTGCGTTTGTCTGCATTATGGCTTCGGTTATTTCAGGATCACAGGCCTATTGAGTCGTATGGCTGAAGCTTTTGACACACTTGTTTTTGTGTTTTGATCCGTCTGGGGGAGACGTGCATGGAGATAGCATGGGCACATTTCATCCAGCGGAGAGAATGAAACTAATCCACAGTCAGATCTGGTATACACAACAAAGTTTACTATTTATGACTTTTGTCAAACTAAATCTCATTCAGCAGATAGTTTCATTTCACTACAAAAAACAAAACAAAAATTGGCTATTTAAAAAACAATTTTTATGAGATATGTTTGTTTTTAACGCAACCGTGACCACCACCCATTTTGTAAATAACTTAAAAGTTATTACATTAACAAATTAATCCAGTCTAGATAGACATGCTTTTGTATGAGAATTGGTTTTCTGGTCTCTGGCCTAAATGTTAAACACCTACTTTCAGCCTCTTCTGCGTGCGCATTTACGTACACAAATCGCCCACGGTAAATTTATATTTCAGCTTTTAGATTTTGCACAAAAATGCAAAACATCCTGGAGATTGTCCAAACATCCTGCTCACCTCTGACACCACAGAAGGCCCAAAGAACCTGTGCTACACTTGTTGGACACAGTAAAGTTTCAGTTCTCTTTCTAAAATGAGGGAGAAATCTGCCAATGATTCCAAAACCAGATTTACACTGTTGATGTCCGCTTAGGTTTTCATGCCAGTTTCCAATTTGTAAAAGTCCTGCGGTCTCACTGAGCCCAACAGCAGCCTCTGTCCTACTTTCTGTTGCTAAAGACATGACTACAGCACTCACAGAGTCGACGCGTATCGCAGGGTCGCCTGCACTATATTTACATGGGGGGAGATCCTCAGCGCTGCTTCTAGGAAACAAATCTTTGAGAAAGTGTTTCCACCGCTGCAGTTCGTGCAACAGTGTCCTATAGCAAATCTACCCTAGTCTTGCAGCATAATTGGTTGGGGATTTGGATGGAAAGGGACTGCAGGATAGAAAGCCTTTTTTTGGAGGGGGAAATGGTTCGCGTCCGAGGAAGAAAAGCTCTTTTCAGGGGCCACAATGGGAGATTGGGACAGGGGAGGAGTCCCATCGTGATTAGCCCATTTAATGGCGCGTTTACTTAATTTCTGTATTCACTAGCAACGGTAAACAAAAGAGGAAATAGCACTCACATTTTTAAGTGCTGCATGACGTTGACGTTTGCCAGAATTTGTACAGCGGCAGTCATATCGGGCGATTTTACCTACATGCATGTTTGAATCAGAGGTGTAATAATATAATACGCAAGGGGTAAAGTAGGCTATGTCTCCTTCTGGGAAATATAATCTATAACTTTTACAAGTAAAATTACAGCATTAGGTTGCCTTTTAGCACTTTAAAGGACCAAACTATTTACAACAATTTGACAAATAATCATCATAACAAGATTAAACACTGTTCTGGAAATAAAAACAGACCACATTTTTGTGAGTTTAGCCTCCTGACTGCATAACCTGCTCCGGGGACGCGTAAACCACGATGAGCATTAATGCTTCCACAATCCAATGTTGACCCAATATGAACATGTGTTTAGCCATTTATCACTGTCCTTTATCCGTAATCGGATGGAAAGACAGAGATCATGCAAAGAGGTATAGCAAATTGAATACTCCGCTAGATTTAAAAATGTATGGAACAGAACAATCACGAAAGAAAATTAAAAAAAAAAAAAAACACATTGGATAGGCTAATGTAAATATGCGCTTTGGGCGACCCTGAGGCGGCAGAGAGGAGAGGATGGGGCACCTTGTAGACTTAAATAAATGTAATAACAAGATATCCCCCTTTTCACATCTATTTTAAATGTGACTGGTTACATTTTGACTTTAGCAACCCCACAAAAAAGTAACCAAAAGCAACAAAAACGCCTACAGCACTTGAGTTGTAAGTTTTGACAAATATTTTATGTAGGAACACCAAGTCAAGAAAAGTGAGGAAGGGATAGAAAAGAGGATGACACGGGGGAGAGCAATAATTATGTACAAGCATATTTCTACACGTATATTACAGACCGGGAGAATGATCGCATTATTTGAGATATACATAATTCAATATAAAATTTTGAAAATAAAAATAAAAATCTGATACAGTCATAAACGGTTCCGTTCGACATTTTTTTGACCATGTACCCCACACAGGCAGTGACAGAAGTGTATTAAAAAAGGTGCTTACGACTTAAAATGATTGTCTGATGAACACAAAGTAAAAACAGGATTGCATCTTGTCTGCATGGCGGCTGCTTCACCGTCATCGTCATCATCATCATCATCATCATCATCATCACTTGGACTAAAACCGGAGATGGGAAAAAGTGCGACGGAGACACCAAGACGATCTGTTTTTATTCCCTCTGATCGATGTTCCTGATGGAAAATCTTGCATTCAGGTTATTTTCCCTGATTACAAAATGAAAAATAAAATAAAAAACGTCATGCAAGTAGTCTAGTAGTAGTAGTGGTGGTGGTGGTGTGGGGGTATGAAGAGGAGGGGGGAGGCGTGGGTCCTTTGAAAGCGCTTTTTAATAAAAAAAAAAAAAAAAAGGAAAAAAAAAAAAAGGAAAAAAAAAAAAAAAGAAAAAAAACGACGTGCTTTTATCTCTTTTTATTTTAATATTTATATCAATCGGTCCTTTTTTCATCCGCGATATTTCATAAGTCTTTTTTCTTCCTCTCAGGTCCATTTTCCCTGTAAATATTTCTCTTTTTGTTTGTTTTTGTGTTTTTTTTTCCTCCGTATCATACATCGCACTCCGAGTCACTCGACGTGACGGACAGGATGGACGTCCCAGTATCAACTCTCTCTGTCATACTGGAAACGCTGGTAGTGGGACTGGCCGCGGTCGAAGGCGACTCTGCCGAGCTGTGAGGGGTGAGGCCGGCCTCTGAGAGGGACCTCATACCGCTCGGTCCTATTGCTTGGTGCTGGAGCCTGGAGAAGAAAAGAGGCGAGGAGGGGAGAAAAAAGAAAAGAAGAATTTTTTTTTTTAGAGAAATGGCAATTAGACCTGAGAATGTCCCCCTTCCCCTCCTCCTCCTGCAAAATAGGGGTTCAAACTCGCCTTTCTTTCCCCCTGCCGGCCCCAGCCATGCATGCATGCTTTTATCAAATAGCCAGCTTTCAGGGGACAAAACACAGCACTATTTAGACTTCCAAATGTTGGAAGAAATGTAATGGGCTTTCTTTTTTTTTTGTTGTTGATTTTGTTTTTTGTTACAAAAGTAGACTTCATCAACGCGCAAGTTAGTAATCTGCGATCTAAATTTCCTTTCATGGAAAAGCGTTAAATCCAGCTCGGTGTGTTTAAAATAAGCAGTTTGATGCCGTTTTAAATTTGTAGTTTTTTTTATTTCTTTATTGTGGTTTTAGTCGCTCGTTCATTTGTTCAACGTTTACTATTTTTCCCTAATTCTGCATAGTTTGATTTATCTACACCCCGGTGACCCTGCACGCTCAGAACCAAATTATTATTGTTTTTTTTTTTTTAAATTAAAATATTGGCCTTTGAACAAATGCAAAATGTCGTGAGGCTTTGACACAGATGTAATTCAGTCTGATAGAAGTGGAAGTGTATGAATGAGTGACGTCGAGATCGAGGCTACTCCAATCATCCTAAATGTTTATCTCCAATCCACTACTGCATCACGGGGGGATAATGTCAGTCTGGAAATATATCTATTCATTTAGCAAAAAGATTAGAATAGTGTTCATATGGCTTAGTTCTCTCCGCGGTATTTTCTAATCAATTATAGCATTTCAATGGAATGATACCACACTTAATGTTATGAATACAGGCTGTGTCTCCAAATGCTTTTTAATACGCATGCTCATTTTAGTCGAGTAATATCAATAATATCTGTAATATCCTTTGAGATAATCTTTCTTTTCAACAGTGCTGAGTAACATGTGATGTTAAAACAATAACTGCAATATAGTACATGACAAATGTGGCTGCACGCTGTGTAGCTTAAATAAATCATGACATAGCTTTGGTGAGAAACATAATAATATTCAAAATGATTTGCAAAACATGACAATGCCAAACGAATGTAAAGGTACAGATACAACGATTTAACCTTTGACATAATATATTAAAGCTTGTCCAGTGTTGTTTATTTTATAGCCACAATGCATAAGGTTGTTTATCTTCTTATCATCAAAATTGTTTTTATACTATAAATAAGTGAAGTCTAACCGTTGAAGATTATACATTTAAACACTCTTTATCATGTATTACAATACTCTCAGTTTTACGGAAAAGATAAACACGTGTTTCTCTTTGAAAACAACACTGCGCATTAATCGTTTCCTCGGTCTAACAGCAAATGTAGTTTATGATTGTATTATATAATTATATTATTTAGAGGTATGTGACTATCAAACTTGAGTTTTAACATTATTAGTGTTTTTTGTTTTGTTTTGGGTATTTTTGTCTGATAATTCCATATTTTATTGAAAATACCTCCGAATTAATAATCTATACCAAAAATATGTTTGAAGCTTTTCTGAATAAAAAATAAAAGTGTGGTAAATTTAGGAGAGTTCTGGAAATTTACACAACAGCACAAATCGTGTTTTAGACGTTATCCGGTTGCACTTCATAACAAAAATGTCGCCGCAGCCTGCTCCCTCCACCTGACAGACAGACTTGTCTTTTTCCTCGACAGCCTCTATCCCGAATCATAACTCCATGTTTCCACAAATCTCCTCTTTTATTTTTCAATGTTTGTATTTTAGTGCAACTTTACTATATTCTAGTGTTTTGACAGTTCATACAAAAATCACCAACCTGTTTTTGGCCGCCGCAGCTCTGTCTCGTTGCCTCCGGTTTTTAAACCAGTTTCCGACCTGTGTAGGAGTGAGTCCAGTGGCTTGAGCCAGTTCCCTTTTCTTGCTGGGATTTGGATATGGGTCCTGAAGGTACCACTCCCTCAGCAGGCTCCGTGTCCGCTCTTTGAAACAGTGCGTCTTCTGCTCGCCGTCCCAGATGGTCCGAGGCAGCGGAAACTTCTTCCGCACCCGGTACTTATCGACGGGTCCGAGGGGACGACCGCGGAGCTTCTCTGCCTCCTGGTAGTGAGCTTCCAGCCACATGGCCTGCAGTTTGCCGTGCGAGTCCTTGGTGAACTTGTGGTTCTCCAGGATGTGGTAGAGGTCTCTGAAATTCCCCGTGTGGAACGCCACCACGGCCCGGGCGCGCAGGATGGACTCGTGCTTGTTGATCGCCTCGCACGCTCCCGGAGCCACAGGCAGAGACCAGAGAAAGCGGCCCAGCCGTTCGATGTCCCCGGTCTCCTCCAGCGTCTCGCAGACGCTTGCCACCTGCTCCGGGGAGAAGTTGAGGGTCGGTAGCTGAAACATGGACAAGTCTTCTGGAGACCTGGTGGTGGGAGCGCTGTTCGCCAGGAGCAGAGGGCGATCAGCGAAGTTTGGCAGGAAGAAATGGGAGGGATAAAGCTCTAAAGGGGATCTGAAAACCATGGAAATGACCTGAGAGAGAAAGAAAATTATCGAGAAAAAGGGAAAAAAACCGAAAAATACGGCAAGTAAAAAAGATTGAATGATTCAATGGCTATCGCCTAATGACACCAGCCTCATAATATCTCCCCCCTAAATCCGCCGTTGAGTGTAGCATTGAAACATTTTGTTTCCCTTTTCTATTGGTCTTCTTGGTGTCGTTGTAGCGTTGTCATGGCAGCCCTGCCAATCACTGTCAAGCGTGCCAATCATTAGCCAGTACGTAGCGCGAGGCTTTCACCACTTGTGCAGCACGCACGGGGGGTTATCAGAGTCTCCGATCTCCACAGCAACCCTCCCACCGCACCGCGCGCATCAGGCACAAGCCAATGCTCGCCTATCTGCTGAATGGAATGAGCAATTAGAGGGTGGAATATTATTGCGATCTTAACGAGGCTCGTTAAAGCTAAAGAAGATATGTAGACTGGAGATGCTTAGCAGAGACGGGAAGGGAGGGAGGGAGGCAGAGGGAGCTTTAAATGGGTGACAAATGGACAACCAATGACTGCAACTCCGGAGTACACGTTTTGTAGAAGCGATCAATTTGCACATTATTTTCTCATAGTTTTTCCTGTAGTAGCTACTTTTTTTTTTTTTTTATATGTATATATCTTTTTAACAATTCATTGATTTTTGTGCGAGGGAAAGGAAGCGTTTTAGTTTCCTTTTCATATCTGTTATCGCTTTCCATTTTCAGAGTGTGACACAGTCTTAGAATGTTTTGGCATTTGTCCTGGATCCGTTGATAATTTGAAAAAAAAAACAGAAAAAAAAAAAAAAAAAACCTGCATGCTGGCCGTTTTATGACATGCTCTGAGCATGATTTTTGCTCCGGCTCGCTGGTGTGTGTGGTCACTTTATGTTGGAGCTGGTCCGGGTGCTGCAGTGTGATGCCGCTCCCCCTCCTGCTGTCCCCGGTCCTGCCTCTGGGACTCTGGGTGCAGCCCTGGCCCTCTGCCCGCTGCCTTCTTTCCAACCAACAAAATTTATTGTTCCAAATGAATATCGATGCGCAGCGTTGTGTTAATTAAACAAAGATCATGGCATTGCAGTTCGAAAACTAATTTGCTGGTGGCATCGCCCTTTTAACAGTTTATCACGATTTTGTATAGTTTGGCCCTCTAATTAAAACAATTACTATTGGAAATACAATCAGGTGGCTACATGAAAGCTTCTTGGGGACATAAAAGCAGTTTTCATGTATTTGATCTAGTGGTGAGGACCTGATCAATGTCCACATCCAGTCATAGGATTCGGCTTATAGCGGTAGCCACGGCGGTGTGATTTTCATGTTTATGGCTAAAACGGCTTCATATTTAGACAGGGCTTACAGGGTGTTAAAATGGTGTGAGTTCACTCTAACATGAACAGTGGTCACATTGTGAAAGAGCCGTGTACAAGGCGTAGCATCTAGACTCCGCTTAATCCGCCCTCAATAAAGCTGACATAATGATCCTAAGCCGCCTTTCTACAAAATCATTCAGGAATTCAAAACTTTTGCTTCCCTCTCTCCGATTTGCACATTCTCCAGGGCTGGCCAGATAGACCACCGACTTCAATCTTGGAGGGACAGTGAGTAGACCAGCTTGATTTGCATACATAGTCAATGCTACCTGTTTATAGTCACCATTTAACCTTAACTGACACACTTTAACAACTGTGGGTGCCAGCGTGCAATTGCGCACTTTTACGCACAAGCGTTTTGGGCATTGGGGTGCTTGAATTCTTGCGTGCACGTGCGTGCACGCGTGTGTTGCAAGTGTCTGTGTCTGGAGGTGTGTGTGTGATGCAGAGGAGGGGTTGTGATGATCCTGTAGCAGGATCAGACGTTTGGTTTGTGCGTTACTGTTGGGGTTGCGCGCGCGCGCGTGTTTGTGTGAAGGGGGGGGGGGGGGTAGGGTGGTATATGGGATCAAACCTGTCCACTACGAACTTCAGGGGGACTAATTTCAAGTGGCACTTGAATTGGTCCCATTGGAAAGCTCCGTGGACTGGAAGTAAAGGCTAGTATTTTCATGCTGGTGTTAAAACTAACCTCCTAGCCTATTTCCCCCTATTTCTCTCCCGGTGTCTGTCTCTCACACACATCCATGCACGACCCCAACATTAAGTTGAGAGTGCAGGCTTAGCAGCTCTACTCCGAATATGCAAAGCCTCCTACCTGACTGGGTTCCCGCTGCACCAATTTAGGTGATCACCATTCAAGCCGAGGCTGCAGGTATTATCCAGCATTATGTTTTGGAGGAGCCTTGTTTGGGAGTAGCCCTCGCAGGCAATTCGGAAATCACTCCTAGAAGAGACTAGAGGTGAAATGTAAAACCTGAATGGGGATTGAGAGAGGAAAGCCACTGCTAATTCACATTCTTTTACATGGCTTTTGTTTACGTTAAGCATGTAATTAACACCCCCTCCCAGCCCCCCCACCCCCAAACAAGTTTATTCACCTGCAGTAATTGTGTGTTTATCCGAGAGCTTGCTGAATGTTCCTAGCAGCGGGGGACGAGAGCTCTGAATGCACATCGAGCATTTAGCGTCTTCTTCGTTTACTTACAGCCTAAACCTCCAGACATGACAACACAAACAGCGTTTTGCCTTCTAAAACTCTGGATATTTTTTTGGTCAAGCAGACGCTGACGCCCGTCTTCTGCTCTGCAGCCACATCTCTGCTCTTGTGGTTCCTTATTCCTGTTGATTGATTGTGAAATGCACTGAACAACTTTAAGAAAAGTTTTGAATACATGAAGTTATTAGTTTTGTGGTTGAAGAATAGGTTACTTCTGTTCTTTGACTCCGTTACAGTAGTTTTTGAGGCACGCATTGTTAAACATTAGTTACCATGCTGATTAATTTCCAGTAAGTTATTTTCATTATCAGTCTGTTCCAATAAGGGGAGCAAATAAACAAAGCTGATGTTACGTCATGTACGGGAGTGAGAGAGAGAGAGAAGGGGACCGGATGAGAGAAAGAAAGAAAAAGGTGATGACTGTAAAAGGTAAGAGGGATAGAGAAAGAAGGCACGAAAGAAAGGGTCTTGTTTTATTTTTTGCTCCCTCGTTGACCCCGGTTTGGCAGAGGCTGGCCAGAAAAGGCAACAAACCCCTCCCTGGCAAACCCAGGAGAGCCTCATGTGCCTGCTGCTCCATCCTGGACTCATCTCAACAATACACAGGACGTGACTCTGGAGTAATCACGGGTACGTACCAAAAATCAATTCTTTTTGGGATTTTCTTTTTTTTTATTCTTTTAAACAGAATTGCCCAATTTGTTCTTGAACGCTTGAGAACCTTTAATTATAATTGTCCTGTCAAGAGATTGGTACAATTTCATCTTAATTAAGTGGAAACTCATTGCTCGTGTTGCATATCAGGATTTACCTTTTTCTTGTTTTTTTTTTTCCAATTGCTGTCTTCGTTCCCTGCAGAGCTGTGAGGAGGGTCCAGTCCTCGGACTGTCACCATTTAAGCTTGGAACTGGAGGTGGCACCGGTTCACTGCTGTTTCACTGGTCAGTGTATCCAAGATCGTGATGGAAATTCAACTGCGACTCCTGTAAGTTCTGTCACCTTATCCACTTTGTCAAATATGTTCGGTAAAACTAGACTTTTTTTTATTTTTATTTTTTTTCGGACACTGATTCAGGCTTATTTATTTATAGCATTAAATAGAAAAGCCTGTCAGGCATTTTAGTTTGAGCCAAGACACATCTTTTAATCACACGAGTCCGCTTTTTATTTGGTGTATTTGTTATTTTTATTCACCGAGCACCAGGGAGATGTGTGTCTTTGCAGAGCAGATGTGTGGTGCTGTCGGGACGGGGCGCACAATCCCTCCGTCCCATGCTGGCCATTCCAGGCTGCGGAGACGCTACACTGCGCCTACACTGTAAAAAGTGTCAATCTAAAAATACGTTTTTTTTTATTTTAGCATTGAGTTATGAAATACGGTGAATGCGTTTTGAAAATGTATGAATGTATTCCAGAAAATGTTTTGCAGAAAAACTCTAAAAACATGTTGAGATCGTTTTGTCTGTTTTCATTCCTATTTTTCATATTGGATCAGTGTAATTTTCTTAACTGTAATTGAGAATGGACATATTCTGATTTGCTGTAGGGGTCTAACATTTCTTTCTACAAAATATTCTGCAATGCATAAAATTTGTGGAATCAAATTTGACAGAATTTCACCGATACAAATTGCATGATAAAATTAAGACTGAAATGGTTAGATATTTTTTGCAGTGCATTTTTCCTATTCTCACAGATAAAGCCATACCCAGCTGCTGGAATATTTGTATTTGATATTTCCTTTACACACACTTTACAGACTAAATTTACGCATGTCATTTTGCATTTGATTTATTTGATTGGATGACCTCCACTGCCAAAACAATTGAGACTGATGCAGCACCTTGAAACAGTAAACAGTTGCTATATTAGTAGGACTTGTAGGTGCAATAGGTCAACCGTCTTTATACGTTTGTAGAAACTTATACCAAACACAACAGTGCCCTAATTTGAAATTAAATAAATAACAAATAGCAAGGATTGAATAAATGCATTTTTTTTTGTTCAAGTGTTTTCACAATGATCTGTAAATGTGGCGCCAACTTTAAATAGCAAAGCGTGTACAAAAGTTTTAACATATCTCTCCCTCTCTCCCCCTCTCTCTCCCTCTTTCTCGCTCCCTCCCTCCTTTCTTTTATTGTTTTTATTGTGTGGTCTCATTAGGGGGACTTCCTGGCAGGGCTGGGAGCTTGTATCGGAGCTGTCCAATCAGTGTATTTACACGGGTTGTTAGCGACAGTTAATGAGGGCTCCTCCCCGGGCCGGTAGAGAAAGGCGCCTCAACATTAAGATTTACCTTGTGTCAACTCGTTACTTCTAATGAACCTCCATGCAAAAGCCTCCTCGTACTCAATGGAGCCGTGCGCCCGGATCTTGTGTGTGAGACCCTGGAAGAGTGGAGCTGCAAGCCGGCTTCCCTCTCCCCCATCCCCTTTTCTTCCGCTCACTCAGGGAGAGTTGCTTTTTCTCTGCAGGACCCGGGTCTATGATGCATGCATGCTCTGTATGTCCCCGCGCGCGAATGTGTGTGAAATCAATTGTCTTTAAATTGCCACTATAGCGCACGATCATATACCGCTGTAAATCAACATATTGTTGAAATTGATAAACATTTTTTTTAAACATTAATGTCTAATCATCACAAAAAAATGTGGTCAGGGAGGACAAAGAAGCAGGAGGGTGTTTGTGTTTGCGTGCCTGTATCACAAACCTGATACGTCTTCTATTGTTTGGTGAATGAGGCTTGACATGTCAGCTTATTGCCTCTGCAGAAGTAAGTTCATTTATAATCACCCTCCATCCCCCACGAGAGCACCGAGCACAGATCGGGCTCTGGTCCCTCTGTCCAACCCTCGTCTGGCCCCCAGTGTGGCTTGTTGAGCCGCATCAGCAACACATCACTGCCCCTCAATTCAGGTACAAACTGGAGGAGTTTGGCAGATCCCTGAAGTGGACTCCCCTCTTATTCCTCTAAACCACAGAGACACCACTTAAAAATCAATTAGGCTCGTATAGTCTCTCTTTCACTGACAGTTATCATTTCAAAAACTTTACCAAATTTTAGGGGAATCAACTTAGATTCATTATTTGATTTTAACTTGCAGTGGCACCTTATTTATAGGCTACTCTTTTTTTTTTTGCTTTCATGAGGTAATTTACATATTTTAGTAATCTGTTATTTGACAGAAATTAGAGCCTACCAGGTTTTGGATCTTTTGAAGTTGCGATTTGGTGAATAAAACGTCCCCTCTTTATTCATTTATTTGATACTCTCTAGATTTTATTCTCGTGTTAAGCAATGCGTTTAAACTGTTACACAATACGTTTGCACACGATAATGGGATTTAGTATTTCTGAAACAAATCTACATCCAGCAGCCACCAGGTGACAAAGTGGCCGCAACTGTATACTCACGGTTGTTGCCTCTTTGTCACCTGCTGGGGATCGTGACAGAAAACAGTTTTGTTTCCATATCTTTTAACAAAAATAAATAAATAAAAATGATTTCTATAAATCATTTGATCAAGTCTCGATAAGTCATTAAGGCATTTTTTTTTCATGACGTCTTTTTCAACATGAGTTTAACGGCTCAGCCGCCTGGTCCTCCGTGTTACCGAGATGCAGCAATATGACACGAGGCAGCAGCGCTGGAGGAGCCCACGTGCTCACTCTTCCAGGTAGATGGGCTGATTTGGAGACAAATAAATGTAATGGGCGCATATCAGATGCATTGCCCCAAGCTTTACATATGATGCTCACCTTCCATTCCCCAAAGACTTTTTTAATTTATTATTTTTTTTTTTTTTTAAATTTTTAAGAGCAAAACATTTTGAAGAGTAAAACAAAACCTTCACTTTTTTTTTTTTTTTTTTTTTTAAAGCTGAAGCTCCAGTGTATTTCAACATAACCCTAAAGAATAATTCTGTTTCAGTCTTTTCAGCTGCATGTGTGGACCTCAAAGAGCACTCTGGGATGGGGGGGGGGAAGCTAACAAGATGGCCAGAGTTACATCAGCACAAATGTTGACAGAATTTCTGTTTTGGATTTGGCTGTCTGGGCTGATTAAGCGCCCAGGCTCTCAGATGCAGATAGGAGCTGTGGAGATGGCCCTTTAGCCCGGTGTCACAGGAGCTGACAAGCTGTAATTACTGTGGCTGACATATCGCTCTCCAAGCTTATACTAATGTGAGCGATGTGGATACCACAGACAGCATACATACATTGGAGACTACACAACTCTTTGGCCACGCCAGCCCTGTTTAACCCCTGATCAGATGCTGCTGGGGCGGCCACATGCGCCGCAGCTGACCTTTCCCATTTTAACATTTCAGCAGTGAAATAGCCTCTTATTTATGAGCTAGTGATATGTAGAGGAGATCATAAGGCTGGGTGTGAATGAAAGAAACAGCATGCTGCAATGAGACATAAAAGTACATCAGTAGAAAGTAGCTGAGCACATTTACTTCATGTATTTGAGTGTTAGTTTATGCTAATTTACTACTCCAATAGATTTATTTGACAGATAAATATTTGAAACCCAAACGTATGATCATCTTCAAGATATTATGCAGGTAAAACTAATCAGATGCATAAAGTTTTAATACAACTTCACCTCCTTGCATGTAATCTATTAGTTCATATTTCAATAACAAAATACAGAGGGAAGTAAACTCACTGCATCAGTAGTGGAAAGTGAAAAGTACACTTACTCAAATACTGTACAAATTTGAAGTACTTGTATTTGCTTGAGTTCCTCTATATTATGCTTAATCACTTCTACATTTATGAAGGAAATATTTTACTGTTCACTCCTTTATATTTATTTGACAGTTAGCTGCTGCTACACCTTGACCAACGACATTACAATTATAATGTCTCATTGACAACATTTCATAAATATTACGTATCACAAAATACACTGAAAAGGACTATTCTGCAATGTGATTACTTAATGTTTGAACATTTTGCTGATAGTTCTTCTTTGACTCAATTACAATTGTAAATACAACTCTTTCAGGCTACTAAATGAGCATACATCTCTTCTAACAGGATGGATATATTCATCATGAATAAAGATAGATAAATACACCATTACATGAGGTGAGGTGCTTGATTTTAACCATGAGATGAACTCATGTGACCCAGCACACGAGTTGGTGCAAACCGGAAACGTGTTAACAGTCAGAGAAGCTGCTCGATCATTTCATTCCTCTCACAACATACACAACTTCAGTTTCTCAGCGGGTAAATGCTTTCATTAAAGCTTCATTTTGTAATCGACTAATGTGAGTGATCTATAGATCCATATCGAGTTAGTGCCCCCCCCGCCCCCCCCCCCCCCCCACACACACAAACGCTGTTTCTATTTGTGTGAAGGTTAGTCACCGTGTCACCTGCGATCCTGTCAGTGTCTAACATTTTGATTGTTGCGATGTTTGCAGGCAACCAACAAGTCACCTCTCTCTCTCTCTCTCTCTCTCTCTCTCTCTCTCTCTCTCTCTCACTCTCTCTCTCTCCCCTCCTTGACTGCAGCTTTTGACATTACTCCGCTCGATTGCCCGTTTACCCCCAAGTCAAGTTTGAGGCAGGCATGAAGTGTAAAAGAGGTGGGCCATGTCATGTCCGCTCAGTGCGCATGGGGCTGTTGGCCTGCACGGCTGTGATCATTGTTCGGGAGAACAATTCCTGCACAGAGCAGACAGGAAGACAGCGGATCAGAAAAATGTGGAAGAATAGTTGCAAAAGGAGGCTGGTGGGACATTGTGCTCATATTTTTCTCTGCAGCAGTCTGGGTTCATTATGAGCGCCTGGTTTGTTTCCGTGCAGGCCACACTCGGACTGATACTTCTCCTGAACATTTAGGTTAAGACTGCAGTCTCTCGTTGAAACTCTCTACAGTACGTTTACTTTGCTTGGTGTCGAGAAAGCAC
Source organism: Embiotoca jacksoni (assembly GCF_022577435.1). Taxonomy (NCBI): domain Eukaryota; kingdom Metazoa; phylum Chordata; class Actinopteri; family Embiotocidae; genus Embiotoca; species Embiotoca jacksoni. The sequence continues at coordinate 5,038,658 of NW_027185252.1, forward strand.
CATCTGACCCTTCCATCTGAACACCACTTCAGTGATGTCAGTATTACTGAGATCGCATATATCCACCTTAATTGGCTACAAAAACTTCACTTCTCTTTGGTGTCTGTGAATGCAATTTCCGTAAACAGCTAAAAAAAAAAAAAAATCCCAAGAAAATCAGTTTTAAACTTGACGGTTAATTTAAGACGTAACCTACTAAATGACGTTTTAGTGCATTTTTGGACTGAGACAACCCAAATCAATAGGCTAGATTTAATTAGGCTGTACGTTATATAGCCTTTAGCTATGTAGCATAATTAGCAGAGTTTTATATTGACTTTTTGTACTGTTATCTCCTTATTTTCAAACGTGCTAGACACCGAGATGTCAGTCTAAAAAAAACAAAAACAAAAAAAACCCCATTTGTTTTCGGGCTATTTATCATCCAGTCACCCCTTTATGAAGTTTAACACAATGTCACCTCTGGACAAAGTGCTCCTCGTGCCATTGTAGTCCTCTATGTGGCCCACCGTCTGATCAAATGAAACACCTCTCTGTTTTAATGATTGATTAAGTCGTCGGCTAATTGTTCTCGCAAATTAAAGTGGTTGCTAGGCAACATATTAGTGCCGGTGTACTGACCTTCTGCTTATGCAGACTCAGGTGTGAGTTTATTGCGGCTCCGACTCAGCAGCCAATCAGAGGTGAGGACCGGAACTAACCGTCCTATAACTGGAGATGACAGTTTACGGGATAATAAGGAAGGGATGCAGCGGGGCCGAGGAGAGCTGGTTACTCACGAGCAGCACCCCTTCCAATCTAATTTGTGTAACATCTCCGTTTGGCTCGACAGATCGATAGCTGACGTCTGGGAGAGATGAGGTGAGAGAGGGGTGACGGGGAAAGGAAAGGAAAGGAAAGGAAAGGAAAGGAAAGGAAAGGAAAGAAAAAATAGACTGGGATTAATTATGTTCGGAAAAATATATTACTAAATTATTATTATTATTATTAGGCCGATTATTATTCATTTATTTATTTATTTATTCATTTTAAAATCCATAAAAATTCAGCCACATTTTGAATATTTTACAGCCTTTAAAATATCTTCAGCTTTGAATAATCAAACACTTCACATGTCAATATGTGCAGATATTATTAAAATTGTAAAAATTTATTCAGCCTATGTCCCTAAATGGCAAAAGTGCCCCCGTTAGGCTGGCCATTCCCCTTCCCTCCACTTTATTCATTAAAATAAAACTATGACGTAAAAAAAAAAAAAAAAAAAAATAAAAATGCAAGATTGCTTTCAATTATTATTATGATTGATATTATTTAAATTTCAGTCAGACTGTCTTTGTGGTACGAGACTATATGAGTCAATCCTGCTGCCTAAAATATGATTATTCCGTGATTGAATGTGGTGGGCTGTTTTGCTTGCACACAGTGCTGATTGGCTTGCACAGTATCAGTAGTTTGTATCAGGTTAGTACGCTCACCACGCACACCCACTCCCTGCTATTGAGACCACAATGTTTTCACATGCACGGGGCTCATATACACACTGCTGAAATCATTGGAGCCTGCATGTAACCAGCAATCTCTTCTGAGCAGTTTACACACGTAAAAAAAAAAATAATAAAATAAAAAATAGTGATATGCAGCGACAGTCACCGCAGGTATTACACACAAACTGAATAAAGACACCTCTCGCGCTGCAGACTTGACCTATATCCGTCTTGTCTGTGACACATTAAGATATTTCAGCTTTATTATTGCTGTTCATTCATTATTCAGCTTTAGATGATTAGCTGTGGATGGCAGATGTCAGAGCGTGATGGAGATGTTTATGTTTGACTGATTTAAGGATCCATTATCCCGCCCGCTTATCAAACATTCATGTGTGGCAGCTGTAGTTGTGGCTCTGCCCTCCGTCGTGTCTCCTGTGGCCGCTTCGTTTCTCTTCTTATGAGGCGACCACGACCTTTCCACTCAGTTAACCTATTATCTTTTAACATTTAAGAGACAGCAGCGTCTTCTGAGGAAAAAAAAAATATCTAAATGCATTATATATATATATCAAAGAAAATATGGGTTATATACGTAAAAAAAAACAAAAAACTCCCACAGAAAAGCCAGCACTTTATGGCACCGCGAGCAGAAAATACTATAGATTATTGTGAATTTAAAAGTGAGAGTATAGCATCAGGAGAGGGCCCATTAAAACAGAAATAACGCAGCTATACTGTCCAATATTACTTATGAAGTGCAACGTATGATAATGCCAGAAATATGACAGAAAAAGTAACTAAGAACATGCTGATTAATGTTACTATAAACAACTTCTATGACTCAGGTTGCTGCTGAGCACTACAGACCTACCAAATTAGACGAATATTACATTGACCTTTGCTTGAAGGTATCGATTCAGTTGACACAATTACTCCTTTCAGCTAATTACACATTTGTAAAGATCATAGCAAAACAGCAGAGCAATAGACAGCAATTAATTCTAATGTGAGACATCATTATTATTTCTAATGATTTAATATGACTTTTAGTTGTTATTCAAAAGAAAACACAAACAAGTGTTATCCTTTATTTATTCAGGAAAGTTCAAATAGTGGCTTTATTATTTGATGAGTGATGAGGGAGTTTTGTTTGGGAGATATTTAAATCAGTCTGTTTTCCTTGTGATATAACCGTAATAATTGCTTGAAGTATTTGTGCTGTCTCACCATAAAATATTAATCAACACAACACTTTAAAACTTTTCCAGATTTTGTTTGTTGCTTTTATTTAATTTGTGAATTTGATCTATTCCTATTTGCTGTGAACTCCATGAGTCCCTCCATCCAAACAGATACAAAAAGAAATGTAACTTTTCCACTTTAATAGTTGGCAGCATGGCTGTTTTGTGTTTTTTTTTACAAGCTAAAAAAAAAAAAAAATCCCTGGAGCCCCTGCTCTTCACAATAATATTTTCTCTCCCGGTTGACTGTGGCTGCACAGACCATCCAGCGTCCATGTCTTTTTGTAATTGCCCTGTGAACACGGTGGTTTTCATTCTTTTGACCCCTCCGTGAACAGCACGCCGCCGCCCTCGCTGCTCCCCTCCACCCCTTCCAAACAGACCCACACAATGCTGCGTGTGCATGTGCGCTCTGCGGTATGTGGGCTAAATGTCGTGCAGAGGTAATGGGAAGTAGTCGGAAGGTAAGGTCGCGGGTTCACGGCGGGGTTAAAGAGACCCGTCCGTGGCTCCTGTTTGGTTTTTTTTTTTTTTTTTTTTTTTTTTTTTTTCCACAACTCCGCTTCCTTCCTACAGGAGGATGTGTCCAGCGTGCCACCGTCCTCACCCCGCAGCAACCCCGTCACTGCACAGACCGTGTTTGTTTTTCTGCGTTTATTAAATCTTCCCCCGGCAGGAAAACGACCAACATCACCACGTCACGGGTGCTGGTGAGTTTAGCACTTTGCATCCCTCTTCGGCTCCCTGAGAAATCTTTTGTGTTTGGGCTTGTGAAGTCTCGTTTCTATTTATATCCCCACATCTTGGCTTGCTGTTCAAGGCTGTTGCAGTTTATCCTATTTTCAAGGTGTTTTTTTTTTTCCCCAAGATGTTTTCAACAGGCGACACAACTGACACATTTACAAATTTTTATAGCAAAGCAAAAAACAAAATAAATACAAGCGTTTCTAAAACCCTCTATCAGGAAACAGATTATAATGATATACCCTTTAGCCTTTAGCACGGGAAGTTGTTTCACATCTTTTCACTTTATTTAAAAAAAGTATTCATCATTTTAATATCAGAAAGAAGTCAGTGAATGCCTGATGATAAACAAAATACCACTTATGCCCATTTGCATTAAGTTTTTGATGAATCCACACTATAAACCATATTTAAGCAGCATGAGAGTGATCTAAGTTTTTGAAAGGAAATAGACATAAATGTTCTTTTTATTAGTACAGAGATTATTATTATCTCATTAGGGATAACTGCCTGCAGGGTCAGGTGGGTTATCCACCATTTTAATTGCCACAGCATCATTGTTCAGGCCTTCAGCCATTTTATAGTTTTTTCTCTAATGTAAGGAGAAAGTGTGCTTAATGGAAATTGCATCTCTGCACATGCACATTTTTCTTTTAAGAAACCAAGTGAATTACTTACGATTAAAGCCCGGGAGTGCATGCATTTTCTATTATATCAGCCATTCTATTAAATGTACTCTGTTTTATGCAGGAGGCAAATGTTATTTAAACTTACAGCTTGTTTTTGCATAAAGTTTATCAAGGAAAGTTTAAATTTAGATACAAATTTGTTTTGTCCACAGATGAGAAGAAAAAAATATTTAATATTCTATTTGAAAGACTTGATACTTTTGCAGTTAAGTTTTCTATCACACATTTGTTTATAAAAGAACAATAAAACTATTTAAAAAAAAAATCAATTTGGTGTCACTTTTACTTTTAAAAGTAATAATTTATTTAAAAAAAATAGAATTATGTGTGTAGTTGAGAACTGGCACAGAGGATACACATATACAGTGTGAAAATGTTAACAATGACTGTATTTCATATTTTATATGTACAGTCGGTTTCCTCTGTTTTTAAAACAGCAAATGAGTTGAAAAGTTGTTTTTGTGGGTTTTAATACTGTCCTGTTTTTGTTTAAATTATGCAATTGATGATCACATTATGACAACTGCTACATAATTAGCACATAATCTAATGCACTTATACATTGTACAGATAACATACAACAAACATGCAAAAAAAATAGCATTTTCTGTTATGTATTAAATGTCATTTAAGATGACTCTTCACAACCCAAAGCACGTGTTCTGCAACCCTTTTGTTGATATGATTGTAATTTGCGACATCAAATATGTCGTGAAACAATCATGAATGTGTACTCTGGTTTTCTACATGGACGATGACCCCTGGCATCAAATATGTAGAAACACTGGTAGCGTCTCAGAGGATGACAGAGTATGAATGAAACGGCCCAGAACAGACTACCACCCGGCCAGTCCTTTTACATGGGGAAGCAAAGATGGAAGCGAGGATAGGAGGATGGACAACAGAGGGTAAAGAGAGCAGAAGGATGATGAGAAAAGAATAAGAAATAGAGAAAGAGAAAGAGAAAAGGAGAAAGAACGAAGAAGTCATATATCCTCAAAGCAGGTGATTGAGATTCATCCAACAGAAACAGGACAAAAACAGAAAGAGTAGCAGAGGTACAGTGGGGCTTTGCATTGGCATGGAGAAGGCCTATGTTGTCATTACCTTCTCTCTGTTTCTGTGTTTCCCTGCGTCTCTCATCCTCTCTCGTTTGCTTTGTGTTCATATAGAGACATCTATACCGGAGACGGGAGACGGGAGAGGGAGAGAGAGGGAGAGATTTTGGTCGTCTGCCTATCTCCTCCTCACCATGGCGCCCCTGAGACCAAGCAAGCAAGGAGAGTACACATACACACACACTTTTAGCTGCCACGGAGGAGAAAAGCTTGGCTCTGTGTTACACTGAAAATCCCACTTTCCCTCAATCAGACAGACAGGTAGACAGCTGGGTGTTACGCTAAATCCCTTCCCCCATGTGTCCCTCCTAACAAGGGCTCCGCGCTCTTACTGTCACTTCTCTCTGTCTGCTGCTCTCTTTATCTCATGCCTCATGCTTGAAAGCTGCAGGGGAAGAGCGTCAGCTTTGGAGAATATGTAACTCTGATACGATTGTAAAATGTAGAGTAGTTTATAAATAGTTAAGGAGGTTTTGGGCTTTAAAACTGCAGAACCAGGCCATTTAACGCGCTGAAAATAAAACAGTGTTTCTGACAGAAGTGTTATCTGTCCCTCTCTTGTCCCTCTCCACCCTGACCCCAAGTTCGCTCCTTCTAAGCACCACTTCACCCCCAAGCCCACATTTTGTGTGTGTGCTGAAAGCTTTTTGATTTTGTGTGTGTGTGTGCGTGTGTGTGTGTGTGTGTGTTTGTGTGTGCGCGCGCGTGTGTGCGTGCGTGTGCATGTGTGTGCGCACGATAGAGAGAGATGAGAGAGGATGATGGTCAGGCTTGGCCTACTGACTCATCCACAGAGAGAACTGTGTTGATACAGGAATGAAGCCATCACACACTTACACACACACACACACACACACACACACACACACACACACACACACACACACACACACACACACACACACACACACACACACACACATAGACAGCCTCTTCCCATCAGTCTTTTGTTGTGCTTGCCAGTGGTGATGATCTCACCACATAGCAGGACTAAGCCTCAATAGTCAGCCAGTCTGTCAGTTTGGCAGGCAGACAGGCAGACAGTCAATATGCACATCAGCCATCCAGCCAGGCAGCCAGTCAGTTATAGCAGCTAATTATCAAAGCAGTAAGTTCCTCAGACACTTAGGCAGGTAGTTAGATCTCAAAGGAGATTATATTATCCCAGTCAGTCAGTAGCTCCTTATAGACAGTTACCACCTCAGCTCCACAAAGTCTTACTTCTTCTCTAAGGACACAACTTGAATCAGACACTAGAAAGAAGTGGAAGAGGAAGTGTGTCAAACAGAAATATTGTTTTCCTCAGAGGTCATCTCAGCTCTGTCTTTGAAACTCTTGTGAGAAATCCTACTGTAAAGGCTCGGGTAGAAATTCTAACAGCTTGGTCGAGTCAGTGAAAAAAATCTTCAGTAATCAAAAAACAGAGCTTTCAAGTCCAGACAAGATTTTGAAAAACATATCCTGTATTTCCAGCAGTTTGAGTTTTAATAATCTTTTTTTCAGGTCTCCCCAAATATGTCCTGTGAGGCTGCGGCCGATAGGTTCCCAACAAGGACGAAAAAAACCCCGAACATGTGTAGTTTAAAAATCTCTTAAAGACCAAAGCACATATTTCAGTAGCACCCTCTTGATTTCTCAGTTCATACAGCGGAAGTGTGCAAACTGTTCCTACATGCAGAAACAGCATTTACTTACACAGCGCTTTAACACTTTCAGTTAGAAGATTTAAGCCGACTGATCTTTAAAACCCAAATAAAAAGCGGTCTTGTTTTCTACTGAATCTTAAGAACCATTATTTAACACGTGCTTATCCTGAATTCACCCCTATTTGTTTGCGTTTCATCATTTAATGAGATTTATTTGTTTCTATACTCATAATAAGTTATTTAAATGTATTGTTCTGCATTTCTTATTTGACGTCTGTCTGAATTATGTAAGCCACTTTGACTTGCCTCTGCGAACCATATAAATAAACATTGTTTGTATTGTAGGCAATTCAGTTCTTTGTTATATTTCTTTAGTGACTAAAACATAAAAGATAACTCTGTTTTTTATAATCACATTTCCAGTGAGAAGTGCGAGTGGGTTGGAAGAGTTTATGTCATTTTAAAGTGAAATTTAGTTTCTGAAACTTATAAAAGTTACTTACTTTTTAAAAAAACAAAACAAACTGTCAATTCAGTGTGTTTCAGTCATTTGGAGAGATTAAAGGAAACAAACAGTCTCCATTGTTTGCATCTGTAAAAACATCCCATGAACACACCATCCTGAAAAAGAGAATAATGTGGTCTGATCGATTGTTTACCAGATAATAGCCCTGTCGTTACTTATCTAACAGTACCTGCCTGATTGAGTTTCACTTCCCTCAGGCTTTCCCACACCTCTAGTTTGAGAAAAAGAGACGGGAACAGAGAGAGAGAGAGAGAGAGAGAGAGAGAGAGAGAGAAAAAGCAGATTTATTAATTAATTAATTTATTTTTAAATGAGAGTCAGAGTTGATATGCAAGTGGTGTGCCTGATGAGCATGAACAAAACAGAGCTGGAGTTGGAATATTCTAAGAACAACTGTATCCGTTGTTGTGCTAATCCTAAATGAAATATGTATTCAGTAAAAGGATTAGGGCGTCCAGTGTCATAAAAGAAACCACTTACCAGCACCAAAGGTAATTTGTAACCTTAGCAACTGCTTGTGGAAATGAATGGGGGATTAGGATTGGCTGTAGCCAGCGTTGTCCTCGTGCAGTCAAAACAACCTGCACACACTCACGCACAGTGTTTGTTCACGGTAGATTCAAGCATACTGAGCACATATGCACACATAAAAGCAATGGAAAAGTTGTGCAGAGACACAAAATGAGGGTTTATACAATATTTAAGTTGAAAAAGTAAAAGTAAGTTCAAGGAAAGTTACCAGATTTTAAGTGTTCTACAAGAGGAGAAGAAAAAGAAGAAAAAGAAGAAAAAGCAGAAATAAACCTTTTGTTTTTCAGTTCATTTGTTTTCACTTTATCATTAATGAAGAAAGACGCCAAGCAACAGGTCAAAGGGTTTGTTAGTAGTCTTACAATAGTAAGGCTGAGGAATCATAAGCAGAGTGATACCAACAGTAATTCGTATGCCTTCCCTTAACTGATATTTTCAAGACAACTGTGTGTGTGTGTGTTCAAAGTTGTTTTTCTACTATTGTTCATGTGTATTTTTTAAGCCAGGACTTGTGTGACAGCTCTCAGGAAGGAGAGGCCTCAACTGTACCTGCAAGTTCTCACATTACACTTAATGATGTCAATTCTCGCTTGAACAGACAAGGTGTGTGTGTGTGTGTGTGTGTGTGTGTGTGTGTGTGTGTGTGTGTGTGTGTGTGTGTGTGTGTGTGTGTGTGTGTGTATATGCATGAGCATGTGTGTGCACAAGGCAAACAGGGAGACAGAAAAATACTGTAAATACATTCATGGCTTGAAGGATACGCAGGTGCAAAGACACATACACAGATGTGGAGATAAGTTAAATGCAGAGAGACAAAGAGGAGGAAAGAAGGAGAGGGATTATGTTCTAAATAGCCACTTCTGTCTAGTTGCACCACCTTGTTGGAGACATCTCAAATAGCTAATTGCTTAATCATGTGGAAGTGACAATGGCCCAGCCTTGTTCTCATCTGTTCTCGCTCTCTCTTTGCCTTAATCCCTGTGTTGTTTTGTGTGGTGCCTCGCCGTACATGTGTGCATTTGTTTGTCCTCCTTCACTTTGTCTATATCTCGCTCCATGTGACTCATCATCTTCCTTCTCTCACCTCATACCTTCTTACTTTCTGTCACTCCCTCCGTAAGTCTAGGGAAGCTATTAAAACGGTGGCAAATGGCTTCTCGGGTGACATTTGCTGACATTCAAGGAAGTGCATTTATCAGTGTACTACAGTTCACCTTGGTGAATGAAATCCATTTGTGCTGCTGTGATGGCCTGGTGGCCTCTCTCTATCCCTCTCTCCCGCTCTAAGTCTCTCTCTCCCTCCATCCCTGTCCCTAAATGGATGCCCACTGTACAGGGAAATGGCAAGGTGGCGCACGGCTTCACAGCTGCTCTCAAATGTCATGCTGAAGAAAAAATCTTTAATGGGCTAAGTGTAGCCTTTCCAGCCCTAACTTGTCAGGTAATCAGAAATCTCTCTCACTCTCTCTCTCTCTCTGTCTCTCTCCTCACCCGTCTTTTCCTCGTTCCTCAGCTCCCCAGGGCCATGACACACCACTAATTACCTGTTATACCAATCGGAGAGTGGGACGGCATAAAAGAGGAAGACTGCTTTTAAGACGGGAGGATATCACATCCTCCTTCTCATTTCCTTCAGTCAGATAGGCTGCATATTTTTAGCTTGGTTATATGTGTTTTTTTTTATGGAGCCAAGGCAAAACTCTATGGCACTGGAGTCACCTGGAACATGACACCTCTTTTTATAAGTGGGTGATTTTCATGTAAGTGAGGGGATTTCTTTCACTATACCTGCAGGAACTGGTGTTAACCCTTTTGCCGATTGTTACTGTTTTTCTCCTGGGAGGGTTTACATTGTGACATGGGGAGACAGAGCACATAAATTGGAGTGTAAACAAATCCCCAGCTCATAAGACACTTGGTCTAATTACCCACTGTATAGAATAATTGAATTTAAATGTTTACATTGAAGAAGATACAACCTGTAACAATATTTAGATTGGGAAAAATGAAACATTTAAACATAAAGCTTACTCACAGATGTACTAATTAATATTTTCAAATTAAAAGTGGGTCAAATGATTACATGTATACCTAAGCGTGACACTTGTAGTGAAGGACAACATATAATTATTATACAACTCTGATTTTCTGAGGAGCGTTTTTGCATCTACATGCTTGTTATAGTTTTACGGTCATTCACTCTCACTGCTCCCATCAGTCTCATTTCCAGACAAAAGCGTACAACTGCCCAGCAACAGACAACAGATAACTGCAGTTATAATTTACTGATTATTTTGCATATTTATTTCTACTTTCTTGACGAGCAAAAGTATTACTACATATATTCTGGTATTTATATGTCAATGTAGAGTTAAACTTAATGGTCTCATTTGCTTTTAGTAATACAAAACAAAACAAACAATTCCTACAGTAACTAACCTGAAGTTTACAAGTATGCCCCAGACAACATGGATGTGATAATGAAGTTTAGTGTGACATGTAATCCGGGCAGAAATGTTCTTTTCTCCCTGTGGGTGTCAGGTGATTGACAGTAAGCAGTGTCAAGTCATGTGTACCCTGGTATAAAAACACACAACAAAATAGCAATACAACACAAGCAATATTAATGACAACATATTAAAGCTTTTTTAAGTAGTTTTATTTCCTGTGTATAAATGAATGGCCCGACATGGCATCTTCTGAAAGACAAGGCTAACTTATGTTTAATCACTTCTTTATGTGAAATCTTTTAAAACAAAGTGTGGATAAGCTTTTATTATGTTAAAACAGCTGTGGATCAACAGGAACTGGAGAGGTAACCATGGCATTGTGAGAAAAATAAGGCACGCAAACTGAAGCAGGAAGTAAAGTACAGACCGTATGTAGAGTTTAATAACTGAGAAAAAACATTGTTATTATTCTGTCCTGCTTGACTCTTCTGGTTTTTGTTCCTGTTGTGACGGAGATTATATTTTCTGGAATAAAATCACTTTTTTACTGACATGTTCTCTCTTTGTTGACAGGCCTTACTCTCACGCTACGCTGCAATGTTTACGTGCGTGTTGTGATTAAAATGCTAATGCACGGTGAGGAGCTGCACTCCAATGTGCTTTGTAGCTAGACAATAGCCCAGGTCAGTGTGGTGAGGCAGGCAGGGGAGGGTTGATTGTGGGAGAGGTGTGGAGGCCAGGGGTGGCCATGAAGCTAACACACCCAATCAACCAAACCCTTTCACACATGCACACACACACACACTCACACACACGGTCATGTTCACATAGGCAAGCAAAAAACCCCAACTGGAAACAGGTATAGGTACACACACACACACACACACACACACACACACACACAAACCAGCGCTTGCCTGCTGGCATCTAAGTGCGTGTACGCACACACACATGTAAAAAGTTCCTTCAATAGCAGGGTGTAATGTTATTTTCCTGTAGGCACAATGTTAAGAACAAGCAGTTGAAAGGAACAGATGAGGGAGGGATGATGATGCAGAAGGAGACATGAGGAAATAAAGAAATCATGAGTGACAGGCAGAGGGTTGTGCTCTGAGAGATGAGCAAGAGGATTGATGGATTTGACCTTTTTGTAGCATTCCATCCTAAAGAATACTTTCATATAGAATTTTTTTTTTTAGATAAATAAATTGTATAGCTGGGCTGCAGATTGTTGTTCTTTTTTCCCTGCACAATTCAAAATACAAGCGAGGACACAAGTGTGTAATCTGAGTGACATTTTGGCAATCAAATAACATCCTGTTGAAATACAAGCTAAGTAACTCCAAAAAGTAATTTCCTTTTTTTTTTTAACACTCCATATACTTAAATACAGTGCTTTTTAAAGTGTAACTTAAATTATACCTAACTAAAACATGATTGCATTCCTCAAAATTAGTATAATACAATTTGAAAGCAATAATGCGAAGGCGAATGGAATTTCTTTTGCTCACAGCACTGAAAAATGACATGTAAAAACTCAAAAGTAACTTGTCTTTTCATAATCCACAGAAATCAGTGTGAACAACAGAAACATTAGAACTGAAGAAAACATTATGAGTTGTTTGCATGGTTGGATACCATCAGACGTAAGAGAGACAAGACAAAATTTGGTACGTTCAGGGAACTTCATATCCTAATTCTGTAGGAGAGGCAATTCTTTTAACAGTTTTTCTGTGGTCTAATTCTGAATATATTCAATTTATGATTTGTATTTAGTTATTTCATTGCGAACAAGCAGAGTGCTTTACTTTAAAATATGCCAAAAGCTTCTCAAAGAACAATGCTCAAAACTGATGGATGGACAATGGCTACATGGTTGTCCAAAGAAGCCAAGAATGATGATCCAAGCCTGTGGATTTTCTGTAGTTAAAGCCTATGTTTTGCTCTTTTGTATATTTTTTTAGTTGCACATTTGATTGACCAAAGACATTCATATAATCTTTGCACTGTATAGTAACTCAAGTTAAAGCATTTGCATGGAATGCATCCACATATTTGTAATCATACACGTGCATCACTTCCTCACTCACACATATGTGAATACACACTTAAATACACATCACAAAGTCCCCGGGTTCGGGGTGTTTTTTGTTGCTGTCAGTTCTGCCGTTGAGCCGAATGTGTGAGTGTTTATGAGTTTGCCATTTATTCTGTCGGCCGCATTCGCCGCCTTTGCAGAGGACCAGACCCTTTAAAAGTCAGTCCTGCCTTCTTTTCCACATTCTGGCCTTTCATAGTGCTTGGCCTCTTTATTGATAAGCAGGTTTTCCATTCAGGGAAACATGGACTGCTGTACAAAGAGTTGAGAACAGGGAGCGACCTGTGGGGCCACACATCATTTGAGAGAAATAATTAAATTTTTCACAGCTTGGCTGTATAAACATGCAGCTCTCTCACTGTTAACGTATTTGTACCACAGCAAGACGAGGCAGAAACATCGGGACAAGTTTATCTTTTCTCCCTGCCCTCCCTTCAGGTGGCAGAAATAGGGGTCTCTTACTGTGCAACACGGGTGCTGTCAGGGATTCATCCCCGCACAGCAGAGTGAGACCTGTCTCTCAGGGCTCTTTGTATGAGTGTGTATGTGTGTGTGTACATGCATGCATAACTATTAGCGTAGCTCAGCAGCTCCAAGAAAAAAGCCACAATGTATCTTGTTTGCACCTTTCCCCAGACAGCCTGTTCATGAAGTGCTTTTCTGTGTTAGAATCTGGGACGTGTGTGTGTGTGTGTGTGTGTGTGTGTGTGTGTGTGTGTGTGTGTGTGAGCGTGAGCGTGAGCGTGAGCGTGAGCGTGACCCCTGCAGACTTTGCAATGCTACCGGCAGTGAGTTGACGTGAACATGACTGAGTGTGTGTCTCAGTTATGATAGGGGAGGCAGATAAAATGTCTGTCCGCCTAAACCGCCTCCATCTACGCAGGACAAACAATCATTTTCATGTGAGAGGACAGTTTTTATGCTCTTCTTACACTACTTCTCTCTGCACTTCTGTTTATCAGAAACGCCAGACCAAAAAACAAAACATATGTACAGCAAAAATAACAGGGCTAAAACAGATCCTTCTAAAACTATTTTCATGGAAATGATTAATTTTGGCTTATACATTTCGTATTGAATGTGTTCTAATCCCCTGATTTTGGTAATATGTTTTGCATGCAATTGACTCTTCTAACCTGTTTCTCCTTAAGACAACTGGAGATGATACATTTGTTTTGTGATTGGTCACGTTTTCAGGAATAATCATGGTTTGTAAATTTGAAAAATAAAGGCAGAGAGAGTTTAAATTAGTGTATCAGACAGGTATAAATAAGTATAAATGGTCACATTTTGCAGAGTGAAACTAAATAATGTTGAACGTAGGCACTCAATCTCTTGCATAAGGTTAGAGAAAGTACACACTGATTTGCAGCACATCATTACACTGTGTCCCGTGCTTTGCATGCCCACCTCCTACCTCGCCTTCTGCGACATCACACCTCTTGGGCAAAAAAAAGGAATTGCCAATGAATGTAACCCAGGCAACAATTTTTTTTTTTTTTTTTCCCAAAACACATTAGGGGCAGCAAACTACTAACTTAATTTATAGTTTCATAAAGGAAAGGGTTGCAGAGATACGCACAGAAAAGTGTATATTTTACACACATAGATGTACACACACATACGCATATACACACACACACACACACACACACATGCAGAGACACAGAAAGACAGAAAGAAACGATCAAGTATCTCCTCCTTAATGAGCAAAAGCATATCTGCAGTTTGGTTCGGTAATTATTAATTATTAGAGGGTACTCTGCCTTCGAGTTCTGTGGCATTTGATGGGGCCATGGTGATAAGATGTAGTGCTACACTAATGGTACCATCCACCAGCACGACACTTCAAAGACTCCGGGAGTGGCAACCATGACACTTTGAGGCTCAGCCGAAGAGGCCGTGGTGTAATCGTAATTGTTTCTAGATCAAGAACTCCGTAATTAATTTGCCTGTCTTGAAGTTCGGCAAAGGGGAATAATGGCTGCTGGTAAAGAGGAGTGAGTGTGTTTAAGTGTACTATATATCTGTGTTTGTGTGTGTGTGTGTGTGTGTGTGTGTGTGTGTGTGTGTGTGGAGGAAGGGCATATGTTCTCTTAAAGCATCTGAGTGATAACAAAAGCTGGGAAAAAGCAATAAGGATAAAAAAAAAGAAGTGTGTGTTTATATGTTTATCTACGTGCTGCTTGTCCGTAACAGAGGCCGAGGTGGTGTGTGTGTGTGTGTGTGTGTGTGTGTGTGTGTGTGTGTGTGTGTGTGTGCGTGTGTGTGTGTGTGTGTGTGTTCGTTTGTTCGTTTGTGCATGTGTGTGTCTTAACGCCATCCCATTGCGATGGAATTGAAATGCCATAACAGCGACAGTTTGTCCGGCAGCTTCTCTCCACTTAATAGTTCTACTGCGGCGGTATTTAATGCAAGGGGCCCTGGCTTTTTAAAAACTATTTAAAAGAACGCACACAAATCACAGTGTGCAGAAAATGACCGTCTTAATGAAAACAGTGTTCCCTCAACATTGCTCCACAGGAGGTCCAGGACCTGGGGGAGTACTTGGGAATGCAGGGACCACAGGGTGCAGAATAATGACCATGGAACCTGGACTGCAGAGTGCTCGCTTGTTATGCAAAAAGGCAGGACTGGTAGCCTAAGGGCTGAGATGGGAGGGCAAAAACATACATACATAAACATAGGGAGGGGGCAGGACAGCTGTTCCTTAATAACCTCTGGTAAATAGTGCCCAAGGTAATTAAGGTGCCCAGTAGGACCAGAGGAGACAAACACTTTTAGGCAGCTTGTGCTTTAGAAAGTTGCTTTGACGAATAAGTTTGGAGAAAAAATGACAGTGACTACCCTCAACTGCTGTTTGTTCATTTATTTTTGTTGTTGAAATGACATCTTTACATTTACTAACAAAACACTGTTGCAGTTTTGTCAATAATGGCAGACATTTCTGTAGGGAAAGCATAAGTAGCAAGAAGTGAGTGAGTTGGATGCATATTGGTGCACGTCCCGCTACCGAACAGCAGCCAATGTTGGTTTCTTGATACCATTAAGACCCTTATCAGGTAGTTTTACTGATACTTTGGTGTAAATATTACCAATTTGATTTGGATTAAATCCCTTTTTCCCCTTCTTCTCTTCTCATAATGCTCTCTTAATATATAACCTCAACATGAACTGGAATATTGTGCGTCAATTTCTGAATATTCAACACAAGGACTCAAGGTGTTACTTCTCTACGTGTGTGCGTGTGCGTGCACGCATGCACATGCAAATGGTTTACATTTTACAGGCACTCGAAAACAGTAATAAACAAAGATTGCTGCCAACGGCATGCACTGATGAAGGTGATGATGATAGTGATGAGGGTGACAGATTTGATGATAACAGCTGTCACTGATGATGACTTTGATGACAGTGATGCTTCCTTTGTGTGTGTGAGTGTATGTGTACCTGACTTATTTTCTTCATCCTCAGATTGGATTCCAGAGCAAAAGAGGTGTGTTCCTAATCTTTGCAAGAATGTCAGGTGTGTGCGTGTGTGTGCGTGTGTGTGTGTGTGTGTGAGAGAGAGAGAGAGAGGGAGAGAGAGAGAGAGAGAGCGTTGATTACACCCTCCTCTCCAATACCGAGAGCCGACATTTCTCAAGTGTGTGTAATTATAGTGAGCACACATCCTCCTAAGCATCCTGTCAATCTGAATCAGAAAGAACACGCACACGTACACATGCACACAAACACAAAAAACTATTGTGTTTTGAGTGTGTGCTTTCAAGTGTGTGTAATTAGCCTCTAGGTGTGCGTGCATGTGTGTGTGTGTGTCTGATTTTAGCCCTGCAACCCTCCATCCTATGTGAGAATATAGCTCCAGAGATCGTGTACATGTCTGCACAGAGCCTGATCTTCGCTCCTCCTACCACACAATGACAAGATTTGGGTCTCAAACCCCCACACACATGTACACACAGACTGACAGTCAGGTGCTAAACAGAGGGTATACCGATTACCCTTTTAGGTTATAGCTCAATTATGGTCTCATTGAGAATCTAGCCCAAGGATAGAGCTGTCAAAATGTCCGATTGAACGAGAAGTTGCACATGGAGAAGGAGGTGTGTTCATGAGGTTCTGTAAACACCGGATTAGGTTCAATGGCAAAGTTTTTAAAAAGTTCACTGTCAACATAACAATCAGTTACAGTTAAGAAGCAAATACAACTTTATATTTTGGAAACGTTATTGTTACGGTCACACTATTTTCAGAACCAATTCAAAACCGGTAAATGTAAATTGCTGCTGCAATTTTGTGAAAGTATGGCTGGGATTACTGAGGTAGTTCTGACTTTGAAACACTTGAAAAAACAAAGGAGGAACCATTTTCGTGTCAAATCCCAGAGTGTGTAACATTACACCTACAGTATACGAACATAAAACAGAAGTCATGTATTATTTATTGAAAGTTAGACATTTCAAATGCAATGCATACACCACTAAAATATGTTACTTTAAGCAATTAGCAGAGTCAAATAAACCTTTCAAAAGATTTACAACCTGTTCATCTCATTGTTTGGTAGGTGCACACATGTAATATGCAAATTCTGCATTCTACTGTAACTGACCACCAAATATAGATTTAGCACACAGAGAATATGAAAATCATCTTCCACCGCAATGAGACAAACTTTAAATTGTCACGTGATTCTACGTGACTTGTGCATTGTTTTCCGACCAATATTTGTCGTACACACATAAGCAATATAGATCACATCTATATACACTTCATATTAGGGGCATGTATTTTAAATTACTGTTTGAAAACGAGCTATCTGCCTCACAGAAATCTTTTTTTAAATGATTTGATGCAAAACGACAAAAACTGTTTGTTGGTGAGCGTCTGTTGTTCAATCACTACTCCTCTCCTGTATGATGTCTCACATGTTAAACGTATTCATGATGGAAACCCCGGCGGCTGCTTGAGTTTCCTCACCTCACTTTCTCCCTCTTGCTATGAATTAAACAGGGAGATAGCGAGAAGAGGGTGGTGGAGACAGATAGAGAGGGAGAGAGTTAACAGAGGAGAGGGAGAGAGATGTGGTAAATTACATTGTCAATTCAAATCCTGCCACTAATGCATCTCATTGAGTCTGTGTCGCTGTCATCCCGGATGCTCAGTTATCTGTGTCAGTGCAGCCAGCAGAGGAAGGCTGCCATGTTAACAGCCCAGCGAAAAAAGCAACGCAAAGTTTAGCTAGCCAACACGCCCTGAGCCAGGACGAGAGAGGAGAGACAGCAGAGCTGAAGTAGACGTGCTAACCATGAAAAATTCATCTTTCCTACACAAGTGTGTGTATGTGTGTGTGTGTGTGTGTGTGTGTGTGTGTGTGTGTGTGTGTGTGTGTGTGTGTGTGTGTGTGAGAGCCTGCAGAGCTGTATCAGTTTAATTACAGCTAGTGCCCCAGCCTCCATTCCGACACGGCCTCTTTCCTACGCGTATTAAAACATCCCTGTAACTTCTCTCACACACTACACACACATAATTGACATGCACACACTCAAAAGTAACACACATATGCACACTACCCTGTTGTACTTGTCATTTCTCTTCGCTCACTGCCCCCCCTTCCTCCTTATTTCCCTCCAACAGCCCCCGTCCCCGTTCCTCGTCCTCAAAACTATTTGAAAATCAATTATCTCAACAAACCAGCTGTAAGGAGTGGGTGCCAGCCACTTACTCCTGAAGTGAATAACTTATTTGAAATTCATTATTGTGTTGAGCGGTGCGACAGGGCCCTCCAAGACTCTGCATTTCCCATTCTTTTCTCTCTCCCTCACTCTCTCAGCGTCTCTCTTTCTTTACATAAACTAACGACTGTGCTGGACTGATCTTTTTTTTTTTTTTTTCTTCTCTCACGGTTCCTTCTCCCCTCCTCCTGTCATGCAATTTTAACCAACTGAGCGCCACGGACATAAGCAGACAGTGATTCATACACACACACACATGCACAGAGCTCCCTTGATTGGTTCACCTCATTTATTTATCACATGCAAATCATGGGATGCCTAGAGATGTTTTTTCTCCTGCTTTCATCTACAGGCATGAATATGGATGTTGGGAGCAAAGTGAGGTTGGAAAAGGAGGGTGGGGGGGTATATGGATGTATATTCTGCGTTTTGTTTTCTTCTATTTATCAACATTTGTCACCTTAATAATATGAATGATAAAACACTTAATATGGCCACTACTACTGTTGTGTTCTTTTAGTCCAGGGTGGTTTTTGGTCCTTAACAATTATTGAAAGAAAATTTTAATGCACATTTTAGACAATATCTTTCTTCTAACTTTGTTGAAAGCTGGACAATAACGGCACTGAGTGCATTAAGAAGTGAGGCGCAGAAGGAAATATTTTCCTGAGTTTGACCAATGGAATTTGCCTGGGCAGCTCGGAGAGCACAAACCATGATCCTGTTTGTAACCGTAACCGAACGGTTTTGCTGCCTGCCTAACATGGTATCACGCAGAAGCGTGCCATACGTGAGTCACGTTGCCACAGACCACCGTGTCAGCGTCAGGTTTTGCCTCGCCTCGGCATGAAAAGTATAGTACCTTGAGTTTAGAAACTAAAAACCTCGATTGGGTTTCAGATACGATCATGGTTTGGGTTAAATGTAACATGGTTGCAATATCGTCAAGTTTAGACACCAAAACTACTTGGATTGGGATAAGATAATGTATTGGGTTAAAGTAAGTGATTTTATGTAAGTAGCATCACATACTGTATGTCAAGTCATTTATGTAACGTATGCAACATAAGTAAAATTTATTACACTATCAAAGTAACTTGCTTAAAAAATATGCACCTTGACTTTTGCTTTCTCAAGGACTCAAACAATGATATCCCAGCTGAAAGTCCTGTGTTTGTTCCATCCAACTTCCACTGACATCCTCCCAACACAAGCTTTGTCACTCTTAGTACTTCATCACATGAACGTCTTTATGAGCTGCATGTACTTTTTACGTCAATGCAAGACATGACTCTGGTCGTCTAGTGGACTGACAGGTGTATTACACACTTCGGCGTAATACCGAGCTGAATTATTTATGTACTGCAATTTTTGAACTTAAAACTCAGAGTTCATTTGTGAATGGGAGCAAATGTAGCATCATGCCTTCTCAAAGGTCTGTATGGCTGTTTTCACATAAAATAGTGCACTTGTTCAATTTGGCTGCATTCTTTTATGTGATACTACAATTACTGCTTCAGCTACTACAACATTTTTCATGTGATGAGTGTTTTGGAAAAACAAATTTACTTACCAAAAAGCTTTTGACAGAAAAGAAAGACGTGCAAGTTCTGTAAAAAAACAACAACAAAAAAAACAGTAGAAGTGTGTGCACAGATTATTTAAAAAATTTCCCCTCGGGGATTAATAAAGTATATACCTACCTACCTACCTATTTACTCTTTTATGAATTAAAACTTTTGTTCAAGGTTAAAAACTAATTTGACAGAGAGGCCCATAAACTCTCATTCAATAAGAACAAGCTGTGGAAAGTTTCCAATTATAAAATAATACTTTTCTGCCTTATAAGAAGAGCCACACACAGACAGGCTGTTGGTGCTGTATGTCAAGGACATTAGTATTGTGGCAGGCTGGAAGACACCACAGAGCAAGCAACATTAAAGTGAGTTAATGTAGTGCCACTACTGCTTTTAACTTTCTTTCTTTCTTTCTTTCTTTCTTTCTTTCTTTCTTTCTTTCTTTCTTTCTTTCTTTCTTTCTTTCTTTCTTTCTTTCTTTCTTTCTTTCTTCCTTCCTTCCTTCCTTCCTTCCTTCCTTCCCCTAGTTTCTTTCTGGCGGTTATTCTTCTTTTCCGTCTCTCGTCTGTCCTTCTCTTGCCCATTCTGTATGACTCCTGTTCCACACTGAATATATGTCTTGATCGAGAGGGGAAGAGTAAATGAGTGTGACAGGGCTGTCATGTATGTTCCCGCAAAGGCCAGCGAGGGCCAGTGCAGAGACAGGAGGTGTCATATCCTTACATCTCTCTCTGTTTCTGCCACCAGCTGGACTCTCATCCTCTCTCCTTTTCTGTCACACTCTATCTCTCTCCCATCCTTTTCTGTCCTCTGTGTCTCTCCTCGCTTCCTGCGTTATGTTTCCGCTGTCGCACTTCTCAGCTCTTTACCTCTACAGATCTCACTCGATCCTCCCACTCAGGTATTGTTATATCATCTCTGTCCACAATGATTCACCTAAATAAGATGAAATTGGTTAAATATTTTGTTACCAAACAACAAGGCAACATTTTTACATGACAGCCAACACCTGATTCCTAAACGTCTATTCAGTCTTTCTTGGATGCCATTAGTCCAGTAACAGCTTCGGTCCTCTATCAGTGTCTACAGGATGTGATCAGCCATTATTTCTGCACTCAAAAAAAGAATAAAAAAATATGAGTAAGCAGGAAAACAACACTTGGTGCTGTGAAACGGCACATGATCAGATTTTATGACCTAGACCTCATCATCATTGTAACTTCCGCCTTCTCACTCTGCTTCACTCTTTGTGTCGTTTTTCCTTTTCCTTTAACCACACTCTGTCTACCAACACCAACTAGAAACTGTGGATATGTATCAATGTGTACATCAATGTGTACTATGCAGGGATGGTACGTATATTTGCGTAAGCGCTTGTCCTGAACACACGGGGACTAACACACCTACTGTACACATGCACATGTGTGTGACTATAGCCTCCGGGCGACTCAGCAGCAGGAAATCGGTCAGCGGAGCCATCAGAGTAAAAATGGGTCAAATTGGCCTTTCAACTGCCCTTAATCTTCCAATCATTCGTAAAACCCGCCTGCCGCTCCACAATGCAACTCCAGTCCAAAAAAAACAATGGCAAATAGTTCACTTCAGCATCTGATGAACACACAAATATCCAACAGGATAAACACTGAAAGCCTGTGTGTGCATGTTTTGTATAAGTATGTTGAAGTGTCAATCTGTGCTTGTGGCGTTTGCTGCTCAGCTGTGTGTGTGTGTGTGTGTGTGTGTGTGTGTGTGTGTGTGTGCGTGTGTGTGTGTGTTTGTGCAATCACTTTGACCACACTCACATAGCCTTTCTTGCTCTCAACTCCTGCAGTTGAATGGGGTTTGTTTGCATTGGTAGTGAGTGAGGGAGAGTCACGATCAATGCCAAAACCATTATGGGACACACTTTAAGTAGAGCAGCCCCATTTTAGCAATTTGGCAGTAGTTGAGGCCCACATATGGAATTATTTGATCAATAGCCTTGTAGCTTGATAGAGAGGAGTAAATTATATGATCAATGTTGTGTACGATGTTGCTACCTGCTCACTTGGAGAGTTTCTGTTTGTGTGTGTGATTCTGTCTGCGTGTGCTGCGGTGTTTGTGTACAGACATACATGTGTGGGTGCAGATGTGTAATTCCTGAATGCTTTTGTCCATACATTGTTGGCATGCTGCTGCAGCTGTTGACCGTTTACTTCCCCTCCTTATTGCAATAAAGGGCTTGTTTCCTGAGTCTCTGTATACTTCTTGCTTTTTCTCCAGGCATAACATGCTCTGTTTGGGAGTGGAAACAGAGAGGGATATCAAATGGCAGAGATGAAAATAGAATGAACAGGGAGTAGGGGAGACTGGCTAAATTATTGATGTGTATCATAGTGCCTATAAACACACAACATACTGAGCTATCTTCTTGGCTATTCACCTCCAACAATACACTCTTTTCACTCCAACAAGTACACCTCTCATACCTCAATATGTATAATATATTTGTGTATAATACATGTCCAGGCTCATGTTTACTTACAATGATACACGTGAGTGTCGCACGCATAGAAAAGACTATCAGTGTTCTGTTCGCAGTGAGCGTCTTTTCACAGGAAACTCCTGAGCTGAAGTGTCGCCACAATAGGAGGTGACTTCTCATATACAAATACACACAAAGACATACACACACACACACACACACACACACTCACACACACACACACACACACACACACACACACACACACACACACACACACACACACACACACACACACACACACACACACACACACACACCTCTATTCTGAGTCCATGTCTGTCTCTGTGGATGAGATCACTACCCCACCTGTCACTCTGAAACACCGCCTGTGCACGCAAAGTCTGAGCATGAGTGGCGTACATCAGGGCGAAGCGATACCTCTCCTCATTGTAGGTTCATGGTCGTGTACGTGTCATGGAAGTTGCAGAGAGACAGAGAGAGACAGCCTGATAGCCTTGGCAAAGCGGCCTCGGTTTGAGCCTGATTTGTTTTTGTTTCTTTCCATCTCTCTGTTCCCCCTCTCTTTCTCTCCTCCCTGTCACATGGTAAAAGTTGAACCGTCGGGGGAACGATAAGCAAACGACACGAGGAGGTTGGGGTAGGGAGGGAGAGCGGTGGGTGGACAGAGGAGTAGGTGGGGGGGGGGGGGGGGAGAGGGGGAGGAGGTGGGCACAAAGGAGAGCCTGTCACACTCACTTAGATGCTGAAATATTAAAGTGAGCAGTCAGGTTGTAATTTTCCTGAGAAAGCCGAGGGAAGAGGGGAATAAGTGAAGCGAGAGAAGGAGGAAGGCGGGGGTGGGGGGGACGAGTGATAGAGATGCAGAGAGAGGAAAGGTATCACCGCTGATCTCTCTTTCGTCTCTTCTTAGAAGAGACACGGGCACACATTTAATACCGCTACTTTAATTAGCTTGGCTTTATACGGTCTGTCTCTCGCTGCTCTTCTTCTCCACAAGATGTGAATAATTCAGCAGGAATGGTGTACCGCTGCCTCAAAAAGACAGCAAGTCCACTGATCTGCAATGTATCTGTGGGAAGGAAAGGCTGAGAGAGAGGCCAGAAAAGAGGTTCTCCAAAATCAGACGCTGCTTGTCTAAGACCTCAAGACTTTTTGTTCTCGCCAACACATCATGTTTTTTAATAATTACAGGTGGTCGATTGCTTTGCTGGTGGTGTGCGATTATCTAAACAACCACACACATTAATGTTAGTTAGCTTATTTTTGTGTATATGATCCCTAGTTTGGGCCAGCCTACATGACTGTTTTTCAAACAGCAAAAATATAACACGGTAACACACACAAAACCAAAGAACACACGTCAGTCTCAAAATTGAAATCTGCATTGTTTCAGATAACAAACACTCAGTTGGCTCTTTGCTGTTCTTTTCTCTATCTGCTCTCCTCTCACTCCAACCACTTGAGGCAGATGGCTGCCCTCCTCTCGGCCTGGTTCTGTTTCTTCCTGTTAACAGGGAGTTTTTCCTTCTAGCTAACGCTCATACGGGAATTGTTGAATTGTTGGGTTCTTCTCTGAAAAAGGTTTAAGGAAAAATGTTCTTTGATAATGACTTTACTGTTAAGTGCCTTAACATGTTGCGATTTGGCACTATAGAAATAAAACTGAATTGAATTGAATTCAGTATCTGATAGGAAAGTGAAAGGACTGCACATATATTGTTCTGCCATAATTATTTACAATTAGTCTCATTTACCAGTTCACACACTGACACAACAATGGCGGCGAGGCTTCAAAGCTTCATTCACAATAAATAGCAGCCCTCACTTTACCATTGAGTATAGCCAATGGCTGTGTAATATGTAATAAACTGGCAACTACAGAAAGTGAATGTGCAGAATTCCACATAAATTGTAGACTGAACAGCAAAAGTAGAAAAAAAATAGAAAACAAATCTAATTTTCTGTCCTAACAATTGTCTTTTTTTCATCATTTCCTAACATTAAAGTTTTGTATGTATTGCAGATTTGTGTTTTATTGCCGTTCTATCAAGCTTGCGCTTCTTTGTGTAAGTTAACCCGTGTCTGTATGAGTGTGTGTAAGGGAATGTTTGTGTGTCTTGGTATATTAGTATCGCTGTGTGTGTATGTGCTGGTGTGCATGCGTGTCAGACTCTGCTTACCTCACCAATTTGGGTCG
Organism: Embiotoca jacksoni; assembly: GCF_022577435.1. NCBI lineage: Eukaryota > Metazoa > Chordata > Actinopteri > Embiotocidae > Embiotoca > Embiotoca jacksoni. Next base: position 5,063,185 of record NW_027185252.1, read on the forward strand.
ATGAGGATGATCTGTCAGGACATTGCCGGTTGGTGGGGTCGGACATAGTAATGGGAGAAATAGGGATGTAGTTTCTCTTACTTATCATCATATTGATATTGTATGTTGTGTCCAAAGAGCTGTGTGTGTGTGTGTGTGTGTGTGTGTGGGTTTATTTGCCATGACAGCCAGTCAAAACTGCACCCTAACTCCCAAAACCACTGCGGTCTCGGGCTCCCCAGCTAAGCAGCATCACTGTCTGGATGGGTACGCTCGGTGACTGAGTGGGCCCCTGTGTGCTTAGTGGCCCAGACAAGGTGAGAGTTTCTGTGCCGGGCTGTGGTGGGCTGTCGCCAGTGTCAGCCCTGAAGGCTTCACTGTCACTGCTAGAGGAGAGTCAAGACAGGACTGACACACACACACACACACACACACACACACACACACACACACACACACAGTGATATAAACACTGCTACCTCAAGTCATCGTTCAGCTTTAGAAGAAGTTTTAATGAGTTGATGATACATGAAATTTCCCCCTCTTCCCCCCTCTCCTGCACTCTTTCTATCTTTGCCTCTGTCTCTCCTTTGTGTGACTTGTCTCCATTCCAATCACAGCTCGCTTCAGTGATTGCTGAGTCACGTCTGAAATAGAATCGACATGGCAGCCTGAGTCAGCCAGGACAGCAAGCCGAGCACAGATTAGTCATCCTGGCGAGGTGCTTTTGTCCAGGGATGATGACAGATCTATGAAATGAACGGTAGAGTGATGCGCCGAGGGTGTCTGCCTGTCTCAACCAGGATTACGGATACTCCTGAGTGAGTGTGACCGTGGCTATGTGTGTGTTTGTGTTCGTCTCTATAAAAAGACATGACTCTACAGCTCAATCTCAAAATTAAAGGTAGAATTACCTCTCAGTGTGCTGTATTGTCTCTTGCTTTTCAGAGTGAGCTGGACAGCTCTGCAGCAACATGAAACAGCGGGACATATAGCAGTAGGTTGGTCAAAGAGAGTGAAATAAAGAGAACAAATTTTCCTCCTGCACTGATTTATTAGCATGTGTATACTGTATCATGACTTCCCTTCTGCTGGCTACAAGCCGGACAACAACTTGTCTCACTGTTGTATGAGCTGTCGTGCAGCTTCCCAATCAAACATGATCCGCTGCCACTAATCTTGTTTGCGAATAGATTGGTCACCATAATCCTTTCCACAACAAATAGGCTTCAACAGTGAAATCCACCCCCAACCAGGTTGAGATGGGCTTTCAAGGTATCACCCATTGAAAATCTGTCAGGAAGAGACGCCTCCGTTATCTAAGTCCTGAAAACTTTGTCAGTCGCACTGTTATGTCTCATTATCAGACATTCAGGACTTAGTGTTTGATGTTTACCGTCACATTATTAACTGTCTGACAGGCTGCAAAAACATGTATTCATCCCTCAAGGGAACCGCAAATAAGCTGTTTTTGTGAGCTTTTCATTATTCTTCATTTCAAAGAAATAACTATCAATTATTGCACTGTAGTCATAAAAAAATTTTGGATTTTGAATCGAACTCACAATGCTACACTAGTCCTCTACTATTACTTTCAGAAACTTTTATTTTATTTTATTAATTTTATTTACTTATTAAGTTTTTACCATTTTATAACTGAATTTTATTTGTTTGGTCAGGATCATAGCAGTCTTTGAGGCCCTAAATTGTTACAATATTTTTTTCGGGGGTTTTGTGAGCTGTTGGTAGTTTAAATTGTAGATACACTAAAAAATTACACAGGAACAGGTTTTAATATTATCATCATGGGGCTCATAAGATACTAATGACAATACACACACAATTTTGATACAAAACTACTTTTCTAGCCTCTCTAGTACTTGAAACAAAACAGAAATAGCCTTTAGAAAAAGTAGCAATAAATACTTTTTACTGCGCATGTATGGTTGTTCTGATGCTCGTACTAATGTACAGTACAAGTAACAACATGTTTATGTGTATGAACAGGTTGTAAAGCTGCTTGTTGGACAGTTTCCCATGGAAAACAGATGGCCTCAGCATTGCTGTTAGTGTTGACAATAGACATGTCCTGGCTGATTTAGGGACTGAGCTGCTGTGTTTTGATGACACACATACAGACACGCACACACACACACACACACACACACACACACACACACACACACACACACACACACACACACACACACACACACACACACACACACACACACACACACACACACACACACACACACACAGCCTTGTCCCCCTCTAACCTGGACTGAGGAGGTGTATGTGAGTGGACGACTGATTAAATCAACTTTCATTTCTAATTCTCTTCAGCCCCCCGGGGGTTATCCTGCACCATCGGGAGGAGAAGGGGATGATAGGATGACAGAAAGAGGGAGAGATTCAACTACTTTGACTGGAAGCCGCTTTGGTAGTTTAATGGAGACAGAAATAACAAGATATAAATGCAAAGTATCACATAAAAAACATGATGCAGGGAATCAGTCATAACTTATTTTTGAAATTTTCATGAAATAGTTTTTTTTTTCACTTGCAGTCTTCTGCTGAGAGGTCATGCAGCTCATGTCTGTGTACCTTTGGTTGTGGCTTCAGGGTAGAAAGCTGGCTCAGTGTAGGAGTCAAATTATACATCTAAATATATACATAAACTTTGGCGTTTTGTCAGTTTGTTCTGCTCTGCGGTAGAGCCAGGCGTCCTCTTAAAAGCATGAGCTCTCAGATCGCTTCAGTCCTGCGGACTTGCAGGTCAGCTAAAACTATTTAAATGCCAAGACACTTTGGAGGATCCAGACTGTTTTACATGACGGTATAGACTGAGGTCACTAAAAGCAAACAATACTGTTTTCACAACAGGAGCTTCTGTTGAAGCTTGTTGAGTGGGTTGCCAATCAACGCTGATGTAGGTGTACACCAGGATTGAGTCAGTCAGTGCATTTACAAGCACTGTAATATTTTGATTTTGCTACAGTAAAGAAATATTCACATTATTGAAGTTAATTTTACTTTTCAAATTCAATATTTAACTTTATTTTATGAATACTGGGTTGTGACACCTTGGGCTACCTATCACTCTTTCAAATAACTTTTGTTATTATTTAATTTTATGTTGTGAACTTGTATATAAATCAAGGACGCGGAGTGAAGAATGTCTATGTTCTTAAGCAGCCATAAACTTTGTTGCAGTTTCATGCTCTTTATATGCATCAATAAAAAAATGTGCACCAACTGAATACTTCATTTTTTAATTATATTCTATTTCTAGCTTCCTTTCGTAGGCTACACATTTCGTGTCATTCTGGTGCATTACAAATTGGATGTTGTTTTTGTAGATAAGGCTGTCATTTATATTGCTTACGACTTGACAAGAGTGTAGAGACATTGTTGACAATCTGACAAAGTCTGCAAAAAAGTATGATCAGACAAATTGTAAAGAATTCAAAAGTTTAGCCAGATTATGTCAGCAGCTTGATTTTGAGATAAAGTCCGAAGGGAGAACACATACGGTTTGATATAATCCCTCATTGTCTAAGAAAGCTGTGTGCATTGCACAAGTATAGCAGCTCTATACTGTAAGTCAAAATTACAGTTAACAGTCTGAACCAGGAAGATCATGTTGGACAAACAGATTGGGCAATAATTTTACTGTTTGCTTTCATTTTCTCATCCAAAGAAGTTTGACTAACCTGGTTTGTTCAAAACCTGACTGATACCTGGATTCCTCTCTTTATTTGCTCCACATCACTTCTCTTTAGATGTCCTTGTGCTCCTACATCTCAGAAATTAAATGACTACAATGTTATCAGATTATTGAGAATCGATAAGACTCGTGCAACCACAATCCTATGTCCCTACCTTCAATTATGACAAACGGCAGTGTGTGTCTTAAAGTTACCATTTTCCTAAAGTTCACCTGTGTCGTCATGGCAACAGTAAAAGGGTTTTTAGAAAACTGCCCGGACTCTGTTGTTGAATTGAACAATGCACCCAACCCGCCATCTCCTGACAAGGAAAAACTTTAAAACATAACGGGTGGAATGTATTAAGATGTTGCAAAACAGACCTATTGGGTCATGTCGAAATAAACCAGAATTCTCCTTTTATCATTTCAACTGCACCCTCAATTCATAAAGCTGACTTACAACTAGGCTTGCATTCATCTATAACTACAGTTTTTACATTTTACAGTGAGTAACAGTGCTTGTGAGCTTGTACAGAGATTATTTTTCAAGTCGTCAAGATGAATAGAACGATGACATCAATGCCGAGTTGTGAAATTGGAGGTCTAAAATGTCATTTATTTCAAGGAAACCATAAATGGTCGCTAACAGGATTCCCAAGGCTACTGTGGCAGAAATAGCATGAGCTGTAACAGTGAAAATGTATCTTGAGATGAAACCAACGTATAGACTTCTACTATGGTATGGATGTTGTATGGCTAAATTAACACAGACACTTACACACACACAAAGACAAAACTAGGCTGAGAGGTGAGATTTTATAAGGCAGTGATTTTATCAGTCTTGCACCCTTCTCCTCCATCTACCCTGCCACAGTCCTTTTCTCCTTCCCCTTCCTCCCCTCTGTCCTTCCCCTCGTCCTCCTCCTTTCATTGTGGACGGTGGTGAAATATCAGTATTGTTTACGCAGAAGATTAGGGCAGAATTGGGCAGAAGGCGGTTGTTCTGTGACGATGGAGATAAGATAGGGGATGGTAGTGTGTGTGTGTGGGGAGAGGGGGGGTGATACCACGCCTTATCTCGGGAGCAGGCGGAGCAGCCATATGAAGTTGTTCATTGTAATTACCCGTGGCAAGAGTAGATTTCATAGGGAGATTTAGGGGAGAGTGTGACAGAATAAAAGCAAAGGAGGGGAAAGGGAAAGAGAAGGTGAGAAAGGGAGAGAAAGAGGGACGTTTTTAAGATGCGTGGGGAGTGGGCAGTCACAAAACACACATGCCATTATACACACACACCTCACTGTCTGCACATCACTCTGAGTATTTTACTGCTCTCATCTGTGATATCTTAAGGCTGCCATATCTTAATGACCTTTTGTAAGTCTAACATCTTAGCCACTGTTCTAATAATCAGCTTCTCATGACTCATCCCCATCTTCCCTCTGTTATTCAATCAGTGATCTTTTCTCTCGCTACCCGTCTATTGCTCTCCACTGTAATTATCACACTGGATGAGAATGTCAGGTGCAGTCAACCAGATATTCATCTTCAAATGGAAAATCAATTCAGTATCTGTGAAAAGTTACTCCTGTTTTTAAGGTTTCATAAAACTTCATGGTTCTTTACATGCATGAATACAACATACTGTATCAGAACACAGTTACATTGCACTTAATCGGGAAAACAGCTTATTTGTGTAGAAACTTAATTCCTAGGAGACAGGGTTGCCATCAAAGATTGTTGCGGCATTACAATTGATTTAAATACAATTGTTATCCATATATCATGATAAGTTTAAAATGTATTCATGTTTATATTAGAAAAGTTAGTGCAACTTGAAAGGATGCATGAGTTCGTGAGAAAAGTTTCATGTCAGTCGGACATACAGTAATTTATCGATTTATATCCAATCAAATGTAAAGACAGCTGAGTGCAGTAATACATTCAGTGAAAATTCCATCAGTTATGTGTGTGACAATGTTTTTAATTTATATTTATGAATAAATTCGGCATTTGAAGCAACAAAATCCTGTTCAAATCAATTGATCTATTTATTTATTGCCTTTGCTTAAAAAAAAACACCTACATTTATAAGTGGATGCAGCCTGGAGTACAACAGTGTATCCTTCCTCCATGTATGATAAAAGTTTGTCAGGTTTGGTCAAACACATTAACTAAAACAGCGTTGGAACTAATTATAACTCAATAACTGAAACACATATCCAATAATAAGCAGTTGCAAATAGACTTGGCTTCATGGTAGAGCATCAGAAGAAAAAAAATTGTTGGGAACATCTTAAACATTGCTGACACAAAGATTGAGCACCAAACCCTTATTTTGTTATTTACTCTGTTTTCTTCCATGAAAGAGTTGATCTTTCAACCTCACAGCAGTAGATCACAATGATAAATCCCTCTGACGTGTAGATGCAAAAGGTAATACTAACTATTTCTGTACAATTGTCTTTGCTTGTAACCGTCTTTATGTGGATCAAGATTTGACACATCTTCTAGCTTTAATTAATTTTCCATCTTTCTCTGTTCTTATCATGTAAACCATGTAAAGTTGAGGACAACACATACAGTCTCAGTCTGTGTCTGCCTTTCACGGTAAATGTCACACTGAAAAATAATGGCAGTTGATTGTATGCAGCGATAAAGGCCATGGGAATTTGTGACGTTATTATGGATATTTTTTTCAATCAACTACCATATTTCATCTCTTATAAGTCAAATTGTACATATTTTCTGAATTTATACTTTTCACATTGAGGGCGAGATATTGTGCAGTGTGGAAAGTGCAAGTTGTTAAGCAGGTCTTTCAGATCACTGAATGCTACCCATGGCCATTACACAAAAAACATGGCAGCAGTTCTGGTGCATTTAAACATTTCTTTTCACCATCTGGTTATTTCAACATGGCAAAGTCCTCAATGACACTTGTATTAGCTCTAATAAAAGTTATGTTGTAAAAGTTTAGAGAAAAATTACAATTGTTTGATTAAATATTATCTTTAATCTCTCTGCACTCTTGATAGCCTACTTCTTACTCAGTCAAGGTCTGTTGAATATCATGAGTAACTATTGGAAAGCAAGAGATTTTTCCAAATGAAATTCACTGTAACTGTATTGAATAGGAAACTTAAATTTATGATAATCATATCTCAAAAACTCAGCACATAAACTGGAACTATCATCATCGCTGGGTAGGGTTGTAGGGTCAAAGTAAAACATGTCTGTGGCTTGGAAAACTCGCTGTGTAACATTAATTTCTACATTAATTAACATTATTTGATTTACTAGCTGTTAAAATGCAGAATAGTGCTCCTCACCCTCTTCCTTTTTACATGCTTTTCAGGAATGAGTTTAAAAAAGAAGACCAGCTTCAACTGTACTGCTAAAGTAATATAATGTTTATTATAGTGTACAGTTGGCATAAAATAAATCACAGGTGGCACTTGACATTCTGCACTAGGGTGTGTGTGCTGTATATGGAGGTCCTGGCTCAAGTACCATAGCATTTTTCAAAAGATATTTCATGAATGCTACAGGTGAACCCGCATTAGCCTACACTAATTGTCTAATTATGATGTTGGATTTAATAATGAAGAAATGTTGTTGACCTTCAATTGACCCACTTGACTGAATCCGATTGAGGGACCATTTTATGAGAAGTATGACAGAAATCAATGAAGGGCAGACATTTCAGTGATTCACAGTTGAAACAGCATCATATAGTCCAGGTCGTTTGCTGTTAACCGTGAGGCTCTGTGTTGAGAAAAGAGGTTTCTTGAATGGGAAACGTACTGACACACTTTGTGTATTGACAACCTCTTATTTTGCTTAAGCGAAGGTTAATGTCTGAGAAGTTTTTAGGCTTTAAAATTCAAAGCATTTTAATGAAAAATATACTTCCAGGAAACTTATTTATACATGAAAAACAGCTGTTTCTTTTGCTCCCTATCTGTAACAGTGGACAAATTGGCTGTTTAGCCTGCAGTTGCTAATCTGTTAGCTTGTCTTATCTGAGCCCTTATCTTCACAGTGTCAACACTGTTGACTGACACATACACACACTTTACGGCACACTTCATTATTCAGGCCCTCATTAGCTCTGCTTAAAGAGATGCTAATGTTAAGCTAATGTAACGCATGCATTTCTACCCTTGCTGCTGCTTTGTGGGTGTATTCAGCTCTGTGTGTGTGTGTCTGTGTTGTGTGTCTGTGTGTGTGGATCGAGGACTCCTTGGCGACGTCCTTACCTGAGGGAGAATTTAAGCTTTTCCTCAGCTGAATGAGCAGTGCAGGAAATTTGCCATGAGACTGGGTTTCGAAGTGAGTGAGGGGAAGAGAAGTGGGAAATTCATTCATCGCTTGAATTCAACGTATTCAATGTCATATCACCTGTGATCCAGCTACTTTTGATGCTGCAAGTCAATAGGGTAAGAGTCCCCTTTATTTTGTCAGTAATATCACAATACAGTTGCACCTAGTGCTCCATATATAATTACTATTAAAGGCTCAATATACTTGTTTGACTCCTCAAGAGAAGCAGTATGACTCAGTTGAAGGTCAAATTCCTTTGATAAATCATGGTTGAGTGTCAGTGTAGCTGTGCAGTTAAATTAGGCCTGAGAAAATACTTGAGCTGGAATTGAAAGTTTTAGCAAAAGAGCACACAAAGACCTTGAAGCACCTTCAAAGTTAAAAGCAAATGTACACGTGAAAGGGAAAGGTAATGTCTCTTTCAATGTAACTTCTTTTTTTTTTTTTTTTTTTTGGGTGACCAAGTGGAAACTGAATAGCCATCTTTTCTCTACAAGCTACAAAACTTCCTTCAAATGGAAACCTTTTGCCCTATAAACAATATGTGCACATTAAAAGACCTATACATTTGAACGATTTTAACATTGACAAGAGTTCTCTGTCATATAAAATGCTGATAACCCAACTACACATGTTCCAAAATACAAACTGAAAGCCTTATCGAGCCATTTAAACTGATCAGTTTTAATAGTTTAAGTTTTCAAAATAAAAACTTTGTTTTAAAGATGTGCAAATTTTTTTTTTCTTATTCCAGAAGCAATAGTCAAGTTAATGTTAGTGATATGGACACTGAAAACTTCATGAGAGGCACAATGCTTCAAAATCATTTCATTTCCACCAAGAGAGCGCCAAAGAAGATTTGTTGTTTCTTGTTTAAAGATTAACGATCCATTGTATCATCTACAGTTCTCAAGGTTGGAAAGTTATGTTCACACGGAGAGATTTGCGAAGAACAGCGATGGCGGCTCAAAATTCAAATGGGAGCTCTTTCTTTTTTCTTTGGATGATGTGACATTATTATTGTAAAGTGCTGTTTCCAATGAACTTCGATCTCACCACAGGAATGTCATCATTTCTTCACCCAGAGAGGTGTGTTCCATTTCATAGAAAGAAGTGGAGGTCCACAATCTTGTTAAGAATTGATAATATTTTGCTAAGAAGTGGAAAATGAAAGTGATTGTGTGCAGGCTATCAGTGAATAGGGCTTTGTGTTGTTCTCTCTTGTCCTTTCACCATCTTGGCGCTGGAGCGCAGTGTATGTTTTTGTGCATGCCTTTCTAAAGCAACCTTGGCATGTGAGAAAAAAAAAAAGTCAAACACTTTTGCTCATCCTCTTTCTGTTTCACCCACAATTCCTCATACATACTTTCAGTGGTGACAACTGTGTGAATTTCTAAAATTGAATTGTTTGAAGAATGAGGACAAAAACACTATTTGCGTAAAAAATTTGGTTAAGGTTGGACGAATCATTTGAATATAACAAAAGAAGTATCACTGGAATATGAGAAAAGAATACAGTGAGAAGAAAGCAAGTGAGGAGAATGAAAACGGCCTTTTAGGAACAATATGTAGTGGATTGCGCGTAACTTTTTTTTTTCTATTTTCAATTGCTGTATTGTCGTTTATGTTTTGTTGCTGTACATGCAGGTCATGGAGTGACCGCCGTAACCTTTATTACATATGGTCAGTACACCCAAATTAAGAAAGCACACATCAGCATTGTTAGGTATTTTTGCACAGATTTTGAGATATTTGTGTTTGTGATTTAAGCCTTCACACACACTCTATAGAGCGATACAGAATAGCGCTGTTGATTTTTTTAATGTAATTTTTCAGTGCATATCACTGATAAATTACATTCAATGCTATGAATATTCATATAACTGAAAAATTACAAAAAAAAAATCAACAGCACTATACTGTATCTCTATAGAATCAATGGCCCTGGTACTTGGATTATTCCAAAGAGCACACTGTCAACAGTATCAGCTATGTTGACCTCAACAAGCATATTTTCCTAGAGTATGACTTTTATGCCATATTTTGGATGACATGCTATAGTATAACTTTTTTTCAAAAAGGCATGCTATAACATGTCGTCCGAAATATGAAAAAAGTGACAATATAGCATGTCGTCCGAAATGTGACAAAAAAGTCATACTATTGCATGTTGTCTGAAATATGTAAAAAAAAGGTCAAACTAAAGCATGTCGTCTGAAATATGTAAAAAAAAGTCATTCTATAGCATGTTGGCCCAAATTTTGCAAAAAAAGTCATACTATCCCATGTCGTCCGAAATATGACAAAAAAAAAATCATACTATTGCATGCTGTCTGAAATAGGAAAAAAAGTCATACTATCCAATGTCGTCCGAAATATGACAAAAAAAATAATCATACTATTACATGCTGTCTGAAATAGGAAAAAAAAAGTCATACTATTGCATGTCATCCAAAATATGAAAAAAAAAGTCATACTATTGCATGTTGTCTGAAATATGTAAAAAAAAGTCACACTAAAGCATGTCATCTGAAATATGAAAAGAAAGTCATACTATAGCGTAACATCCGAAATTCAACAAAAAAGTCCGAAATATAAAAAAAAGTCATACTATAGCATGTCGTCCCAAATATGAGTTGTTGGAGGAAAAGTTGAGAAAAAGATTGTGGTCACAAAAAAATGTGGTTCTTTTAACTTTGCCTGACAGGAAACAAAATGTGGTTTCCCAAATTAAAGGACTATTTTTAACCGATTCACCCAACGTCCACTTTAGGTTCAAAAGTTATAATTCACATAGCTGAAAGAGCTCCATGTCAAAAAGGCATGAATCTCTGTTAGACACCCTTACAAATGACAAATTCTATAATTTCTCTTGTCACAGCAGAACAAAATATTGAGAGGGAGATGCAGGAATATAGAAAGAGAACTGTCCCAGTTATGTTTGGGTCAGCTGCGGGACATGGGGTTCCAGGAGGGAGCGACATTGTTGTGCTGTTTTGCTGCCAGCATCCCCTCTTCTCGTCGTTTGCAGAGATTTATCTATCTTTTATCAGTGCTGACGATATGATCCAGACGATCCACATTTAGATCCTCTCAGACTCCTCCAAGCCTTTACTCTGGTCTGCCTTTCTCTTTTACTTTTTTCTTCTGCCTTCCCCCTTTCTTTCTCAGTTGAGTCATACATTTATCTACTTTTGTTTTTGCTTCTCATCACATGACTTTGACTTCCAACCAAATCAGTCAAATTGAGATGATGCAAATCTTTCCCTTTTTTTTCCCAACAACAATGCCTCTGAACTGGTTTAAGAGGGTTTCCTTGATTGGCCTTGTCCTCTTTGCTCCTCTCTTTCTGTCTCTCTCACAATCACACAGTCAATCACTCATTCACCCTGAGCTGTTTTTTCTTGCAGTGACTTAGAATAAAGCAGAGGAGGTGAGTGAACTCCAGGGCTCAAAGACTAACTATTGACACTCCACCAGGGACATTCCCAAAGGCAGTTGGTCTATTTGACACTCAGCCAATCAGTTTTTGCTTCTGCATGACTGACAGCGGTGGTGTCTAATTACACAGGAATGTTTGGAAGCACCCAGATAATCCTCTAAATGCCGATCCAAAACTAAAACTCCCCACTTTGGATAAACAACAGGAACAAGTCATTGTATTTCAAGCAGTGTGGGGCTGAGGAGAGGGGGAATCCCTGCTCAGTTTGGACAAATTAAATATATTTGCAGATTTGGACAGGTATCCGTCTGCGTGCATTGCGGCTGTCCAGGCATGTTCTGCACAAAATCAGAGGTGTGACATTCAAAATTGTGCCTCTTGTTCCCATCTTTGAAGAAATCTGACTCTGAATAGTAGAGATAAGTAACTGGAGATGGGCCCATTAATGTTCGAGAATTTGCATCAAAACAACACTCAGTACCTTTCAAACACCTCTCATGGAAGTTGACTGAAGGGCAATCCACACCAAGCTGCATTTTTTTATGCATTTTTTTTTTAGGGTTTTAAAAGTCCGTCATTTGTCTGTATCAAGCAATCTGATATGGTTAGGGGGTTATAGTCATTCGCATAGACCGAATTAAGTTTTATGCCTCGCTGGCATCTCACCATGGTGTGAATTTCAGGTCAAGTTGCCAAGCTGAGAAGAATTAAGGCAAGCAAATTATTCAGAAACAAAACAATCAAGTTTCACATGCAGTAATTTACAGTGTGGCAAATGTGGGATGAAAACCACAAGCACAAATATTCTTCCACTAAGCAGAAACAGTGGTCAGTCTCCTTGACAACAGCTGCAGAAGTGCAGTAACTGTAACCGGTGAATTCTTTTAAGGCTCGAGTGGCTTCTTGCTGGTAGCTGGCTTTACATGCCAGCTAATGGGTTGCTTACATCCACTGTTTCGTGGCCCATCCGTGTATTATTGAATTCTAGATTAAATAAACAGTCCCCGGAGCGCAGGCTCTGTCATCGCTTTACGTTGTCTTGGAAATAGTGAACCTGGCAGGGATGACAATAAGAGAGCAGAATAATGGGTCGTGCAGTTTTAGAAATAAAGCAGCTCAAGTGTATTGTCGAGTTGTCAAACCAGAGTTGAGCTAGATGTGACCTGATTTGCCTATGTTAATATCACATGGCATTTCAAAATTAGCAAGGTAGACACATGGGACTCAAGCCACTATTTGCATTACCTAATGGTATTGCTCTTGCAGGCCTATTTCTGTCTGGGTGCATGATGTGTCTGCGCGTGTGCGGCGAAATGTGTGGTCTTGTGCGCGCTAGAGCACAACATCTGTCCATTTCCTTTCACGATGTACTTTACTTGTTGTGTTACACAGTACACTGCAAACCCTCCAGCCCAGAAAGGTAGAATATGTGAGGATCAGTCTGATAGCGAGAATAAAAAGGAGGAGGACTAGGAGTGATGGAAGAAAGAAAGAAAGAAAGAAGGTTTGAGAGGAGATATAACAAAAAAAGAGGGAAAGTGAAAGAGAAAACGTACAAAAAAATGTAGAAAGAACAAAGCCATTGACAGCAAAGTCAGAAGTATCTTGACCTCGTCGTTTGAGCTTTAATGGAAGATTCATGTTCGCAGGGTCATCAATCACCTATGGGAAATGGAGAGGAGAGAAGGATCCAGAGCAGTGGGTGTGTTTGGGGAACAAAGATGTGTAGAGGAATGAGGTTGAAGAAGAAAGTGGGGAGGAATGTGTAACGGAGATCGTGCAGGATGAAAGACAGAGAAAGAATTTGAGGAGAGAAGTGCTAACGGGACTTGTTGGAGTGTGTTTTTGACAACTGATTCGAATGGTATCAGACCGTTAAACAGCTGTTATCAATTGTTATGATTTTCATAATTATGGTTCACACTGAGCAAACTGCACTTACCATGCAACCCCTAGTGGCCATAGTAATATAACGGGAGCTTAGGTTAGGTAGCATAAGGAGTGAAACTTCCAACGAAGTAATTTTACCCGGGAGACATCATATCCGGTTTAAAACCAAAAGTTAACTTTGACCTACACAAAGTCACGTACGTAAAGTAACCTACGTAAAATAACTTGTATCACGTAGTGTAGTTTGCGTAACAAACGTACTTAGTTTAATCCAAACCACAATCTTTTCCTAATCTGACCAAGTAGTTTTGTTGCGTCGTTAAACAAACTGTGATGTACTGCAATGTTAATCACGTGTTTATTGTTGTTACCATTACAATAAAGGCCCGGTACGCTTGTCGCTGGTACTCTCTCATCGACAGTATGTTGCTGATAACAGTTTACTGAGGGTAGAGGAGGACCCCGGTAGCCACAACTGGCAATGTTATCAGAATCATCTGAGCAGGATTCAGACCCCGATTCAGAGACAGCAGACGACAACCAACCACCTCGTCAACCGCGCTTACAAATGACTGTTACAGAATGGTAAATAATGTTTTTATCAACTTCCATCATGGGCGTAACCACAGCAATTGAGGGAGGGGGGGTCGTGTCCCCCCCCCAATACTGAGAAAATACCAATCTGCCACCCCCCCAATATAGAGTAGACAATATGTTAAATATATTTTCCTTTCATTGATACCGTCAAAGGTTCTGTTTCTTGTTATTTGCTGTTGACTTTGAATTTATTTCCCATTATTAAGGAAAACCTAATTGTTCACATGGTTGCGCCCATTCTCCCTCCTTAGCGAGGTAGCTAGCACCGTACATCGGGGTGTTGGTCCGTCAGCCGAGGGGGAACAGAAGAAGAACGGTCACTTCACCCAATAAGCAAAGAAAGCAGCACAGCAGCCGGAGAAATTAGTATTTTTTTTACACAGTAACTAACTGATACCTGAACAGGTAGCAGCTTAGTTGAAGAGGCAATAATAACTAACATTTTAGCTAAGTTGATGACCAGCGCCCCCCTTGTTTTGCTACTGACAGGTTCAAAGTGTAATTTTAAGTGTATGACAGTGTTATGGAAAGGATTCCTACAATGTTAAGACCTCTCTGATCGGAAAACAGCTGTTATATCGCTCTGCTCGAAGCCACCGGACTCCATTAATAAAAACAGTAATTTTAACGTGTAGAACACTGGAGTTGAGTGTGGTGGCTTTGAACAGAGTGCTATGGGACTATGGGTATGTAGCCTAACATCCATAATACAGATATATTGCTTTCTATCAGTGGTATTCGTCAGTGATCCTTTAGGTTTGTAGGTTTCCCAAGTGGAGAGAATAAAGAATGCAAAGTTTAAGTATGACATTTTTATGACATTTTGGACAACATCACTCATGTATGACATTTTTATGACATTTTGGACAACATATTATACTACATTTTTATGATATTTTGAACGACATACATTTTGATGTAATTTTTGATAACAAACTATATTATGACATTTTAATGACATTTTGGATGACATAGGCAAGTCAGACATTTTTATGAAATTTTGAAACACATGCTATACCAACGAATCTTTATGACATTTTGGAAGAGGTCACCGCTGAAATGAGCCAAGCAGACCGTCACGTTCAGCGAAGTTCTGCTGCTCAGCCCGTGTGCAGGTTGAGGAGGGTGGAGTTATACAGTTTTGGACTTCTGTGACAATATGATATCATGACTTTATGGAAGTACAAACGTCTCGCTGAGAGGGCAGAGATGCTCGATTAAGGCTGTGTGCATAATGAATTTACTAATCGTTTTTACTTTAGACACATGGCTACATAGATTTATTCTCAAGATACATGACCATTGTATAAAACTGTCAAGGGTCATAACAGAAAAATGTTGACATGTTTTCAAATGACTCGAAAGAAAGAAGATGTTTTGGGAGGTTTACATACAAACATTTCTACATCAATTCTCAAAAGAATCGTATTTATTTGTTATGTTATGTTTCCATAGCAAATGCCAGAGCTGGCCAAGAATTTGGTCCTATGAAAGGAAAGGAATGAAACTATTTCAATCCATTGTCTGTTGCAACAAAGTTATTACACTGTATGTGCACACAAAAGAAAATAATGTTTTTTTCATTATAGTTGAATCGGGCACTGAAATTTCGACAAGTTGTTTAGAGTTGAAAAAAAGACCAAAGAAAGGGTAAATTGGAAACGATGGACACATTAGCCTTGAATACACCCACCTACACACACACACACACACACACACACACACACACACACACACACACACACACACACACACACACACACACACACAACACAAATACACTCTAACAGGCCTTTAGTGAGTAAGATTTGCTCCTTGATAGCAGATGAATGACACACACTGACAGCCAGACACACACTCCCTCCTCTTTTGCTGCTTTCCTACTGATCATCACACACTTGGTTGGGTCAGGAGAAAGCCGGTGTGTCTGCGTGCTTGAGTGTGTCCATATTATGACACGAGTGCTTATCTTAGCATGTGTGATTTAACGTATTATATGCCCACTCTGTTGTTGGTGTGTGTGCGCGCGTGAATGTGTGTTTTACTTGCACTTGACTAGCCATCTATATGAAATGAGTGCAAATGTGCCGCTGAGGTGCGAGTGTGTCTGTATGCACGTATGCTGTACGCTCTGCCAGTCTCTGTGATCGTGTGTGTGTGTGTGTGTGTGTGTGTGTGTGTGTGTGTGTGTGTGTGTGTGTGTGTGTCCGTCCTTGATTGGTCTTACATGTGCCGGGGCAGTAAGCTTGTGTACACTGGTGAGGGAACGAGAGAAAGAGAAAGAAACAGTGAGAAAGCAAGAAAGACAGAGAGTGGGGGGTCTCTGGGGGTTAATGGTGCTACATGATTACGGTCCGTTGTAGGTCAACCTGTTGTTCTCTTCCTCTATCTCTATTTCTCCCTCTCTCTCTCTCTCTCTGCCTTTCCCTCCTTTCCTCCCTCTCCCTGGCTTGCACCTGCCTACTCCGCCCCGGCATTGTGCCGCTGTGAAAACGTTTAACCGATGCTGAATGAACCAGCCAACCCCCTCCCTCCCTCCCTCGCCATTCCCTTCAGTGTTAGAGAGCTAGCAGGGGTGGGAGTAGGTGGGAGGCAGGATATGGAGAGATAGAGAGAATAGGGCGGGGGGGGGCAACAAAGGGCACATTCTCCCCTCCCCTGCATACTTTGCCCCACTTCATTCTGGCCCAGCCTAGAGCAGAGGGCTTTGTTTCCGGGACAAGGCAGAAATATGGCTGATCGTTCCACTCTTCCAAAGTGAGCATCACAATATGGGAAGAGGGGCGGAGGGGTGGAGAGGAGAGGAGCTGGAATCCAGGAATACTGTAGTGGAGGGTTGAAAGCTACGAACGTGATGTTTCCTGCTTGACAGGTCACAAAACCAGCATGACCTAAAACGTCTGCTGTAACGCTTCCTCACTGGGGTCAGACAGGCGAATGGGTCCAATTCAGGATGGATCCTAGTTAGCCTCCCACTTCAGATGAGTTTATGTTACAAAAATAGGTACTTAAATATGACCTCTGCACTGACATCATCAGAGATGTGACTCCAGGGCCTCTTCAGACTCTCAAAGCAGAAATAATATTTGTATCAACTACCAATGTGTAATAACTTCAAGACTGACATCTTTGTGACACGTTCACCAGTACAACTCTTCAATAAAAATCTGACATACAGTAAATACATTTTGCGACATTGTTTGCTGTTTGAAAACCACAGTATTGAGCTTTTTAGTCAATACTGACAGACAGACAGACAGGCAGATGTGTTTGTTATTTGAATAATTTGTACCCCTCAATTAACTTGTATCAAGTGCCCATGAAAATCTCACAAACTGAGGTGTATTTCTACCCTTTTTAATGTGCACTAACTCCACTGTTGGTGGCCTGTGAAAGGTGTTGACAGATACTTTGGACTTTCTGCTCATATCTGCAGCTACTTGTATTCACATGTTAGTGATAAGCTTGTTATTGCTCACATTTCTCTCTTTGCAGGTGATCCGATCAGTCAGTAGAGGTTGCTACTGGGCACAAGGATGATCCCTCACCGGCTTCTCACCTGTGCGCACCAGTTCTGTTGGAATTGACGTCAACGCCACACGTATGGCGACCTGGAAATAACCCCCCCAACCCCCCCCCCCCAAGTCTTCACAGTGATGAGTAAGAACCGTGCACCAGCTGGAAAATTTTAAACTCGGTGTATTGCTGTTAATTAAGTATAACTTGGTGAAACAAATGACAGTCGAGCTGAAAATATCAAGTTTTCAAGGTGCTAACCAAAGTTAACAATACAGACAGTGACCTGTAGCTAAAGCAAATAAATTTGGAAGTGTGTGTTGTGACTAACCTGAAGTTGTCAGTTATCACAGTTACATAACTGAAGTAAACCCTTGCTTTGTTCGAAATCACTCTATCCCTCTCATATTCACTACTTCCTAAATGTTGAACAGTCGAAAGTTTACTCTATATTTAGCTGTTAAGTTAGATTTCAGGAACATATTAATTATCAGCGTTGAATTATCACTGATGCGTGTAATGTCGTACAATGGTCGTTTTTTTAATCCACAAAATGTTCATGCGATAGAATCTGCTTTTTGATTCCATGGTACATTTATTTATGGCATACATTTTATACTCAGACTGCATATACTAAATAAACAATACAAATCCAAACAAAAAAAACTGTAACTATTTTGCAATATGCAGTGTATTAAACAGGGAGGGACTTGGACTCAGTCACTCTCTTTTCAAGTACTTGTCTGTAAAGTCTGTGGGTCTTTAAAAACGTCAGAAATTTAAATTAGGACCTATTCTATTAATGTCTCAAATTCATAATTTCAACATTCTACCACTTAAATCGATTACCAGTGATAATATTATTAATTTACAGAGGACCACAGCAAAATTAGAATTACAGCTAACATGAACTTTTCTTAACTCAGTTTAGGTTAAGATGCTGTCTCAAGTCCCAAAAGGTTAGATGTAGTACACAGAGTATTATTAACATGAATACTATCCCATTAGGAATATTCCTGTTGATAAAGATTAGTATCGTAGTAGTTTCAAGAGCCTACATAGTTGAAATAATAATTAAGTCCTTGTTGAAAAAACACCACATTTAAGCGTTATTGCCTTTCCACTCTTAACTTTCTTCAGGCGCAAAACCGTGAAACGCTGTTTTCCTCTTAGTGGTTTGTTAAAAGGTATTCTGGGAAATGTAGGGAATTGCTGACAGACAGGCTTTAATAAGGTTGAATGAAGTTGTTAAAACATTGTCACTAAAAAGTAAATTACAAGACATCTTTACAAACTCTTGGAAGGTAAAAAGTGTCAACATCTATGTGATCTTTTTTCCTAAATTATTCCTGAGACAAATAAAGTCGTATTTATTAAATATAACTTGACAGTATACGATACTACACATGTTTAGGCTGAGTATACTGAATATTTAGTACACAAAAAAAGATTATTTAACAGATTTCGGGGGAACATTTTGACCACAAATTACAGTTTTCACACTTGAAATGCAGTTTGTACTTTAAAGAGACTTGAGCTCAGCGTTTCCCCTAACAAACAAAGACTAATGGAAAGAGCATTGGTGAATGGTTCCCTCTGTATATTATCCAGTGTTTAACATGTTGCTACACTGCACTTATGTATCTGCTTAAGTTGTGTTGGTAGCTTTTATGCCTTATCGGGGATCCTGCAAAACAGAAAAGTTTGGTAAAACTGAAAATGAAAAGATGTCAATAATTTGGTATCTGAGACAAAATGAAGCCGATGCTGGTTATGTTTCCAGTGTTCAGTGTCAGTTCTTGGCTCATTATTGTGTGCAAGTGTATTTCCTAACATAGTTTTCTCCCAGACCTTCCAAGCTTTCATACCAATAGTTCTCTGATATGGAAGAGAAAAAAAAAAACCCATATTATTTCAATACTGTATTCATTTTGCATTAAACAAGGCACATTCATTCAAGACATATTTTCAGTCTGTCTTTCTCACACAAATATCCACAGAGATACACACATATCCATAGAGCGAGGCTGAAAAAACAATTACAGTTTCTCATTAAGGCACTCCTAATCCCTTTATGCAAAACACAGTTACACAAGTACACACAATGAGCAGAAAGAGAGAATGAGGGATGGCAGAAAAGAGGAGGGAGAGTGAAGAAAAAATGTAGCGCAAATGCGAGGAGAATAATTACATATATCATGAAGCCGTCCCTTTTATTTCGGATGTCACTTCTGATGTCACTGGCCGGCTTTGGCGCTAATTTGAATTCAGACCTTTATCAGTCGCCGGCAGCAGATTTTGAGTGACAGCGCCACCAAACGCCTCTCGCCAGCCGTCCTATTGATTTCTCTAAATCCCCAACAATAGCATTTGCATGCTTGTTTCTGTTATAATACAGATATGCCGTTTCGGAAATTAAAGAGCGGCAGGCAGACCAGAGGTAACTAATTGTGTGTCTGTGTAATGAGTGCAGTTTCAATTTGATATAACCCACAGCTTTTCCCCTCGCAGGCCTGCGCTAAGTACTTTCAAGTCTTTGTGGGGAAATAATTGATTTTTTGTGCTTTGGGCACAGGGAAAACTATTATGATCTTTTTGAATAATGGCAGCAGGAGAAAAGGCACGTTGAACGATTTAAATTGGTATTAGAGGAGAGGAAGGAAGGAAAGGAGGGCTTGGTGACGGGCGGCGGACTGATAGCATAGCGGAGTTCTGGATTTGACTGACAGTCTGCAAATGGCCACCAGTATGTTGATTACTCATTCTCTTAAGGTGGAAGTGGGGCAATGTGAGGTGTCGTTATGGAAGTAAGTAAAGCCACATCGAGCCTGACTGGCTGGCTCGAGGAAAGGAGAAGATGGAGGGACAGTGAGAGGAGGGCGGTCAGGGTGGTCTGGCTGGCTTGCGATGCCAGGGGCCTGTTAGCGGGCCA
This sequence comes from Embiotoca jacksoni, assembly GCF_022577435.1. Taxonomy (NCBI): domain Eukaryota; kingdom Metazoa; phylum Chordata; class Actinopteri; family Embiotocidae; genus Embiotoca; species Embiotoca jacksoni. The sequence goes on from NW_027185252.1 coordinate 5,083,576, forward strand.
AAACAGTGGGTGAATGAACAAGCACACAGGGTGGGGTTGGCATGCTGTCATATAGCTTCAGTGTGTGTGTGTGTGTGTGTGTGTGTGTGTGTGTGTGTGTGTGTGTGTGTGTGTGTGTGTGTGTGTGTGTGTGTGTGTGTGTGTGTGTGTGTGTGTGTGCTTGTCCTTGGTTGGTCTTACAAGTGCCAGAGCACAGGATGGTGAAAATAAAATGTCATTGTGCAAAGTCAGAAAATGTCGCACTCTCTTGAGGATGGTTTTAAAGCGGTGCGTGTGTTTGTGTCTGCGGCTGTATTACAGGATGTGTGTTTGCACCACATGCCAACTCGTCTGATTTATTTGAGGGAAATGTGATTATTCTGGATATCAGTGAGCCAAGCTGTCTCTTCTCTCTCATGACTGAGAAATCCTTTTTTGTCCTGTGTCTCTGCTCTCGCTCACTCTCTCTTCTCTCCTGAGGCTTTGTTTCTTTTGTAACAAAAGCAGGGTTTCTTCGTTAATTCGGCATGTTCTAATTTCACACTCTTAATTCTACGCAGAGATAAACAGGTTTTTCCATTGTGGACGAAGGTGGTGGCGGGAGAGGGAGCAGGGGGGGCTACAAGCTTTGCACTCCTGTTGTCGTTTTACACAGTGGAGGGCAACAACCATGCCATGTTCTCTTGTCCTTTGAAGCCCACTGGTTCCCCATTAAAATTACGGCGACCACTTTCAATGGCATTATCCAATACTCAAGGCTTCTGAGTGACAGTTGAGCACAAAAGCAATCGAGAGGACGGGTTTGGGAAGACATACTGTCAGCGAGAAATCTTGTGAAGCAGGCACACCAACAGTGTACCACCAACATCAAGAACAAGCAGAGCATGAGCACAGCACTTGCATGTTTTCCTATAACACAGCATGGGCATGTTATAATAGTTAGAGCTTAGTATTAGTGGGCTAAATTTCAAAGTGACACAAATATTGTACATAGTGACAATATGGAGAGCATTATAGAGAAATTGACCATATCTTTTTGCATAAAAATATAAAGATAAATGTTAAATTATTGTTATAAACCAAAATTCTGCAAACCAAAAGTGTTATTTCAGTTTGCTTGAGTTTTTGAGTTTTTACTGTTTTTGATCACAAAATATTTAATGAGAGGCTATATTTGTTGAAACATCAAGACAATTTATGTTATAGTTTATTATATAAAACCTTGTGCTTTTTTTTTTTTTTTTTTTTTTACTTCTGTGTGTGGTCTGTCTTAACTCTGAAAAACGAAATGATAGTAATAATAAAACTCTTAAGAGAATAATTGTCACAGTTGAACTCTTGGTGTGAAAAGCAAACACTGGGCTAAATTTAAACTATATCTCCAATTAATACTTCAGTTAGCTCTTTGAATGAATAAGCCTACTGAGTATTGATTTTTGGATCTGTGAGGTTGTCTGTACACGTACGCTGTCTATGAATACCAGGATCATACATGGTACGCTGGGAGAAAAGAATAAACTGCAGGGATAGACGACCGGAGCGGAGGCAGCAGCAGTCGTGTGCAGGTTGCTGTGCTTTGCCCTGTCGCATCTCCTGTCAATACAGCCCAGATGTGATGGCTTAATACTGTTAGCGCAGGCTTAGCAGGGTGTGGTGTGACACTGAGTGAGTGTGTGTGTGTGTGTGTGTGTGTGTGTGTGTGTGTGTGTGTGTGAGGGGTAAACTCATGCAAACAGAAAGGCAGTGTGTGTGCTGAATGGCCCCCAGCCACTGTGTCCATCTCCCAAGTCAACACACACACACACACACACACACACACACACACACACACACACACACACACACACACACACACACACACACACACACACACACACACACCAAGGCAAGGACCTATTGTGCCAGTCACACTGTTTCTTATGACCCTCTGTGAAGAGTAAGCAGGCTGGTCTGAGGACCTACACAAACCCAAGATTTATTTGAAAAATCACATCAAAATAATTATTACAAATATTATAAATATATACTTTTATAATGCAAATGCACTTTGTATGTATTTCATTTTTGTAACAGTACTGTATTTATGTTATTATTCTAATGACTTAAACTCGACTAGTAATTTGAATAACATTTATTGTAGAAATACAATATCATTTTATGTACCTTTGGGTGCGTGTGTGTATGCGTGCTGTGTTTATTCAGAACGTCTATTGTTGAATTCCCCTTATGTTTTCCAACAAGGTGCTGCATGCAATTAATTTGATTTGAAAAAAAAAATCAAACCCAGAAATGCCATTAATGTGAGAGTGTTCCCTGCTATAAACCCAGAGGCTCATAACCCAAAGAGATGCTGTCAGCTGCAGAGTGTTTGTGACAGTTAGACGTGTCAGAAAATTGTGTTTATTTTCACTTGATGGCCTTTTCAGCTGCACGCTGCTGAAAAGGAGAGCGCGTTACTCAAAGGCAAAGTTATCGTGATGATTGGGCCAATCCTTGGAGACAATAGTTGGATTTTACATAATTTAGGATTGAATCAAGTGAAATGACATTAAATGAATAAATTACGTAGCATGCCTAAAGTCAATTGGGTGATGTGAAATGTTTTAGCTGGTGAGTTTAAATGTACATTTATAGGACAAATTAGCATTTGTTTAAATAAGATAAAAATTATAACACTTCTTCCTGATGACAAAAATGTTCCGTGCCAGTGTGGGTGTGCCACGCGCATATATCATCTCAGTGTTATGATATCAGTGCAGAGAGTGTGTGTACGGCTTGCAATACGTTCGTCCCAGAGTGTGTGATGCAAAATGAGCCACTTAAGAGTGTACACACACACCGCTCAGAGCACTTGGCCTCTCCTTCTATCCCTCTCTCTTTCTCCATCCCTCTCTCCTCACCCTCTTTCCATCCGTCTCCCCCTGTTTGTCCCCTCTTTCCAAATGAACCTCCTCTATCCTCCTTTCTCCCTCCATCTCTCTCGCTCTCTCTCTCAGGGAAGCTGCGGTGGTTAATTTAGTTGGTCATAACTAATAGCAGCTAATCTGCAAGCAGGAGTCTGCCGAGGATATTGGACAGTGTCGAGGTTAATCGCAGCCCGCCCGGTTAGCCAAGGCAGACAAGGGGAGGAGGGTGGTGGAGGAAGAGGTGGTGGAGGAGGAGGAGGAGGAGGAGGAGGGCTTAATTCCACCGAAGGCAAATGGCATGCCGGTTTTTATCTGGGCTCCTGATAAGGCAGCGCTAATACACCGAGGAGAATGGATGCTCAAGGGCCGGGTTCCCCTTATCAGCAAACTTTACAACAGGAGCCCCGGACTAACGGCGCAACCCCCACGCCGTGCACAATAAGCACCTCATTTCACCTCTCAAGCAGAACTATCGCCACACCACCACCCACTACCCACCCGCCCCTCTCCGTACGCCTGCATGCACGTACACACTTACACCGCATCCTCTCCACTTCACTTTTTCCTGGTCACCAACCCCGCCCACCGCCACCGCCACCTCCATCTCCACCACCTCCTCCTCCTCCTCCTCTGCCACCATCCCATCAAGCCGCAGAACACACACATTTACGTGGACACACACACTTGCACACGCACTTACATACGCGGTGCTTCTTCCCTTGCCGTCTCTCTGCAGCTCAGAGCAGGCAGCCACCAGGAATGGGGGAGTATTATGAGCGTGGGCTAATTGGAAGATCACTCTAATGCATTAAGAGATAAAATAGTTTGGCTGCGGGCCTAGAGGCAGGATCAGAACAACATTGGAGGAAGCTATCTGGCCCTGTCACACATTCGCAGATTTCCATACTAACGCAGAGAGAGCAATTACCCCAAACACAGAGCTCTGTTGGCGCTACAACACACTCCCTGCCAGTACCACGGCCCCAGGAAATTAGAGGAGGGTGTGTGTGTGTGTGTGTGTGTGTGTGTGTGTGTGTGTGTGTGTGTGTGTGTGTGTGTGTGTCTGTGAATAAGCTTCGGCAAGGGAGGAAATTGGCTTAGTGTTGTTTGATTGTGTATTTGTTTTCTGGGTAAAAGAGGCAGGAATTGGCTTTAGGATGAGTTTGGGCTTTACAGGGTGGCCTTGGGTGTGTCGTGGAGGGGGGGAGAGAACGGTACGTAGAGAGAGAGACACACACATCCACCAAAACAAAGATATTAAGACAGTAGGCTAATCAACATGGCTAATAGAGAAACAGGCATCTGCTTGCTTACACCCAGTCTGTGTTGTTTTTCACATGCTAATCACTGTTTGTTATTACAGTCAGTGGGAGGTGTGCGTATTTGGATGTGATTGTGAGTGCGTTTGTGTGTATTTGGCTGATTTCTCTGTTTACTGCTCTTTGACAATATCGTCCTCTACGTTCGCTGCTTTTTAAAAGTAGGTCCATCTGGTTCAATTTTGTTAATTTGCGAGTGCTGTTTGAAGTGAAGGTTTCAAACTTCACAAGTTCAGGATCATGAATTTTGTTAACTGGCGTTAAAAGAAGATACAAAAGATACTTTGTACCATCGAATCATAAAGAACATTTAAATAACCATGCAAATAGTTCTTGATGAAGTTACCGTGGCTAAAATTATGTTGACTTTGCTTGTTTGGCGCCTCACAACTGCTTTACCAGACCAGCAAATTGTTTTGGATCCCGTCCCGCTGACTCTCCAAGCACTCAGTATTAATACAGTTTTTCTCTGTGGCACCTGTAGGCCGGAGTAGCGAGTGTAACAGGTAGGCGCTTCCTGTCAAAGTCTGCCTGGCGGGGCTTGTTTGGATTGAGTCTGTCCTGGCATCCGCCTGTGGGCAGAAACAAGGACTCCCTTGACTCTCCTCGACTAAATGGATAACAGGTCACGGCTGGGAAGAGAAGGTGCTTACGGTCAGAGCGATTTCATACCTTAACTGAGACGAGACCGCTTAGCCAACACGGCACGGGCTTTACAGACAAAAAACACACAGAGGTCTTCGTAGATCCTCGCTGTAGGGTGGGACAGACAACAGCCCACAGCGTCCTCAACCATTGTTGCCTATGATTTGCCGTTAAATCCAATTTATCGCTGTTATGGAAATGCATCTCTACCCATAGGGCACATAAGGCTGGGTTTATTCCACACAACCCCTCCGTTTATCCATTCCTCATCCCCTTGTTGATTTGTTCCGGTGACACAGCTTAGATTTATGTAACAGCAGCCTGGGGATACAGTACATTATAGTACTTACATATTACTGTATATCCTTTCAGTATTTCTTGGAGTTATTGATCAGTGGTGGTATGTAGTAATCTAATAGTTATTAGAAAGAAATCACTGAAAAAAGAAAAGAAAATAGGTTAACAAATATTACTCTGTCTATATCCCAGTTTTATGAGGAGGTAACTTCCATTATAGAAATAGTCCCCATGAAAACTAAGAGGGATACTGATTCGGTTGAGAAATGCAGATTTTTTTTTTTTTTTTTTATGTAATTTTTCACTGCTGTATGCATTACAGGGTAAATGTAATTTACATCCATTGGGATGGAAGCAGAAATCGTTACGACCGATATCTCAAAATCAGGGAAAAGAAAAGAAAACTGTCTGATAAAGTTAAGTAAGAAAATGCTTTGCTTTTTTAAAATGTGGGAAAATTGACCTTTCAAATATGGGTTAAATGGTCCCTGCACTCTATTTACTTCTATGAACCTTCTCATCTTTTTGTCTAAAAAGCTAAATATGCCCCAAAAAGAGTCGAACAATAAAGGACGGCAAAACACTCCCACAAACATACATGAACTCAGACACGTTGACAGACGGTGTCATGTGGGACGGTGCATGTTTTCCCTCCACCCCCTGTGCAGTTTGCTAATTGCTCACAGGGTGATATGTAACAACTGGAGCAACTCCCGGCGCAGTTTTCATTTCACCAGGGATAAACAAAGGCTCGCTTTGTCGAAGTGGGCTGGTGCTGTGTGTGTGTGTGTGTGTGTGTGTGTGTGTGTGTGTGTGTGTGTGTGTGTGTGTGTGTGTGTGTGTGTGTGTGTGTACATAGCCTGAATGTGCGTGTGTGTGTCGGTAGATGCTAAGGTGTATGAAGAGATGCATCATCAGACAAAATATATTCATTATCACACACACACACACACAGACTCACACACGCAAGCCACCGGCACATTCGAATGTTTTCCACTATGCAAGGAGATTGGTTCCAGGTGTCAGTGAGAGGCAGCGAATGGCAGTGAGGCCAAGATATCCGAGATAGCATGTCTGAGCAGAGGATTTCAAAGTGTTAAGATACGCCGTTACACTTCAAACACTCCATCTTCCAGTCTGGTTCACACACACTCGTACAAGCATACGTATACACACCCAGACACTCACATCAGATCAATATAGGCTGGGACGGTGACACTGAGATGCTCAATGTGAGGCCAAGAGCTTTTTCTATCTGTCTGTTTCTGCTCCAGTCTCGTCTCGTCTCTCCTCGTCTCTCCTCTCCTCTCCTCTCCTCTCCTCTCCACCTGTCTACTCCCTTTGCTTCTGCAATCTTCTCTTCAAACAGTCCACTGTGGGGCATTGTCTCACCTCCACTTGTCTCCTCCTCCCCCGTCCTCTCTTCCTCTGCTCTCCAGCCGTACCCTCCCTCCTCATTGTCCCTGTGAAACAATTGGCAGATGTAACATTTAATTACGGCTGTATCTCCTCAGGCGCTGTCGAGGCAGAGCGAACCTAACGCCACTCAGAGCAAAGGAGGAGTTGCATTACAATTTGCTGTGAAGTGATTTATTCGCCGAACAAGGTGGGAGAGGGGTGGGGGAGAGAACCAAATAGGAAAGGTAATTTCTCAATACTCGCTACAAAAAGGTCAAATGCTTTTTAATGACTGTGTTTTCTGATAATGCGGAATGGAGTATGGCGGAGGCTACAGTGAAGGCGGTGCCGGTGAGGGGGGAAGTGGGCCTGGCAATAATAAAGTTGCAGATTGATATCAAATTGTGACGTTTTAATGGAGTCTTGTGGCTGAGGACTTCATTTGCAACGTGGCACGGCCCTCGCCTCGCCACGACTGTCACCGCGTGTGATTTCTCTATTCCAGGCGGAGCCTGTCGCTGTTGTTTGCCATCAACGCGAGCCAATTTTAAAAGAGCAAATGAAGTGTGGCCTATTAAATGTTGCCATTCACACAGTCATCGGGGGTTATTGAATGGTGATTAAAACAAGAGAGAGAGAAGATATGACTATGTGCGCAAACTGAACGAGCCGCATAGTTCTGATACCCGGTGTGCATGCAGGGCAGGGAGGAGACAGAACAGGGAAGTGAATAAAAAGAGAAGAGAACTGATAAGGACAGCAGGGGTGGAGTTAATTAATGAAGACGACAGCCATACAGCAGCCACAGACAAGACATCCAGTTTCATACAGTAGTCAAACTAATTTATATTCCAAGGCTCTTCAGGAAAGGTCAAATATTTTTAGCAGTCTAGTCCTTTTTGTGGCCTCCTTAAAGCATTCCTGATTTCCTGTAACCCTCTTTTTTTTATAACAACATCTCAGACCAATTTATTTTTTAATTGTTGAAAAAAGTTACAGCTCCTGTTAACCATTAAATATAACACTAACTCTAATGAATACAGCAACGGTGAGCTACAGCAAGACGCAAGTCTCAAAAAGGAAAATGTTGCAGCCGATCTTTATATTCAGCACCATAAACTGTTTTTTTTTAATCACAGTAGAATGCAGCTTTAACCTTTAAAACTTCCCCAAAAGACAATTTGTGACCATTTTATATCCATATATTATATGTATATGCGTTTGTGAGGCATTGCTTTTTTTACCAGCATAAAAATGAAGTGGCCTCCAGATTGCAGTGTTTAGGTGCAAGCTATTTTACATCCAACCATTATAATTTAGAGTGAACTGATCCTTTATCTTCTCAAACAGGGTCATACTGTGGCCTATATGAGTTGATATGTATAGGCCATTGTTTCTGCGACTTGATTTGACAGCTTCAAATGTAGTGCAGATTAGCTGGTGCATCTGTGTGTAGATGGCTCCACAATATAATTTAACAGACAGCTATTTTGAAATTGACTTCACCAGCTCAAATGTAGCATGTGCCCACAGATTGTATGGCCACTTGGAGTTTCACCAACACTAATGTTATGTATGCACAAAAGGAGCCTTTCAAAATTGATGCGGTTTTAATTATAGCTTTGCCAATATGCAACAGTACGGCCATGTAGTGTATTTGTACTAAATGTGGCTCCAAGTCCACAGGAATTATCAGTCTATTGCTCAACACCCCCCACCCCCCCATACTACCACCCCCATCATCATCATCCACACCCTAGTCCTGTTTTGAAAATTACATAATTCTCCTTATTAATGAGCGTGAATTGTACTCGACAATTAGAGATGGGTGGAAAATGTTAAGTTGGGTGTAGAGAGAAATGCTTCCAATTACACGGCGACACGGGGCCTTGTACCTTCCCAGCCTCCACCGCCGGTAATTAAATCCACAAGCTTCTTAACGAGGCAGCCATGAAATAAGAGTTGAAGGGTTAATGCGACTATCATTCCTCCCCGCAGAACGACTCCATGAGGCGCGCGCACACACACATTACCATAAATATCTACAACAACACAGAGCACCCTCATTCTGTAGTAATGTACCTTTTACTGTTTTATTATTATTAATTTTTTTTTAAAAAGATAAAAAAAGGTAAAAGTGGAAAAAAAAAAGCCGACATTATCACCTTGTTTTAAATACTCTAAATGAATGTTATGTCCAAATCCCAAAATATAAAAAAAAACCGTTGCCCACGAATACAGTTAAAAGCAACACTTGTGTTATAATAGATGCAAAATGCAATAGACTTTGCTCCCCCTCCTGTGTTTACCTCTGAACTGAGGAAGCTTGGTTTCCTCCCATTCCGAATGATTCTGTTGTTGTTCTCCAGGTTTCTTCCTTCTGTCTCAGTGGCAACACGCCGGCCTAACTATGACAATTGCTGAGCAGAATTATGCCACTGAGGAACAATACGCGCAGGGAGTCTGTTGAGATGATGAGGGAGCTGCTGCTGCCCCTCTGCGTCTGCTGCGGAGAGAATAGACCGTCACTGCAATGCCACGCTTTTTAATTTCCACATGTGGTTCAAAAATTTAAAAAAAAAAATTAAAAAAAAAACACGTTGCCAGATTGTGTGCATAAATGTGAAAGGACTGGAAATGAGTTTGTAACATGAGCCCCTTTCATCACGGTCTATTCATCACCTTGCATTAACACACGTGTATTGCCACTGTATGTAAAGCTGCATAAATCCCATTCAGAATAATGGGACTGCTTCTGTTATTAAGCAGCTGCAGTTAAAGTTAACGTCGAGGTTTGATTTATACTCGAAGGCTTTGACTTTTTTTTTTTTAATTTTTTTTTTATTGAAGCCCACATATTTTTCTTGCATTATTATTTTTTTAGTTCGCAGCCCGGTGACATCTGAGGCAACACGGTGTTGGCTATTTGATAATTTTGTTAACTTTTCACCTTCGTTCAATATCCTGTCAGAACGGCTGAAGGCTGTGCTTGCCTTGTGCTATTATCAGCAGCAGCCCGTGACTTATTGTAATGGTTCCCTTCAATCACGGGAGGATGTATTTGAATTCATAATAGCGGCAGAATCTGCGTCTAATCTGCAGTTTGAGCGGGGGGCGCGCAGAGCCGCAGTGTGCGGTCACCCGCACTAATGGAGGGAGCGTCTCACTGTGAGAAGGCACTGACAACAGCACTTCACTCCGTGCGCGCCAGTGTGTGTGTGCATGTGTGTATAAAGATCAATCTTAATGCGTCATTTGTTTTAAAAATCATATTGTTTTCTTAAAAGTTAAATTAATCGGATAATAGGTTATGATAAGAATTGATTGGGGGAATTCTATTGTGAAGGATCGTCATTAATGGGGTACAATTTATTTTAATATCAGATGTTTCCAGAAAACTGACAAAACAGCACCAGAAGAAATCATTTGAAAGGAAAACGAGGTGTTTAAAAATTATAAAAATTTTGCAGCACGTGCCATATCGTGTGTGCGCACAATGCGTATTTGTCGTTAGGAACCATTGACTATTTTTTTTTTCTGATAGATATCTGACAAGTTAGAAACTTACACATTTTCCCTCCATCATATAGGTCTGTGCTGGCACCTAAAGATAGTTGCATAATCCGCTGACACAATGACTTTCCCATTATTATGTTTGGCCCCTAATCCTCAGCTTCAGGAGAGGTCATATCTGCCAAATTCTCGGTCGCGGCCTTTTACGCTGCGCCCGGCAATTATTGATACCTTATTCCAATAGGCGATGGGTTTCATTTGTATTTCATTCAACGCAGAATGACCTGAAAATGTGTCAAAGAGCTGACATTGTTGAAAACCAACGATGTGGGGAAACCTCATCATTGCGGCAGCCCTGCAGCTTCTCTCGTCCAATAATTAAAACACTGTTAAAATATCAATGTCCCGCGAGAAATGAGCGCACTCCTCCTCAAAAATGGGCCACGGACATAAAAGATATATGAGGCTGTTCACGCTGTTGTAATTCAGTGAAAGAAATGGAGTCTTTTCATAATGTAATTTAAGGTATTGGTGCTTTCTAATTTCTGTGGTCTTGAATATATCCCCGGTATTCGACCTGCATTGAAAATGACCTTCTGAGGCCAACTCTGGCACTGTGACACTGCGGTTTTTGTGTGTTTTTTTTTAATGCTGCCAATTGCAACACTCCACTCTAATCTTACGGTACAAATGGGTAAATGTTATTTTACAGATAGCCTGCTGGATGGTTTAATGTCTGTGTGTTTTATTAGGAAAGGCCTGTGGTAAGGTATCTGCAGCTCAACACACGCACACTCCTTATTACACTATATGGTTTCATTACCTTTGTTTGTTTTGTCGACCTGTAAACAGCGAAGGCTGATCTGGTATCTGTAGCTTGCAGCTCTGCCTGGGCCAGACACAAACACATTCCTTTTAATGAGGCTACAGTATTGCCTGCACAGTCCTCCACTCCAGATCATTAATATTGTATTGTTCATATCATGAACTCCTAGGTTACACCGAGCATGCATTTTTCATTGCGATAATCCTTAATTATTTTTATGCACCCTTAATCTTTCATATAGTTTCAGTGTTTTGCTTAAATATTTAATGGCATGATGATGCGGCTTGTCTTCTTTCAGGACTCGGCTTTCTCAGACGAGGAGGGAGATTGAGAAGAGGTGGTGCAGAGAGAGAGAGAGAGAGAGAGAGAGAGAGAGAGAGAGAGAGAGAGAGAGAGGAGAGAGAGATGAGAAAATGGATTTTAACGCCTCTCCCAATATAAGCCTCCTCGGCACTGTCTGGTTGAGTGACTAGGCCTCCAGTGGAGACGCTGTTTTAATTCACATCAACACTGACCTCATTCAAAATAATCCTCTCTCCCTTAATCGCTTTTATTCTGGAGCTGCAACTCATTTCTTCATATTGAACTGCAAGCAAAAATAGATGACACACAAAAAGGGAAATAGCTTTAAATAACTTGACTATGTTAATTTTTTAAATTCTCCTAAATGATACCCTATTTTATTATTATTATTGCTATTGTTATTATTGACGAGCTCTTTGTTTAAGGCAGTGAGTACAGACTTCTTATCTATTACCTATTTTTACTTTAAAAATATTCAAATATTTTCTGTCTTCCTGATTATAAGGCCACAACTCAGCACAAAATCAACGCAGATAAATGCTCTCATTAAACTGCATATGTGTAATAATAAAGTCAGAAAGGGACGTTTTCTTTTATCCTAAATTTTAATTTTAATTTTTAGCCCAATGAGGTGCATAAATGTCTTTTTTCTTGATTTAAACCACATGACTGTCTGGGAAAAATACGTTCTAAAAAACAGTGCGAAGAGACCCCTCCTTCAACAAACACTGATTAAGTTCTGTTGAGAAAAGCAGTTGATCTACTACTGGAACTATAATTAGAAGACTGTAATCGTGTAGCATTTCGATCAATACTTGTATCTGTGATTGTGAAGGAGGGCATTCCTGGGACACCTAGTTAAGCCCCTGGAATGAGTGACTGTAAATAATAAGATAATTAAATGAAGCAAAACTTCATCCACAGGAAGGCAGCCAGGTACACATTTATAAAACAGAGTAAAGTCGGATAAATTTCATGTTGTTTGCTTCAGGTCAGAGGTCAACCTGCAAACCAGATCATTGGTTTACAGCTTGAGGCTGCTGATGCAGTTATGATGTGTGAGGTATCATTGTGCCCTTGGCTTAAAACTCCTGCAGCTGAGTGGCAGATGGGCAGAGTTGTTGCTGGGTCAAAGGTCCACACTTGAATGTGTTTATTGCATGAAGGGAGTGTAGTTTAATTCATGCTTCACGCTCGGGGATCCATTAATCCCATCTAGTGATATGATAGGAACCGAGATGGGATAAATCTCCACCAACCCCATTAGTGATAATGTTACTATAATAGTACCTATAGTTGGGTGGTTGTGGTTGTGTGTGTGTGTGTGTGTGTGTGTGTGTGTGTGTGTGTGTGTGTGTGTGTGTGTGTGTGTGTGTGTGCGCGCGTTTGCCTGCGTGTATGTGTCGTTACATACACGGTACTTCTAAGTAATCTGGTTATAAATCTAGCCCATGATGACTGATAGGGCATGAAGATGGAGCAGCTAAAATGATAATAGATTCTGGGAAAGGTCAGAGACAGGTTCCTTATGATTGGAGCTTTTCTGGGAAAGGAGTTGATACAACATGACATGAAACATTATTTACATCCTAGATCATATGTATGTTCACTATAGAAAATAATGTTGAAACAACCTAGCAGCAGATAAAGCCAAAAGATTCTGAGGTGATATTGTATAAACTGCAGCAGAGTTACTAAATTGGTTTAATTTAATTAGAGGTCATTGCAATTATGATTATGCATCTGCCCTGTTAAGTTCAGTGTTATCAAAAGGATTTGAAGAAATACTTCAACTTTTAAACGATGAGTCAAGCTGCTATTCTATATTCTTCTTAGCGTCAACAAATCACACAAAAAGACCAAAATCTATAAAACTTTTTCCTGATTGCTGTAGACATTCAATAAAAACACACCAATGAGCACACAGTAACATTTTTCTTTACTGCAATACTCCCACATACACTGTCCTGCAGCTGTAAATAGTCACTACAGCACCAAATCTGCAGCTGAAAGTAGTTGGGATCTGTTATCATTACTTACAAATATTAAAACTAATATTTAATGCTGTTTAAAAGCCATCAAAGAAAGTTGCCTGTTTTTTATGTAAAACAAAAAAAGTTCTCGAAAAAAAAAGTTTTAAACAATAGCTACAAGTTCCCAGGACGTTTTTGCCCAAAAGTTAAATTTAAGTCCAGGTCTGTGGCCAGTGAATGCGTCTGTCCTCTGCCCCCCCCCCCCCTCCTCCGGTTGCCCTCTGTCCCCTCCTCCACCCATCCAGTCCCTTCCTCTCAACACCTGTCTTATTGTACCGAGGAGACGCTCTTGTCCCTTCTTCCTGATTCACTTATGCTCTGCTTTCACTGCACTTAACTCTCATGGTGATCTTCAAGACCACCCAGGCTCTCACTGTACAGGCCTCCAGGTCATGTTTGGCAGGAGACTTCCACTACTAAATGAGAGACTGAGATGGTTTTTCTATCCTTTAATAAATGGAGAAAAGTTATACCTTTTTGGGGGATTGCTCAACCTACAAAATTGTTGGTTTTAATACCCTCCTGCAACAAAGTCTAGACCCGATGGGACTTATTTAACAAAGCTATAACAGCATCAGGAACCATTCATCCAGGTATCCAGCACCCCTGATCTCCATGTAACATGCCCTGCCATGAAGAGCTCCCCTTGGGTCCCCACTGAGCATTTCAGCAGGGCAGAGCTCTGGATGGGTTGATGCTATACATTGCATAGTGTGAAGGGAGGAATATAAGAGGAAGCCGGGTTCACCATCTTGGCGAAAGAATGGTAAATAAAATGCACTCATAGAAAGCAAAAAGAGGAGGAGCAGAAAAGCAAAAGGATGGGAGGAAGAAAAGAAGGAGAGTGTCTTCACTGCTAATTAGCCACCTAGCACAGGCCCTTCCTTGAAGAATACCACGAAGGTGAGGACTAAGACACTCACGTACACACACACACACACACACACTGAAGCCCTGGGTTGCGTTGTGTGGGGGGTATAGCATCCTCCGAGTGTTAGGTAATTGGAGTGTTGTACCTCTAGAGAAAACTGCTGATTTCATAGGAAGTGCTAACAGGACCTTTGTGTGCCATGTTTCCCTTTTCCAGGGAGCCAGAGGGGCCAGACACAGAGAGAGCTATGGGTCTATAGTGGGAACAGACCCAGCCATACCTGAGTAGAGCCAGCCACAGCGGTAATGAACCTCTTCACATGGCCGTTCACCCAAAAGAAAAAGAGGTGGATAAAGAAAGAAGGAATGAGAAAGAGGAGGGGGCGCAGCCTAATTTCACAGCCGGAGAATAGCAGGTGGGACAAAAGGTCTAGTTTGAGGAGCAGAGGTGGGGGTGGGTGGGTGTGGGGGGGCTTTATTAGTGGTATTCTCCTGCCCCATTTACACCGTCTCTCTCCTTGGCAATGGAGCACTTATCACAAGTGTACCCATCCAGCTCACCAATAGAAACAAGCAAACGCTATCCGTCAATGTTTACCATTAAGGATCTGTCATTTGCAGATCCACCATATGTGGCAGATTAATGGGACACAGGCCTCTCTCTCTCTCTCTCTCTCTCTCTCTCTCTCTCTCCCTCTCCAGTGTACACCTAACGCACCGTGTGGCCAAACTCAATGTTATTCTGAGAAACAGAGAATGAAAACAAGCCACAGAGAATGGAAACAAGTGATAAAAAGAGGAGCAAAATGACGACATCAGCTGGTAACACCGGGAGATTTCAGTGAGATTTACGTAATTTCACATTGTTTCATCGGTCTATTGAGGAGAAACTGCAGAAACTGCAGTTCAACAAATGTTTCACTGAACTGGATCACTGTCAATGAAGCAGGTGTGCTTCCTGGCAAACTACAAACTTAAAAGCAAAACTTGGAAATTAAGTAGATAATGTACAATAAATAATTTCTAATAAAAAAAACATTTATTATATAGAAGACAGTCATCAAACATGCAAAACCTTCTGTAGACTTTCTTCCTTATTTTATGACCATCTCGCAAGTGAAACTGTAAAAACAAACCATCTTCTGGTTTGTGTTAGAATATAACTTTTGTTAGCAACCTTGTCTCTTACTAGAAATTACATTTACAGACCACTAATGTTTTACAGATCATGTTATGGTAATAAATGCAGTCAGTACTTTAATTATGTTCACGAACAAATGATGAAAGTGCTTCATTTTTGTGTGCAGAAATGACTGATTTAAAAAAAGAGACTATTCTGTATTAAAAGAAAACCACAATCTTTCTGTAACCTTCACTAAGGGCTGTGAGCACCGAAAAGTAACAATAAAATGTTGAATGACGCTTTGGTTCGGAGAGTCTATTATATTGCAATGGAAGATGTTGAAACTGCAGTTAACAGACATGTTAATTGATGATGTTTCCACAATATGTTGGTAAAAAAGTGTCATTATGTGTCCTCTAAAATGTATTTTCTTTTACAAATTGGTCGTGTACAAATGTCATTTTAAGAAGACAAGGTCGTAGTTGAGCACCTATTAAGAGGCGTATTCAGTCTCTGAAATAGAAATATTATAAGGCATTGGGTAAAACCGATAGCAGCTGTTTTTTTTACTCTCAATATGGTTTTAAGAAGAGAATTACCAAACAGCCACCTTTTCAGTTAATATTCATCTCATTATGAAGATTAGTAGATGTTAAAATGAATCACCCTCAATAACAATCGATACACAAAAACATTCAAAAGTCTAAAAACATTCGACATGAACCACAACAGTTCTGAAAAGATTCCCACTTATACTCGTCAAAAAGAAAAGCCTGAGTGGGAACAGAATTACATGAAAGAAACTGCATTGGAAGAAACAGGTTCATTAACTTTGTGTTCAGCATATCTGCTTTAAACTAGAAACTCGGGAGGAAAACTTGAAAACAGGAAAACAAATTAAGAATTTGTAACAGAATTTATTTATCTTTAAAAACTCAACATCTCCAGTTCGCAAGATCTTCAGATGAATCTCAGTGATTCTTAGTATGTTAACGTTAAGCAAACAAATCCATTAATTTCATTTCAGCCGTCTGTGCTCTGTCTTACTGTCACCTTTTGCCCCTGCAAACACACACACACACACACACACACACACACACACACACACACACACACACACACACACACACACACACACTCAGAGTTAAAGCAAGGCAGTCAAGCTGCTGCTGAGACACTGACTTCTTTTCTCCAAACGACACATTGGACATCTTTGTCATCACTTTGGGCTGAATGGTGACCTACTGCCAAAGGAGAGGAAGGGGAAGAGATGGGAGACAGGGCGAGGGTGACACTCAGGTGGTCCTGACTCCCTATTTCTTACTCTCACTCTTTCTCCTTCTCTGTTGGACAAACATCTTCACACTGTGGTCCGTCTGTCTGTGTGGCTCTCTTCACCCTCCAGGCCGTTTCTGCCCATTCATCAGGGTCTGATAAGTAAGTGAGTGAACAAGGAGGAGTGGAGGTGGGGGGGGGACGGAAGGAGGGAAGGGCAGACAAATCATTTGGGTTCTGCCCTTTTTGTTGCGCTCTTCCTCTGAGCAACACAAGAGAACACAAAACAACACAAAAGAGAAAGTTCTGTTCCTTTTCCTGACCCCCTTCCTCTCACGTGTACCCCCCGCCCCCCCCCAAAAAAACAAAAAACATACACATGCAAGAAGAGGTCCTTTCTTAACTACAACTTAGCTAACCCATGTCACAAAGGCCCCTGCTCCTTGCCCTGTGGCTTAGGAACCACAAGGTGTGGCTCTGTGTGTGTGTGTGTGTGTGTGTGTGTGTGTGTGTGTGTGTGTGTGTGTGCGTGCGAGAGGCAAAACCTCCCCACAAATGAGTCCACATCGAGACAGAGAGAAGGATAGATGGTAGATCGAGACTGAGAGATGAGGTGTCAGAAAAAGGAAGGAAGAGAGCGAAGTGGGCCAGGAGGAGAGCGTAAGTGGGATAGGAGTGGCCAACCTGCTCCAGAAGTTATCACTCATTTCCCAAAGAGAGGTGGAGAGAAAGGAGGAGAGAGGTACTGGAGGGGAGGAAGGAGGGCCAGAGGGAGGTAATGAGCAGGAGAGGCCAGGCTTCCCAGAAGTTATCCCTTATTTCCGTTGTGCTTTTGTGCCCCGATGGCCTCCCCCGAAGGGGCAACTGACGGCTATTGTTGGTGTTAGACTGGCTCAGCAGAGAGGAGAGGGGGAATGTTTTTTAGTCTTGAAATTAGCTGAAACCCACCTTTTAAACGAGGCGAAGAATTTACAACATTAATGAAAATCGTCAAATAAAAAAGAAACTAATTAGGAAGCCCAAATTATTTTTGAAAAATGTTGTTTTTTGATTGTTTAAACTGAGTCCTAATGTGAACAGATATGATTTTATCAGAATGAAACTGATGTATGTGCTAACTGACCATCTGTCAATACTTTCTGATTAGATTTTTAATGAAGCAATGTGTTTACTTACCTAGTTAACTGTAATGGAACTGGTGTGTCTATAAATTATTTTCCTTAGTAGAAAAAATAATGTATATTTAGTTTTTTCAGCAGTTTCACATAATTAAAATCAATGTTGAAGCTGCAGTGTTGGCAATATGGCTTTAGTGATACTAATAATAAATCGAGTATGTGTAACATCTTCACTGGCCCACATTTTATTTATCAAACAAAATAATTTAAACCTTTCATCTGATTTGAAATTTTTTTAAAACGTGTAATACCTGTGCATTCTGTGGGATGAGCACTGCAAATGTCATTTAGGAGATACTTCAACATATCATTGTGTCAGATACACACACATATAACAAAGTGTAAGAAAAACTAGAATTTCTGTCTTGTGATTGTAAGCCTCCACTAACCAGTCGAGTTGCAGTTATAATCAACGTCTGTTCAGACTCATCAGCAGGGAAGGCTTTGAATGAACAGAAGATCTATAGCAGGGGTCTCCAAACCTTTTTTCCTCTGACAGCTACTTCGACAAAACAAAAGTGTCTGAGAGCTACTCGTGCAGCTCACTGTAAAAAAAAAAAAAAAAAAGCTCCACCAAACCTGCTAAATATACTTTTTTTAATGTCAACAATACCAAACACAGATATACTCAACCGCTACCTATGTTTTTGCAGAGCATTATGAATTTTCAGTAAAGTTGACCGTTGACCTTTTGATTGCCAATTCATCTTTTTATCCTGTTTGACATTTGTGTGAACGTTTGTCAACATTAGCTAACGAATTCTTGAGTTATGGCCACAAATTTATGACCTCTAAAATCGAATACGTTCATCTTTGAGTCCAATTAAAAACGTTTGTGCAAAATTTTAAGAAATTCTCTCAAGACGTTCTTGAGCGATCCCATTCATGATAATGATCCCAAACACGATGCCTTCATGAATGCTTAGAAATGATGTCAAATGAAACAAATCACTACATAAAAAAACGCAAGAGCTGGCCTTGCATTATTTGATGCAATTAAATCATTATGAAGATATCGTCTGTATTTCATACTATATTTGAAATCCATTCAGTGGACTTCTAACAAGACCATTTAACAGCATGGGAAAATTGCGCCGTTTTCAAGAACAGGGGGACGGTGTGAGCATCTTATTGTCGTACTGTATATGTCATGTACAGTAGGGTGCTTTGGAAATGGCGATGTATACTGAAATGTCATAGCAATCAAATGGCTGTCAAAGGGGTAATTTTGACGGCTGATTTGGTTGCTAGATGGTCAGATACATACTGCAAGGGATGGAAATGTGGGCTACGATAGGGAGATACCTGGTAAATGTAGGATCAGTGAGAAAAAGCTTGAGAGAGGACCAAGAGCCAGACACGGAGACAGTGCAATAACCAGCCAAAGACATGCAGTAATATTTACAGTCAAGTAAATACTAATACAGACGCTCAAACAGAGAGAAAGACACAGATTTCATTACTTATGGAGTTTCTTAGAGGCTAAGAGCAAGACAGACAAAAGGCCAGACAGCAGTACAGTGCAGACAGAAATACAGGTTTGTGTCACAGAGAGCTGATGGACAGGTTTGACTGACAGGCAGACAGACAGGTCTGTGGCAGCCCAGTCAGTCCCATTATGGTGCAGGGGTGTTCCCTCTACAGTAGAAGCTGTCACTCCTCTATCGCTCAAATGACAAGCCACTCTAGCCGGGGACGCGCTGCAACGGGCTGAGAAAGCATGTCATCTTTTTCTTTTCTTCCCCCCTCTCGGCGATGTCTCGCTCGATAAAGGAGCAGCCACAAGAACAATAGGAACGACGGACTAGAAAAGGACAGAGAAAGACAGAGAGATGGGGGAGAGGGCGAGAGGGAGAGAGCGAGATGGGGCGTTTTGACATCTGAATTACATTTCTATCGCCTCAGACATGAGAGAAGAATGGAGGAAAAAAGAAAGATAGGAGGAGGGAGGGAGGCGGGACGGCAAACCATCACTTAGATGTTTATTTTAACTTCACTGTATTTGGCTGGCGTCTAAAAAAACTCAAACCTCTGTGCCTGTGACATGAGCTCTTTGAATAAGGCTGCAGGGAAGGAGCGAACAGAAAAGTGATATTCGTGTTATTTGACAAGTGCAACAAACGTAGGGGGAATTTGGGTTTTGAAGAATCACTAACTTCTAGAGTTTCTCACTGCAAATACCACACATGAGGCCCCACAAAAGGACACCGGAAATCTGACAAGGATGACAGCAGGCTCTAAAGACTGACGCTTAAAGACGACCGAGAACAGATAACTGACACAACCTGTCCACGTACAGTCTTCCTTTTAGCTGTGCCGCTTTGCGGGCCTCTTTTTGTATCACAGAAATATTTCTTCTTCATATCAAGTACTACATTAATGTCAATTGCAGTTCATGTGGTGCAAGAGAACAACAAAAGCCAAGGGGGTAAAGAATAAGCCTTTATCTGTTCACTAATTTGAGAGATATTCTTACCCTTTCTTCCATCTTATTATCCCGTTCCAAGCTCCGCTCTTGTCCTTTTAACTTGTCACGCATCTACACTTGTGTGTGTGCGTGTACATGTGAGCGTGTGTTCATGTGTGTATGTGACACCCAGCCCTCTATAACCTCATTAGAATCTTTCAGGTCCCGCTGTGCGCCCATCCACACACACTCACACTGCTTTGATTTCTCAAAGTCTAAAGATGTCAATCACCTGCTTCTCCAAGTCAGAGCAGGGGAATTCATACACGCAGGCACACATGAACGCCCGCACACGCACACGTACGTACACACACACACACACACACACACGCACACGCGCACGCACGATCCATCAATGTCCTCCTCCCACTCCCCTCCATCTCTATCTTGCTCTCCCTCGTCACTCCCCCTCAGCCATTCCACTATTTGAGAGTAATTTCATGTGCCAGCGTGGTGCATAATACACTTTTAATGGACAACTAATTCTCTGCCATTACTTCGTCAACATGATTACGGGATCTGCCGCTCGCAATCCTGAGGAGTTGGGCCCAGGCTTTTTAAATATACACAAGACATTAATGTGTCTCTATTCAGCTTTACATCAGGGGATGTCAGCCATTTACATAATGCTGCCATTGAGGTCTGTGACAGCCTCTCTCTCTCCCTCTCTCTCTCACTTCCTCACTCGCTCTCTCTCTTGCCCCGGCTCTATTTTTCGACATGATTTCTTTCCACAAAAGAGCCCCAGAGCACTGCCTTTTCCCTTCTGCCTCCCTCGCTCTTCGATTCTATGAATGCTTGCACTTTCCGCCAATGTCATGGAATAGAGGGTAGAGAGATGGAGAGAGAATAAGAGAGAGAAAGAGGGAGAGAAGGGAGTCGGGATTAGGCGAGGTTGGTTTTTCTAAAGGGGTGTGAATGGTGAAAGTTGCCTTTCCATCACCTGTACAAAGACGGGATATCAGAGGATAAAAAGGGATGAGTGTATAATTTGACCACTTAAATGGCTAGTTCATTAGGCCTGTCAGGATAGCACTTCTCTGCCTGTCGGGAGGCATGGCAGATATGCAAATCTTGTCTCCTGTAGAAGACACTCTGCTTTTGGTTTCTGTTTTTCTGGGGAGAAAACACAGCAAAAAAAACTGTAAATCAGACTTTTAAACCTTTGCAGTGCAAATATTTTTTCTTTTATTGCTTTTTAAAAAGTATAATCAGATTTGATGTGATATAACAGTCAAGGCAATATTAACTCAGTTCAATAGAAGGCTAAAAGTCAGATTTTTCTTTCCTGTAAATGAAAGCAGTGTGCAGATGTGTCCGCTGGAATTAGTGCAGTCAGTTCACCTTGTTTTATTTATGGCGATGTAAGCAGAAGGACCTTTGAGGTAAGTCAGATTTTTGGAAAAAATGCCCAGATGAATAAAATTTTGATCATCGGGGTGCTTTCGTGAAACCAAACCTCCATGAATAGTAGAAAATTCATATTGTAAACGTAAAAATATTAAAACAGTAAGTGCTTAAAAGGTTTACAAAAAGCTGAGGAGGAGTACTAATAATACAATGCATGTGTACACAAACACAGTGGCCTGGTGACATAGGAAACATATTCCCTCTGCTGGCAGGAAGTTCGGCCAGCGTCTGATGTTCAACACTGAACATAATAAAAGCCTCCGTCCGGTTTAAGTAGGTTCGGGTACCTTTTGGCCTCGGTATACAGGCTTGCGTGCGGTGTTTGTACAGTGAGGTCTCCGGCTAAATCAAAGCCACCAAGGTTGTTATTGTCTCCACAGGGACATTTCCTATTGAGCTCCGTTTGATGTATGAGAGCAGAACACTATTGGCCACTGGGGCCAAATACAGGAAGTTGTCTTTCATGTTGTCAGACGCCATTTTGTCAGGTCACGGCTGGTTTATGAGTCTCTCAGGAGCAATGGGAGTTGGGAACACAAGTTTATTACAGTACGCTGTCTTCAGAAAGGTTCATTTAAACTGAGGGCAGCACGTGCTGGATGTGTTTTCCATGTGACAGTTTTCAAGAACAATGTATGCTGCTCTTGACAGTGAATTATCTACTAATAATTTACTGTCATGATTTTGATTTTATAGAACTAAATCTAAAATGAGCAGCATGTCGTTTAATTTTATTGTTAATTTTGAAGACAGACCTGTTACAGTCGAATTAAAGATGGGAGAAAAAATATATTAATTGTATATGTGTGTAGGATAAAATGCTTAACATAAAAATACTAAGCTATACGTAATTGTTGACCGAAGTATCATGTAACTTGTTTTCCGGCGTGTACAATGCATACTTGACATGAACAAGGCAGCTCTTTGACCAAAAGTGATAAAACCGCATGAGAATGTTGGAGGTAGCCCAGTAGTCTGAGCAGTAATTGCCTCTAATGGAAAGACATATAATAGCAAGAGAGTAGGAAGGCCATATACCAGCTTAAGAGTGAGAGTACTTTTCTTTAGAAAATGGATGGAAAAGCCTCAGCGAAAGACTGAGTGTGTGTGTATGTGCGTGTGTGTGCGTATGTGTATGCGTGTGTGTGCGTATGTGTATGCGAGTGTGTGTGTGTGTGTGTGTGTGTGTGTGTGTGTGTGTGTGTGTGTGTGTGTGTGTGTGTGTGTGTGTGTGTGTGTGTGTGTGATGGAGTAATAGTCAGGCCTAGTCTGTAATTTGCCACTACTGTCACCATTAAAGGCAGTGATGTACTCACCATGGATGCATGCACGTGGACACATGAACACCTGGAAATGTGGACATGTGGACATGTACACACAGAAAAGAGACAGAAAAGAAAACACATGTACAGAAGAGGAAAAACAACGTCTAATGCCATGCGAGCAGCTGTGTGTTTTGAGCTTTATGCTAATGTTACTGTGGTAACGTGTACAGTGAACAATGGTCACTTTCTTGGTTAAGCTTCTTAACATGCTTAGATATGCATATTATCATTATCAAAGTAAAAGTTAAGAATGTTTGCAGGATTTGTTCTTGAACCAACCTCAATAACTTTCTGAAATTTTGATTGTTTTGACTGTTTTCAATTTACACCACAAGGATGCCACTAATGTAAAAGTCAAGCAAGCAGCAAATTTATTCATCCTGTCCGACGATGTTCAAACCAAATTTCATGGCAAGCCATCCAATGATTGTCAAGATATTTTACACAAAACCAAAAATATAAACCTGGCACGACATCAAAATTCTGATCATGACTGATATTCTGACTGAAACTGGCCAAACTGATGATGATACAGGGTGATAACACTCCTATAAACCATACTCAAACACCTTACTTGAATTAATTACACATTCTGCTCAATCTGAAAGAGAGAAAATTAAAGACATTCTGTCAGCGACTCTTTGGTCCTCAGCTGTAAAAGTACAGCTTCCGAAGAATAACACCTCCAATCACAAAAAAAAGCTACAATTACAGCACTTTTCAGCGCCACCTGTGTGAAATACTAATTGATGAAATTCAGATATAAACATTCCCTCTCTCGAAATGAATTTTACAGCGAGGCTGCTCATATAATATTGTTTTGACTTTCAACGCTGAGCATTGGCATCTCAGGGTCTGAGACAGTGACAGGTAAAAACACATGCTATATATGATAACAGACATTTCCATGAATAGCTGAACAGTGCCATTAGAGAGGTGAGGGGTGTGGAGCTATGCAGATCACAGAGCAATAGAAAGATGATATTGCTATTACCTGGTGTTGACACATGAGATTGCATTTACATTTTCATCCAATGGAAACCTAAACACAGACTGTTGTTTGTGAGAGTTAGCCACAAATCGTGAATACCAAAACAGTAATCAATATGTAGAATAATTTTTGGTGAAAATTACATTGTAAAACATGAAATTTTGCTCCTTCTTCAGCCCCCATCTCATCTCTCTTTGTCTCTCTTTCCTCTCCTCCCCAGGCCTGACTCTCATCCATCACTTCTTCCCGCTTTTCAACCTACCCCGCTCTCACTCTCTGGAGCCTGAATAGGTTGTCGCCGAGAGACTTCTCCGTGTTTGTGTTTCGTGTTGTCAATGGCAATGGCGTTATCAATTAGTGCAGCAGTGGGAGCCCAATTAACAGCATCAAACAGCTAATTAATAGAGCCGTGTGAGTTAGTAGCGCACAACAGAAAGCTGCATGACTCTAAGCTTGCACAGCCATGTTATAGCATGAGCACGCTGCAGGGGAGACACGGCTGTACAGTAGCACAGTGTGCACACATGTACATGTACATACAGACTTACAAAGGCTAAGGTTTATTAAGTAAACACAAAGCGACAATAAACTGAGCATACATGTACGAGTCTTTAAAGACATGGAAACCTAAGAGTGACACTGAGGAATGTATTAGCGACGTCACTGTGTTAATAAGTGTAAACAGCAGCAGGTCAAATGAAAAAGCACAGCTACAGATTTCTTACTACAAATCTAGAGGCTCAGTTACCAACAGAAATCAGCTTCTTACTGATGGACCATGATCTTCACTGAAATTGTCTCAACTTGCAGTTTAATATTGTTGATTACAGACATAAGATGGAAATAGCATTTTTAACAAACACTTGTTGTTTATGTTTGTTCCCTTATCGAACTCATATTTGCAGCAGATTCTAAGAATTTTTTCTTAAGTGACTTTTTTCAAATACTGTGAAAAAGAGCTTTCTTTTGACTTTTTTATCCTGACATACCTGACGTAACACTCCATCTTTCTCCACCTTCCCCATTATTCTGCATTTACTAGTATGCTGCTGCATCCAAAAACAATCTGGAGATGGAGGAGGGACTCCTTGTTAAATTAATGTTTTTGTTTGTCTGCAGTACCAACTAAATAAAAAATGAATAACTAAAACTGTACTTTAGATAAAGGTGTTTTTAATCTTTCTTTATCCTATTTCTACTGGTAAATGATGAGCTGTGACATCTTTACAACAATCACACATGATTTATCAGTTAAGTGTTAGTTGCAACTTTAAAATTGATATCCACTGAGGAGAAGAACAGAAAGGTGAGGCCATGATGTTGAGACCCTCATCTCACTCGCTAGAGATGGTCGTGTATAAGGTGCGCTCAAGAAGTTCAGAGACTTTGCCAACTACTAAAAACTGTATGTGATTCTTCAAAGATTGAGAAAAACTTGACTGGTCCACACATGCATTATTCACTGAAGACATAAGTGGGTAAGAGTTGCCACTCTTGTTTCCTATCACGGCTCGCTAGCACAGCAGAGCTGCAGGGGAATCAGGCCAGCGACTGACACAAGTAAAGTGCTCAATTTTTGTCTCGACAACTGGCCACTTGTTTGAATCAGCTGGCACCAAAGGGCACAAACTGCTCTACAGACAAATATCTAACTCCTCCTGCATGGCTGTGATGCAGGTGAGACATTCAGGGCTCGGTGTTTAGTGGAGAGACGCACACGTAATCACAGATATGATACAATACATACCAGTGAATACAGCAAAGACAAGAGAGAAGAGAAACTTAAAAAAATAAATATAGTGTGTGCCTATAAACATGCAGGGCAACAGTAAGCTGACTCTTCTGAATCATGCCAATATTTTAGGGGGTTCCAATATTTGTAGCACATACTTAGCTCAAATCATTGAAGCCAACAACAAAAAGAAAACTCGAGGCTAGTAGACTCTTGACAGATGACAGTCTGCCAGGGCCACAGGCTGAAGCAGAGGATTCTTCCTCTGCAGGATAAACCCAGGCCATAACACTGAAGCTCAGAGTCTGAACTCATTGGCTGGAGAAGTGGCTGCACTTATGGCGAACCAGGGGCAAAAACACACACAAGCACATACACACTTGGACAGGTTTACAGGCAGAGCCATGCAGCATTTCAAAAGAAAACTATGAAGAAAGGCACTTCCCCAATACTCTCATTATTTAAAGCTCAACATTCAGTATTTCAGAACTACACTGCTCTCTCGCCCTCTCTCTGCCTAACACACACACACACACACACACACACACACACACACACGCACGAGGTTGTGGTTATGGCTTAGGGAACACTCCAGCTCTATTCAATCAAACAGAGTACTAGGACTGAATCAGCTAAAGGTTAATTGCACCAATGTCCTTGTGCACATATGGACGGCAAATTGTGTGTGTGTGTGTGTGTGTGTGTGTGTGTGTGTGTGTGTGTGTGTGTGTGTGTGTGTGTGTGTGTTTGTGTTTGTGTGTTTGTAAGAGTAAGTGTATCTGTTCAAACCCTCCACGACTGCCGTATTGAAGCAAAATGCCTTTTTGTCGCAGAAGGATTAGTGTGGACATAATCTATGTACATTTCCCCCTAAGGAGGCAGACAAGTGGTTGCTGGAGTATTTACCTCCCCCAAACAGAATGGCCGGAAAATTGTTTGGAACAGGTGCATGCCACCCTGTAAGCAGGCAGAGAAGAAGACTGTGGGAAAAAAATTACAGATTCAACGACTTTAAACTGACATTTTATATTGTGGTGACAATTGTTTAATCCACTTTTGTGTTTACTTGTATTTTTTTAACAGTCTACAGTTGTGGTTCCCAATAACAAAAGAGTGGGAAGATAAATCCACAGGGTCACACTTTGATTAATGGGATGGGAGTCATGGGAGAACCAAAAATCCTTATTTCTTTTTTGTTTCATTTCTGTGATCTCTAATCATCTCCTCTCTTTCTTAACATGGAGTATAGTTTTATCTCCTCAAACCTAAAACAATAATTGACATGAAACTGTTTAAGGAAAAGTATTTTTGAGCAGCTCATAGAACTGTTAGCCTGTGGAGATTGTGTAGACATCACTTAATTTGAAGAGGCCACAGACTGAAAAGCTTGGACATCAGTGGTCTGTGAAGAGTTTATATCCACTTTTTTAAATCATTGCAGAGTAAATTGTTTTCAAGAAAGCCCTTCAAGAGTATGCTGGTCAGAATACGCTGATATAAAAAAATATACAATTTTTAAACATCTAACTGATTTCATCACTGCATGGTGTAAAAGTGTAGCAGTAATTTTCTGTTACATCCAGGACTTGTTACAATGGTTATACCTGCGTGGGGTTCAGTTAGACCTTTCAATGCTAAATTTTGTGGTGCCAGTCTGTTGGGGGTGGGTGGGGGGGGTGGAGGGCTAAGAGTCAATGGCAGAGTGCTGGGCTGCGGCCTCATTGACCTTCAAAGCAGAGACGAGGGCCCTCTCCATCCTGCCAGCACCACTTGTGGCAGGAAGAGAGGCTCGTTGACTGGCCCCTAATGGCCCCCTGGCCCACGGGAACATGGGTTGGCAGGTTAGAGCTGTTTCCCTGGCGACCACAGGCACAGAGGCCAAAGAGAGGGGGTTGAGGGGGGGGGGCAAGAGAGAGGAACAAATTATGGAAAGAACAAGGTGAGGAGGCAGGCAGGCAGGCAGGCAGGCAGACAGGCAGGCAGACAGACAGACAGAAGGGTACGCAGGAAGTTTGACAGAACGTATGACAGGCTGGTGCCGTTCATTGAACAGGGCAACAGAAAGTCCTTGAAATCGCACCTGCTAAATTTTTACAACTTAATTTTCTGTTTTCGACCGAGGGTAACAAATGAATGCACGATGTACTGTGTGTTGTACTGTATTCAAAACTCTACAAAAGTTTACCTCTCATAGGAGTCAGACAGTGGCTACTTTTGAGAAATGTATTTACCTTTTGAATGTATGTTTCATGAATAATTAATACAGTGAATATTTATTTTTCAAGTTTTGGCCTTGGTTGTGCCACTTTTATTTCCAGGTTTGATCCATATGGGCCACTAAAACTGTTGATGCTGATGGATTTTTGAATCATTAATGTTATGAACACTGCGGAGAACTTGCTATAGTTTTGTTTTGTCTGTGATGTTTTGTTTCTTTTTTTGTGTGTGTGTGTTCATGTTTGTGTTAATTTTTTGTCTTTAATGTTCCTTGAAAAGAAAAACAGCTAAAAAAAAAAGAGTTAAATAACAAAATAAAAAGTTTACCAATATATCTGCAAAAGGCCCAGTGTGCTGTACATTTTATTACCACATAAATCACAGGTGTATCAGCTGAAACCTTTTTTTTTATCAACTGTTCCTGGTTTAAAAAAAAGTCTATTTTACTCCACTGATTACAAATATTACTACTGTAAAAAAAATAAAATCTGAAAATTGTAGACTTGTTTGTTTTATATATTTTGAATTTTGCAGTTGGGGTTATCTATTTACATTTGCATCCAAGATTGTAACTTTAATACAAAGAGTATACCAAATGTTGAATTAATTTATTTGATCAATTACTTTGTTTTGAGTTAATTGATAAATAAAAGCTTCCTTACTTACTTACTGAAGGGACAAAGGTTCTCTGTGCTCACCTGAAATCGACATGTGCCTAAGAAGATGATTTTGCGATTTCACAACTCGTTTAGAAGTCAGTCGTGATCCAGTGTGCAATTTCAGCAAACTGTAACCTCCAACATGAATACACTGAAAGGAAATGGAGTTGAGAAATGTGTCCAACGGTTAAAGTTTTGAAATTTAAAAAATATTTTCATGATTGAGCGGCAAATATTACATTTTATTTAACAAACCTTTAACAAATTTGTAGATAATTGATTTTTTTTTTTTGTGGAAAAACATCAGATACAAATTAGTATTTTTAGATTTATTCCAAGTATATGTATGTAATGACACGCACCAGGAGGGAATCTTTGATAAATCAAGGTGGCAGATTAGGCATGGACTTAATTTTGTACTAAAATTGTAATGTAAAAAAATGTTTGTTTTAATTTCACATTGAAAGTGCTGTTGAATATGAGCATAGAACCTAATGTAATGATAATAATGATCAAATATGAACGCACGCAAAACATAGTCATGTGAAAAGAAAAAAAGAATCATTATTTGAACAACACCTTGATACTTGAAATCGCTCTCGGTCAATAAATGTAAAGATTTGGTGGTTCAGTGTCAAACTAGCTGTTTCACAGACTGATTAATGGCCTCGCTGATTAACTGTCTGACAAAGTCACAGGCAGACAATAGCACCAAACGAGCTGCTCGTGTGCAGAGAGGCAGGTGTTAATTCAGCATGGCTCCTACAGTGGCTAATGTCGGCCCTCTCCCATTAAAAGTAGGGTAAACACTGCCACAAGAGACTGTCAACATTTACGGGAAGGCCTCTCGACCAACCCAAACCACTCGTGTGTCCTATATGTCCTGCAGCTTGTTTTCCTCTTTCTCCCTCCTTGTGTCTCTCGCCTCCACCCAGCCTGACCTAATCAGCGATAAGTTGAGTGCTTTCGTCAACAGCGCAGCCCCCTCAATTAGCAACCCATTGCTATAAGCTCATGTGTAAGCATCACTGTACTGTGTGAAATTGCATGTGTGTGTATGTGTGTGTATACTGCCAGCCTCTGACTGACCTCAGCTCCCTCCAGTCAGCCAGCTAATAAGTCAGACAGTGAACTTAGCCTCCTGCATATCCGTATGGAGAGGTTTAATGGGTATTAAAGATGGAGAGGCTGAGCAGGTAAATGGGGATCACTACAAGCAGCCTATAGAGCCAGGCAAGCCCCTGAAAGAACAGATGGGAGTTGCAGAATTGATTTTGTGTGTTTACGACCGTTGAATGCGTCGAAGAGCGACAAAAAGCTGTTGTTTTTCTTTCCTTCTGAATGAGGCACAATAATAAACACATAAACACCACACGTTTCCCACTGTAGACGGTATCCTATTCCACTCAGCTCCAAATGCCTACCTCAACACCACACAATTCCACCTCCACATATTTCTCAATTCCTTCCCCCTAATGAAAAACATTATCGTCGTCAAGGCCAGCATCAGGTGTGTGTACGGGGGATGTGTGTTAGCGTGCGTCCGTGTGTGAGAGGTGGGGGCAGCTCCCACTCAGCGACGTCAACTCATACTCGATGGCTTTCTAAATTTAAAAAAAAAAAAAAAAAAAATGCTCTCAGGGACCTTGCTGCATTCCACTTCATGAGCACAAACAAACCGACCAAAAAGCCATTCTGGAGGGAGGAGTAGGAGGATGGGTGGGTGGGGGCGCATCGCAGAAAAAAAGCCCCTTAAAAAACAGAGAGAGGTAAAGCGGAGACCGGGGAGGGGAAGGGGAAGGGTGTGGGGGTTGGGGGGGATAGGAAGCAGGAAGGCAAGCAGACAGAGCTGAAAAACCAAAATGACTCCACTACCGATAATGAGCGGATCATTTAAAAAGCCCTCCTTAAATTGCCTTGAGGAGGAGAAGAGAGAGGAAAAGGCTTGAAAGGTTTTGAGAGATTTTGGGCGATGGACGGAGTGATGAAGGGGGGGAGGGGGGGAGGGAGGGAGAGAGGTAGGGAGGTAGGGAGGGAGGGAAGTTACAAAGTAGAGCTGAGGACGTGTAAACATGTTGGGCTGTGAAACGCACACTCGGTGCACTCACACGTACAGTATGCCCTGAAACATATGGATGGTGTTCGCTCATGTTTGTGTGTGAAAGTGCACATGTCAGAGGTGGGGGGCGGGAGTGTGTGTGTGTGTGGGGGGGGGGGGGGGGGGGGGGGGGACCACCTGAGCCCACCTGGCCCACACCACCCGTATCTAAACATGGAGTCTCTGTAGTGAGACAGAAGTGAGAGGGTACATGTGTGTCCATCTACAGAATCTGCATGTAAAAAAAAATGTTTCCGTGATATACAGGGCTGTGCTATTTTTCTTCACCATTAAAATACTTTTTTTTTTTTTTTAAGTAAACATGTTCTTCCAGCTTAAACTGCAAGTTAAATGGCCACAAAAGGCATCCACCTTTAAGAATGTATTCGGCACTACTTTACCTCAAAACATAAAACAATGGAATGGAAATTTTCAATGCTGTGAAATGAGGGCAAATGAAATGAAAATACAAAGGCTGAACAAAAAGAGTCGATCCATTTGGCCCAGATTAAATTAACTACCTCTTTTTGACCTTGTACTTCAAAAGCAAAAATTAAGACGTGTTAAAGACTTTTTCGGAGAGCTGTTTAAAAAATTGTGGCACCAAAGAAATCGTGCAAATAAAACTGAGAGCAAAATCTGTATCGATAAACAAAGTGTGTGTGCGTGTGTGTGTGTGTGTGTGTGTGTGTGTGTGCGTGTGTGTGTGCGCGTGCCATGCTGCAGTGGCAACCAGCCCAAGGCCCTGGGGATGCCAGCTAGCTGGCAGCTGAGTATCAACAAAGCACAACATGACACAACACGGCTGGACTGCAACTGAGCTCATGGTGAGTGCCATTAGGAAGATTTGTGTATTTGTCTACGTGTGCGTCCGTGTGCCAGGGTTGTTTTTACTGTACGCGTGGGCAGACGCACTGTACCACGAGGTGGGTTTTGTTGTATTTGTGTGAAAGTAGGATGTGGACAAGAGGACATCATGTCACTGAGGCCGATGTGTGCTTTGGGGTGTAGGGGTCACCATGTTGGCTGCCAGCTGCCCCGTCTGCTTTTCAAAAGGTGAATATAAGTGTTAGAAAATAGTTTCAATCTTTTACAGACTGTACTTTTTATGCATATACAGCATGTATGTACAATTTATTGTAAATCATGTGCTTCAAGTTGCCATATCAGTTTTGTTTCATTTATAACGGTGCATTACATCAGTGATTCTTAACCGGTCCAGCCTCATGACCCGCATTTTTGAAATTGTTGAGCCAGTCAAATTCATTTAACAAAAAATGAGTGCAGTTCTACAACTCTTTCATGCACTGTAAAATACACGAAACAAAAAAAAATAAAAATCATTAGGGCTAAAAACCCAATGAAATAAAAAGGCAGACATATCTTAATAAGTTATTTTTAAATTAGTTGAAGTTTAAACTGGTGATCTTCATCGAGTTTCAAGAATCGAAATTAAACCGTCTTAAATAGAAAATAGAAAAATGAAAAGGCAGACCTCGGCAAGCCTTGTTTACAAATGCTCAACTGCTGCCATGACAACGCTGGCAGCCAGCGAACTGTTACTGCATGCACGCATTAACAGGGGAAACTTGTATCCTTAAAATAAAGTGACCGACCACGTCAGAGCCACTGGGTTAGATGGCTATATTTCATGTAAGAATTGCTCATGGTGACAAGTTGACAAAGAGTCCACTGAGTTTCTACATGTCTTTCAGCTCATTGTTTCGGTTAAACGTACCACGACTTTCATGTTTTGGTTCGCTAAGGCAGCCGAACAACAGACAAACAAAGCAAGCAAGTAACTGGTGAGCACAGTGGAGCAGAGTAAAGGGTTGGAGGAGACCAAAACGGAGGTAAAAGAAAAGTGAATGATGGACTCCTATTGGTCACAGGGCCAGAAACATGACTTCAAATGAAGGCTAACGTCGTTCCATGTCACCTGGATGTGTAAATAGGAAATTGCTACTTTGCAAGTTCAGTATATACAATTTTGAAAATGTAATTGTGTTGCATTATTCTGCTGCCTCAAAGTGGCCAAAACATTAATTATTGTTGATTTAAGAAAACCTTTAAATAACAGATAAAGCAAAATCAAACTGAAGACAACATCTTAACTGCTTTGACAAAACATATGTTGAAAAATATCAATCAATTAGAAATCCATCTAAAAAAAAAAAAATGTAGGACAACACAAGCAAAATATAGAAACACATGGCAAACAGTAAACAAATAAGCAAATACAGAAATTATAACAGTGGGAAGTACAACACAGTGTGTAGCTCCCTCTCAAAGCTATAACAAATCACAGAAGACTAATTTGCATGGAGGGTGGCGAACCAAATGTTCAAATACATTCAGTGTTAACAACAATTTTGTTGCCCTTCATCATCCACCCCTCACTTCCTTCCAGTCCTCGCTCTCTTTCCTTTACTCCCTCTGTCCCCTTCTTCCTCCTCCCTGTGCTCGCCTTTCTCCCCTCTCCTCTTTTCCTTCCCTCTCCATCTTGACACAGTGCACTGAGCCTAATCGTGGATAATTGGGTGGGAGGGGCAGTGGGCCGGCCCTGCCTTTGTGTGCAAAGGGCAAGTGGTCAAGTTAATGGGGCCCTTGTGTCGAGCTGGGAGCACTCTGTCTCTCTCTTTTTCTCTGTTCGATCACTCACTCGGCCAGTCAATCTCAGTCTCTCAGTCAGCTTCTCCTTTCTTTCAAGGCTGAAGCTTTTCCCCGCTGTTTCGATCTAGTTTCACCTCATTTCCAGCTGTCTCACTTTGCTTTTCCTTCCAGCCACTCGGTGTGTCTTGTCCCATTTCAGTCCCCCCCCCCCTCCCCCCCCCTCCTCTGCCTTCTTGTCTTTTTCCAGCCTTTGTCTTTCTCTCTCTGCCTCAGTCTGTAGCTTTTTCTATCTCCGCTCTCTGCCTCTCCAGCAGAATGTTGGGGAGGAGAGAACAGACCTCTTTAAAATATCAAAAGACAGATCAGGAGGCCTCACTGGTCTCCCCCCCCCCCCTCCTTTTCTACCAACTCTCCCTCCCTTCTTCTGACAGATAAACAGAAGAGTGAGCCTGTAGGATTAGCTGCTGTGTACTGCTTTCCCTCCCTCCTTTATCCTCTCTCTTTTCTTCCTGTGGAGGGGTAGACTGTTGACTGGGCTTGATATGTGTGTATGTGTGTGAGCGCCTGTGTGTGTATCTGTGTGTGTTACCTTGTCTGGAACCAGCTAAGTCTGCAGGAGGCCATTGTGTTTGAAACACAGGCCCCAGATGATCTGGGCCTGAAGAAAAACTTTATTACATGTGAGCATTTAACACTGGACTGTTAATAATGGAACACACAAGCAGCTTTGTTAACCTGCTCCCAAAAAAATAATTTATAGAAGGAAAAATATATTAATTCAAACAGAAAATATATAGACTTCTGCACAGTAGCAGTTTTTTTTTTTTTTTTTTTTGTGATACTGAAATGTTTGTTATTTTGGTTCAAGATTTTAAGAATGAAAAATGGTTTAGCATATTTTCCAATTGATACTGTAATTTAAAGAGAAGAACATCAACATTTCTTGAAGAAAATGTATTTATTTTTATTCATCAACAAAAAAAAATTCACCACCCATAGACGGACAAATACAATATTCAACCCACTTTTATTACAGTGAAGCAGAGGACATTCTTTGATAGTGAATTGAAAGTCAATATATGATGCCATGTCCACACTAAAGTGGATAAACTGAAATATTTCATAAACGTTTTGTGTTTCTTGTGTCATGTCACCAAAAAACCCAAAATCAAAATTGTTAGAGGCACTATAACACTCCTGTTCCACAACATGAACAGGACACTTGATCCAGCAGCTTCACACCAGATCACATAATAACTGAATATTAATACTTTTGAAAATGCCTTGTGTCCCTGCGCAGCTAAATGCTATAAAAACAGCTTCAATTTTATCCAAATCGGAAAATTGTCTTGTACTTCTGCATGAAAAACATTATTTGAATTAGTGTGGACCTGGCCTGCTAATGACCAACATTTTCAAAAAAATGTTGTCGGATAATGCAAGTTAAAATCTGGTTAGGGCTGGGTATCGTTCAAAGATTATTGATATGGGTACCGATACCTTCTTCAATACCGCTCGTGGATGATACTTGTTTTTATATACAAATTTTATGAGATCCATTTCAAGAAAAAGAAAATTACATGACACATAATGGTATAAATCTTTAGCTATCATGCAGTTTAGAGGGGGAGAGTGTCACCCAGTTTATTTTTTTTGTAGATACAATTAACATGTCTCCTAAAGGCCTCATGGAAACTACTGCTAAAAGCCTCTCTTGCTATCACTTTTGATAGACACTAGCTAGGTGGCTACGCATTAAAGAAAACAAAATTTACTGCAGTGCATGCATTTCAGACAGGTATGTGCCCGATGATTATAAAAAGAGGAAATATGGCATTCTGCTGTAAGATGTATAATGTGAGCGGGGGCCCCAAAGTAGAGCCTATGTATGAGATTTACTTCTACATATATGGCGCAAAAGTAAGGCATCTTAAAAGGAAAATGTTCTTATGTGGATGTAGCTTCGGTTGAAATTTGGTTTAGAATGATAAGGCATTTTAATACTAGATAATATCAAAGCAATTCCGTCTGTGCCATAAAAGTATTGAAATTTGGTACCCAGCCCTAAACCAAGCTGACACATCCCACAGCACAGTGACACACATCTGTTGAAATATGTTAGCCCATCGTAACTCTTAGCTGCAACACTATTCACTATTAATGATATTCAGCAAAATCAAGATCAAGACCACACGACTGTCTCTGAGTAACGCTGACTGTCAGTGGTTTCTTGACTGCCTGTTGTCACAGTGAGAAGTGGTAAGTGTAAGCACTAATATCATCACGACAGGAGTGACGACATCACCCAGTGAAAATGTGACATCACAGCAGACTGAGGGGGCACCAGGTGAAGATGTTGTCACTAAAAGAGGCAGTGATTTTGCAAGAAGCAGCAACGTAAAATGGATGCCACGGTAAACAGAGTGGCCTGATGCTAAAGGCGCATCAAATTATATTGCTGTTAGCCCTGGTGATGTCACACTAGACAGTGATGAAGTCACTGTGCAAAGTCACAGTTGGGAGGGGATTTACATGTTAGCCCGCACATATCAAATGTATGCATTAAATCACATTACAAATTAAAAATGCAATTAAATACCCTTCTCAGACTTTGCAATGGGAAAATGGACGCACTGCAATTTATATCCTGAAAGCACTGAGACTACTGATAAAACTGGCTTAATTTTCTTTTCTAAGTAGTAACACTCTCATTTCTGAATGTGGATTATCTTTTAACAAGAATGTAAACAGCAGCCATCGGGAGATTCTGCATAGCTTCTTGGCTGTCGTATACAGCGATGGATCACAGTGAAATATGGAAACACCTTGTCAGTAAAACTTTAGTCTTAAGTGACACTTGCCGTTCTTGTAAAACCACAAGAAACAGGAGACAGGTAAATGCATGAGAAAAGACCTGAGTAGAACAGTTGGGGGAAAAAAAATGTCAGAAGGAAAGTAAAAGCCACTGGTCTGAAATGTGTAAGCGTGTTTGCTCTTAGGAGATTGACGGAACATTATATTCTAACTCAGGATGTCCGCTGGAGGAGGCCGCAACATGTTCAAGCAGTCTGCTCCTGAGCAGACAGCTTTCAGATATGTTTGGGAGACGCTACATATTTTTTGTGTTTGCAGCTGATTTATGTTTATTACAGTTATAGATACTTCGTATGTCTGTAGTTCACTCCCTTGTCGTCTTTGTATCTGTATTTTCTGAATTATCAGCAGAAAGAAAATCGTATCCTTCTCCTGCGTCACAGACTCAAAGAGTTGACATTACGTTTTCGTATGAAAAATCTGAATTGATCAACAAATGAACTAAAATTTCCTGTCAAATGTCAACACACAGTATGTAGGCATTTACATACAGTCAAAAATGAACGTTGCACTCAGAGCTTCAAGCAGCTACAGCAAAAATAGACCCAGCGAACATAAGCTTTTATGAAGATGCTGCGCTCACACAGCATGATGGACAGTGGCACAACTGCTGGAATTACAGCAGATTGTCTGCACCCAGTGGACAATGGGGGTAAGAGACAATTTAGACATCTACTTTAAAAGAAAGTCATTACAGTATATTTATTTTTTATGGATTTCACAGTATTGGAGTCACTTGTCAATAAATAAAAATAATACTGAAGGAGTTCTTACAACTTATGTGCATGTACTGTGTCTCTCTTTCGACACACAGACACTTCCTGAATGTTCAGACCAGCAGCTTGTGAGTGTTTAGCAGCTGCCACAGTATCACATTAGTGACAATCAGATGATTCATTTTTTAGCTGCTTTTTAGTTGTCAGCCCTACTTTTGTTCCCTCACTTTTTTTGATATCCTCCTCTCTCAGTGGAACCTGTAGGACTCACGACAGCAGATAAAATGAAGCTAAGGCCTTTCAAACACACATTACACGTTTAGGAATTCATCAACTGTATTTTAAACTTTTAAACCACGAGTGAAGCTGGAGTTTGAGGAGAAAGAATTGTACAATCTGTAAAATCAAATTGCTATGTGATGTAATGGGGACTACTTGTGCCCATGGCAATGCAACGCAAGTGCACAATGCAATCTTAGCTGCTGGACAACAACAATTGCTCCTTACTCTGAAGGTGTCTTAATATGGTAATGCACTATTGTGAGTAATGCACAAAAGAAGTTCTTAATATTGACCTCTGACTGGGATGAACGAGTTGCATTAAAAGAAATTTAAAGCAGGAAACACAGAGGAAACTGTGAGCGGCTCCACAGTCTGTGACAGTTAATGAATTAAAGCTGGCCTCCACGCTGAGGCCAGAAACACAGTGGCATAGGTTAATACTGACTGGTCAAAGGGGGCCAGCTGACTGAATAACTCACAATATACGTGACTAACTGACCGGATTGTTGGCTGGACTGATGAGTAAATAACAGGTTAATAGCCATGATAGGTCACTGAATGTCTGACACAGTACTGACTGGTTACCTGGTTGGATGGCCATATAACTGTTTGGCAAATTGTTTTTTGGACGGAGAGTTAAAAAAATGCGCAACTGTCTGACTTCAGCTGATGTGTTTGGTTGACTACCACAATGACAGAGCTACTGGTTAAAGGGATGAGTGACTGTGTTTTAGATTTACAGAGTTTTGGCGTATGGCAGATGGTTACTAGGTCAGAATATGTCCAGCTCTCCTTAAAATATGCAGAAACGTGAAGTGGTATTGTGTACAGCTGGCTCACTTGTTTTGGTTTAGTGAGTGTGGCTGACAGGTTGAGGTCCTTTGGTCAAGGTGATGAGGAGAGGATAGTGGATGTTCTCGTCGTATGCGTCTTTTCCCTCTCTCAGCATCTGAAAAGCACAAAACATGGAAAGCAATAACGAAAAATTCCACAGAAATCCTTGTTCAATATTTCAGTTTGATGGAATATTTTCTTTAATCTTATCTATATTTTCAATAGTTGAGGGCACCCTGATTGCCGACAGAATCAAGAAGATGAACGTGTATTCGACTCTAATGCCCACTATCATCCCAAAAAAAATACACATTTGTAATATTTCAACTGAACCTTTTTTAAATCTTTCCCTGCACCTTTAATTTGAAAATATTTTCAAGAAAATCCCAAAATGACAAATTAGATCGAGGGAGTGTGTCCAATTTCCAAAACGCTGTGCATTTTTTTTTTTTTATCCAATCACCTGCAAGGAGTCTAATGATATTCAGTTTAGTGTAATGTGAAAGCAAATCCTAACATTAAAGAGCAAGAAACTTTTTCATTTGCTCTCAAAATTTACTTTAATCATCAGAATAATTACCAATAAATCTTCTGTCAAACCACCAATTGTTCTGCACACACGGCTACTCTCAGTCACACTGTCAAACACACTTTGTGCGGTTGCCCACGTGGTGCCCGCTCGGTGCCCTTTTAAGCAGACTTGGCAGTTTGGGCATGAACCAGCTAATCAGCTCGCTTAGCGTCTGGCCAAATGATCAGAGACTTATGAAAGTGAGTTTAGTAGGTCTGCTCGTGTGTGTGTGTGTGTGTGTGTGTGTGTGTGTGTGTGTGTGTGTGTGTGTGTGTGTGTGTGTGTGTGTGTGTGTGTGTGTGTTGAAAAGAGGATAGTGGAGAACTGTGTGAAAAGGACTCTTAACAACAAACAAAAACTGAGACTGACCCCAAATTCTCTTCCTTTAGCAGCTAAGTGCTATGAAAGTAACCCAAACCTACTTATGGCGCAAACTCAAATGGTGACAACAAATTAGGCTCCTTTGTGGCACTCATGACATTGTGGGTTACAGTTTATAAAATTTTTCCTGCATCAGAACATCTGGCTGTGAATGTTTTCCACACTTTATCTAACGAACACAATATGCATTTGTTCATTTCTACATGTCCATGTCAGTATACTGTAATGAAAGTGGTGGTAGATTTTTTTTTTTTTAAACTTGTGGTCAAGGGTAGGTCTCACTTAAACTATAATCCCTGCAGGTCATATGCTGTACTCAGCTGACATTAGACTGTATGGAAGAAAAAAACAAAAACAACTATTATATAATTTCAGTGAGACCACTGCATTTACACAGCAGGGGTGCCAATACAAAGGGCTCCAGCCAAATTTAGTCACATTTATTTGTAGAGGACATTTAAAAGTAAA
This sequence comes from Embiotoca jacksoni, assembly GCF_022577435.1. NCBI lineage: Eukaryota > Metazoa > Chordata > Actinopteri > Embiotocidae > Embiotoca > Embiotoca jacksoni. Next base: position 5,122,879 of record NW_027185252.1, read on the forward strand.
GATGTGCTTCAGAGATAAATTAAGATATAAATATTAATGCAAAAAAAACCCCACACAATTCAAACTATTTCATCATCTCTTGAAAAAGCTTAACCTGGCTCAATTTTTGCTGCAACCTAACCAGCAGTGTCCGATGTAAGACAATCAAATATGTGAAAGCATACATTCACAATGTAAATGACTTTATAACTTTAAAGTGGTGTCTTTCAATCATATCCCATCTAAAACACCAGTAAATGTAGCAACACATACACATAAATCATGTATAAGTGCTGACTGATTACTTATTATACATGCAAAAGCAGTTCTAAGTTCTTATATGTACAAGCAGCCCAGTATCGCAGCAAAGGATAGGAGCAAAGTCAGTGTCACGTTTTGTGTCGCCCGTGTGTGTAAAGTACACGAATGTATTAAAAGGGAAGAAGGACTGAGGAGAAGGAGGTCATGTGACAAACTACAAAGAGTGATAAAGTTCAAGTAGGAGGAAGGCCAAGGGAACAAACACAGGACTTTTACCTGGATGACCAGTGTTCAGGTCTGTGAGAAAGTCAACGTAGAAGTAACGCGAGTAGGTTTTGCACATAACGTAACGCATTTAATTCACGTACTGACCGTTATAGAACTTATATGACGTACTTAAAGTTACTTACATAAAATTAATTATTATTAACCCAAATTGTGATCTTTTCGTAGCCCCGATCAAATGGTTATTGGCTCCCAAACCTGAGGCACCTTAATTTTCACATCTAAGCGAGGCAAACCATGACCCTGACATGGTATTGTCTGGTGGACTGAACAATGTACTACACACGTTGGCGTGATATCGAGTTGGTTGGTGTCCAGTGTATACTAGTGTAAAATCAGAGAATATGGTGGTTTTGGGCATGTCTTGCACGTACAGTTCACAATGTCATACCACCCAGAAAACAGGAGGTATGTGTGATTTAAATGGCTACCGCAGGTTCTTCTCCAGATTCTCCCTTGACACACCTCTCTCACATCTCATCCCCTTTCCCACACCTTGTCCTGTAAAAGCGTGAAATCCAGACGCCACACTATCTCTCCTCAATATTCCTTTCTTTAAATTTCTCATCTGTTTTAGGGACAAACTGCTCGTGTCTGCCTCACCCCTCTCTCCTTCGGTTCCCCCCCCCCTTCCCCCCAGTGCCCTTTATGCGCGTTATCTTCCTCTTGCCATCCCTCCAGGCACAGGCCGGTGATTGAACCTGTGACCCCCAGAGAGAGAGAGAGAGAGAGAGAGAGAGAGAGAGAGAGAGAGAGAGAGAGAGAGAGAGAGACAGGGGGGGGGGGGGGGGCAGAGAGAGCAAGAGCAGACGACCCAGGGTTCGGTTGGTTGTGGAGGGGCAGCTGCCTGCCCTCTGTGCTAAGCCTGCTATGGGGACTACGGCCAGCATTCACATTCAAATTCTATCAGGCAGAAGGAGCATGGAAGCGATAGATGGAGGGATGGAGAGGGAGGGATGGGGGGGGGGGGGGGGGGAGAAGGAGGCAGGGAGGGAGAGAGAGAGAAGAGGAAGGAGGGAAGGAGGGAAGGAGGGAAGGAGAGGGGGCCTTAACATGGTGAGGGCTGAGAGCTCACAGAGGTGAAAAGTTTAACAAGCAAAGCTGTTCCTCCTGATCGCAGGCTGCCTAATCAGCTTCATGGGTGGTTGGCTAAATCGGCTCTCAACCCGACCCTCCACCCCACAATCTTTTCTCCATTTTTTTTTTCCTTTCCAAGGTGCAAGTCATTTATTTTATTAGCACTTTCTGCCTCCCTCTCTCCTGCTCTCATTTTTCCTCTCCATTTCTCTGCTTCCTTGTTATTTTTTTTTTTCTGTTCATTTTTGGCTCACTTGTGTTGACCAAAAAAAAAAAAAAGAAGAAAAGTGAACAAGGTGGAAAAAGAGGGAGGAGGGTATACGCTGAGACAAGGGAGGGATGGATGAACCGGATGTCTGGGGGTCTCTCTCCGCAGGATTAGGAAACGGAGAATGAGGGATTGGGTGGATGGAGAGATGAGTAGAGGAAGGGATAGAAGGACAGGCTTGAATAAATAGAGAAGTGGGTCGTGATGTAGGAAATGGGAAGATAGAGGGGAGCAGAGGGAGGGAGAGTGGAG